>NC_141601.1:20952035-21590785 GCF_047967505.1 Dipteris shenzhenensis
TGAGGGGCCGACCCCACTGTTGTAATTGGGCTGACCAGGCAGGTGGGCCGACCCACCTCTAGGACTGCCCACACCCCTATAAGAGGGGCTCGTACCAGCCCTACAGCTCCCCACACCAGGGCCGACTAGCAAGGGGCCTATGGCCGACCCCCTTTGCTCTACATACAGGGTTGGTAGTCAGCCCTTTGCAGATCTAGGAGCCGACTCCCTCTGCCCAAGCACGTGAGTAGCTTGCATAAAAGGGCGCGTCCATGGCCAGGTACTATGGCATGAGCACGGGCCAACATTGTTAGAACATGAAGTCAAGTGTGAGGGTGTCCTAGAGTCCTAGGGTGTCCTATAGTTGTGTGGGTGTGAATGTGTCTAGTAGGTGAGCAATTAGTAACTCCTCCTAGAGTTAGGTGTGTGAGGTGGAGGCTAGTGATCTCACTTGTGATGTTAGAAGATGAGGCTTCCCAGCCTATAAAATGGGCATTGTACTTCATGTTATCTATCAATCACATCAAGTTGTTATGTGCCCCATATCTGTTATTATCATGTGATTGCTCCTTGGTGCCTTCACTGATACCACATGAAGGAACCAGGGAGCAATCACATGATGGAAATGGATATGGGGCACATAACAACTTGATGTGATTGATAGATAACATGAAGTACAATGCCCATTTTATAGGCTGGGAAGCCTCATCTTCTGACATCACAGGTGAGATCACTAGCCTCCACCTCACACACCTAACTCACCTAACTCTAGGACTCTAGGACACCTTCACACCTACACAACTGTAGGGCACCCTCACACTTGACTTTATATTCTAACACCCCCCCATGAAGGAAAGGTGAGGGACTACTCGAATGGAACCAAGAACAGAACATGACAATGACGGAGTCTGCTAATCTGTGCAATGTCTGAACTAGACATGGTTGCCATGCCAACTCAGAGGCTGAAGTTTGAGCATGGTTCAGAGGTCGGACTCAGCACTCTCATGGCTTTACGTCCCAACATAACTCAGAGGCTCATGTCTCAACATGGATGCATGACCAACTCAGTGGTCTAGACAACTAGAGCAAAATGAGATCCTATCAAAATCCAATACATGGCTCCCACAGTACATCCCCCTCCTGACTCCATAACAGAATGGTGGGGAGTCAGACACGAAAAAACAAGAAAGATTACAACATTTTAGGAGGACACTCCAAGGCTGTGAACCTTTATTGACTCAATGACACACGACTCATTATTACAAGCATTTTGGGGAACTACCCAGGGTAGAGTATCCAAGCACATCAAGCTTATGTAGGAAAATAAATAGATCTCCCATAGATCTCCCAAGCTAGAAGATGTTCCCTCTGCAGCTGTTGCACACAAGTGTGCACATTCCTGCATGTCGATGAAGGTGTTGATGAAGTCCTTGGCAAGAATGCCCTCGAAGGATATGTCAGTGAAATCCATGGGAGCAGCTACGGAGGGCAATCAGTCCATGACTCTCAAAACGTTGAGTGGAGAGGAACCAATATAAGAGTAGAAGACCTTAATTTGGGTCAATCTTAGCAAAATCCCCAAATGTTTACATGATACTGGATTCAATTCTGATTAGGAAGAATGAAATTCAGAAAAGCCCCAAAATTTTGAGGAGCTAGTGCATCAAATGTGTCATCAATAAGAGGAGAAGAGGGCAAAATCAAGAAGAGAGAAGATGAAGGTAATCAACTTCAACTGGGTGACATTTTATGCTTTCAAGGGGGAGCTTCAATCCTAGCGGTGCCTTCAACAAAGATGCGCAACTTCGTGTATGAAGTTTCTCCTGCATGGTATCTGAAATGTACGCTGATATCTAGAGGTGTAGTACGCTGATAACCTGTAGAACTTGTGCTCTGCATGGTATCTGAAATGTACGCTGATATCTAGAGGTGGAGTACGCTGATAACCTGTAGAACTTGTGCTGGAAATTGTGCAAAAAAATGAGTACGCTGCCCACAAAGCAATTGCTGCTGCATCTGCTATGATAAGGAGCGCCTTGTTCTGATTGACGATGCAGATTACTAGAGCAGAGATAGATGTGCTTTGCGATTGCAATCCATCTTTATTCTGCTGTCCACGCTCGTCTGATGATCAATAGCGATGACCCAACATCAAGCATGCCGTCTGAGCTTCCCATATCT
Organism: Dipteris shenzhenensis; assembly: GCF_047967505.1. Taxonomy (NCBI): domain Eukaryota; kingdom Viridiplantae; phylum Streptophyta; class Polypodiopsida; order Gleicheniales; family Dipteridaceae; genus Dipteris; species Dipteris shenzhenensis. Next base: position 20,954,196 of record NC_141601.1, read on the forward strand.
AGCCTTGAGCAGAAACATCAATGCTTAAATCTTTCCAGAGATGGTCATGCAAAGGTGTCGCCCATCAAACTTGAAGCTTTCTTGGACGGGATCGAAGCTATCTCCATGAAAGACAGCAATGGACAATGGCGGGCACAGCTGGATTAGTGACCAAGACTAGACCGCTGTAGCTTCATCAGGGCAGAAGAGTACAAGGGATGACAGGCAAAAAGAGAAGGAAGGTGGTGAGAAGAATGAGGAGGAAATGGCGAGTAGAATGGCGCAGCATCAGGGGAGATAGTAGGTAGAAAGAAGAGAGTGAGCACACTTTAACAAGGGAGAGTCAGGAAGAAACAATGGCTGGCTCTGATACCACATGAAGGAACCAAGGAGCAATCACATGATGGAAATGGATATGGGGCACATAACAACTTGATGTGATTGATAGATAACATGAAGTACAATGCCCATTTTATAGGCTGGGAAGCCTCATCTTCTGACATCACAGGTGAGATCACTAGCCTCCACCTCACACACCTAACTCACCTAACTCTAGGACTCTAGGACACCTTCACACCTACACAACTGTAGGACACCCTCACACTTGACTTCATGTTCTAACACCCCCTCGTAAAGGAAAGGTGAGAGAATAGAGGAGAGAAGCCACACCCATGACAACATCCAACTATTAGGCTATGCAATCTCAGAGGCAAGTGTGCATGGCTCAGAGGCTAGTGAGCATGGTACAACAGACTCAGAGGCTCATCTAGCATGGCTCAGAGGCCCAACATGCATGGATGCAAAAGACTAAGAGCATGGCTCAGATAGAGCATGGCACAACAGGCTCAGAGGCTCTACCAAGCATGGCTCAGAGGCTCAACAATGGAGAACTCGTCAATTGAAGGACTCCTTCCAATACATCCCCCCATGGCGTCATAACATGAAGTGGTAGGAAGCCACACACAAATAAACAGGAAAACTAATACATCTTTTTAGGAGGACTATCCAAGGCAGAGAACCTTTATTGACCAACACACACTACAATTTATTTCATTCTTTTTATGCATAATGCAAGGGCAGAGCACCCACATACCCAAATAAGGAAAAGGATCTCTCGAAATGAGAGATGTCCTCCTCACAGCTGCTGCATACAGGTAGGTGTATGCACATCCAAAATCCGAGTGTCAATGAAGATCCCAGCATGAATGCCCGATTTTGTTCAACTGTCTCTTGCCTAAAGCTTGATATTGTTTCTATGCTGGAAAGGACGACCAGAAGCACCTATGGCTTCCTAGTCATGCTACAAGAAACGGCGTTGTTTCTAAAACCTACATAGAATTTCTCACTACGGGTTGGAGCAGGGGACTCTTTCTATTAAGGTGCCTTGCCTTTGCAACATGGATTTGTTATTTCTAGTCTCTTTTCGTCTAGCGAGGTGGCTTTACGTGATCATGTGGTTATCACAAAATGCTCAGCTGAAAAGGCATCGTCACATTTCGCCTTGGCTGATTTTCCATCTAGCTTTTCTATTCGTGCGGACTCCAGTAGCAGTCAGTTGTTGCTACATTTGCACTGTGTTCAGCTTTGTTCGACATGCTTATTGATATTGTCACAGTTCTGATGCACTAGTTGTGACGCAGCCCATTCAGAAATCCAGTCGCACAACATATCTGTGACATTAGGGATGGGACGTGCATTTCTTCTTCTTCTTCAAAGAGTTCTGCTGATCAGAAATCGTTCACAAATCTACAGCGCTCAAAATCCCCGACAACAAACTGTCGCTTCTGAACAGTCATCCCTGCTTTCACTAGCTTAGCTCTCCTCACAGGTAGCGTACTTGGTGAAGATGACGATGAACAGTTCAGACTTCTACTGAGCAACGATGCTGCACAATGAGTTAGCTGGTGCTATCTACTTGGTTGATACGATCATTGCTGTAGCTACTTCGTCTCCCACATCAATCTACAAGCCGCCTCTTATTGCTTATTGAAGACTATCGACCTCCAGCTTTCCAAAATAAATTGGGGCTTTTCCTTTTTTGATCAAAATTGAAGAGGCAGAATTGCTGAATTCTAATTCCCCACAATTTGACATTGGTAACTCTCAATTTAGCATTTTGAGAGTCATGCTGTGATTTCTCCCCGCAGCTGCTCCTATGGGCTTCATTGACTTGTTCTTCGAGGGCATTCATGCCAGGATCTTCATTGACACTCGGATTCTGGATGTGCATACACCTGTATGCAGCAGCTGTGCGGAGGACATCTCTCATTTCAAGAGATCTTTTTCCTTCTTTGGGTATGTGGGTGCTCTGCCCTTGCATTATGGATAAAAAGAATGAAATAAATTGTAGTGTGTGTTGGTCAATAAAGGTTCTCTGCCTTGGATAGTCCTCCTAAAAAGATGTATTAGTTTTCCTGTTTATTTGTGTGTGGCTTCCTACCACTTCATGTTATGAAGCCATGGGGGGGGTGTATTGGAAGGAGTCCTTCAATGGACGAGTTCTCCATTGTTGAGCCTCTGAGCCATGCTTGGTAGAGCCTCTGAGCCTGTTGTGCCATGCTCTATCTGAGCCATGCTCTTAGTCTTTTGCATCCATGCATGTTGGGCCTCTGAGCCATGCTAGACGAGCCTCTGAGTCTGTTGTACCATGCTCACTAGCCTCTGAGCCTGCACACTTGCATAGCCTAATAGTTGGATGTTGTCATGGGTGTGGCTTCTCTCCTTTATTCTCTCACCTTTCCTTTACGAGGGGGTGTTAGAACATGAAGTCAAGTGTGAGGGTGTCCTAGAGTCCTAGGGTGTCCTATAGTTGTGTGGGTGTGAATGTGTCTAGTAGGTGAGCAATTAGTACGACCTCCTAGAGTTAGGTGAGTTAGGTGTGTGGGGTGGAGGCTAGTGATCTCACTTGTGATGTTAGAAGATGAGGCTTCCCAGCCTATAAAATGGGCATTGTACTTCATGTTATCTATCAATCACATCAAGTTGTTATGTGCCCCATATTTGTTTCCATCATGTGATTGCTCCCTGGTGCCTTCAAACATGAGGCGACTACCTATCGTCACTGGGGGCGGGCACACCCATAACAAAGGCCCTCACTCATCTAACCTAGCCTCACTGGGCGGGCATACCCACAAGCAAGGCCTCTCTCTCTAAGCTGACATCAGGAAATGTTGACCTCCAACACGCCCTCTTAGCTCCTGGATGGAACAGAGATGCCAGAGAGTTGGGTACGCGGCTGGAACAAATGGAGGAATCCATTATATGATGCTCCACTGCTGAAGACCACCACAGGTATTGTCGAAGAAGCCCTCCTGTGGCACGAACTACCTCATCACGATCACTGGAAACTTGGAACTGTTGCTCCCAGTTCATAGGTGCGAGGTACACTTCTCTGGTTTGGTAATGGTACATTGGATCAACGGGTACAACAATCCAGTTGCTGGTATTGGTTCATGATGCCAACAGAGGATCTTGGAATAAAAATCCAACTAATATTGTCTCCGGTACAAGGTCTGCTTCCTTGCATGGGCACGTGTATCACAGAGCTAGATAGCCTCCTTTGAAGCCCCCTCTCAAGTCCAAACTGGTATACTGTCGCCAGATCGATGAACTTTAGTGCTCCAATGGCAATGGGCATATATCAGCCCACAAGGATCAATCAACTGTGTCTAGACTCCCGCACTAGCAATCTACTGGCCCATCCGCATTTCTAGCAGCATTAGAGAATAGCTGTAGCAGAACACTAGGAGACCCCCTCTAGATTTGCCAAGTCATAACCTCCAAGCAAAATACAAACTGGTAACATTCTATGACCTGAGTCGGCGGGAACAACTCCTCGTGGCTTGAGGTCTGCCTGAAAGCCTTACCTCGGTAAATGACTCCCTGCTCGGTGCGCGTGATTGCCAGGTCCGGTTGCCACAAACAAGCAAGCAATCCTCCATTTGGATCTGGAAAACTTGTTGGCAGCTCCCGCCAAGTAGGTGGACACTTGTCCCAGATTTTTGGCGGGCTGCAGTCCCAAAGAGGACAGCCCACAACCTGCCCCAAATCTACTAGATTTGGGGCCAAACACTTGGCCTGCATGCCCTGCCACTTGCCATGCATGCTGCCACAAGTGTGGGACAGGTGGACTGACCTGCCAGCTCAGATTCCATGTGGCAGTCTGCCATGTGTCAACTGCCAAATGTCACTCCCAAAAACCCTAAAATTTCAAAGTTGTCAGAATTCAATTCTGATCGCACCCACGAGTTCCTAACAGCTTAGACTATCTATTGATGTACTCTAAGGTCATAATTGAGCCATACTGAGCTCATTTTTTTGTCGCTTTATCTTGTATCTCCATTACTCTTGGCATGCTGCTAGGCCCACAGCCAAAGCTCAGGGAACATTCTCTTGAATGGTTCCTAGGTCGGTATGCAATCTGTGCATTTGATTGGTCCCATGTTTGGGTACTCAGGTGGGATGTGGTTTCTAGATGTCCCTCTCAAAGAGAGGCCATCACTCTTGTGGGTCACTAATGCCCATAACCCCAAGCAAGGGGGTCCACCCTCAAATGCTAGACCTAGTCCCCATTGTCCGTAACTGAAGAGTAGGAAAACATTTCATTTCTTAATAAGCATACTATTGAAAAACAAAAAGAAATAGTACCAAGCAAGTGGATACATGTTGAAGCAGGATGACACTGCAGGAGGTACCATGGAGCTAAACACATACACATGGCCTACATCATATGGTGACCAGAGGTGTTTACAAAGAACACAATAGTTTATTCCGTTCATTTTGGAGGACTATCCAGGCAGAGTACCTTGACTCAACATAAAAAAGAGATATGGAGCATATGTGGAGCTGGTTCAAAAAGCATAATCATCATAGGAGGTCTCATCTTGTGGAGGCACATCAACCGAAAGTAAATTGGCAGTTTCTGGTTTTGTAGTTGCTTCCTTCTTAGCAACCATTATCTTGACAATCTGCAACAAGGAAGCCATGTTTGCATTCTCTTCCATTGTAGCATAACAAAACATTGCTTCATGATTTGGCTTTCCACATATTTTGCATAAGCAAACCATGAGAGGGTCTAACCCAAGAATTGGGCAGTGTCTACTCTCTTACAAGGCTTTAAAAAAAAAACTGAAAAGCTTCAAAGTACAAGCATTTGTTGTAGCAAAGACTTGTAACCAAATTCCATAATAAAAATCATAGTGGAAATGATACTTCAACTTGCATGCTTCATAGAGGTGGCTAAATGAACGTATTCCGAGCAAATCCAGGTATAGAAACCTAAAAGAAAGTTGTAGCCACAATTGTACTGATGCTATTCAACACTTTAAAATATGAGAAATGCCAAAGTAGCTTCTAATGTAGCACCAAATTCATAATACTGTCAAAACTGTCTAAAACAGAGGCCTGATCTTGGAGGGCTTAGATCTCCTTCTTTAGAGCAAAGAAAAGAGGGCTTTTTGGCTCAAATGAAAGCTCTAATATAGGCGCACTTCTGGAGTAGAGGGTGTATGGAATGGTCGCGCAGGTTGCTAGCTAGAACTTCGTCAATGTTGACTGGTTTTTTGCTCCGTTCCCCTCGAATATACAACCATTGCTGCTCAAAGCGAAAGAGAGCTCCGACAGAATTCGGGGAATGGTGACCAGCAACGACGGTCATTATCTAATTCCTTGCATGTGGAAGGTCGCCTATACGAAGGGTCTCTCCAGGCATAAGGACTCTAGAAGAGGTTGCCTGTAGGAGGAGAATTCAGCCCTCCAAGTGGTTGGGCAGAAAAGGGCAAAATGGAGAGGAAGGTGGAGGTGGGGAAGAAGATGATGACATGGCATAAATGGGCTCAAGGAGGATCATAGTGCTCTGATACCATGTTGGAGAAGTGAAAGGAAAGCATGGAGTTGAACACAAAACAAGAGAATGCTTATCGAATGAAGAAGGGTGAGGTCCATATGTGGGCACCTCTACATGAGCCACCAAGCTCTACAATCATCTCTTCAATCAGCTCCTAGAATCTCTCAATCAGCCTATGTGGCATCTACCACCACCTAACAGTGCTTATGGGCACCTAACTGTGCCTCTAGCACACACACATAGAACCCAAGGTGTGCCTGGGGCATACACCTTGAGATATCCCAACAAACATATGACTGGCAAATTATGTTGCTAGGATGCGAGGATCTGGCTCTCTCATGATTATGATTTTGCAAGTAATCTCTTTGCATTGGTCATGGGTTGATTGACATTGTCTGGGGATGTGATTAGATGAAATGCATGGGAGACTTTAGTGTTGACTTCAATGCCCTGACTCTCCGCTTTGCACATAAGGGCAAAACCGTGGTATTGCAAGGTTCGACAGTCCCAAAATTGCCGCTCATTTCAGCAAGGTAGTTGGTTCGAGAGCTCAAGAAGGAAAGTGCCATTTATGCATTGAATGTGTGAGTGATTCATACAGGAAGCATTCCCCAGGTGAAGGATATGGAAATGCAACTGTTTCTCTAAGATTTTTTCTGATATATTTTCTGATATGCCACGTCAATTACTTCTAAAGAGGGATGTTGATCATGCCACAGTTTTGGAGCCTGGAAGTAAGTCCATCAACAAGGCGTCTCTCTAAAGTGGAACAAGAGGAAGTGGCAGGGGGAGTTGCTTGAGAAGATTTTCATTTCTCATAGCACTTCTCCCTTTGCCTCCCAATGCTCCTTGTGAAAAAGAAAGATGGTCCATACTGGATGTGCATTGATTCTAGGGATCTCAATAAGGCTACTACAAAAAAAAAGTCTGCTTTCTAGTTGATGATCTCTTAGATTAACTAAAGGGCTTAGTTCTTCACGAAGATAGATTTGAAAAAGGTTACTATTTTTAAAAAAAATCCGGTCTTCAGGATTGATGATATGTTAGATTCACTAAAGGGTGCTTAGTTCTTCGCGAAGATAGATTTGAGATCGGGCTATCATCAAATTAGAGTGAAAGAGGGTGATGAGCACAGAATAGCTTTCCGCATAGAGTTCAATGTAATATGCCATTTGGGTTGACTAATGCACCGGCCACCTTATAGGTACTCATGAACAAAATATTGCAGCCTCTTCTCTTCTGAATGTGCTGGTTTTCTTTGATGGCATCCTCATTTGCGACAAAAGCAAAAAGGAGCACAATGAGCATGTCAAACAAGTGCTGGAAATACTGAGGTTGCATCAGCTCTATGCAAAAGCCAGAAAATGTACTTTCATGGTAGAAAAGGTTGACTATTTGGGGCACATTGTGAGCAGTGATGAGATTTGGGTTGACCCGCAAAGGTGAAATGTGTGAAAGAATGGCTGCTGCCATTAAATCCCACCCAGCTGAGAGGCTTTTTGGGTGTTGCTTCCTTCTACAGCGATTATTTGGAAATTTTCCAAGAGAGCAGCTCCTCTTACGAACCTCTTGAAGAAGGATGTGTTTTTGTGGTCAAAAGAAGCGCAGCTCAGTTTTGAAGACCTGAAATTTGCATTGACTAGTGCCCTTGTGTGGGGATGCTGTGACTTCTTACAACCCTTCTTTGTGCAGGGAGACGCTAGTGGCAAAGGCTTGGTGATTGTTCTATGGCAAGAGCATGGTGTAATAGCATAAAATCTTATTAAAGCATAAAATCTGATGCCAAAGAACTCAACTACCATGTTTATGGTCAGGAAATGTTGGTCAGCATAGTATGGTCCGTATGCTGCTGACAGGTTTGCCCTAATCCAGGGCTCCTGCCCACCTCTAGCTGTGGACTATATAGCAGCCCATGTGGCAGCCTACAGTGCTGCCCACATGTTTGCCTTGTGGGTATCTTCTCCTAGATCTGCCCGGCATCCAAACCCTATGTGCACAGAGCAGACTCTCATGCCCCCTATTCCTACACTTGTACCATGTCCCACTTAGGGGCTAACCATTTCCAAAACCATGCCGTGGTACCATTGGAGGAGGGCTTCCTCCCCTTTCCAAGAATTAGGTTACTTCATCAATATATTGTAGTGCCCCCCCTGTCCGTTACGCCAAAGCTCTATAGGGTAGTTGTAGAGATTGTGCATGGGAGAATAGAGGTTGTGGGTTCAACTCCTCGTGAGACCTTTTGGAGTGGGCATTACATTACCTTAATTGGAGTATGTTAGATGTTTCCCTGTACTCATTGAAAATTAATTGGGCGGATTTAGGTTGAGTGATGATACTGTCTCTTAGCAGATCCCCCTGCCCAACAAAATATGAAAATTCAATTCGTAATGGTTGTGAGAAGGTGGGGTGATACAAGCAAATATTATTGAGGGCCTGCCCCTGCCCCCGCGGGGGGGGGGGGGGGGGGGGGGGGGGGTATATTAAAAAACCTCATGCTAGTGTTATTGTTTCTTCTTTCAGCAATACTGCCTCCTTGCACTCTCCCTCCCCTCAGGCTGTTGTCTAAGCCTCCTCTTCTTCGCTCACCTCTACAAAGCCCCCCAACGCACTCACGTGCACACGTACACATGCACCCCCTAACACCCAGCGACCCCTCTCTCTCTCTCTCTCTCTCTCTCTCTGCTGCTCCTCTCTGCCTGCCACCTTCTTGAGGTTCTGCACATCCTGTTCGCTGCTTCTCTCTCCTGTGCACCCTCTCGTCTAGGTTCCCTCTTTTGTCTCTCCCCTTAAGCGCTTAGTGTTTGAGCCCCTCTCTCTTTCTCTCTCTCTTTCTGTTTTTCTTTCGCTCCCTCCCTCTGGCTCAGGTGCGCTCTCTCCCTCTTTCATGATCCCTTCCTCACCTTGTTTTTTACTCCTATCCTTACCTCATCTTCTCTCATTCACTGCTTGTAACTTGAGCTTAGGTTTCATACTGCTATACACTGCTAGTTTCACCGGCTGTACTCTGTCCAAGAGCTGGCTGTCATGGCCTCCTCTCCATCATGCTTTGTCCTGCTGCTTGAGATTTGCCAGGGAGTATGAGTGCAATCTGCGTGCGAAATTTGTGTACGTTTTGGATCTGATTTGTTTGGGTTGTCTTCCCCTACTGTGTGATTGGAGCCATAGTGGTGTGTTTTGCTTTGTTTGGTTTGGCTAGGCTAGGCTAGGCTAGGCTAGGCTATGTCAGGTCAGGCCAGATCAGATGAGAGGTAGGAGATGGTTTGCATGTGATTTTTAATGCAGAATGAGTGTCACATTGCAGTTGTTGAGAATAAAGGAAATGTTGAATTGGGAATTTCACAGGTATTATTTGAATGTAAGGGATAGTAATATTTGGTGGTGGTGGTTGGTTTTTTTTACAGACAGGAGGTTCTCTTGCAGAATTTGCTGTTGCTGCCGTAAAATACACAGCCAGACGGCCGCCGAAGGTCTCTGCAATTGATGGATGTTGTTTGCCTGTTGCAGGGCTCACAGCCCTACAGGCCATACGTGATGTTGCTGGTGTAAAGCTTGATGGAAGCAGCAAGGCAAATCTGCTTATTACAGCTGCATCTGGTGGTGTTGGGCTGTATGCTGTACAAGTTAGTGGCAATACGACTCCCCTTCCTTGTCTTTGCAATTTGGCATTTGATTTTTGAATGCATGTATTCCCATATGGGATTACTGTAGCTACATGCTTAAGACTGTTCACAAGTGCCTGCAAGCTTGCACCTCTCCATGCGCTTTACAGATTTTTATCCATTTAAGTAATGTGTGCATATGCTAACAGGAAAAGTCTTTGCAAAAGCAGGCCTATACATGAACCACAGGGAAAGAAGAACTTAAATTGCTCTCCAAATCTTTGAGATCAATGAACCAAGTTATTGTAGTTACCCTGTTCTTTTTTTGTAAGGGAAGAAGGAAAGAGAGTTCTTTTAGGAGAGAAACGGTCTCGACCAACATGAAAAATATTTTACAGCTTGTAACTGACAGATTCTGAAACTCTACCAGATATTGTCAACAACTAGCTATCTGGCATAATAACATTGATGAGATGGACCTGATTATGAACGTCTTCAAATAGTCAAATTGTGGTTTTGAACCTCGTTAATTCCCAATGCTGATAAAGAATACTCATGACAAGAGTTGAGGACCCTTTATCCAGTCTGAAGGTGTATGAATTGGATTGTGATGTGAAGATGTCAGCCAGTTTACAGGAATCCATTTTCCTTTGAAAGGTTGATGTGCAATCGATGATTTCGTAACTTGTCATTAATGCAGATTCCTTGAGAGGTTGGTGTGTGATGCATGGTGCAGAGGCCCTTGCCATAATCTTTGGCACCACTATGGATTCGGTCCTCTTGCATATTCAGCTTGCAGACACATCATTTGGCACATTGATCCTCCTCAAAGACATGTATGAGATGAACAATGATGCAAGGTTTTTCGACCTCAAGACTGAATTGTATAGCATGCAAATGGATGAGGACGACACAGTTTAAGAGCACACAGGTAAGGCAAGCTTGGCGATGGCAAGCCCAATATCGACAATAAAAGACAAGTGTAAAAGACATCATGATGATGAAGACTCTTCAATCAAGTGGGAGCAAGAAGAAGAAGAAATGCTTCTACGTGACCATCCTGGGCATTTTGTGAAGGATTGCCGAAAGAAGAAGGCTGGCCAAAAGCAAAGGAAGGAGTCTAATTAGGAATCATAAGAGTGAACATGGGCAGCTAATGTTGCAACAAGAGGAGTTTTTGTTGTTGACAACTCTGAGTGTTGATGAGCTAAAGTATGCAGATCTTGTTTCTAGTTTATATGTCTGAGATGTAAAGGTGGTTTGGAGAAGATTCAACAACTTTTGTCGAGATGAAGGACAACAAACATTGCTCAGATTGCTATGAGTGCAAGGTTGGTATCATTGGCATGAATGAAGTTTCTTTGAAAGGACTTGTGACCGAGTTGAAGCTTGGTGGTGGAGATGGGGAGTCAGGACACCTACAGGCGAAAGGAGTATTGCTGACATCAGAAGATTTCCTCCTTAAGAGCTCATTGGGGATGGTCCAAGTTTTTTGGAGACACACTTGGGCTGGGAGATGTAGCCACTGGGCTCTCATTGCTTAGGTTGGTTACTTGGTTGTGGACAATGTGGAGTTTGCCAAAGAGAAGCCAAGTTGAAATAGACCTTGAAAGGACGGTGCTTGGAAGACTCTAGGTTCACTGATTATGGGGGGGGCATGTGAGTATAAGGGAGAGAGAGAGCAAGAGAGAGTGAGCTGAGAGTTGAAAGCTTGAAAGCTTAGTTGCAATAGAAGAGTGTAAGAGTACAACTGAAAGAGTGAGAGATAAGGTTTTGTCCTAATGACAACCTTAGTAGTCACCAGCCATAGTTAGTGAACTAATTGCGGTTAGGGGGAAAAACCTCTTAAAGAGGGAAAAGTGCCCCTAACTAGCTTATTAAATTATATTGGTCACTACTGAATTATATCTATAATTCTTGCAGTGCCAATGTCATGTACAAGGCTGATCAATCACCAAACGGATATAAGTTCAGGGCACTGCGAAATGCCTCAAACTTTTCACGTGGTAGTGCTTTGGTGAAAATATCTGCAACGTTGTCATGTGTGGACACAAAGATCGTACTGATCTCTCCTGCATGCAACTTCTCTCTGACGTAGTGATAGTGAACCTCAATGTGCTTCGTGTGAGCATGAAACACTGGATTCTTTGCCACTGCAATGGCACTCTGACTATCAGTGAGAATTGGAGAAGGACCCTCCAAAGACAGATGAAGATCAGCAAATAGACGTCGCAGCCAGACACATTCAACTGTTGCTGTGAAAGCTGCCCTGTACTCAGCTTCACATGATGAGGTAGCCACTGTAGATTGTTTCTTGCTCAGCCAGGAAATTCAAGATTTACCCAAAGAGAAACAATTGCCACTAGTGGACTGCCTAGTGTCATAATACCAGCCCAATCTGAATCCCTGTAGGAATGCATCTGCAATTCCCCCCCCCCCCCCCCCGGGAAATAACAAGCCAAAAGACTTCGTGCCCTGCAAATAATGGAAGATGCGCTTAACTGCCTGCCAATGCATAGTTTTTGGGCTGTGCATATACCTGCTCACCTGAGATACTGCAAACTGAATATCAGGTCTAGTGTTGCAGAGATATATGAGGCATCCAACAGCCTGACTGTAAGATGTGGCATCAACTGATTCTCCTGCATCATGCATTGTGAGTTTCAGCCCCGGCTCCATGGGAGTGGCTATGGGCTTACAATCATGCATGTTAAATCTGTCCAAGAGTTTCTGCACATACTTGGACTGAGACATAACAGTGCCACGCCTCTCTTGAGAGAACTGGATCCCCAAATAAAAGTGAAGCAGCCCCAAATCTGACATGTCAAAGGTGGTCTGCAAATCAGCTTTGAAATCTGCAATATTATCTTCATTGGACCTCGTGAGTAGTAAGTCATTGACATAAAGAAGGATGACTAAAATTTCCCCCCCATCCAGCTGGATGTAGAGGGTGCTCTCAGTAGGACTATTGTGCAGCCCCCTTGCTGGTCAAAAAGGCATGAATCTTGGCATACCATGCACGAGGGGCCTGTTTCAGCCCATACAAAGCTTTGTTTATCTTGCATACCTGAAGTGCATTTGCTGTAATTTCAAAGCCTGGAGGTTGTTTGACATAAACCTCTTCCAGTAAGTCTCCATTTAAGAAGGCTGTTTTTATGTCCAATTGATGAACATTCCACTCAAAATGTGCAGCCATTGCAATAACAGATCGGATGGTGGTCATCTGGGATGTAGGAGCAAAAGTCTCCTCATAATCTATGCCCTTTTTCCGAGCATAGCCTTTAGCAACCAGCCTTGCCTTGTATCTGTCAATGGAGCCATCTGGCTTCCATTTCACCTTGAAAACCCATCGTGTGCCAATGGCATGTTTACCTGGTGGCAAGTCTACAACATCCCAAGTCTGATTTTTCTTAATGGACTGCAACTTATCGTGCATGGCATTCATCCAATGCACATTGTCCTTTGCTTCTTCAAATGTTGCAGGCTCCTCCTCATTGAGAAGAGTACCTGCATATGCTGATTCCACTGAATTAGCACCTTCCATGTGCCTTGCTGCACTGCAAGTCGTGCCAGGTAATGGAGCATCAATCTTACTCTCTGTGAGAGTCTGTAGCAGCCACTTTGGGACTGTTTTTGCTGCATGTATGTCTGCAATTTCTTGCTGAACCACCTGTTCCACTGCCTGTGGAGGTGGCAAGACATCTTGTGGCTGAACTGGAGCATCGGGAGGTGGCTGTAAATTCTGATTTGCATCAGAAATATCAGCAGGGGAACCCAAAGCAATGAAAGGCCTGAAGGGGGAAGAAGAGCAAGAGGGAGAGAGTGTGAGAGAGAGAAGACTCCAATGTGCGGGTGTGAAGTGATGAGCCACACCACAAACTCATTTGTTTTATTAGGATTGGGTTTACCCTATGACTGTCTTAAGACAGTCATAGGTGTCCTATCTTTAATGAAGGGTTGGCAATGTGCCTTTACCCCAACAACCTCCCACCTAAAGGCCAATGTGCCTAAAGGGGAGAAAAGAATAAAAATTACAGCAATATACAGTTACTGTATACAAGACCATAAAATAAGAATGGTCTCATCCTAATCCCATGATGTGGCGGCAATGTGCAAACCGCTCTGTAGGCAAGCTCTTAGTGAGCAAATCTGCAGGATTATTATCAGTATGCACTTTCACAAGCTTAAGTCGCTTGTCTTCCAGTACCTCCCTGATGAAATGATATTTCACTTCTATGTGCTTGGTCTTCTGATGAAAGACCGGATTCTTTGCCAACATGATAGCACTCTGACTATCACAATGCAACACTGGCATATCTCCTGTAATGCCCAAATCTCCCACCAGCCGAGTAAGCCATATTGCTTCCTTGCAGGCCTCAGTGGCTGCAACATATTCAGCTTCAGTGGTTGACAGTGCAACGCATTTCTGCAACCGAGACACCCATGATATAGCACCTCCTGCAAATGTGAAAATATAACCGGTAGTAGACTTCCGGTTATCTGCATTCCCTGCATAGTCTGAATCTGTAAAACCATGCACCAATGCATCTTGCCTACCATAGCATATGCACAAGTCTTTGGTACCCTTGAGATACCTCAAGACACCTTTCACTGCTTCCCAGTGCCGCTTGCCTGGATTTGCCATATACCTGCTAATGACTCCCACCGCAAAAGCAATATCCGGACGAGTGGCAACCATGGCATACATCAAAGAACCAACTGCAGATGCATACGGAACCTTGGCCATTTCAGCCTTATCATCATCTGATCTGGGGCTGTCCTTACTGCTGAGTTTTAAATGTGGAGGCAACGGGGTACTAATAGACGTCCCCCCCTCCATTTTAAACCTCTGCAGTACTTTGTCAATATACTCCTTTTGTGACAGAAACAAAAGTCCCTTGGACCTGTCACGAGTAATCCGCATGCCAAGAATATGATTTGCATCACCCAAGTCTTTCATGTCAAAAGACTTATGCAGTTGTTTCTTCAAAGCACTAATCTCATGCTGAGATTTACTGGCAATAAGCATGTCATCCACATATAGAATGAGTAGCATCAAACTGCCATCCTTTGCCCGTTTGGTGTACAAGCAATGATCGGTCTCACACCTATGATACCCTTGGGACTGCATGAAGGCATCAAACTTCTTGTACCATTCTCTTGGCGCCTGCTTGAGTCCATACAAGCTCCTCTTGAGCTTACACACAAGCTGCTCTTTCCCTCTAACAGCATATCCCTCTGGCTGACTCATATAGATCTCATCATGGAGATCTCCGTGAAGAAAGGCTGTCTTCACATCCATCTGACATAAATCCATGTCGTCATGAGCAACAAGAGCTAACACTGCTCTCAAAGTAGTCATCTTGACTACAAGGGAAAAGATCTCATCAAAGTCAATGCCCTTCTCCTGCTTAAATCCCTTGGCAACCAATCTGGCCTTATACCTTGGTAAAGCATTTGAATCCACTTTGACTTTGTAAACCCACTTGCATGGCAAAACCTTTCTGCCTGCAGGTAGCTGCACCAAGTCCCTTGTATCATTCTGAAGTAGGGAGTCCATTTCTGATTGCATGGCTTTCTCCCACTTCTTTTTCTCTGTTCTTCCCATAGCTTCCTTGAAGCTGGAAGGCTCACCACAATCTGTCAGCATGATAAAATCAGCCACATTATTGGCTCCTGGAACAAACCTGGCAGGAGGCCGTTGTACACGGGTGCTCCTTCTAACAAAATGTTCCGGATTAGGCTGCTGTCCAGCCTGTTCTTCATGCATGACGGGTGGCTGTACCACCATATCTGGCTGTTCTGCAGCCCCATCTGCTGGCATATCCAGTGGTGCATCATTGGCAAAATTATCTGGCTCATTTTCAGCCTGTATACCCTCTTGAACAGGGTGATCTGCAGCAGGCTGCTGTTGCATATGAATGGGCATTCTTTGCTGTCCAACATCATCATAAATAACCCTCCTGTATTCCACAGGTTGCACGGGTTCCTTGTGTACACTATCCTCTTTAAAGATGACATCATTGCTGCGTATAATCTTCCGTTTAACGGGATCCCATAACCTGTACCCCATTTCACCTTCGTCACCATAACCCATAAAGATGCATCTGATAGACTTTGGATCAGTTTGGTGCGCAAGTCTTTGTGTACATGAGCAAAGCACTCGCAGCCAAATACACGTAAGTGCTTATAGGAAGGTGGCTTGCCAGACCACACCTCCTCTGGCACTTTCAACTCCAAAGCCTTGTTTGGCGACCTGTTAATAATGTGAACTGCTGTTTGCACGGCTTCTGCCCAAAAGCCATGGGGTAATGCAGCATAAGACAACATACATCGAACCTTCTCCTGAATAGTTCGATTCATCCGCTCACTTGCACCATTTTGAGATGCATTATGAGGGGCTGTGAGTTCCTGCTTGATGCCCTTAGCTTGGCAAAACTGCACAAAAGCATGTGACACATACTCACCCCCATTATCGGATCTGAGGCATTTCAGCCTACGACCTGTCCGATTCTCAACCTGAGCGACAAACTTCTTGAAAGCATCTAAGGCATCGCCCTTATGCTTCAAGAAATAGACCCACACTTTGCGTGTGGCATCATCAATGAAAGTAATAAAATATTTTGCACCCCCTAGTGATAACTGTGGCATCTCACACAGATCAGTGTGCACTAGATCAAGTGGTGCTCTATTCTGGGGAGTTCTCCTCTTATGAGGAGTCACAGAATGCTTGCCAAATATACAATGATCACAAGTAGGCAAATCTGAAAAAGAAAGAGGCGGCAGATAACCCAAACGTGACAGTTCTTGCATTCCTTTAACAGACATGTGTCCCAACCGGCTATGCCACAATGAAACCTTTGGCAGCTCGGTTATGGCAACAACATGATTACCCACACTGGAAACATAAAGAGGGTACAAGGTATCACTCTTAAAACCCTCAGCCACTACAGTCTGGCCATCAGTAATCACCCATTTGGAATCCCCAAATGTGGTGTGGTAACCACTGTCATCCAATAAGCCAGTGCTAATCAGATTTTTCTTGATTTGCGGCACATGGCGGACACCATCAAGCATGAATATGCGTCCATCAGGAAATACTACCTGTATACTGCCAATCCCTGCAATCTGACATGCATAGTTGTTCCCAAGATGAACAACTCCATGAGTACCTGTGTAGGAAGTAAACCACTCCCTATGAGGAGTAACATGAAAAGAGGCACTTGAATCCAAGAGCCAGGTGTGCATGTCGTGACCATCAATAACCAAGGCATGTGCTATTACAGCAGAAGAGCATAAAACATCATGTATGTCACTGTCACTGTCCTCTGCTGCAACATTCACTGCATCCAAGTCATCTGCCTTGGCCTTGCCTTTGCCTTTGCTTGCATTTCCTGCATCCTTTGTTTCAGCCTTCTTGGCTTTCTGATCCCGTATGAACTTGAAGCACTTAGACTTCACATGTCCCTTCTTGCCACAATAAAAGCATTCAATTTCCTTTTTACCACGGGACTGACTTCGGGATTTGGACTTACTAGCAGATCTCCCCTTCTGCTGAGTCCTGCCTCTATCCTGTACCTGCAAAGCATTTGAAGACTTGCTGCCCGCATTATTCTTCCTGCTCATCTCCTCCATGAGGAGAGAGCTCTCTACATCAGCATATATAAGAGTGACATTTGAATTAGACAGGGTGGTCTTGAAAGTGTCCCAACTCTCAGGGAGGGTACACAACAAGAAAGTAGCCTTGAACTCCTCATCAAGATTCAACCCCTGTGCAATCAGCTGTGTAAAGATGGCATTGAACTCACTCAAGTGTGAGGTCATAGCTGTACCTTCCTTCATGCGAAGATCAACCAGCTTCTTCAGCCAATAAACCTTACTGGCTGAGCTCTTTTGGGCATACAAATCTTCTAGTCTTTGCCATAGACCATAAGAGGTCTTTTCAGCCTGAACATTGAACACAAGAGTGTCTGAAATAGTGAGCATGATAGCTGCCCTTGTAGACAAATCAAGCTCTTCCCAGTCATCAGCTGCCATATCAGATGGCTTGACACCCTTCACCCTTATGGGCTTAGCAATCTTCTTTAACAGAAGTACATTCAAGCACTGTTCTGCCCATAATGCATAGTTGTGTGTTCCTTCCAGTTTCTTTATGTTCAGAATTGAAGAATCACTTCCCCCTGATGCCATATCAGATAAGGAGAGTACCTGACTCCCTGGAAGTAAAAAAGACTGAATAAAAATTCTGATTTCTCAGAAAAAAAACCTGCTCTATCAAGAGCCAGGAGCACTGACAATAGTGCTGTTTTTACTGTCAGGAAAATCTGCAGCAAAACAGTAAATGACCCTGCAAATACTGTACCTTCTGACACACTGTACCGTGCTCAAAGAGGCATAAAAACAGTAATTTCAGAATGCTGCAGCTGCTCAACAAGTGCTTAACAGTGCATAATCATCTGACAAAGCACAAACACTGCTGTAAACACTGCTGTACTGACTGTACTGATCACTTCTCCCACCTCAGATGAGGTATTGCACTGAGTTAAATTGCATAAACCACTTGGCAAACACCCAAAAAAAAAAATGACACTTCAGCCTGTCACAAAACCTGCAACAGAAAATGGGATAAATCCCAAGCAATCACCCTTATACCAAGGGGAGAAAATGCATCTGAAGATCTCTGTCGGTAACCCAAGTGCTATCAAACAAAGTCTGGGCAAAAGCCCCTTGATCTGACACCTGAATCAAGTGGAGAACACCTCAACACTGAGATAGCATGCAATATGAAAATCTCTCTGACAAAATCATCCACCAATGTAATGCATATACTGCCCTGTGTAGAAATGACATACACAGATCCCAACGTACAAACACTCAATGAGGGACCTTTTGAGCACTGTCAACGATGGACAGTTAGGGACCGAGTAAACTCGATGTGCCCTGGCCAAGCGTGGCTCAACTGAGATTCTCTGAGTGTTGCACAAGAAATGTGACCTGCAAGAAAATGTCACCTCGACACTATGGAAATCAAGACAAATGTGTGCTCTCTGGCACCACACTGCCTCAAGGCATACAATGCATCACCTTCCGGACAAAAGCCCTATGATCTGCTCACGTGTAAACTGAGATTCAAACCCAGTAAAAGCATATGTCCTTTTGCAAAATCAAGGCATTACCTTCCCAGAACAAAATAGCTGTGCAATCAACCACACACTGTGGTTCTCTTCACCTCAAGCACAAGATGAATGAAAGTACTTGCTGTACTGTCAAGATAACACAGTTTTGTGAACTGAAAAAAGACCCTGAATCAAGAGGAATGAAGAGCAGAATGCGCTTTCACCTCTTTTTCTTCCCCAAACAAAGAAAAATGTACTCCCTGCTGCAAAAATAGGAAGCAGCTCCCTGTACCTGCGCTGTGGAGATCCGTACAGATGTACGGCTCTTGTACGGAATCCCAGAAGAGGGAAAACTGTCGAAAGGTGTGGCGGCGTCGTCCGTACAGCTGTACGGCAGTCCGTACGACTGTACGGCAGTCCGTACGGCTGCCCTTGGAGTAGAATGCTGGTTGCTGACTTGATGCGGCGACGCCCTGCTGCTGTCAGCAGCTGCTGTACACCCGCGACCCGCGTCGCAGCCCGTGCCCGCGATCGAGCTGCTCCCGTGCCCACGCCACAGCCCGCGCCCGCGCCGCTCCCGTGCCCACGCGCCCACGCACGATGCCCGCGCTTGTGCCATGAACAGATCCGTACGAAGTCCGTCCGTACGGCTGTACGGACGTCGTATGTCCGTACGGCGATGGCTATATAGAGGTCGAGGCGTTGGCTATATAGAGGTCGAGGCGCTGGCTCTGATACCAGTTGAAAGGCCTGAAGGGGGAAGAAGAGCAAGAGGGAGAGAGTGTGTGAGAGAGAAGACTCCAATGTGCGGGTGTGAAGTGATGAGCCACACCACAAACTCATTTGTTTTATTAGGATTAGGTTTACCCTATGACTGTCTTAAGACAGTCATAGGTGTCCTATCTTTAATGAAGGGTTGGCAATGTGCCTTTACCCCAACAAGCAATGGGTAGTAACCCCTCAAAAACATCCTCTGAAGAAGAAGGCATATGAAATTCAGCCTGAGTGTGAGCTGAATTTTTTGCAAATATCACATCTCTATTGACAATGATCTTGCGTGTAGCAGGATTCTAGAGACGGTACCCCTTGCTTTGTGCAGTGTACCCAACAAATATGCACTTTATTGCCTTATCTGACAACTTATGCCGAAATTCAATTGGCACATGAGCATATGCAAGGCATCCAAAGACTCGGAAATGATCCACTAAAGGCTTTCTCCCATTCCAGACCTCATAGGGAGTTTTTGTTTTCAAAGCCTTAGTGGGAGCCTGATTTCAAATGTAGTTGGCACACATCAGACCTTTAAGCCAGAATTTGTGAGGCATGTGTTTGCTTTTCAGCATACATCTGTCCATCTCCATAAGAGTTTTATTTTTCCTCTCAGCTTTGCCATTTTGCTGAGGGGTCAGCCTCACTGTGAGCTGATGCACAATACCCTTGCCTTTCAGAAAAGCATCAAAATCTGCAGACAAGTATTCCCCACCTCTATCTGTGCGTAATGTCTGTATCTTGAGTCCAGTTTCATTTTCAACCATGGCTGAAAAGTGTTTAAACACCATGAACACTTCTGATTTGCGCTTTAGCCCAAAGACCCGAGTGAAATTGGGGTAATCATCAATAAAAGTAACAAAGTAGAGATGACCACCCAATGATGGAGTCCTGATGGGACCACAGACATCATTGTGTATAAGCTGTAATTTGCGGACAGCTTTAACTGAACCATCCTTTTTGAAGGGGAATCTATGCATCTTGCCTAAAATGCACCCTTCACAGGCATGTGGAGGAGGTATCTCAAGAGGTGGTAATGCATCAACCATAGAGTGCTTTTGAAGCGTCATCAAGCTGTTGTAGTGCATGTGGCCATATCGGGCATGCCATAATTCTGTATTCTGCATGGCAGCAATAGGAGTAGAAACTGCAAGAGCATGGGCTGCTCTTTTCTCAAAAAGATCAAGCTGAAAAAGCCCACGCAGCAGAGTACCAGATAATCTCAAGGCATAATCATTTTCCCTGTCTCGGACAACACATTTGTCATCCTCAAAGATGACCTGAAATCCAGCCCTGTTAAGAGTGTACACTGAAAGAAGATTCTTGGTGATACTAGGCACATATAAGACATCTAAAAGTCTGAAAACTGAGCCATCAATGGCAATAAGCTCTGTGCCACGTACTGAATATGACGAGTTATTGGCACAAGTGACTTACCAACGGGAGGTGTATGCAAGGAAGTAAAGAGACACTTCCTAGAAGTGATATGCTTGGATGCATCGCTGTCAAAATACCAAGTATTCAGTGTTTCATTGACACTGAGAGCAGATGCATCCGTAGAAGAGTCATAACTGCAAGTCAAAAAGAGCCATCAATGGCAATAAGCTCTGTGCCACGTACTGAATATGACGAGTTATTGGCACAAGTGACTTACCAACGGGAGGTGTATGCAAGGAAGTAAAGAGACACTTCCTAGAAGTGATATGCTTGGATGCATCGCTGTCAAAATACCAAGTATTCAGTGTTTCATTGACACTGAGAGCAGATGCATCCGTAGAAGAGTCATAACTGCAAGTCAAAAAGGCATATGTATCATCATTACAAGTGGCTGTACTATCCCGAGCATCTGGAGCAGCCAGCCTAGAATCTGAAATGCAAGATAAAAAGGCATAATCCTGTCCAACAAAGTTGGCTGCAGCATCCCCACTATCAGATGCATGAGGAGCTGAATCTGAAACAGACATACCGGAGCTGTTTTTCTTCTCTTTTGCAAGCCTTTTCCTGCATTCTGCAATGTGATGACCTGGATTTTTGCAGTAATGACAAAAACCCTTCTTCTTGGGCTTACTCGCATCATTTTTAGCCTTTTGTGAAGGCTGTTCTGACCCACTGGAAGGCTGATTTACTGATGTCTTTGCCTATCCCTTTGTTTTTGACTTGAACTTTGAGAGCATAGCTTGTTCACCTGCACGTGAAGCCAAGTTTTTCCTGGTTTGCTCTTCCTGAAGCAGAAGTCCTATCAACTCATGAAAAGTGAGAGGATTTGCACCCCCCCTCAATGATAAGTTCAGCGAGGTATGAAAGCTGAGATAAGACTCAGGAAGAGAATTCAGAGTGGTGGTAATCATCTCTGAATCAGGAATAATCTCATCTATGTTCAATAATTGCTCTCTGAGATCCTGTAGCTTTGTGAGGTGGACTGACATGGAGTCATCCTCTTCCATATGTGTATTACTTAACTCTCTTTTCAAGAAAGATACCCTTGCATCATTCCAGGTTGCATACATGCTTTCTAAGATATCCCACGCTGCCTTCGAGGTCTTACACGACCGGATATGCGGAATGATAAATCTTTCACTGAAAGAGAGATGCATGACAAAGCTAAGGCATCCCGTGAATCCCATCTCTTCTGCTCTGGAGTAGTGGCTATGTAATGAAGGTGGGAAAAAGATGGATTTTAAGAGGGAAATAGATGGGAGAATAGTAGGGGAAATGTGGGAACTGTGGGGGACTATATAAGTCAACCCAAAAGGATTGTAAGAGGCTATTGATTTGACGTCTAATCCACTTCTCCTTGCTTCCTTCATCACTTGTGTACTTCCAGTCTTGTTCTCTCTACTTCCCTCCCCTATTCCTTCTCTATCTACCCCTGCCTTCCGTGGCTTTCTCTCACTTCCCCATTCCCCCTTCACTACATTGGTATCAGAGCTCCGCTCTCTGGCACCTTGCTTCCGTTGGCTTCACCAACCCTGCATTATAGCAATCAGTACGTTGAGACGCCTACAGACGCAGCAAGGTACAATCAGCTCGTAGGTTGATAGACGCAGCAAGGTACTACCAGCTGGTAGGCTGACAGACGCAAGGCCAACGATACCAGTTGCTACGTGCCTATCTAAGCCTATCCTCGCGTATTCCACAAGCTTTTAAGTTGATGCACAAGCCCACGACCAGTTTGGAGAGCCGAGGAGAGTCCACGACAAATGTTTTCGGAGAGCTCCTCCTCAGCTAGGGCATCCCGTAAAGAAGCAGCCCTGCAAACCCAGCAGGCCCAAGCTACAAGTCGTCGTCCGTGGCATCTCGACCTCGGTGGCATCTTGCTCGTGGCATCGCCGTCCGTGAGCATCTCTGTCACTTCAGCGTCCCTTTCCTTTTCGTCACTCCAGCGCTCCTACGCCTTTGCCTTGCTCCGCCTGGCCGCCATGCTTCTGTCGCCCTTTCTCTCCGCCCTCTCACCAGGCCGCCGTCGTCTATCATGCCTACAACGCAACCACAAAAAAAAAACCTTAGTCTTTCCTAAGGTTCCGTTAGCTAGGGTTTAGGGGGGTTGGTTAGCTACTTGGGTTTGGTTGGTTAGGTTAATTTAGGTCTGGTTAGGTCTAGCTAGTTAGTGGATTGGGTTACTTTGGCTAGGTTTAGTTAGGTTAGTGATTGGGTAAGGTTGGGTTTAGTCAGTTTGGCTTAGTTGAGACTACCCTAGGTGTCTTAGTTGTCCTAAGCTCAAAAAAAAAAAAAAAAAAAAAAAACCTCTTTTAGGGTACTCCTACAGCCCTATTCTGGGCCTTTCTAAGCCACCTTCGTGGCTCATTTTGAGCCCTGTTTCCAGCCTCTTCACCGAGCTTTCTTCTAACCTCTTTAACGACTGCATTTGAGCCTCTTTACTGACACCTCTCGAGCCTCTACATCGAGCCTTCGACACTTGGCACATTTTCCTCGTGTCACTCATGGCACCCAAACGTGCACCCCGGTCGGATGAGTCATCTCAGCACGGTGACGATGTTGCTCAGCAGGAGCAGATGCCGGTCACAGAGGGTGCATCTCCTTCACAGCCAGTTTCTGCTATGCCTACCGACACACAGTTTCTAGATGCATTGGCCTCGATGCTTCATGGGGCTTTTCAGCAGATGGGTCAGCAGTTGGGGCAGCAGCTCACCACTGCTATGGCTATGCACGATACAGCTATCACCCAGATGGGTAAGAACATTGGGCAACAGATCACTACCGCCATCAGTATGCACGATAAGGGTAAGCAGCCCGCACCCCAGCACGGGGATCAGTCGGATAGCTAGGGTGATTTTCCTGACCCACACAGGGGATTTATGGCTGATGGCCATCGCACTCATGATGTTGGTTCTATGCATGCACCCCAGCATGGGGATTATGTTGATTCTGGTGATGCCTTGCCCGTGCCGCCGAGCACTTCTCTTATTGATTCCAGGCCTCCATTTGGCTCGCATATTTCATTGGCTGAGCCGTCCATTTTGGGCCGGCCCATTGGCACATTTTTGCCAACGGCGAGCATGCTTGGATTGGGTGTCGGGTTTCAGGGCAGTTGGGAGAGGGGCCAGTCCTCTTCTCAACCTTTTTTTATGCCACCCACCCACCGAGATGTTTATGGCAGGCAGACTTAGCAGGGATTGCATGCTTCGATGACACCTCCTGTTAATACATTCAGTCAGACTCAGCCTGCGTATCAGGGAGGTAATGCTTTCAGTTAGACGCACTTTATGCAGTGGTTCTCCTAACCAGCATGATGCTGGAAGTGGGCAGCATGCAAACATGGATGATATGCTTTCAGATGCCTTACGTTCATATAGGGCTTTGCCTGAGGATGTTCGTAATGAGATTCCCTTTTCACAGTATGTGAGCTTCAAGCGTGAGTATGCTGGTAGTCACTATAGGAATAACGCAGCCAAAGATGTGAAAGATAAAATCTCTGTGCATAAGTTTAAGGGTGACACTCGCACTCCCAATGAGTTGGAGGAGTGGCTCATGAAGCTTGAAGATTATTTTTCTACCCTAAGAATGATGAGGAGAGGATCATTTTTGCTGGCATGCATTTACAGGATTATGCACATACATGGTGGCGTTACATGCGAGAGTCACCTCAGAAGCCTACCACCTGGAAACAGTTCAAGGAGCTTATGGTCACGACCTTCGTCTCGGTCCTGATCCTTGAACAGTACCTTGCTGAATTCTATGCACTGTCACAAACAGGTACAGTCCAGGAGTACTTGCAGCGTTTTTGGAGACTTTCTTTGTTTGTACAGGATATTTCTGAGAAAGGGAAGTTGCTGCATTTTATACAAGGCTTAGATCCCTCTCTAGCTGCTGATGTGAGAGCTCACAATCCTCTAACCATTGAGCGAGCAGCCCAGCTTGCTGAGGTGTTTGGGCCAAAATATGCTGGCAAGTACAAGCATGTGTCACATAGCTTCTATGGTACTGCTTATGATGCTGACAGGAAGACAAATTCTGCTGATTGGATTGATAAGAAACCAGCAGCTGCTTCCTTCCCACGATATCCAACGGTTTCTGGAAGTAAGATGCCATATGCAAAGCCATACAGGCCCATGGATGCAAAGACAGGTGTCAAACCCAGTGCTGGTTTTGGCAAATCAGAAGTTAAACAACATTCCAGAGCCATAATGGACAGTAGGAAGAAGGCAAATTTATGCTTTAGGTGTGGAGAGAAATGGACACCTGAGCACCGAGATGTGTGCAAAATGAAGAATGTCAGCTCAGCCAAACTCAGCATGATAATTGAATTATCTGATGATGATGAAGTGGCTGATGTAGTAGACCCCCATGATTTCTCTCATGAGGAATTGACAGGAGCTCAAGATGCAGATGAGTCTCCTGACACAAATGCCACAAAGGGGACTGCTTTTCCTTTTGATCCGGGTGGGGCTATTGAGCAAACCACTCATGTGATGCATGAGATTGATATTCAGCCTACATGTAGCAGGAAAGGCCGTAAGCCAACACTCTCTGTGTTGGAGCATCAACCTACAATGCCTTTTCATGTCAGAGGTGATGCTAATGGTAATGTTCCTGTGGATGATGAACAGATTTATTGGGATGCCCAGTCCACACTGTATACCATCTCACTACATGCCTTGATTGTGCCAAAAGTGCTGACACAATCAGGTTGAAGGGAATGATTAATGGCAGATCTGTCCATGTATTGGTAGACAGTGGTAGCACTCACAGTTTCATTAATTGTAGAACATTGCAAAGATTGGGATTAGTTGCTACAGAGATAGACCATGGTCTGAAAGTGGAGATCGCGAATGGACAGCACATGATCAGCAGACATTGTTGCTAGGATGCCAGGATCAAGTTTTCTGATCATTATGAGTTTGCAGGTGATCTTTTGGCATTGGATATGGGACCCATAGATGCTGTCCTGGGTTGTGATTGGCTGAAATCCCTGGGGAAAATTAGTATAGATTTGAATGCTTTATCTCTTGAGTTTTGCCACAAGGGTAGAACTGTTACATTGCAGGGCATTGTGAATCAGAAATTGCAGGTCATTTCAGCAAGGCAGCTAGCTAGGGAGCTCAAGAACGAAAGTGCCATTTATGCATTGAATGTCTCTGTACCTCAGGAGGGTGGTATTCCCCATGTGGATAATTGTGAAATGCAGAAATTGCTCTTAGAATTTGAGGATGTGTTTGCTGATATGCCATCTCAGATGCCCCCAAAAAGAGATGTTGATCATGCCATAGTCCTGGAACATGGTAGTAAACCAATAAACAAGGCCCCGTACCGACTCTCCAAGGTTGAACGGGAAGAAGTGGCAACACAGGTGCGAGATTTTGCTTGAGAAAAACCTCATTGCTCATAGCACCTCGCCATTTGCATCTCCAGTACTTCTGGTGAAGAAGAAGCTATTAAGAACAGGTTTCCTATTCCCAGGATTGATGACCTGCTGGATGAACTCAAGGGTGCTCAGTGTTTCACGAAGATTGATTTGAGGTCAGGTTACCATCAGATCAGGATGAAAGAGGGTGATGAGCATAAGACTGCCTTTCGTACAGAAAGAGGATTATATGAGTTCAAGGTGATGCCTTTTGGTTTGACTAATGCACCAGCCACCTTCCAGGCACTCATGAACAAGATCTCACACCACCTTCTTTTCAAATGTGTGCTGGTATTTTTCGATGACATTCTCATTTATAGTAAGGATGCACAAGAACACATTGACCATGTCCGACAAGTGCTAGAAATCTTGAGGATGCATCAGCTTTATGCCAAGGCCAGCAAGTGCACATTTATGGCAGAGGAGGTTGAATATCTTGGTCATGTTGTAAGCAGGCACGGAATCAGGGTAGACCCAGCTAAGGTGAAATGCATTAAGGAGTGGCCGTAGCCACAAAATACCACGCAGCTCAGAGGTTTCTTGGGTCTTGCTTCTTTTTACAGGAGATTCATTAGGCACTTCGCCAAAAGGGCTGCCCCTCTCACTGATTTGCTGAAAAAGGATGCCTTCCAATGGTCAGAAGCAGCACAACTCAGCTTTGATAACCTCAAGGATGCCCTTAGCAATGCACTTGTATTGGTGTGCCCTGATTTCTCACGGTCTTTCATTATTGAGACGGATGCCAGTGGCAAAGGTTTAGGGGCTGTCCTAAAACAAGAGAATGGTGTGATTGCTTTTGAGAGTAGGAAGTTTAATGCCAGAGAAATGAATTATCATGTTTATGATCAAGAGATGCTGGCAATCTTGCATGCTTTTGCAAAATGGCACCACTACCTGTACGGTAGCAAGATTAAGGTCAAAACGGATCACAGGACACTCAAGTACTTCTTAACGCAGCCTAATTTATCCATGAAGCAGAAGAGATGGCTGGCTGCAGTTCAGTCCTATGATTTTGACATTGAATATAGAAAGGGGAAAGAGAATGTGGTTGCTGATGCCTTGTCCAGGATGTGGTCATGCAAACTGTCTGCCATTTCCACGCTTCATCAGGAGTGGATACTTGGGATTCAGGAGGAATACATGCAAAATTCTGATGCAGCTCCTATTTTTGTGGAGTTACAGAGTCTGTCCAGCCAAGGACATGTTCGATTTCAGCTCCGCAACGGACTGTTATGGTGCAGGGACAGAATTTATCTTGTGCCAGACTCCAAGTACAGGTTGATGGTATTACAGGAAATGCACTCATCCCCTATGTCAGGGCATACGGGTATCACAAAAACATATGAAAAAGTCAAGGAGAGCTTTATTTGGGATGGTTTGTGGCGAGATGTGGTTAAGTTTGTTAGTGAATGTTTGCCCTGCCAACAAAATAAAGTGGACAGCCGGTTACCCGCAGGCCTTCTGCAACCGCTACCCATTCCTGAAGGCAAATGGACTCACATTGCCATGGACTTCATTACAGGCTTGCCTTCTACAGATAAGGGTTGGGATAGCATATTTGTGGTGGTTGACAGGATGACTAAGCAGGCCCATTTCATACCGACTAGGACTCGGTACTCCGCTTCACAAGTTGCCTGGCAATTCATTGAGTATGTGTTCAAGCACCATGGTTTTCCTCAGGAGATTGTCAGTGACAGGGATGCTAAATTT
Organism: Dipteris shenzhenensis; assembly: GCF_047967505.1. Taxonomy (NCBI): domain Eukaryota; kingdom Viridiplantae; phylum Streptophyta; class Polypodiopsida; order Gleicheniales; family Dipteridaceae; genus Dipteris; species Dipteris shenzhenensis. Next base: position 20,982,075 of record NC_141601.1, read on the forward strand.
ATGGGTCACTTTTGGCAGGAGTTATTCACTGCAGTTGGTACTTCCCTTGCGCCTAGTACTGCTTATCATCCACAGACGGATGGACAATCAGAGAGGGTGAACAAGTGGTTGGAGGAGTATCTAAGGCATTACTGTCATGACACGCAGAAGTCTTGGGACAAATGGTTAGCATTGGCTGAATTTTGCTACAACAGCACCAAACACCTCTCTATTGGCATGAGTCCATTCGAGGCTATGTATGGATGCAAAGTGGGAATGCCTTCAAGGGTTGCAGACTTGGCTGTGAAAAATCAGCAAGCAAGGAATGATTTGGAGAGTATGGATGCCCTTCTGCAGTTGGCTAAGAGGAATATGCAGGATGCCCAAGCCAAGCAGAAGAAGTATGCGGATGAACAAAGGAGGTACTTATCTTTTGAAGAAGGGGATTATGTGCATTTACGTCTCCATAAGAATCGATATTCCTCGCTGAAAGGTAATACCAACACAAAGCTTGCCCATAGGTATTATGGCCCCTACAAAATCATCCGCAAAGTTGGGCAGGTAGCATATTAGTTGGAACTACCCAGTACCTCCAAGATCCATAATGTTTTCCATGTATCCTTGCTGAAACCACGTCGGACAGCATGTCCAGGTTCTTCCTGAGTTGCCTCCTATGGATGAAGAGGGCCACATAATCTATGTACCGGAGCAAATCAAGGGCTTCAGAGATGATGTACTCAGGAACAAAGCCTACACAGAATACCTCATCAAATGGAAAGGTTTAACGGAAGATGAGAATTCTTGGCAACCTGAGAGCATTGTGCAGGACTACCCCTATCTTCTACAGAGCTGATCAGTTTCTGTTGTATCCCTCTCATCCAGGGCAGCCTCTTGGAAATTTTGAGGGCAAAATTCTTTGGGAAGGGATGGCTGTAATGAAGGTGGGAAAAAGATGGATTTTAAGGGGGAAATAGATGGGAGAATAGTAGGGGAAATGTGGGAACTGTGGGGGACTATATAAGTCAACCCAAAAGGATTGTAAGGGGCTATTGATTTGACGTCTAATCCACTTCTCCTTGCTTCCTTCATCACTTGTGTACTTCCAGTCTTGTTCTCTCTACTTCCCTCCCCTATTCCTTCTCTATCTCCCCTTGCCTTCTGTGGCTTTCTCTCACTTCCCCATTCCCCCTTCACTACAGGCTATAGCTGCACCACCAACTTGTTTTGCAGCTGCACCCTGTGCACGACCTCTTCCACCTCCTTGCTGAGGAGGGTTATTAGGTGCCATACCTGCTGGTCGGATCTCACCCCCATTCACATAATCCCATAAATTGCGAGAAATCAGAATATTGCGTACCATAAAACTCGAGATGGAGTAGTTGGTACCATCCAACTTGTCTTCCTGTGAAAGACCACCGAACTGGAAATCATTCTGATTTTGCTGGGCCATATCTGAGAAAGAGATTTTAGCAGATACAAGACTGAATTCCCTTACTGGGAATGAAATGCACAACTCCCAAAAAACACAGCCAAGCACTGGCTGTAAATGCAACTCAGATTTCTGCACTTGCATTGTTAGAAATCTGTCCAAGCATAAAAAACTCTCCAGAATCTGCTAAAAGTGCTGCAAAACACTTCAAGAAAGGCAATATGAATTGAAATTTCCAAAATTGCTCTCCCAACACAAAAGCCCCAAAATAGGCCCGAAATTGCAACCGGAAAGGGGCAAATTGATCAAAAGCCCCAAATGTTGCAAGAATTGCGCTCTGTCTGGAAAAGCCCCAAATTTCACTGCAAAATTGCAATGTAATTACAAAATCCCCAAATTTCTTTAAGAAATTGTACTGCAAAATTGAAAGCCCCAAATTTCGAGCTTGAAATTGCAACCAGAAAGGGGCAAAAGCACAGAAAGCCCCAAATTTTGCAATTTCAGTAGAAAGCCCGAAATTTCAGACCAAATTTGCAGATCTGTCTGCAATGTTTGCTTCACAAGCAACTGTAAACCTGAAAATACCCAAATAACTGCAAAGGACTGCAAATGTCTGCTGGTACAATGACTACAGACGACCAAGTACGGATTGTACGGATAAGCAGGTCGCACGGTCGCAGGTACGGACGGGATTGCAGGATGTACGGCGACGGCATGCTGTACGAAATCAGGACCTGTACGGAAGCAGGTACGATGACATGCTGTATGGCTTGTACGCGCAGGTACGGTTGTAGCAGGTACAACAGGTACACGTTGGTACGGCGACGATTACCTGCGACGGCGTGACTGCAGGTTTGAGCTGTACGGCACTACAGATCACGGAATGTGCAAGTACGACACATACGGTAGGCCTTATAACCTTTCGGTTTGGAATCTCCTTTTTGCACTGATTAGATAACAGATTCTATGTGGCTCTTTCCTCCACAAGAAGATCAAGATACCATGAGAAGGGGAGGGGAAAGTAGGCAAGGAGAAGTGGCGGGTAGGAGGGTTGTGGCTGGGGCCGTGGGAGGGAAGGGACAGTGGCGAGGGGAGAGTAGGCAAAAAGGGGAGAGGAGGGAGGGATGTGGCCGTGGCCATGGGGAGGGGAGGGGATGCGGTGGGGAGGGTGGGGACGGTAGGCAAGGAGGGAAGGCAAGGGGCAAGTTGCAGTCATGGCCACAGTTGTTGGGAGGGAGGGTGAAACCGGCCTCTAATCACTCAGAGGGCAGTGTAACTAAACCTTTAATCACTCGAGCACTTATTTACAGCTCACAAAGCATATATCACAACCATTAACCATTGCATGATCACCATTTGGCATTTACCCATTTGTTCACAAACAAAAACATTGAAAAAGGGATGGAGGCTAGAATGCCCTTGCTCAACAAACATAGACAAGTGCACCCGATTGGCCCCAAACACCGTGGCGCCTCTTTCGATATTTCTTTATATTTCACGTGGAATGATTACAAGTTGCATCTGGGAGACCTTCCCTGCAATTGAGCACGCAGCCCCAATTCATTGAGCCTTCGCAAGGCTTTCAAGCATAGAACACCATCACATAAGTGCACTTAACCCATAGGCTCAACCCAGAGGCATTCTCTTTTCCGAGTGCAATTCCATTGGTTGTCCAGATGCAATCACACTGCACCCCAGCTGCACTCTCTTTGAGTGGTTTTCAGGTGGCATTCACAAAGCTTTTCAAAGCTCCAGAATAAAATCAGCTAAGTACCCAACCAAAGAATGACTCATGTAGCACTACCTGGGCACCTGTGGACCAAGAAAGAGGCGGCACACGAGGCCAACTAATAGCTTATGGCAAAAAGAAATCGCAGTAGCAAAATCACAACTCACCAAGCCCTGAAAACTCGAACCAAGTCCTCAATCACCAAGAGGACATAGTAGCCAATGCCCAATTGCATTCCCAGCCAAAGAGGAGTGCAAAGGCATGAAGAAAGAGCATTTACAAGAGTCGACCAGCAAGAATTCCATTGAAAAATGCAAAAAGAAGCACTTCTGTTGCGAAGAAGTGGGAGTTCTTGGGCTCAAAAGAAGTGTGCTTCAGATAGGAATGCATTGAGAAGGTTTTGGAGAAGTTTCATCGCCGGTCCTCCAAAACTGAGAAAAATCAGTAAACTAGCACGTGGGACCACCCGAAATTCAACAAAATGCTGTAGCTTTGCAAGAGGCGAGGCCCAGGAGGCTGTAGAAGCAAAAAGGTCCAGAAAAAGCCACTTTTGTAAATTCGACCAGCAAAAGAAGTGCTCAGCTCTGCCTGTTCTACCAAATGCACGGAGGGAAAAGCATATCACTATGAAGGAGAGGCAGAGGGGAAGCCATTGGGCCAAAAGGAAGTCGAGGAATCCAAACGGGCGAGGAGTTATGAAGAAAAACGGAATTCAGCTGAAAGAGGTTGAAAAACTAGTTCAAAATCTCAACAAAGGGAGAAGATGAGAGAGAAAACCACACGTGAAGTTTAAAAGGCCTAGGAATGGCAAAGGAGCATGTAGAAGGCACTAGAGCCACTTGGAACTCTAGGGGGGCCACTGAAGGTACATGGCCCTCTAGGGGGCCCATTAAAAATGCCACATCATCATTTTCCAACAACCACTCTTTTAATTCCTTAGAATGCCTTTGGGCCTAGGGATTAATTACGCTTATGTGGTAGGCACCATGTCACGGGGGCGTGAAATTCTAAGTACTTTAATGTACTACAAGACCGTGACAACTTTGGTTTTAAAGTCCAAGCGTGGGCTTAATAATGTGTAATTAAACGCAGCATGGTGCCTAGCACATAAGCGTAATTAATCCCTAGGCCCAAAGGCATTCCAAGGAATTAAAAGAGTGGTTGTTGGGAAATGATGATGTGGCATTTTTAATGGGCCCCCTAGAGGGCCATGTACCTTCAGTGGCCCCCCTAGAGTTCCAGGTGGCTCTAGTGCCTTCTACATGCTCCTTTGCCATTCCTGGACCTTCCTGGGCCTTCTAAACTTCACATGTGTGGTTTTCTCTCTCATCTTCTCCCTTTGTTGAGATTTTGGACTCGTTTTTCAGCCTCCTTCAGCTGAATTCCGTTTTTCTTCATAACTCCTCACCCGTTTGGATTCCTCGACTTCCGTTTGGCCCGATGGCTTCCCCTCTGCCTCCCCTTCGTAGTGATAATGCTTTTCCCTCCGTGCGTTTGGTAGAACGGGCAGAGCTGAGCACTTCTTTTGCTGGTCGAATTTGCAAAAGTGGCTTTTTCTGGACCTTTTTTCTTCTACCGCCTCCTGGGCCTCTCCTCTTGCAAAGCTACAGCTTTCTGTTGAATTTCGAGTGGTCCGATGCGCTGGTTGACTGGTTTTTCTGAGTTTTGGAGGACTTTCCGGCGATGAAACTTCTCCAAAACCTTCTCAATGCATTCCTCTCTGAAGCACGCTTCTTTTGAGCCCAAGAACTCCCACTTCTTCGCGACAGAAGTGCTTCTTTTCACATTTTTCAGTGGAATTCTTGTTGGTCGGCTCTTGTAAATGCTCTTTCTTCGTGCCTTTGCACTCCTCTTTGGCTGAGAATGCAATTGGGCATTGGCTACTATGTCCTCTTGGCGATTGAGGACTTGGTTCGAGTCTTCAGGGCTTGGTGAGTTGTGATTTTGCTACTGCAATTTCTTTTTGCCATAAGCTATTGGTTGGCCTCGTGTGCCGCCTCTTTCTTGGCTCACAGGTGCCCAGGCAGTGCTATATGAGTCATTCTTTGGTTGGGTACTTTGCTGATTTTATTTTGGAGCTTTGAAAAGCTTTGTGAATGCCATCTGGAAACCACTCAAAGAGAGTGCAGCTGGGGTGCAGTGTGATTGCATCTGGACAGCCAATGGAATTGCACTCGGAAAAGAGAATGCCTTTGGGTTGAGCCTACGGGTTAAGTGCACTTATGTGATGGTGTTATATGCTTGAAAGCCTTGCGAAGGCTTAGTGAATTGGGGCTGCGTGCTCAGTTGCAGGGAAGGTCTCCCAGATGCAACTTGTAATCATTTCACTGTGAAATATAAAGAAATACCGAAAGGGGCGCCACGGTGTTTGGGGCCAATCGGGTGCACTTGTCTATGTCTGTTGAGCAGGGGCATTCTAGCCTCCATCTCTTTTTCAGTGGTTTTGTTTGTGAACAAATGGGTAAATGCCAAATGGTGATCATGCAATGGTTAATGGTTGTGATATATGCTTTGTGAGCTGTAAATAAGTGCTGGAGTGATTAAAGGTTTAGTTCCACTGCCCTCTGAGTGATTAGAGGCCGGTTTCATTGGTTCCATTGCCGGGATTTGAACCCAGGTCGCCTGGGTGAAAGCCAGATGGTGATCATGCAATGGTTAATGGTTGTGATATATGCTTTGTGAGCTGTAAATAAGTGCTGAAGTGCTGTAAATAAGGTTCAGTTCCACTGCCCTCTGAGTGATTAGACGCCGGTTTCACACCATGCCACGTTTAATTACAGATTATTAAGCCCACGCTTGGACTTTTAAAACCAAAGTTGTCACGATCTTGTAGTACATTAAAGTACTTAGAATTTCACGCCCCCGTAACATACCCCTCTCTTGAAATAGCAAACCACAGTTTGCTGCCTCAAAACACAGGAGCGAGGATGAAATATAGTATGAAAGAGTATACAAGAAAGCCGCAGCTATAGTATACAGAGACAGTGAAATTATGGCTAGGAGAGGCATGCTTCCATCCATATACACTGCTCAAAATCTATGTGATCCTCGGCGATCAATAGTCAAGATGCATCAATATCATGAAGTCTAACAGCAGAACTACTATTAGCTCAGTATCTCGGGTGAAACATACAGTGTCATCAAGCGACCTCATGAAATCACGGTGAGCCCATCTGTACTGAGGGAGTGGAGGTGCTACCCCCCTCTCGAACACTAGGTAATGCTCCAGACGCTCGCTTTGCTGAACTACCTATAGGAGCCCGGACCGCAGTCGGCTCTAATTGGAAAGCATCTCTAATTGGAAAGCATCAAGGTAAAGCTGCAATATCCTAGGTGAATCTACCAGTTCACCTTCCTCCATCCATTTCGCATCAAGTGACGGGTAATTTTGAAATTTTACCAAGTAGCGACAGATAACTTTTCATCCTGTTCTTCCACTTCAGGTTGTACCTCATAAAGTAAATCCTCGAGAATATCTCCATGATATTGCTTTAACAAGCTCACATGAAAGGCATTATGTATCAATGCAGAGGCAACTTCAGCCTGTAAGCTACCTCGTTTATCTTTTCAGAAACCTGGAAAGAACCATAGTAACACATGTTCAGCTTTGTGTACAACCTTTCCTTGCCTTTCTTATTTTTCAGCCCCGCCTTCTGAAAATGTAGCAAAACCCAATCACCTTCTGTGAATACCAATTCCCTGCGGTGTTTATCTGCTGCTCTTTTTTGCTTGTCTTGACTTCTTTGCAAGGCATATTTGATCTTCTTGTAAGCCTCTTCAAGGCTTTCCACAAAATGATCAGCTTCGAAGATTTTCTCTTTTGTATGCAAAATGGGAGGTATCTTCGTGGCACCTTCCACTATTTTAAAAGGTGCTTTACCTGTGGATGTGTGCACGGTATTATTGTAAGCATATTCCAATAAAGGCAAATAATGCTCCCATTTTCTTTTGTGGTCTGAGACATAGCATTTAAACATATCCAAGATGTTAGAGTTTTCTTGCTCCGATTGTCCATCAGACTGAGGGTGAAAAGATGACGAAAAATTCAATGTAGTGCCCATATTTTCAAACAGCCCTCTCCAAAAGAGGCTGGTCATCCTCGGATCTCTATCACTGATTATGGATTCAGGCATCCCATGATACTTGAAGACATGCTGCAGAAACAATTTGGCCATTTGATCTGTTGTACTTTTCTTTCTCATTGGCACAAAGTGGGCTTGTTTGCTAAACTTGCAAATTATTGTCCACAATCCATCATGTCCAGTAGGAGTACATGGAAGATCAAACACAAAATCCATAGCTATGCTTTGCCATGGTCTATCCGGAATTGGCAAAGGGTGTAACAACCCAGGTGCCTTCTGCCCGTCAAACTTTACTTTTTGACAAACCATGCACGTTCTCACATATTCTTCCACATCTTTCCTCAAAGATGGCCAATAAAAGTATTACTCCACTGCTGTAATTGTTGCTGTAATTCCCGTATGTCGTGCATATGGAGGAGCATGACTTTCCATTATGACTTTCTGTCGCATCTTATCAGTGACATAGAGTCGTCCATGCATCAAAATGAAACCCTCTTTCAACATATAGTGATCATGCGTTTGAATGTTAGAAAGCTGATCATAAATAGTTGAAAAATCAGCATCATTAATATACTCATCTTTCATCACATCTAACACATTGTTGTAAGCAATGCTCACTACTGAAACATTGGGTTTCTTGGAGACTGCTTCAGGCTGTGGTTTCTTGGAAAGTGCATCAGCCACGACATTTTTGTTACTCGGCATTTACCCATTTGTTCACAAACAAAACCACTAAAAAAGGGATGGAGGCTAGAATGCCCCTGCTTAACAAACATAGACAAGTGCACCCGATTGGCCCCAAACACCGTGGCACCCCTTTTGGTATTTCTTTATATTTCACAGTGAAATGATTACAAGTTGCATCTGGGAGACCTTCCCTGCAACTGAGCACGCAGCCCCAATTCATTGAGCCTTCGCAAGGCTTTCAAGCGTAGAACACCATCACATAAGTGCACTTAACCCATAGGCTCAACCCAAAGGCATTCTCTTTTCCGAGTGCAATTCCATTGGTTGTCCAGATGCAATCACATTGCACCCCAGCTGCACTCTCTTTGAGTGGTTTCCAGATGGCATTCACAAAGCTTTTCAAAGCTCCAAAATAAAATCAGCAGAGTACCGAACCAAAGAATGACTCATGTAGCGCCTGGGCACCTGTGGACCAAGAAAGAGGCGGCACACGAGGCCAACTAATAGCTTATGGCAAAAAGAAATCGCAGCAGCAAAATCACAGCTCACCAAGCCCTAAAAACTTGAACCAAGTCTTCAATCGCCAAGAGGACATAGTAGCCAATGCCCAATTGCATTCTCAGCCAAAGAGGAGTGCAAAGGCATGAAGAAAGAGCATTTACAAGAGCCGACCAGCAAGAATTTCACTGAAAAATGCAAAAAGAAGCACTTCTGTCGCGAAGAAGTGGGAGTTCTTGGGCTCAAAAGAACGTGCTTCAGAGAGAAATGCATTGAGAAGGTTTTGGAGAAGTTTCATCGTCGAAAAGTCCTCCAAAACTGAGAAAAACCAGTCAACCAGTGCGTGGGACTACTCGAAATTCAGTAGAAAGCTGTTGCTTTGCAAGAGGGGAGGCCGAGGAGGCTGTAGAAGCAAAAAGGTCTAGAAAAAGCCACTTTTGCAAATTCGACCAGCAAAAGAGTACTCAGCTCTGCTCGTTCTACCAAACGCACGGAGGGAAAAGCATATCATTGTGAAGGGGAGGCAGAGGGGAAGCCATCGGGCCAAACGGTAGTCGAGGAATCCAAACGGGTGAGGAGTTATGAAGAAAAATGGAATTCAGCTGAAGGAGGTTGAAAAACCAGTCCAAAATCTCAACAAAGGGAGAAGATGAGAGAGAAAACCACACATGTGAAGTTTAGAAGGCCCAAGAAGGTCAAGAATGGCAAAGGAGCATGTAGAAGACACTAGAGCAACTTGGAACTCTAGGGGGCCACTGATGGTACTGGCCCTCTAGGGAACCTATTAAAAATGCCACATCATCATTTCCCAACAACCACTCTTTTAATTCCTTGGAATGCCTTTGGGCATAGGTATTAATTACGCTTATGTACTAGGCACCATGCGGCATTTAATTACACATTATTAAGCCCACGCTTGGACTTTTAAAACCAAAGTTGTCACGGTCTTGTAGTACATTAAAGTACTTAGAATTTCATGCCCCTGAGATAGAGGGAGGGGAGGGTAAGTAGAGGGGAGGGTAGGGGGGAATGGGGGGTGCGCCTACGGCCACAGGGAGGAAAGGGAGGGGACCTCCCTTCCCTTCCCTTCGCTTTCCTCCTCTCCCTTGCATTCCATTCTCTATCCCTCCTCTTCATTCCTTTTCGTTCTCCTTCCCTCCTCTCCCTTCCCTCCCCTCCCCTTCCCTTCCCTCCCTCCCTTTCGTTCCCCTCTCCTCCCCTCATACCCTCCCCTCCCTTACCCTCACCTCGCTCCCCCCCCCCCCCAGCTGCCAGCCGTTGCAACCCCTCCCTACCCTACCCCCCCCTCCCCACTCCCTTTCTACCTCCTTGCCTCCCTCCCCCCCTCCATGGCCATGGCCATGGCCCCTCCCCACCCTCCATCCTTGCGGCTGCAGCTACAACCACACCCCCTCCCTACCCTCGCCCTATCCTACCAGAACGGAGCGTACGGGAGAGAGGGAAGGGGGACGGGAGGGGAATGAAAGGGAAGGCAGGATTACTTCGAATGGAACGGATGGGAGGTAGGGGACAAAAGGGAAGGGAGGAGAAGGAAATGGAAGGACTTTGAGTGTGACAAAAGTACTTCTACTAACGGAAAAGACTGAGTGACAATTTGAAATGAGAATGTAAGAGAACAGATGGAAGGGAATAGAAGGATTTTGAAGTGACAAAAGTAGGAAGGCTAACAGAAAAGATAAAGCCACAATTAGAAATGATAAAAAATTAGATTGAAAGGTTGAGGAAGGGAGCGAATACAAGAAACATAGGGGGAGGAGACTTGCATCCTTCCGACTTGTAGATTCCCATGGGTGATTGTACAACCTAGAGGAACCTCAACTAGGTTTTGGATGCAATAGTTAAACTCACCTGTTGAGAATCTGAGCATCTCGTTGCAATTCGAGTTTGTCATTAAGAAGAAATTAATGGTCCCACATGTCTAGAATCCCAAAGTAGTTGAGACAAAGTACAGTACAATGTCTGAAATGCACGCATGCGGGTGCGCATAGTGAGAGAGAGAGAGAGAGAGAGAGAGAGAGAGAGCTTCCATGTTATGATTTCTTTGTCGTTTTCTTGTTTATGTGACTCTTGATGCTGAAGAGTAGCAGTCGATACATTGTTTTGTCCAGTTAAGCATTACTTCACCAGAAATTCTCAACCTATTTAAGGGCTATATTGATTTTGTCTTTCAGATTGCAAAGCTATGTGGAGCGCATATTACAGCCACATGTGGCGCTCGCAATGCTGAGCTAGTGAAGGGACTAGGCGCTGACGAGGTTCTGGACTACAAAACTCCTGAAGGGGACGCACTTAAGAGTCCATCTGGTCGTACTTATGATGCTGTTATCCATTGTACCACTGGTATCGCGTGGTCTAAATTTAGTCCCAACCTTAAGCCTCAGGCCAAAGTAATAGATCTCACACCAAATTTCAAGTCTGTGGTAACTACTGCTGTCCACAAAGTAACCTTTTGCAAACAGCAAATGGTTCCCTTTATGATGTCAGCAAACGTCGAGGACCTCAAGTTGCTTGCAGACCTAGTGCAAGATGGGAAGTTGAAGACAATTGTTGACTCGCAGTATCCCTTTTCGAAGGCTGAAGAGGCATGGGCACGAAGTAAAGAGGGACATTCAACAGGGAAAGTGGTTGTAACCTTTGAGGAGTCGTAACCTTAGAGGGAAAGTTTTCGTAACCTTGGAGGAGTAAAACTTTTGTTTGAGACCTTTCTACATTCAGTTTATGTACAGTACATCTATAGTGCTTATATTTCCAGCTTCAATTTAGTTATGTATTTGAGTCTAATGAGCAGGAACTTGTTTCCATTGAACTGTGAGTGGATGGGGCTGCATTTATATGTGCTTCTTTGGCCAATCAGAAAAAATTTTTAATGAAGGCGTCATCCACCTTGATGTTTGTCCTTTGTTTCAAGCTGCTTTATGAGATAGTTATAGTATATTTGAAGTGGAAGATCTCATGCACGCACGCCCCCCACGTGCGCGCCTGTGTGTGTGTGTGTGAGAGAGAGAGAGAGAGAGAGAGAGAGAGAGAGTCATATTAATGTCTCCGGAAGGCCTCACGGGCCTATGAGACAAAGTACACATAAAAAAAGTTGCAATCACATCTGGATAGCCAGAGTGTTGGGGGAGCGCCCAACGCAACTCAGCTCACTGTTATTTAGATGCATAGCTAAGTTCTCGTATTATCTTAGAAACAGTATGAATAACCCAGATTGAGACTTAATCTTTGGAAATCTTGAATCAATGCTTGTCCATCTCAATAAACCGCCCACTGACCTTATGTGCTGCTTTCACTTTGTTGAGTTCGATTTGTCTTTCTTTGAGCCGGGTTCGAGTGAGCTCCTCAGATATCGAAATTCTCGCAGCCTTCAGTTTGCATGTCTCTCTGAGGATATTTACTGTTGAGGATATTTACTGTTGCTGCCTTCTCATTGAAACAAATGTATGCTTGTGTTCCCTTTTGAGTATTAATACGTATGGCTTTTTCATCTCATTCAATGTGTGGTATTTGTCAAACTGTGAATATATGCCACTGTCCATGGAGGAGTTATCAAAGTGTAGAGTTCAAAACGTGTGCCCAACTCAGCTGTTGAGCACTTGTGACAATCCAAGGTTTAGAAAATCCATGTAAGAAGGTGCAAAACTTCAACGATTTTTTTACAGAAGGATACAGCCTTGTGGGACATGAAATAGATATGTTTAAAAAACAAAACTTTGTTCAAGACTGCTTGGGACAGCAACTAGGTGCCCACCATTTTTTTACACAAGGATACAGCCTTGTGGGACATGAAAGAGAGATGTTTAAAAAACAAAACTTTGTTCAAGAATGCTTGGGACAGCAACTAGAAGATGAAAATGACTAGCAACTTAAGGCAAGAAGATATTGTGTCGCAACATGAACATGCCGTAGAAAATGACGGTATCCAGATGAAGGAGCATGCACGGATGAAGATGCGGAGACGAGGGAGAGGACTCCGCAAGATTAGCCAAGCAAATTGTAGTTTTCATGAAGTGCGTTTTTATTTTCTGAAAAAGTTTCTTTGTTGCTTGTACTTGGCAAATTTTCAAATTTTGCCTCGTTGCACATCAAGTAGTTGTAAAGGAGCCATCGCAATCGTCCGTGCTGCCCTTGTGCTCCTTCATTGTCTAGATTTTGCGCTCCACCATCGATCTTGATCCGTCATCGTGTTGGTTGCCATCCGTACGACACAACATTTGCTGCCCATGACCTATCCACACATTGCTTTGTTGCTTGAAGCTTCCTCCCCACACCACCGAGGGTGGGGAGAACGTGGATCTCGAGAGGTACTCATTTGTACCGATCATCTCTCGCAAGGATGATCACCGTGGAGACACATGCTAGTTTATCTGGATTCGGATAAGGAGCACATCATCGCGAGACACTTTAGAGACCTCACATTTTGCCAGGGAGTTTCAAGAGGAGGGGGAGGCATCTCCATGCTCTATCTTATACCGGTGCCAATCATTGATTTACATGAGGCAAGTATTTCTTGAGTGTTCGCGGATTGAAAATTTCCAATCACCTCATATGGGCATCCCTTCATTAATATGGGTAGGATACATGACCAATCATATACAATGGTCTAGAGCTTGGCCATCTTTTGGTAGGCTCACTTGTTTCCCACATGGAGGAGGGACTAGCGTAGAGGACTAAATTATGGGATCCTTGTGCTTTTGCCTCACATTACAGATTTGTATACTCCCCAGCCACCTCTTGGAGCCTACCATGCATACCTTTTCTTTAGTTTATCCATCCCATTACCACCACTAAGCACACCACGCCCCACTTACACCACTTTCTAGAAGATTATTTTTGACCATTTACTCTCCCTTGCCCATGCCACACGTCTCTCCATTATGCTTGAGGACTTTAATGATATCTCTCTTCTACAGGATAGCCACACTTATCATCCGTTCCCTACATGAGGCCACCACCCAATGCTTCCCTCACACCATTAGATCCACTCGTACACCACCTATGAGATCAGTCCCCTACTGTACCAAGTTGTAAATATTCCAAGTAAAGTACAAAGTTGACCCTTTATTTGATCATAATGAAAGAGTTCTTTATTTAGTTTTAATTATGGTCAAAGAGTTCTTTTAAGTGGTCACAGTATTGGCTTTGGTCAAAGGCACTTGACTTTGGTCAAAGGCACTTGACTATGGTCAAGAAGGCCCGACTTTGATTAGGGGGACTTGGTTTAGGCAAAGAGGGTTGACTCTAGTCAACCAAGATATTCCAATATTGGTTGGAAAGATTTGGTTATACAATTAAGGTGCCTTGACTTTAGTTAAATCCCCTTAATTATGATCAGTGAGGGTTGAGGCGAAGCGGTTGAGTACCGCAACCCAGATGGCAGTCTCACGGACGGAAAGTAGGATGCTAGAATCAACTAGAGAATTAATGTTTGGTGTGTGTTTTGGTTTTCTTGGTAGGGATGCCCAGAGAGACAAGGATTAGTCAAATCCCCTTAATTATGACCAATGAGGGTTGACTTGAATCAATCAGAGAACTAATGTTTGGTGTGTGTTTTGGTTTTCTTGGTGGGGATGCCCACAGAGACTAGGATTAGTCTAGAGTTTTATTTTGCATGCACAAGGCTAACATGTAATGGATACCATAGTGGTGTGCTTCATTGAATTGTTGCAGGTACTAAGAAGGGTTAAAGTGCCCTACTTTTAAGGAGCTAAGGATGCTTCCCAAGAGAAATTTACATAAGCATGTGATTCCAAGCTACCAATCTATTTGGCATGTAATTAGAGATAGCTAGGAAAATGACACATGGCACTTGCATTGAGAGGAGCTGATCTCCCATTGTATTCTGGTTTTCTCACATTTGTAATGAACCTGCGAGCTGTAGATCTTGTGCTCTCTGTAAATCTTTCATTTGTGAAATAAAGTACCTAGGGGGGGTGGGGGCTTCCAGCCCAATCGGGTTTTGGGCCCTAATGTGTGCACACAGAGAGAGAGAGAGAGAGAGAGAGAGAGAGAGAGAGAGAGGCTAAAGAAATTGTCGGCGGTATTGCCAGATCGTCGTCGGATTTTCTGTGAAGTAGTTAGTCATCACTTGCTAGAGGATTGTCCACAAGGTTGTATTGGTATTAGAGCATAGGAGAAACCCCTTTCTGAAGAGGGTTCGATTCAAGAATAGAGGAGAATAGTTGAGCGACAGGAGGTTGGGGATGATATAGGCTTCTGTTGCTTCTTTTGGTTCGAGAGACTTTAGATAAGTGCAAGTGTCGAAGGATACAAAGGTACCAGTAGGATATTGGAGAAGCAGACTGAATGTTTAGTGAATCATTCTGCGATTCTTTTATGTTCGATCTCGAAAAAGGTTCCTGGAGGCTGGGAGCGACTGTTGTTGTCCCTCTAATAGGTATTGTTATAGGGTTCCATTGCCGTAGAGCGAGTTCTCTCATGTGGCTCGTGTAGGTATTGTGGGCAGCATTCCTAGCACTCCTTGTTCTTTTTTATTACATTCCTGGTCAACCTAAAACAAGCCTGTGGGGTTTCCTCCAATAGTCAATTTAAAAAAAAACATCCGATGTCGTAGGAGGCTCATCTGATATCACATTAAAAAGATGTTGTAGGTGGCATGATTTCCAGTTGTAAAATACTTTAGGCGCACCACTTCTGAAGAGTGAAGCACGTGAACGAGATTTGGTACTACAATGGGTATCCTTGCAAGCGAAGCGAAATTGAGACATTTTGCAGGTGCTTCTCATGCAATGTGTCGCAGCTCCTGAGAGAAGAGCCATCGGAAAGGCTACAATCCTGCAGAGCAGCGAAAAAGCATTCGTCCGACTATGATAGATGATGTAGGAACCCATGGGCTTGGGAAGGTCACCTCGAATTATCTCATCGATGGCAGTGTAGTCAACAGGTCTTAGATTGGCATTTGCAAGTGAGGACGGCTTACTCAATTTCTTTTCGATCGCATTGTAGATTGTATCAGCCAACTACCCTGTTGCAGGTTTGACTACCAAAGAGGCTTTCCTCCTCATCAAAAGATCGTGAGAGTGATGACCTCTAATAACTTTGACCTTCTCATCACGACTCACTACATCTTACTATCATCTTACTTCTTATCTTATCTTATCTTATATCTAACTTCTTATCTTATCTTATCTTACTATCTATTAAGGCGGGTGGGAGGCACAAGAGGGTGACACGTGTGAGTCAAGGGAGAGGCTCCAAGCACCACGTGTTGGATGGAGGGAGTGGAGGGAGGGGGCTGGAGGCTGCCACGTGTCGGAGTTGAGGAGTGGAAGGCTGCAGTCGAGAGGGAAATTTCAAATTCGAAAATTGAGCATTGAATGCTCTATTTCTCAGGTGCACGTGCCACTCAAAGGTAACTCCACGTGTCGAATCTCCTGGCAATGCCTTGCCAACAATGAAAGCCTTATGAGCAAAACGGTAAAAGAGGGTTGAAGTGACGTTCCCGTAATGTCTTCGTCCATGGCTCAAGCGATGGCTCCTTCCATAGCTAGCCATTGCGTAAAGGCGTCGTTCTTGATCCTTTTGGCCTTGAAGCCACCGCTCTTGCTTCTTTGGGTCTTGGTCACCAGCCTACATGCAAGTATGTAGCAAAGCTGAAGTCACGGTTAGTGCTTCGGGTGTTATACCTTCAGTAGCTAGCTCATAGATAATGCTTGCCATACGGCGTGCTCTAACTTAACCGTGAGAGAACTCGGTGGGGCGCGCTTGCAATTCATTGCAACATCTCAACATACAAGTAAGCTGATTGCATTGATACCGTGGGATAACACGAATCGATCAAAGTTCCGGGTAGTTGCGAGTATCTATTGTTGCGGGTATCTTTCACTTGAAATCAACACTCGGAAGGTCGCTTTACGTTAGTCATCTTGCTTTTGGCCCAATAATTAGCAACTTTTGATGTGAAGGTGGGGGGAGGATGCACTCACAAACGAGGGTGAAGATTCGGGTTTCTTACGATGGCAATACAAGTTCATCTAAGCAAAGTTGAGACCTACATGACAAGCCCAAGGCAAAATATGCTTCACAAATGACAAGCCAAAGATACAAACGCATTAACAATAAACAAATTGAAAACGCAAAAGACAAGATCCAAATCATCTGTAAAGAGCTTCTCCTTCTTGACGTTGCAAGCTTGAAAGGGGAGTCTAAGACAGTTGGCAGAGCTGTGAGTTTACTTTTCAAGGTGCGATGGGCAACGACGTGTATACATCATTGCCAGCAGAACGCAAAAATGCGCTTGCGAATTGGGTTACGAAACACATGGCTTCTACTATAGCGGATTCAACGGACGCTCCTACCAGCAAAAGCAAAAGAAATAGGAACGGTCTCATCACACAGGCTGGGCAAGCATGTTGTGAGTGGTGTGGAAGAAAGATTACACGATTTGTGAGAATGATGAGGATGAATCAGGAAGATAAATGTGTACACAACCACTAGAGAGAGCCTCATGGAGCCGAATGCAAGGAAGGACCTGCGGAGGTAAATTCAAAGGACGAGGAAGCATGCAAGATGATTATTTGCCTTCTTCTGTTTTGGTCAATCACTCAAAAGCGGAGCTCAAAATCTGTGTTTTCTACCACACGCAATCTTTGCACGCAGTATATTCACAATACATAGCTACTCTATTACTTCAGCAGATGCGAATTCAATTGGCAACAGTCATCCCTCGACTGCTATCAGTTATGGCCTTAAATAGAACGACTAAGCACTGGATTTCAAAGGCAATCAAGTTGGGCACACTTGAAACAGAGGAGAGCGAGCTGAATGCAAAGGACAAGTAGCTCTAGTAGTCTTCATATTGTAGAACCTTAGTTATCTTCCTCCTCACGTTTTGGGAGCTGTCATGGAATGTGATTGAAACCATTGCTGGAATTCTTTATCATGTGAGGAGGTCACCATTTGGATTACCTGTGGGATGCTTTCATTCTGCGCTTGGCTTCTAATATGAAATTGTTAGAGATGTGAGCATTCTCTGTGCTTTTGTGATCTTCTCAGAAGGGTGTTTCATAGGGTTGTCAGAAGGGTGTTTCGTAGGGTTTTCAATGGGTTCTTCTTTATGTACCCACAAGGCTTTGTGTGCTTGGCGATGGGAGGCCCTAAAGCTTCCGGAAGGCCTCCATTTATTTTGCCAACTTAGTTGCTGTTGCTGTTGCCATTCTAGCCTCAGGCCTTTAGCACTTAGGAGGAGCAAAGGCAAAAGGTAGGATAGAGGGATACCATTAATTGATACCATTGATGCATTTCAATGGTATCAATTAGTGCAATAAACTTTCCCAATTCAAACTATCCCTTTTCTATGTTATGAGTACAAATAACTTCATTGGCAAGAAGCTTAAGTTTTGGGTTTGAAGGCTTAAGGGAACAATAGAATTGAGATTACTTAGAAAGGAGATTCCTTTTACATCTACACAATGTTTGGGTAATAGTCAATTTTTAAGGGGACATTGTGCTTTTGTGGGATTAGTTGATAGTGATTGGAGGGAAAAGATTGCGTTCAGCAAGAGGGAGGGAAAGCTATTTCAAAGCTACATGTGGCAATGTTAGAGAGTTTACTTGCGAATATGACAATTCCTAAATTGTGTACTTGACCCAAACTTACACAACCATTTGATCACATAAGGGGCGTAAGGTGGAAGAAAACTTTGCACATCAAATAGGCACGAATAAGATATTCCTAACCAAGGAGGATACCACCGTCATAAATGATATTTGGTAAGTGGATGTACAAACTTTACATAGTACAATATACGTCCCTAGATACCCAACGTCTAACAGAGAATATATTGTTTGAGAGCTTTCTAGATGCCCATCGATCTAAAAAGGGGTAGAACATCCAAGCTTCTCCAAGGTTTTATTTCTTCTTTACAAGGTTCTTTAACCAATGGAGGCATGCTAGATAGCCAACTATAACTTGAGACCAAATAGGCATCAATGAGATCAGACATCTATCATGAAACATCCATAAGGCATTACAAGTGTTGCATAGTCTCACAAGAAGAGTTGCACAATGCCACACTCATTCAAGAAGAATCGCCCAAACAACCAGAGGGTGAAGGGAAAAAAATATGATGATTATTCATCCGTCAAATCCACAAGAGATGCCATTTTGCTTGCCTATATTACCATTGTGGTGCAAGCTTTGCCACCTTAATGAAATGGAGGGCAATGAGGGAGAAGGATTTCAGAGAGGCACCTTGCTGGGGTTGCTAGGTGTGAAAGGATGAGGCAAAGAGCTTGCAATAAGAAACTTGACAATGGCAAAGAGCAAATCATGTTCTGTTAGACTTGATAAAATGATGGTAAAGATCGAGTGCCAAATGATGCACCTTTGTAGGAGAGGTGGGAAGGATTGCAAAATTGAAGGAGAACCCATGTCAAGGATAAAAAACCCCAAATGGAGACTACATGGGAAGGGGAGGGGACAATGGCAAAGCTAGAGCGGATATTAACTTTTTTTGTAGAAAGTGACCCAGCACTATTGTGATTGTTCAAGAAGGAAGATGTTATGTGATGACATGGGTTTTAGAGGTCATTTGGTGAAATGGGTGTGATAGAATTAGGTTTATGTTAATGGAGGTTGTGGTGGAGAGAATGGTGAGGGGTCACGAGCAAGGAGGGGGTGGTGTCAACATCTTGGTTGCCAAAGCACTACTTTAGCCCATTAGTGTGGCAACTATGGTTGTGGAAAACTTTCATCAATAAATTGGGTCCTTCTCTCTACTCTTTGAATTCTAGAAATGGCCTTAGAGGTGGGGTGTTGCTCAACTCCACCATGATAGAAGCATGAAAGTAGGACATAAAAGTTGTTATGTAAGGCTTGAGGTTTTGATTGTGGATGGAAGAAATATCACTTGAACCTTATATTACTTATATCACTTATTGCTAATTTGCTTCGAGCTACCATTGGAGTGATGCTCTCTATACCATCAATCTTTGGCACAAAATAATGCTCTTTGAAGTTGCCTAATATTGCATTACTCTAGCATGCATCCTGTGTTTTCTCTTCTGCTTCATGATGCAACATGCTTTATTAGTCTTTAAGTGTTGAGTCCAAATTTTAATTTTGGTGGGCGATGTTGATGAATTTCATGAGAGAAAGACAACTTTCTTGCTAAAGTCGACTATGGTCACAATGCGATTGGATATTGCATCATGATCTCACACATAGAAGCACCCAACCGAAATGAAAATTCAGCCACAAGCACATACAAATCATCATGAGGGGCAAAGGATTTGAATCGCAATGCGTATTGGATGCAATAGAGAGGTTGCAATGTGAAGGATGATCACTAGGTTGCCACATTTGGGGAACTTGACAAGCATCTAGGTGAGGAGATTGGGTACTTTTAAAATTTGAGAAAGCTAGTCTCTGCAAGCTTAAGGGCAAAGAGAATGTGTATGCCAAGTTGTCTACTGGGTACTATGGCCCTTTTTGGGTCACAAATGATATTTATGAGGTGGCATATAGGTTGCAAGTGCCAAAGCATTGAAACATTCATAATGCCTTTCATGTGAAACTTTTGAAGAAATATCAAGGGTTAGAGCCTACATAACCTATACACTAGAGGTGGATAAGCTAGAGGACATCCTTCAACTAGAGTAGATTGTGTACATATGGTATGCAAGGGACCTCATGGCAAGGTATTTTATAGATACCTTATGAAGTTCAATAATTATTCAACATTGAATGCCAAATGGATGCATGAAGACATGTTATCTGATTATGCACAAGTTAGGGCTATTTACAAAGAGGCCTTTCAATTGAGGTCAACTCATTAGAAGCCAAGGGGATGTTACCAAGTAAAGTACAAAGTTGACCATTGAATTGATCATAACTAAAGAGTTTTTTATTTAGCTTTAATTATTATCAAATAATTCTTTTAATCGGTCAAAGCATTGACAGTCAAGACTTTGATCAGGGTGACTGATTTAGGCTTAGAGTGTTGACTCTAGTCAACCAAGATATTCCAACCTTAGTTGGAAAAGTTTGGTTATAATTAAGGTGCCTTGACTTTAGTCAAAGCCCCTTAATTATGATCAAAGAGGGTCGACCTCAGTCAACCAAAGAATTAATGTTTGGCGTGTGTTTTGGTTTGCTTGGTGGGGATGCTCACACACACTAGAATTAGTCTAGAGTTTCATTTTGTGCACCGGCACATTCTCACACTCACGTGGGACAATCCTAGGTGCATTCTTAACATGACGGTCCCTAATACACTAACACATCTCTAACCCCCCTAACACACATACATCACCACTCAGACTTGCGGAGGAGGTACCCAATCCACATCTCGATAATTTTGCATGCAACTCCGACAATCCTCTACCCCAAATTCCCTCCTTGGAATTCAGCCAATCGCCTTGACTCCTCCAAGTCCTAACATGGTAGATCGCCGTCGCGATGATGGTGACATTGACTGGGAGGCAAATGCAAAAAATTTCTTTAATGCTCGCAAAAAATATGGTCGACCCAACAACAATCAAGGAAGGTGCCCCTTGGGCAATCTTGAACTTCCCAAGTACAATGGTCAGGGCGATTCCCCATGGCCTTAGCCTATGAAGCCTCAAAATTGTACCTAGACATCCAGAGCCACATGGGACCTGCTGTAAACTGAATTCAAGAGGTGCTTCCAAATGGAGAGACTTTAAGGTGACCTCGCTCTCCCACTAAGCAAGCTCGAACAAGGTCGGCGAGAAGATGTACGCGCGTACCTGGGCAAGATGAAACACTTAGTTTTCAAATGTAGCCCATGCCCTAATGATAAGTACCTCACGGCCTGGTTCATTGCAAGCCTAAGGAAGAAAATCCGCAAGGACATGAAAAAGATTAGTAGTTATGAAACATTCATTGCTGCTCATGGCAGTAGCCTTTGACATTGTTTAGAGTGTCTTCAGACAAGTGAAAAACACAAACACATCTCCACTTTTGACAACAAGGTGCCAGCAAGAGCTCGATATCTCAACACTCCCCCTCGAGCTCAATCCCAATTCTTGCATACCAAGCATGTCTTTGAACTTGCGCAGCTTCTCTGCACCCAATGCCTTCGTGAATATGTTAGCTACCTGATCCTCTGTGCTGACATAAACTAGATCAATAAAACCTACTAGAACCTTCTCCCGCACATAGTGATAATGCACCTCAATGTGCTTTGTTCTAGCATGATAGATTGGGTTATTTGCCAAGTGTATACTGCTCATGTTGTCACAATAAATGACAAGTGGCCCATCTGTAGACTGATGCATATCATAAAGTAGCTTATGCAACCAAGCTACCTCACATGCAGCCATTGCTGCACCCCTGTACTCAGCCTCTATGCGACAAGGCAACTGTAGGCTATTTCTTGTTGCTCCAAGTGACTGTAGCACTCCCAAAAGAGAACACATATCCACTGGTAGATCGTCTATTAGAAATACTACCAGCCCAATCAGCATCAATGTATCCATGCAACTATATCTGAACCCCAGTCTCATAAAATAGTCCATTCTACAATGTGGACTTCACATACCTCAGTATGCATCTAGCCGCATCCAAATGCGGTTTCCTTGGAGCCTGCATAAACTGACTTACCAACCCAATAACATAGCTCAAATCTGGCTTGGTAATAGTCATATAAATCAAACTTCCTACTATGCATCTGTACATAGTAGGGTCTTCCAAAAGCTCATCTGCATCTGTGCTCAACTTCACATTCTACCCCAAAGGAACTGAAATATGCTTACAACCTTCTTGGTCTCAGTTTGATTTGGCCAGTTCATTGGCTTGGCTATTTCCCTTGGGGCATCTCCTAGCCCTGGTAATGGCTTTGTATTCTTAGACCTCATAACTGCCAAAGCGTGAATATTTCTTTGATTGCATTGATTGTTGTGGTTGTACTCCTAATTGATGGGTTCTGGATATAGACCATATGTACTCCTGGAGGAGGCTATTGCTGGTGATTTTGATTGATCGTTCCGTCGTATTGAACAATGGGTATACCTCTTTCCTCCCTGTGCTTGCACCAAAGTGAACATGGTGGACCTTGCCTATGGCCATCAATACCACAGTAGGTGCAAGCTTGGTCTTGCATTTTCCTCTACTGCTGGCTCCCTCATGGTTGTTGATTGGGCCTTCTTGGGGATGCATTTTGATACCTTTGTTGTGTTGGTCTTGCCATTGCTATTTGATTAACAGATTTGATTAACAGGTATTGCTAGTGTGCTTGATTTTGTTGTTGTTGGGTACTCTCCCTCTATAATTGGGGTTGTACCAGCATCTCTCTTTGTCATGATTGTCCTTTTTACATAATTCACATGGAACCTTTTGTGGTTGTGGGGGTGGCTTTAAGCTTTGCAGCTGGTCTTTAATGATCTTCTCCAACTTGGAGATTTTGTCTGCTGTCTTTTTTGTTGTGGATTTTTCTTTCAGCTTTTGCTTTTTCTCTTTCTTCTTTTTCTTGGAGTGTTTCTCATCATCTGCATCATTTTTTGATGAGTCGTCTTCCTCATCTTCAGTATCTTCTTCTGCTTCACTATTTGTGTCTGTGTCTGAGTCTGTTTCTGAATCTGAATGTCTTTTCTTTTTTGTCTTCTTGGATCTTGATGATGTACCAAGTCTTCTCTCTACCCTCTAGGCAGCTTCCACCATATTGTTAAAATCATTTACTCCTCCAAGTTGGTCCCTGCCAGCTACTGCAGTTATCAATTCCTTGTCTAATCCTTTGCAAAAATAGTCTCCCAGTTGCTCCTAGGTGGGTCTTTGGTTTGCTGTTAGCCTTCTGTTGAGGTCTCTAGACATCTGTGAATAGTCCTCAACCATGAGGTCTTTTTGTTTCATTGTTCTCAGTTTTTTCAAGATGTCCTCTGGTGTTTTTTCTTTCCTAAAATGACTTAAGAAAGCAATCTTTAATCCATCATAAGTGGCAAAATGTGCAATACCATACTGCATAAACAAATTCATTACTTTACCATTGAATGTTGCTGCAAATCACTCCTTCTTGGTATCATCTGGTAGTTGTCCAAATCCACTAGCTGTCCACCTTGTCTCAAATTGCCCAACATGGTTATTAGGGTCTTGACCTTTCTTGCTAGTAAACTTTGTAGCTTTTACCAATGGGCTCTGCATTTTTTGCTGAGCTACTGCGGAGCTTGAACTTTGACAAGCTTCCTCTTCTTTGGAGGTGGTGGGAGGGGATTGAAATTCAGTTGTTTCCTTGCAGTCACAAAGACACTGGCTGCAATATTAGTGGCAAATGTTCTGTGTAGTAGTTCCTGTGTTGGAGTGAGTAGCATTAACCTTGCTAGCTCAGTTTTTTCCTCTTGCACCTCTTGGCTATGTAGGGAATTATCAGAGAAACTTGTCCCACTAGGGATATAATTAGGGTCATGAAAGATACCCTCTGGATCATCTATTTGGGAAGCAGCTGCTACCGAGCTCTATTTCTTGTAAAATATGCAATACCAGTATAGTGAGGAGATGTTTCCTCTGCAAAGCTATCCGACATGGGCTAGTCATGCCATGAAAGGGAAGGAGAGACGTGTGATTATAGTAGCTTACCGGGTGGTCGGAATGCACTGCTGCTGTCAGTTAAGCTTTGTGTGCTAGTTTCACAGTGAAACTGTGATGTTGGTGCTATGATCTTCTTTGCTAACCTTGATGTATTGTGCTTGTTTCAATGTCTTGTTGATGTTGATGTCGTACGTTGCTATTTGTCAGCTGTCTTTGCTTGTTGTTGCTTTTGTCATGGTCTTTCTTTGTGAGTTGTGTCTTGAAGCTTTGAGCCTTGTTGATTGAAATGATTGCTCTTGTAGTTGATGCTTAATGACAACTATATTGAGCCTCATCAAAGCTCGCTTTGGCATAGTATTGCTTTACAATATGGATGTGCACGTATTGCTAAATTATCACTGTGAGGTCTTCCTCTACTAATGTATTCACTAGGTTAGAGTTTCAGGCATCGTGCGAGTTTCTTGAAGATTTCCTTCATAGCGTTTGAGTGTTGCTCAGGTACTACTAATTTTTCACACTAGCTACCATATGCGGTTTACGATGTCGTTTGTAATCCTTGTCGTATTTGCCAACTTTGTGCAAGCAGATGTGATCCTATGACGCCGTTGGAAGCTTTGATGTTTTTGGAGTTGGAATTTGTATGCTTTTCTATTGTTGTATCATGTCATAATCAACAGTGTCACTTGTTTTGCTGTGAGTGAAAATAGGCAATTATGAGTAGGAACGCTGATAGGATCGCCAATAGTGTTCAAAGTGTCTTCAGACAAGTGAAAAACACAAACACGTCTCCACTCCTGACAACAAGGTGCCAGCAATTGGAGTATAATCGAAAAGTAATCGGACTACAAAGCTATCACGAGATCTATAAAAAGAACAGAGAAAACCTTGCAAAGGTAGTATGTTTCTTGTATATTATGTTTTAGAAGAGAATACATCAGCTCAAGAACTCTCTCTTCAACACGAGCTGATACAAGGTTTATATAGCCAGTCCGACTATTGTAAGGCAATAGTAAGTTTCAAAATGTAACAGTCATAGTCCAAAACATTATGTGGTGGATCATGCCACTAAGAAGTGCTATTAGGGATAGTTACAACTGTCCTTACAGTTACAAAACAATCCCACTACTTTGTTCTAGTAACTCCCTCTTACCAGAGGTGTATTTGTCCTATCCCATGGTAAGTGTCCATGTGGGTGGAGGCTATGCCTTCAACAGACATCAAGGATGGCATGACAGACTCTGACACCAGCAATGATGATGGAATAGCCAGTACGTGTGATAAGCACTCTTAAAAAAGGAAAAAGACAAGTCAATTGCAGAAACGGCTAATGAAGATTGCCTAGAGGCCATGACCATGAAGCTCAGAGAAGAAATGATGCAGGCCATGGAACAAGAGCTTCACATGTCACAGCCGCCACCACAGACTTATCCACAGCAAGAAAATGTATGGTGTCCACATTGCATGGCGAATCACATAGCAAATGAATGTCCCTTCCTAAGAGCTAGGACCAATGCACAAGCCAATCCATCGTCAAGGCTGTGGTGCCACATCTGCGCAGTCGGTGGGCATGATGAAAATAGTTGCATCTTCAACATGCGCAACAATCCGCCCTGCCCTCAACAATACCAATCGACATCATCCCAGTGCACAAGCAACCAACACTTGCACAAGCACCCCCAACTCCAAGGCTGAGTCATGTTCTCGTCTAGACCCGTCTCATAATTACTCAGAAATCCAAATCCATGACCATATCCAAGAACACCAAATCTAGCTCCTTCGACAGTTCCAATCCAACAACTTCAAGTCGAGGAAGTGGATTTGTAAATCGAGTATGAAGCTAAGTACCCACTATACTATGTGGAATGCACAAAAGGTTTAATCCCTATCTATACGAATCAAGTTCGGCCCAACACATATCGAGTGCTAATCAAGTGCTACGGTTGTGGAGAGAATCACCAAATCACAGAATGCCCTCATCGTGGTAGCCCCACTACTTTCCAACCACTCTGCAGAGATTGTGACATTAGCCATGCCTGTATGGATTGTCCCATGAAAAATAAGGTCCCACAACAAAATGAGGCTATGCCTGGTCCCACAACAAAATGAGGCTATGCCTGACATCTCAATCGGCATTATTGGGGTGGGCCATCAAAGTCTAGGGCCGGTAAGCATATTATCACAACCTATGAATGTAATTACATGCCAGCAAAAAGAGGCCACCAAGGGCCCTAATATTCCACAAGAAGACGTCTTCAAAAGAAAGCACAAGTGCCTATACCTCCACCAAGCAATGAGCAACCAAGATCATCCACATTAGCTCCCGATCCTCAAATAAAAGAAGCTCCATACCCTAATGCAGAAGTGGAGAAGGCTCGATTTCAAGCACTTCAACAATGGGTGCAAAAAGAAGAAGCTGAATTTGAGGCTGAGAAGCAAGCGCAAGATCCAATCCGTGACTTTTCCCCACCAAGTATTGACACTATGCTTGAGCCTTTGTACTAGCAATGAGATCCACAACATCATATACTACCACACCAACTTGAAGGTGCCACACTCTCTAGCATTCTAAGTTGCCCTATGTCAATTCCCATTGGAATCCTCTTACAAAATTGTCCCAATATCTGGGAGAGTTTCAAAGGATGGATTGCACTAGCAAATACCCCTCCCCCTATGGAAGACATAGAAGATATTCCTGTGCGGATGGGTGAGAGAGATGACATATGCAACATCACCATGCCTTTGATCCATAAAGCATATGATGAAGTCCAAGCCATTGTGGATGGTGGAGCAGGTATGAATATCCTATCCAAGGATTTATATGATGAATGGGGTCTCCCACCAATGCAAAAGGCTAATTTCACCATATGCCTTGCAAATCATACAAGGAAATGAAGGGAATTTCACCAGAAGTGGTAGTACACACGATACCTATTAGGGAAGGTGCCTACCCTAAGGTATCCCTAACAACAATCATTGCACAAAAACCATTTGAAAAGTGGGGGATTGATTTTGTGGGTCCCATCCATCTAGTGGAAAAGGGAACACAGGCACACTACATCATTGTGGCCACTAATTACTTTACCAAATGGGCTGAAGCTAAAGCAATCAGAAAGGCAGATGCCAGAAGCACAACAAGGTTCTTATACGAGAATGTGATCACCCGATTCGGATGCCCCATTGAAATTGTGTCGGATAAAGGCACGCATTTTGTCGACGAGGTTATTCAAGAACTCTTGTCTGGCTTTATAGAAAAAGCACACCCTACTACCCCAAGGGAATGGATAGGCCAAATCCACCAACAATATATTATGCATTATCCTCATGAAGGTAGTAGAACCAAAGCATTTTAATTGGGCAAAGAAACTAAATGCAACCTTATGGGCATACTGAACCACACTTAAGGTCAGTATAAGGAATACACCTTTTCATTTGGTGTATGGCCTTGAAGCTATGGCCCCACTAGAATTTGCAATACCAAGCCTACACATAGCAGTACAGGAACACATGGGAGATCATGCATCCCTGAAAGAAAGACTATCAATTGGAGAAGCATACAGAGACCAGATTAGTTGCCTCATGACAACAAAAAACGTAGAAGAAAGGCATGGTCTGATAGAAACCTTAAAGCCAAAGACATCAAGGAAGGTGACCTAGTCTTATTATACAATGCCAAATTCCACAAGGGGAAACTCAAGTATTTAGGTCATGGACCTTATTGAGTAAGAAAAATGAATCCCATTGGAGCTGCGTTGCTAGAAACATTGGATGGAATCCAGTTCAACACAACCATAAATGGGAGCCAACTGAAGCGCTGCTACATCAACACGCAAGCCATCCCCAACAATAATAAAAATTTGGGAATAGTTAACACTAGATTGTTACATGTGAACTCACTAGCAAATGCACATTTTTGCACATATAGTTTACACTAGATTGTTACATGCACACTCAGTGGCATATGCATGTTTTTGCACATATAGAAAGACCTAATCAATTTCCACCTAGTGATGATTGAGTCTCTGTTGCCCTATGAAATCCCACAAATAAGCATATAGTTAGTCTCTACCTAATTGACAGATCAGGTGCACTCACACGATTTTGCATAGGCACATAATACATTACATCAATAATAGTATGACACACTATCATTCCATACTCTCAAAGCATGCAATGAATTCACAAGTAGGACAAGAAGCTATGCCAAATCTCAAGATGAATTGGCAAAAGAGTCTGTAGCCTTAGCAACGAGACTCCCATCAAACATCATAGTGGTTTCCTAAATGCACAAATATCACACTTGCATACAAATTGATCTACAAGTTCAATGATTTGGGTGTAATCGCATCCAACATGAATGCAAGATAGCAAGAAATGCCAGCTTCAGCAATGAGACCCTTGCCAAACCTCTTCCCAAGAAGATATGATGACATAGTCCACAGCCTCAGCAATGATATCCCCTGTAAAATTCACAGTTGTCTACCTCTCCTCAAGTGGATATAAGCTTCTTGACTACAAACAAAAAAATTGAATGGTGCAAAGGCATTATCCACATGGCCTCCCAACTCCGAAATCAAAATAAGCCATAACCCGAGGACGGGTAATAAAATGGATTCAGGAGTATGTTGTCTCTATGCCAACATGGATTGCTGGTCCTACATGCAACATGCAACTCATAAATGCAACTTCTATATGTAAGTTTTACATGTAGAGAGAGAATGTCTTATAATTCCTACATGCAGAGAGAGAAGCTCTCCAACGTGTATAAATACCCCATAATGGAATGAGGCCCACACTCCTTGGGGCATTGTGTTGAGTTCTACTTTGGTATTCCAAGCCCACCTTCAACTCTTAATTGCATCTATTGTTCAGGTCTCACTACATCGGGTTACCATGCATGTCCTGTTTGTGGTCCTTCGCTAGTTGCCTCACGGGCAGATGCATTGAATAAGGTCATCTATGAGAATCACCATCGATTTCTCCCACCTGATCATCCTAGATATGTTGCCCCTTGGAATGAAGTCCTCCCACAATCACTCACCGCGGGAGATTGGATGAGAATTTGGGACGGTTCCACGACGAGTCCACCATTTGGCATGAGCCGATAAGGGTTTGTAACTATTGTGTGCTATATTGGCTGGAGATAAAGATTGCCCGCTAACACCAACTTTTGTTTAATTACTCCATCTTTTATCGTTTACCATATTGGTCCCACCTCAATCACCTGCTTGATCCCATGCATATCTTCAAGAATGTGGCATCTACCATTTGGGAGCATTTGAATGGGACACGAGATTCCATAGGCATAAGGGAGGATCTACGTACCACAGGGAGGATGCATGAAGCTTGGCCACAAGAGAGACCAAATGGGCGTGTTTTTTTACCTCGTGCACCGTGGAGGTTATCAAAGCTAGAGATGGCGATGGTGAAGCGCGCTATTACTACAATTCGTACTCCCACTAGATGCATGAGGTGTTTGAAGGGAGTCTTTACAAAGAGCAAGAAAAGAGGTGTAGAGCAATTATATGGCTTGAAATCTCATGATTGGCACAAGATGCTCCAAGTAAGTATTTTATGTGCATAATATGTTTTTTCTTTCAAATTTGTGAGTGAATAATTATAAGCAACTAATCAACCACCTCCTCGTGGGTTCAGTTCATACTACCTACTAGCATTCCATGTCCTGCATCAAAGGACGTGAAAGATTATATTTACAAGATGGGCGAGCTTGTGAGGTACTTTACATGATACAAAATATGATGCATATCAATGCTCGATGCAAGTTTGAATGCATATTGCTAATATGCTGTAGTTTTTCATTTCTAGGTATGTGAGCTCAAAGGAAATAGATCCCACCACGCTTGAGAATGATCGAGTTATGTCAGTGGAGGTGGTTTGTTTAGTGGAGGAGACATTTCCACGTTCTATTCTCACAAGCCAACTGCATCTTATAGTGCATTTGGTGGATGAGATTGCTATATGCAGTACTATACATGCACGATGGTTTTCTTCCTCGAGCGCTTCATAAAGACCTTGAAGGGCTTCGTGAGACAAAATGCAAGACTCGAAGGTAGCACAGGCGAGGGTTGGTTGGTACAAGAGTCACTTGTATATATTTCTGAGTTTCTTGTTGATGTGGATAGCTCTCTCCCACGACTATGGAGAGATGATGAAGACCTAAGGATGACCTCTATTGTGCCTCAAGGGAAAGGACGCAACAAAGTAATAGACACGGAGTTGCATAATAGTATCAACCTCTATTGCGTGCTTAATAGTGATGTGATGAAAAGATGGGTGACAAGATACGAGGATGCAAATGTAAGAAGACAAGAAGAAAGGGCCCTCTTTCGTACACACCACGGATCTCGTGTGCCATACCCTCAGTATCTAAGAGCACTTCCAAAGGATATTCATGTGGATTGGCTACTTGATGAAATGGAGAAATCAGAGAAAGATGAGGGGATGCGTATCACAATGGAAGAATGGGAGTATGCTAGGGGATGCATGAGCAAGGTCGGTATATAGAATGTTATGCATAAGTTAGGAGCTTTCAATAATTTAGATTGCTTATTTAATTGATTTTTTCTTGGTGTAGTGCACTATGTTCAATGCTATATGGTGTGAGGGCAAGCATTTTCAAACACAACGAATTGATGATAAGAGAAACACACAAGATTGCGGCGTCATTGCTAGCTTTGAGGGAGCCAATGGAGCCATGGATGATTATTGTGGCATAATCCAAGATATTATTAAGCTTGACTTTCGACGCTTCTTTGTGTATGTTTTGGATGTAAAGTGGTTTAAGAACGTGGTGGAAAGAGGCCCTAATGCAACAATCGAATGCCATGCAAGTGGCTTTGTAACTATTGACTCCACAAAGTTTTAGCAAAGTAGGAAGGACACTCTAGTACTACCGCAACAATGTGAACAGGTACTGTGCACACATATATAAATACTCGCTTTTAAATATTTGATGCAAGAAAAATAACATGATTGTATTTGTGTTTGAATTAGGTTGTCTATCAACCAATGGTGGATAATAATAGATGGTGGCATGTCATACCTATTATGCCACGTTCCAAAGTGATGTATAGTACATTTACTAATATGGAGCGTATGGAGGATGATCATGGCCATGGACGTGATGATGACCGTGATACGAGAGAGGAGGATGATCATGAGATAGGAGATACAGATATTGAGGCCATTACCCGTGAGGACGAGCCTACCATTGGTGATGCTGATTTCCATGAGCACATGAGTAGCACAAGTAGTAGTGGGTTGAATGTATTTGTAGATCTAAACACTTGTTTCGATTTTGAAGTAGATAGTTTGGCAAGGGTTGATCTCATTGAGGATGAGATTAAACCATAGCCCATCATTGATATTGGCAAAACTATTTTACATATTGTCTCATTCTCCTCACCTCACTTAATTCTTGTATATGTGGGCTTGTAAAAAAGCATTGATGTTTTTGTTAAAATTATGTGCTTTGGTAATCATGGGCAATGTTTGGAAAGCAATGATGTACACCAAAATCTCACTTTCTGTATTCTCTGGTTTGCATCTAAATACGCGTCTAATTCTCAATGTAAACGTGCAAATAAATGCACTAATACATGTGCAAATGGATGCACTGATAAATGCAATGTTAGACGGGCCAGTATTTTCTCAGTTTAGACACGCAAATAGACGTGTTAATACATGCGCAAATAGACGCGCTGATAAACGCAATGTTAGACGGGCCCATATATTCTCAGTTTAAATGCGTAAATAAACGTGTTAATACACGCGTAAATAGATGAGCTATTAGACGCGCCCGTAATTCCTCTACTCAAGCAACACCTATAGACGCGCCTGCTATTTTGCGCGTCTACCAAGCGCATCTATAGTTGCTTTGTGTTGTTGTGTTTGCATTGAAAACGTACTTTCTATAAAAAAAATTGAAAGCAAAGATGCGACATCTTTTGTAGGCAAACTTGGATTTTGTAGCACTACTTGCTCTAATTGATGTTCGTGTTCTTTAGACCATAATGTGTATGCACGTTTTTTAGGCAAGCAAATTAATGGAATAATTCTACAAACACCATTTGACTGATCTAATTATAGCAAATTGTTTCTACTTATTGGTTTTGTTGAACCCAGAGTACATTTTTGTTAAAGTTTTATTCCATCGTAATATAATAAACCAAATGATGTCCCAAACATTGAATGAAATCGCTGCAAAATGTCAATTACTAGTGCAATGGACGTTGAAGAATTTTGAATTAGATTATGAACATTCCCAATTGTAAGCTAGCTATTGTTTAAAATAGCATCCATGGATTGCTACAATTCCCACTGTTGAAAGTAATGTTTTCAAAATAAAGTTGTCAACAATTGTTCATAATTTAGACTTGGAAAGAATTGGGAAATACATATGAGAGAACATTTGTGTTGACATGGTATTTGTCATTGAAAATTTGGTCTTCCATAAATTGTTTTTCTTGAAGTAGCAATTGAATATCCATATTCTGGAAAATGTTAAATACCAAACAATTCCTCAACAGTACATTGGATTGAAATAACAAAGGCCAAAATATATTATGAAGTTCTACAAATATGTCATGCATTTGGCTCAAATGCTATAACAGCACCCGAACTATTAATAGTGAAGCTTCCACCAAGTTTGCATGTTTTAAGATTCGTTCTCGCCACCATTCTGTTCTCATACATTTGAAGAAAAGGCACCCCCAATGCAAGTACAATGTCTACATATGGGCCTTTAAAATGGACTGGCACTTGTTCTCCATTGCGTTGAACAATATCTCCTATCAAAGTGGGGACTTGCAAAATTCCTTCTAGACTTTTGCAAGAGTAGCAAAATGGGCGTAGAGGATCTCTGCTCACATGCAAGCCTCCACAAGTCTCGCACATATGCTCCACAAGATCTGCATTGACATTGGTGAAGTACAGTATGCTTGATATCTACAATTTGACTTGGAAAGCATTTATTATTGAGGCAATATAGTTGGAAAGCCAAAATTTAGTGTAAGAATAGGCACCTTTGTCCCATGCCAAGACGAGAAACTTGACTAGAGAAAGCTTCTTTCAAGCTATCCTTTGTAGGACCATCAGGCACCTCCGCCAAAATAGTGAAGTCAAAAACACACATGGTATTCTTTGCCTTCAAGAAAGAAATGTTTTTCAAGATGTACATAACAACACCCTCATCGTGCAATTCTTATACAAGTTGAGTAAGCATAGGTTTTCTTTCGTTCACAAATGATAGCTACAAAACAAAAGTGGTCGGTCATAAGCGAAAGTTGCAACAATTACTTTGCATTGGAGGAAAGTAGAACAAGAACACTATGAACGGCTCTATCTTCATCACGTGGTCCATCTGCAACAATTACCTGATGGGCCATTCCTTCTTCGTTTACAATTTTGATGATAACAATTGCAACTGTCCCCATCACACTTGCTATGTTGTGCTTGCCAAGTTAAATCATCTCAGCTACCCAGGATACATATGTGCAAAGGGAAGGATTAGGCAGCAAATGAACATTACCTTCAAAAGGTTCACCTCGTATGATGCATGTAGTAGCATCAAGTGGCAAAGAAAATCTAGAAGTCCCACCCTCAGTTGGACCTTTCAATATAACACTAGCTCCTTCTATTCTATAAAACTCTCCAACTTGCAAAAAATTTACAAATTGGTGAATGTAAGTGGAAGGAATGAGCAACGTGATAGTGTGTGAACAAAACTTATCAGTGAAATCGCCTTTCAAGAAAGTTGGGTACTTTGGATAAATTTGCTACTTTGTAAGTTCCATACTTACAAAGCAACTTCCCCTCACATACAAATCTTTGAGGACTGCAAGCCGATAATTGTGTAATTGTGAGTGATATCAATGAATTCCCTCCCCCTACGAAATTCTCCTTAGATGGAATGATTGCTTTTGCATTCAATGGGAAAGAATGAAGTGGTGGACGGAAGTTAATCCCAATATTAGGGCTACTATGAGAATCAACCTCATCATTGTCTTCCTTGCATATCAAAAGAATATTCATAAATTGAAATAAGTAAATCAAGTTCTTTTGCATTATACCTTTCATGTAATTAATATTGCATTATTATTCAATTACATTGCTATTCTAACATGCTATCTAACAAAATTTCAATGGAGTTTAAAAGTGATACATTAAAACAATTCTTACATCAACATACTATTGACTTTTACAATGTATTTATAACAATCATATTACAAAAAAATATTGCAAATAACATTGGATAATATGTAAGATAAAACTTCTTCATATGCAATAATAGACAAGTTCACAAACATGTTCTAATCACAAAATGTAGAGTTGTCTAAACTAGACATTGGTTTAATTAATCTATCACAATAACATCAATAATGTCTTTTTTGGGCGGGGAAGTTTTCTACTCCTCATTTTTGAATTTTCTTGATGAAGTTTTACATGTCACTTCAGAGGTTATAGTGGACTTAAAACTAACGTAGTCCGGATTATCGCGAAGAAGCTTCTTCACTACAAAAAAAAAAAACAGAAAAACAAATCAAACACCATTTTGTGTTCAAAATTAAAGAAGATAAACAAATTCATGCAATCACCTTGAGCATAGGCTTCTTGAGCCACTTGTAGGAAGGAGCTCTTCAGCGAATGGCGCGGAGTCTTTCCGATTGGAGAATTCCTCGAAAGATGGCTTGCTTGAGGTACCTAACACCATTGGAGTAGACCTTGGACTAGGAGGAGACATGTTCTTTTCCACATAGGAACAAGCTGAAGTGGCATGCAAACCTAAGACACACTATCTAGTTAACAAACTGTTCTCATTAAAAATAATAATAATATTGCAAATGAAAATGAAACTGTTTCTAATTAATTCGCTACTTTTGAACTTTAGATTTAACTCAAGTGCAACAAATATTAAACTGTATTAGAATAGATTCTGTATGCTACGTAAGTAAAACGATAGTCATATGGTTTCATTCCACGAAAAATGTAGAAGTAAATTTATTTTCGCTAGTACTGTTGTTACGACTGACGTTGATAGAGAATGGTATGAAAATCAAGGACCTATTCAAACAAAAAGAATAGAGAGATATATTCTCGTCAGTATATCTGTTCTTTGCATAACCAACGAAATTGTAACAAACTCGTGAACCAAAAATAGCGAATTTTATTGTCTGTCTCAGAAGAGCCGTCGTAACAAACTCGTGAACCTAGAAATTGCAAATCTTATTGTCTGTCTGAGGAGAGCAGTAAGTCTCGTATACTTTGTTTAGGAACTGGATGCGTCAGTTTTCAAGTCAAACTGTGTTTAGGAACTGGATGCACAGGAATGCGTCAGTTTGCAAGAACGTGGGCAACGACAAACAAAACAATGAAAGTATGAAATGAAGCAACCAAACAACGAAAATATGAAATGAAGTGCATCCGTCTGGTTAACGATGAAGATATTGGAGATAGAGCAGCAACCAAACAGAGAATACGAAACTTCACGAGAACTTCGTCTCAGTCTGCGTGCATACGGGTCACAGAGATAACGAAAACTGCTTCAGTCTGTGTGCATACGGATTTCATCGGCGAGAATAGACATGACTATCAATCATCTATCACTAATTGGCAGATGAGGAGAGTCGAAAGTCTGCATAAACGTTTACCAATCGCATGCATAAGTATAACTGTCACTAATCAATCGGAAGTGGCCTATTAGTTAATCGTTGCATAGATTCCTTTGCATGCACATACCTTCGATCGCATGGGAATTGGCAACCTTTTGGATTCATTCACCAGCGGACAGTTTTGCAAGGACGGGAGTACAAGCAGATCGCAATACTTCAGGGCACGCCTTCTCAAGACTTGCAATCAAGAAGAAGTTGTAAAATCTCGAAGTATAAGGTAAACAATGAAGAACGTCGAAGAAAATCAAGCAAGGAAGAGCTTGGACGATAGCTTTCTCCTCAGACCTCTCACAAATGCACAACTGTTTGTGTCCATGTCATCTGTGGAACGAGCCATTTCACGACTTTGCAGTACTACGAGAGAAAGACAAGAGAACACTATACAACTTCGCAATTTCGAGCGCTTAAATAGATCGTCTAGGCAGTTATTGCATCCACACATAACCCGTGGTAGCCAGCACAAAGAAAACGTTCACTAATCATGTTCAATTACACTTAATTCTCTGCAGGAGGAATGGCGCCAAACGAAGGAATTTATAGGCAGCGTTCAAAATACCACCGAAACCTTCCACGCTTTCAATGCAAAGAATAATCAGGTTCTCATAATCAGACGATGCAGAGTAGGAGTCGAAATCCATGCATGAACGCAAAACAACGCAGACGAACGAGGCAACGCAGATATTGATATCCAGCCAAGAACGCAAGCCACCGGAGACGCCAGAGATACAGAAAATCGAAGCAGAGGAGCAAACGAGTCCCGCCATTGAAACGAAACAGACGCGAAACGTAAAGCCAAACGCATGCAAGAAAGAGAGCATGCAGACTGCGAATGCAAGGATTTATGGTGGAATTGAATCGCGACACGTGGACGAATGAAAAATTAGACCAAAGCAAAAATAAAAAAAAGCCTGGGCGCTATTGCTTAGGGCAAAAAAACAGAGGTCACAAAAACTTGCTCTTTTTTTGCAAATGTAGTTATAAATTGTGTGAAAACCTGTAAATTGATGGAAATGTATCTCCAAATTTATGAGCTTGGAGGTGTTTAGAATTGTTCCCAAACGTGGGTTAGTGAGAAATGTTAAGAAGTCTATCTCTTGTGGTGTTTTGTGTCGTCCTAGCATTCATTCATTCGATAGGGGTTCCTCAGAAACAGGGACTTCTGCGATTAGGGTTTTTCTTGATCGAAGCATCGATCTCCTCGCCAGCTTCCTTCTTCTTTGTCCTCCTTTTCATCATGGAGCCCCGCTCTCCCTCACTGATTTTCCTCCTCCAATCCCCTCTTTCCTCTTTCGATCGCTTCCAGCATTTGCTCCGACTGTTGATTTCCCAAGAATTCCGGTTCTTCTCATGATGACGCTCTTTTAGAGACTGTTTTCCATCTTCTCCTCCTGTTGCCCTGCTCTGCGATTTTGTCTCGCCTGTTTTTTGCTTCATTGGCCTTTCATCATACTTCAGCCTGCCCTCCATTGCTTGGAGATGGCGCAATGGTGGCACGCCGGCCTGCACCAGCAACTCATACACCAGCAATTCTCTTCTTATAATGCCCTGCATACCATGCAAGCCTTATCTAGCAGTGCTGCTCGATCTTTTCTTTCTCCCACCGCTTGGGAAGATCTGGTTCTGCCCAAAATCACCCCGGAGTCTTCCAGTTTAGATAAACCACCAGCATCCAGCACGTCGTGCCCATCCATCAATTGTTTCCGTGATGATGATCCGCCGATTCCGGAACACCTCTTCGACAAAGATGGCAGTAATTTTAGTCTACGAACGAAGCTGGAGATCAGATACAGTCCATGGGCAATGAGCATGATGGACGGATTTGGCAAAATTGACAGAGGCACGGCGAAGGAATTCACAGGGGGTCCAACAGGAGGAGGACGGGGAGGCGACGATGATGATGGAGGAGAGGGTGGAGGCGGAGGGGGGGACGAGGGTGGCGACGAGCAAATTTACTTTTTCCCGTTGCTAACCATTGCATTTGCGGCGTTCCACCTTGGCTATTGCTTTGCAGTCTGGATGAAGGATGACACCCTGGACTTTGAATTTTTTCGAACAGGAGTGGGTCTATTTTGTCTCTTGGCAGTTGCGGCTATCCGCTTAAATAAGTGAGTCTCGAGCTTTTGTCCCTATGTATATCCCATAGCCCATTGTTGACAAGAAGCAAAGCCAAGTTTTGTAGTCACAGATTAGGGCTTCTTGTCTGACATATTTTTTTTCTGGCTTCAGTCAAACAGGAATTGATGGCTACATCCTAGGATTGGGAGCTTCTGTCGGAGTCATGCTGTGGACAGGTCGGTTGGTTTGTCTGTTTTTCTATTTTTCCCGTGTAGCTTGATCAGTCATTTTTAAATATTGAACTTTCTACAACAATAGTTGTACCTACTGGAATTGATTTAGTGGGTCGTTAAATTCAGTTTATTCTAGTAAGCCGAGCATCGTCTCTATAGGAATGGCAAGCCGTTATTTTTGTGAGTGAATTTAATGTGTGTGTGTGTGAGAGAGAGAGAGAGAGAGAGAGAGAGAGAGAGAGAGGAAACGAAAGAAAGGTTTATTACGACTTTAGAAGG
The DNA here is from genome assembly GCF_047967505.1 of Dipteris shenzhenensis. Classification (NCBI taxonomy): domain Eukaryota; kingdom Viridiplantae; phylum Streptophyta; class Polypodiopsida; order Gleicheniales; family Dipteridaceae; genus Dipteris; species Dipteris shenzhenensis. Next base: position 21,020,256 of record NC_141601.1, read on the forward strand.
CCAAAAAAGCCTATCAGACGAAGATCAACATGAGAGTACGAGGAACTAGATATGTCTATCACACGTCCAATGAATTACTACAAAAGCTTTCCATTGGAATAGCCTCTTTGAAAACTGACCCAGTTTGCATCGCAGCCTTCACTGTCTATTTACAGTCATCATGATTTTGGGTGTTGCATCCCCTATTGGAGTTGCCCTCTTTGTCTGTCAGGCAGGTCTCTAACCTCTGTTCTGCCCTTTGAGATCTTATGGATATTTAAATATTCCAAAGCAATGTATTGAATTTATCATAAAAATTTGAGAATACATACGTTGGGTGTACAGGTAGTTGTCGCCTGCCATTGTAGCAAGGCAAGAACGCCTCTAGAATGCCATCCTATTCTTCACTTTTGTGTGGTTTTGGAACCCTGCAACAATTCTGGTTTACGTGTTTTGTGAAGTCTCCACCTGCAAGACACACTTTCATCTTCTTTCCCCTCATTGGTGGCGGTCTCACCGCCACTCTAGGAATGTTAGCAATGCATGCCCCCAGAGAACAGAACTTTCTATATTGGTGAGACAATCAACCATACAAGTCAGTCATATCCGTGTCACTGATCATTGAAGAAAACATAAGGAGAATAAACTGGTTGCATCTAGCTTGTTTTTAGAGAACCTAGCAGATTGTCTAGGGAATCTCTGAAACAAGTGCCAAACAACCAAGGTGGGGGACTATACATCCAGTGAATATGCCTTGCTCAATGACTAGATAGAAGACAACTGCAGGCCAAGCCATCCAGAAACACGTTTGCCCCTCAGTGGTTGTGGCATTCTCTCAGTGACTACATAGAAGACACTTGCAGGCCAAGCCTTTCAGAAACACGTTCACCTCTGAGAAGTTGTTCAAGATCATGACGTCCCATGCTCCATATGACATGTAGGGTGGAGATAATATCTTGCCAAATGGCAACAAGGGTGGTTGTTGGGGACCTGATGGCCTTCTAGCACGAAACTGTAGTGTACAGTCCATATTTCCAAGCAGTGATCTGGATATTGTCTCCGAGAGGAGTCTTGTCTTGTAGACCCTTTGTCCTTGGATTCTCTAAGTTGGGGGTTGATGGAGAAGGTGTGACCCCCTCCGTCAGCCATGCCACCATACCTTAAGTAAATTCTCTCGGCATGCTTTGCGTCCTAGCTACTATCGGGAGAGCCCCTTGCCAAATCCTCTGTGATATGGGGCAGGACAATATCGTCTCCAATTCACAATCCACGCAACTTCCATCTACGTACATTGGCTCCATCCATGGACCAATGGGCAATCCTCCGTGGGCAAACGTGGCCAAGATCTAGAAGAAGTATGTAAACTTTCGTGGCTATTGCTTGGTCCACAAATGCGACCAAGATCTAGAGATGACCTCTTGGGGCACCTGTTCGCCAATCTAGTGCAGCTCTCTCACTTTGGTCTGCAAATCCCGAAACCTTTGAAGATAAACCTCAAAAATTAGATTCAGCTTGGATATATCGAGGGCTTTGAGCTGCCTACGAAATTGTAATCTTCCTCCTCCTTAAAAAACTCTTTCCTGAAGATCTCTTTGAATTCTATCCATGTGATAGGCTTGGGTCGGAGTTCCACCACAATAAAGCCTTCCCTGACATATACCGTGCTGCTTGTCATCTGGGTAAGGGTGAAACTGGAAGTGTACTTGCCACTTGTGCAACCAAGTGTCAACCACCTCCTTGGTACGAGACTTCTGATCTCCGGGAAAAGGATTTGGAGTGATATTCGGACCTAACACTGAAGCCAAGGCATCCACATGCGTGAGTGCTTGAACAATGCTAGTCAAATGTGAGAGTGAAGTCTGAATCTTGTTCTAGATCTAGAGTAGACTAGATCGCCATAGAGGAGACGATTTGAATTTCTCCAAGATGCCAATCGTAGAGGCCTTGGTCATCATTTGCATGGTAGTTCATATCCTGATCACCCATAGCAAGCCGGGGGTCTACTGAATCAGCCATGAAAGAGTGGAGTAAGGGAAGCTCCGAAGGTCAAAGGGAAGGGAAAGAGAATTGTGAGGAAAGGAGTAGACAGCAGTGAAGACGGAATCCCAAAGCAGGCTGCAAGCAACGAGCTGCCAGGAGATTGCGTTAGGAGGGAGAACGATGAAGCAAAGGGGTAGCAGGTTGACGAATTGGAAGGCGATGAGAGGGGGCTGTTCCGTACTGAGAACTGCGATGAACCAGCCCAAGCTGACGGGTTGTACTAAGAGATGGCGGGTGAATAGCTAGCTGCACGCACTCATGAACTGCGAGCTGGAGCGTGAGAGATGGCCACCTGAAACAAGAGCGCCATTATACAAGCTTATAGTAGCATGCATGCCAAAAAAGCAGACCCCTACTTTTGGTAGGGCCTTTGCTTTTTTTAGCTTTCCAAGTCCAAATTGGACGTAGCTTTCCCAGCCCGAATCGCGTCCAAACCAGTCCCTCGGGATTGGCATTTGCTGCGCGCACCACTTCTCACTTTTATCATCAACACCCGCTCCCTAGTACTCATCCCGAAGGATGCACGTGGCCTTCCATCCGGTCCTTGCTCTTGGTTTTTCCGTTTGGGATCTTGCTCCTACTTCTTCCCTGCGCCATCTCCTACAACTAATGATCCACACTAAAACTCTCTCCCTATCAAATGATCTCTCTCGGCTCCTCTTCCACTCCACCCTACTTCCTTCGAATTCACCCTTCTACTTTTAGGCCTAAATTCCTGAAATAGGTAGCTTGTTAATGTGCTGCCTATTTCATGCATTTCTCTCTCTCTCTCTCCTTCCCTCTTTCCCAATCCAAAAACCACGACCCTTAACGATGAACCAATCAAGCACTTGCAGGGTAATGAACATGAATTTCGAAATTGAGGCATACCTTGAGAAAAATTTGTCCAGATTTCTCGTAACAGGGATTCCTACCTCAGGAGTTGGCTCTGATACCAACTGACACGACCCCAACACTCTTGAAACCTCTAATCTGCAAGCAAACACAAGAACACACCAAACGTGAGGAAACTGAGCAGGCTGCTCACCACCCAACCACGACATCTACGGGATACGATCCCGAATTAGGAGATGTCCCATCCGAGCCACGAGCTGAGCTACTTGCACGAACCATCCTAACCAGCCTGGTGTCCCATACCACCAGGTGGCGTTGTGAAACTCGGGATCTGCTGCTAGTCATTGGGCTACGCTATGATGCAGGCACGTGTCCACGACTCAATCCAAGATCAGACCTAGCACCTGGGAACGAGACTTGCTCCCATCAGCTCTCTGAGAACTGAACCTATGCGCCCCTTTTATAGACTCGGGCCCAATGTGCCAAATATAGCGAAGACCCCTAACTAGTTTGTACCCTTGCCACTCAACCCGAGAATCAAGCCTGCCTATCCCTAAGCCTCCCTAGGCTACTTGAGCTAGTCTTGTGTACCCAACACACGTCCGTGCACATGACAGCATCCGAATATTGCTTCTCCTCCTCCGCAGGGGCATTCCCATTAGCATCAGGCCGTGCTTTGAATGGTACAGCAGCATGATGCTCGACTAAAGAGACTCTAGGCATATGGAATGGAATACCCTTGCGGGGCTGAACCCTTTGTGTGTCATGGGTATGCCTTACAAGCTGAGTAGTACCGCTTGGATCAAAGGGAAACTCAGAACCACGCCCAAGAGTGTGTCTTGACTCATGTGCTCCATCTGTCTCCTCATGAGTCACATCAAGGATCTCAAGAGCATCAACCAAGTCCTCCTCATTGTCAGAGAGCTCAATAGTTGGCTGTCCCCATATTTCGCATTTGGCATACTTCCCTGTGCTCACACATTAAGCATTGACTTGCCCTCTTCTTGCTGTCCATAATGACTCAGGTATGCTGTTTTATAGCTTTTTTTTGCTACTACATGTGGCTTTCCTCCTGGTTTCCCATTGGATTGGCCATAAGGCTTTGCATATGGCATTTTGCTACCGATATTATAGGAAACCTGGGAAATGGGCTGCTGCAGCCTTCCGGTCATGCCATTCAAGCATCCGGTGTTTCTTTTCAACCTCAAATGTTGTCCCATGTGGTCTGCCTGTAGCATTCTTGTACCTCTTGCCATACTTTGGCTCAAATACCTCCACGAGCTTGGCAGCTCTCGCTCAATGGTTTGTGAGCCCTCACATCGTGGATGCAAACCATGAATGAAATGCAGCAACTATCCCTTCTCGAAAGTATCATGCACAAAAAGAGTGTCTCCAAAATCACTGCCAATGCTCCTAGACCGTGCCCATTTGGGCCTTTGTGGAGAGTCCCTCATGCCAGTAAATATAATGGGCTCCTCGTTATGTTTGGAATAGAAGCGGAAGTAGTCTTTTAGCTTTGTGAGCCATTCTTCCAGCTCATTGGGAGTGCATGTGTCACCTTTAAACTTGTGCATAGTGAGCTTATTCTTGACATCTTTCACTGCATAATTCCTGCTATGGGCATGATCATGCTTAAGGTTCATGTAATATGGTATGGCACCTCCTGACGAATGGCCAGAGGTAAGGCACGGCAAGAGCGCACTGCCTCGGACATCATATCATCAATTCTGAGCTGCTGTTTGGAGCCAATACTCTTAACAAAATGTAGAACCGTCTTGTGTGATGCATGGGCTGTGTACGGAGCCATAAGGGCTCATCTGTGTCAGAATGGGAGCATGAGTTCCTGTCTGTGTATACCAGCCAAATGCATCTCGTTGCAAGGACTGCATACCAAAAGGCTGAGAGGAGGATTGAGCTCTCTCCCACTGCTGTGGACTACCCTGTGAACCCATGACAGCGCCAGGCATGTTGGCTGGTGTGGTGAAAGGACTGACAGTGCTCATAGAAGCACCCATTGAATGCACACCAGTGGGTCGGTCCAAGAGAGATGGCTCAATCTGCAAAGGTGCAAAGAGCTGCAAACTCTAGGATGGCCTCATGTGTGACAAGAGGGTCGGAGGTGCAGAGAATGCATCCTCAACGCCACAATAATTCTCATACTGGGGAGCAGGCTGCTCAAACTGAAACGGACCGAGGGGCTGAAATCTTGTTGTGCTTTGAGCATTTGACCCGTGTGTGGTGCAGAGAATGCATCCTAGTTGTCCAGTTGATCCCCATGTTGGGGTGTAGGCTCCTTGTCTTTGTCTTGTAATGGGTGTGCCGAGATTGGTTGAGGTGTTGGCCAATCGGCTGCCTTAACTGGAGAAATGTATCATGGAGCATAGCTTAAGATACTGTGGAGCGAGGCTGAGTAGTAGGGACATCTGTACTACCAGTGGATGCACCCATTGTGGAAGGCACATGCTCATGCTAAGCAGCCTCATCACTATGATGTAGTGACTTCTCAACGTGAGGGGCACACTTGGGTGCGATCTTGAATCGTCTCGGCGGGAGAGGAACCCCAAATGTAGCTAGCTTTCTGCAAGAAAGTCCCAATCTGGTAGACACGGCTACCCCACAAGTGAATACGACTGTAGTGCAAAGAAAGGAAGCAACTAAGTGAATAAACAAATAGATGAGTGAATGCTGCAGTATTAGCACTTGATGCTATGCAACACACAAGAAATATCAATGTAGAAGCTCGAGAGGAGGAGGCTTTGAAATGGAGCCTAAAGAACCCAAAACGGGGTTGTGAAAGGCCTGAATAAGGGTTGTGAAAAGGTTCTCCTTTCTTTTCTTTCTTTCCTTGTTTTTTTGGGGTTCCTAAGTCACCTAGATAGTTAATACACTACCCTAAGACCTCTACTACCTAACCTAACTTGTATTAAGTTAATCAAAATCGTAAACAATTCATGAACCTAACCAATCTAACCTAACTAAACCTACTGGCCTAACCTAATCCACTAAACTAACAAAAGAAAAAAACCTAAGCTAAGGATGTCTAAGGTGACAGAACGATGGGGTTTGCACAACGGCAGCAGACGTCAATGAATCGGGTGCGAGAGCGGCAAATTGGGCGCAATTCATTTGGTAGTTGTCGGTTCATCGTCAATCGTGTTGTAGATCGAGTTGTTGCCTACACCCAAGAGCGGCGAATTGGGCACGGTTCATCTGGGAGCTGTAATCGCGTTGCAGATGGAGCTGCTGCCTACACGTAAGAGCTTATACATATGGTTTGGGAGCAGCTAGTGTGGTTAGTTGTCTGGCAATTCGGGTTGCAGGATCGATTGGATGAGGAGGATTGTTAGGTCGTCAAGTGTAGTTGTTGGTATGTTGGTCGGTAGATGCTCCCATGGATCCACGGGTCAAATAACTCTTGCACATCGGTGATGCCAACTCAGAGCTCAGCGATGGCAATCAAATATTTTGCCTTGCAAATTGCCGTACAAATTTTGGTTGTTGTGGTTGCTTGCACTGGCCATTTATCATTCTTGCAGAGGTTTCTTGGCACTGGCATGATGTTGGCTTGGCCCTCCTTCGTCCAACTTGATCTAGCTCCCTCTCTCTCTCTCTCTCTCTCTCCATCCTCCTCCTCGTCCCTCTCTCTCCCTTCCGCTCTTCTATCCCCTCTTCTACATTGGTATCAAAGCGTCGCTCTTGGTACTTGCTCACCAGATGCAAATCAGCCGACAGCACAAGGACCGGCTGGCTCAACCGTGAACTGCAATGCACAACGTGATGTAGATAGCCAAGTTCACTGATCAGGTGTTGTAAGCATCATGGATGCCCTCTGGAAATTGTCAGTGATAGAGATGCAAAATTTGTGGGTCATTTTGGGTTACTCACTCCTAGCACTGCATACCATCCTGAGTCCGATGGTCAGTCTCAAGGGTGAATAAATGGATAGAGGAATACCTGAGGCATTTTTGTCATGACACCTAGAGGTCATGGGATTAGTGGCTTGAACTTGCTGAATTTTGTACAACAACACTAAGCACCTCTCTATTGGCATGAGCTTGTTTGAGGCAATGTATGCGTGTAAAGTAGTAATGCCCTCCTTAGTTCCAAGATCCACAATGTGTTTCATGTGTCTTTGCTGAAACCACATATAGGCCAGCATGTGCACATACTTCTTGCCATGAATGGATGGAAAGGGTCATATCCTTTATGTCCTTGAGTGCATTATTGATAGAGCAAGGTATACATTGAGTACCTACCGGAGGATGAACAATCATGGCAGCCAAAGACTCATGTAGGAGCCGGCCTTTCCATAAACAGCGCTGGGTCAATGCTCTATCCTTGCCTAAGCGGCTTACTATCTTGATCCTTTGCCACTTAGGCAAATCCAAGGTGCCATTCATCTCTCCATCTGTCTTCGGCTGAAAAAGGCCTCTGAGTCCCACTTTCTGATGTCTGGAGTAGAAGGATTTGAGGGCTTAATGCAAAAATTGAATCCTAAGGGCCACTCTGTCCTAGAAAATATACCATAGTAGCGTGGGGAATTGAGGCTTTGTGTAAACTATCCCTCTAAGACTTAGGATAGTTGAGTGGATCCCTAAAATCGCATAGCTTCCCCTAATGCCTAGAGCGAAAGGATCCAAGGGCTTGATGCAAAAACTGAATATCCTTGTCCCAGAGGATTGATGATACTAGTGTCGGGTCGTTTAGGCTCTGTGCAAAGCATCCTTCCAAGACTTAGGTGGAGTCAATCTCTAACATTTGTGTACTTTCCCCCTTTAGATGAGAGAGGGATTGTGCTTGTGCCTTTGTCTTGGTGGTGAGATGGCTCCATGCTCCTAAGGAGCTGGCTGAGCCACTATGCCACTGTCACAAGGACATGATTTTATTTGTGAATTCTAACATAATTGAATTTACACGTGAATACCTTGGACCTTGGTAGCACGGGAATTTCGAGAGTCCTGGTATGTGTATCAGGCTCGAGGAATCAATTCCTAGAGACCCCAAGCAAATTGTGCACTTGTTGGTGTATTAATTGCACCATGGGGTAGTTTTCTAGTGCCCTAGAAGAGTGGTAAAAATCCATTTAGTATTTGGGATGAAAATCTGCCAATTGTGTCCAAAGGCTAGGAACAACCAAATTCAGGTGTAGCCAGGACAAGACAGGTCAATTATGCTTGCATGCGTTTGGGAGGGTGAATCACCCATTTTTGTTGTGCAACATGCTGCTAGGAAGACAGGAGAGTTGAATTTTGCTGCCCACAAGCTGATCCGGGGCAGTTTTGGCTGGTGATTGTGTTTCTGGAGATCTATGAGCTGTTCTGTGTTTCGGGAAGGAGGGTGAATTCATCTAGAGCTGATTCCTGCTGATTTCCAGGCTAGAGGAGCAGGGCGATTTGATTTGGTGCTGATTTCTGGGTGAGAGGAGCAGGGCGATTTGATCTAGAGCAGAATGCTGCTGATTCCAGGGCCAGAGGGGCAGGACGATGTGCTCTTGGGGCTGCGCAGGTTGTCCCAGGTGTGGCGATCTGATTCGTGGCTGTTTTGTGCTGTTCTGAGGCTCCTACAGGCTGGACAATTTGCTTTTGGGGCCTTTCAGGCTGTGGTTTTGCTTGCTTTTGCTGCTTTCTAACAGAGACCATGGTTGGTCTGTTGCTGGGAAGTAGAAGACTGGTCGTCGTGTTTTTGGGCTGATTCCAGGCAAGAAAAGGCTGAACGACCTTGTTTGTGGGGTTTTTCCAGGCTGGGGTGGTCATCTCCATGGGACGAGACCCGTCTTATGTCCACACCTGAAAATGTGTGCTTTTGAATTAGAACAATGTCTATAGAACAATTATTAACTCTTTGCAACTCACTGCAAAGAATTAGCTGCTGTGGCTGTTGACGTGCCCAATTATGAAGCTCATGCATGTTTAAACTCACCACCGTCCTACTCATTTGGAAGAGAGGGGGGGGAGGGGGGACAAACAAGGCCTTGCTATGCGTGGAAGCTTGTGTAACAACTGTGGACGTCTGTGGTTTCTTTGAGTAGTCCGTGTCTGTGCTCTATGCAAACCTTTAGTGCCCATTGCATAAAATTGAAAGCCTCCATACCTAGCTGGTTGGCACATTGGTTAAGCGACCAGTGTGTAACTTGTTTGAGCTACTCCATAGGTCTTAAGCGAATCACTGCCACTGCAAGACCCAGGCCTTGATAGCCGAGAGAGAAGGCTAACTATAAAGCAGCCAATTATCCACGTGTGATCTGTAGCTCTCTTCCCTTGTTGAGGCAACCACTCCGCCATCATCCTGAACATATGATCCGTCATCATCAATTCAAGGAGTATGGAGGTCCACTGCTCCTCCACTGTGGAAGCGAAGTTGAAGCCTTAGAAATGACACGATGGTTTTCCATCTGCACCAATGGAACCCCCTTTTCGAGGCTGCAAAATTGGGATTGACACATCTAGAGCAATCTGGTGGTCATCTTGATTATGGAGATAGTCCCAAGGCCCCAGCTACTAGAACTCGCGTAGGAGGGGTTATCTTGGATGAAGCTTCGGCCTCAGAGTTCGAGAGAAAGGGGGAGACTCCTATGTTGGCCTGGGAGGAGTCTCGCCCTGCGTCTGTGAGGAAGGCTGAGACTGAGACGAAGGCACGGCTCTAGCCAAGGGCTTAGTGGTTGGTGAGGTGTTTGGGAAGGGGGGGGCGGCAACTACAGGAAGGGGTGGGGAAGAAGGGTGGGTTTTTAGGGAAAGCAAGGGGATGGATGGGGAGGGGCAGATTGACCAAGTGTATGTACAAGACTTTTGATTGGGCTCATGGGTGAGCCATGTATGTACAAGAAGGGCTTGGGAAGAGGAGGTGTGGGCAAAAAGGGGGGGGGTGGGGGAGGAGAGGAGAGGGTGTGGGCTAGAACAGGTCATCTAATCATGGTGGTTTTTGGGTTGGGCCTTTGTTAACCAACTCCAAGGTTCTTACCCCATGGACAATGAGAACGTCTCAAGATAGAATAGACATTTATATCTGTTTCAAAAAAGGGAAAATGAGCTTATTAATTTAAAAAAAATCACTTGAAAAAGGATATCTTGTTGATGTGGTTCATGACCATTACCTTACCCTTGTTTCTCTTTCATTTACCCAAGTTGCAAAGGCCTTCTTGTTGCCATAATCTCCATTGTACTGCATGATCTAACCCTCATCTTTTTGGAAGCTTATCGACCATGTGCATGGTCAATTGGGTACTATCCACCTTGTAACCAACTATCACCAGTTGACCTCGGAGAACTTTCACTATGTAGTCATGTGCTGACTATCCCTCATCCATCATTGTCCTCCTAATCTACAAGTGTCACTCCCCTGTGTTCTCTTCATGTGGTGCTTACATGTGGGGTGTTAACCCTAATCCTCCAACCGTCGCTTACGATAGTGCGAAGCATCCAGCTATAAGCTATAATATGTTTATTATATTATGTATGGATATTACCTAGATCACCAATTGCCTTAGGTCTTAAGAATATGAAAGCCTTTATTACAAAGAGTGTTGGGGTAAAGGCACATTGCCAACCCTTTATTAAAGATAGGACACCTATGACTGTCTTAAGACAGTCATAGGGTAAAACCTAATCCTAATAACACTAATGAGTTTGTGGTGTGGCTCACTACTTCACACCCGCACACTTGAGTCTTCTCTCTCTCACACTCTCTCCCTCTTGTTCTTCTTCCCTCTTCAGGAAGGGATAAGGAGACACCAAAAGTGGTGGAGCAAAAGCTTTACCGAGGTATGAGGCCAGATTGGTTGCCAAGGGATTTAAGCAGGAGAAGGGCATTGACTTTGATGAGATCTTTTCCCCTGTAGTCAAGATGACTACTTTGAGAGCAGTGTTAGCTCTTGTTGCTCATGACGACATGGATTTATGTCAGATGGATGTGAAGACAGCTTTTCTTCACGGAGATCTCCATGATGAGATCTATATGAGTCAGCCAGAGGGATATGTTGTTAAAGGGAAAGAGCAGCTTGTGTGTAAGCTCAAGAGGAGCTTGTATGGACTCAAGCAGGCGCCAAGAGAATGGTACAAGAAGTTTGATGCCTTCATGCAGTCCCAAGGGTATCATAGGTGTGAGACCGATCATTGCTTGTACACCAAACAGGCAAAGGATGGCAGTTTGATGCTACTCATTCTATATGTGGATGATATGCTTATTGCCAGTAAATCTTAGCATGAGATTAGTGCTTTGAAGAAACAGCTGCATAAGTCTTTTGACATGAAAGACTTGGGTGATGCAAATCATATTCTTGGCATGCGGATTACTCGTGACAGGTCCCAGGGACTTTTGTTTCTGTCACAGAAGGAGTACATTGACAAAGTACTGCAGCGGTTTAAAATGGAGGGGGGGAAGTCTATTAGTACCCCGTTGCCTCCACATTTAAAACTCAGCAGTAAGGACAGCCCCAGATCAGATGATGATAAGGCTGAAATGGCCAAGGTTCTGTATGCATCTGCAGTTGGTTCTTTGATGTATGCCATGGTTGCCACTCGTCCGGATATTGCTTTTGCGGTGGGAGTCATCAGTAGGTATATGGCAAATCTAGGCAAGAGGCACTGGGAAGCAGTGAAAGGTGTCTTGAGGTATCTCAAGGGTACCAAAGACTTGTGCATATGCTATGGTAGGCAGGATGCATTGGTGCATGGTTTTACAGATTCAGACTATGCAGGGAATGCAGATAACCGGAAGTCTACTACTGGTTATATTTTCACATTTGCAGGAGGTGCTATATCATGGGTGTCTCGGTTGCAGAAATGCATTGCACTGTCAACCACTGAAGCTGAATATGTTGCAGCCACTGAGGCTTGCAAGGAAGCAATATGGCTTACTCGGCTGGTGGGAGATTTGGGCATTACAGGAGATATGCCAGTTTTGCATTGTGATAGTCAGAGTGCTATCATGTTGGCAAAGAATCCGGTCTTTCATCAAAAGACCAAGCACATTGATGTGAAATATCATTTCATCAGACAGGTACTGGAAGACAAGCGACTCGAGCTTGTGAAAGTGCACACTGATGATAATCCTGCAGATTTGCTCACTAAGAGCTTGCCTACAGAGCGGTTTGCACATTGCCGCCACATCATGGGATTAGGATAAGACCATTCTTATTTTATGGTCTTGTATACAGTAACTGTATATTGCTGTAATTTTTATTCTTTTCTCCCCTTTAGGCACATTGGCCTTTAGGTGGGAGGTTGTTGGGGTAAAGGCACATTGCCAACCCTTTATTAAAGATAGGACACCTATGACTGTCTTAAGACAGTCATAGGGTAAAACCTAATCCTAATAACACTAATGAGTTTGTGGTGTGGCTCACTACTTCACACCCGCACACTTGAGTCTTCTCTCTCTCACACTCTCTCCCTCTTGTTCTTCTTCCCCCTTCTGGCCCTTCAAAGAGGTCATTGGAATGTGATACCCCTCTAATCTAGGGGTTGGTAGATGTCATACTCTGCTTGGACTAGCATGAAGTCTGTACCAGAGCTGCTTTTTTTTTCTTCCTAGATTGGAAGTACAGCATTTATTTGAGTCTTACAGCTCTTTATTTGTCTGGACTCTCCAATGTTATTTGCACCTCTGCTGTCTGTTTTTTATTGGGTTACAGAATTCAAGCATTTCACTGACCTTGTTCGCACTATATGATTTAGTTAATTTCAGGTTAACTGTTTAAATATATATTTCAGGTGAACGTTGCTTGGTAAAAAAGGAAGGTTATCCTGCTGGGATTGTGACACTTTTTGCAGCAACGATGGCGGTTATGTTCACGGTAGCACTACATGATATCTTATAACTACAGTTGTTGGAAAAGGAGAAGCTACATTGATCAGGATGATGATGTCTGCTTCGATAGAAAACCTTCAACAAAAGAGCTGATTGAGGATTGCTCAACTGCATAGTTGCATTTATTTGAAAGTGCTATGACTGTACAAAGGTTTAGAGTCGAGAAACTACTGATTGAACCAGCTGTAAATCTGGGAGGAACTTGTACATAGTTACAGATAAGTACACAATCAGGATGGCTTGCATTTCGCTATTCAGAAGATAATTCATTGAAGATCTGTATGACACTTCTGTACTTGAATCTTTTACGACAAACTAGGTGAAAATGTTTAAAACAGTAAAATCGTGAAGGTGTTTCAATGAGAGAAAGACATTGATGTCTATGGGATACCAACCTGGTATATCAGATGACGAAGTACTTATGACATTGGAGAGCCTAAATGCCCCTCCTCCACATAGTACATGATGTGGAGCATTAAAGAGAGAGAGAGAGAGAGAGTGGGTGTGTCACATCCACTTAACTGGATGCTCACAAATGAGAATGAGAGGGTGAAAAGAGGAGAGTTCTTTTGACTTCATGGAAACAATTACAACCAAGGTAGACGGTTGAAAGTTCACCTACCCTTTTTGTTTGACTAATGAACATATTTACTCTGTTAAACCACAAGAGCAGAGTTGCCGTTTTTCCAACCCTTTCTTTCGGAGTGCTAGAGAAAGCTGTCTCACATTAAGCAGCACTCAAATTAGGAGCCAATATTTGAGTGACTGAGGTTTGAGTTCTATTGATGGAAAATATTGTGACAGCCTCCTGGTCATTGTCTGCCTTGACGTAGCAACCAACAGTTTTTGGTAGGCATGGCAGTGCGGTGTGATAGGATGCAAATTAATGACAGGAGTTTTGTAAAGCATGCGCTTATAGCTAGGCTTTAAATTCTTACTGTATTTTGGTCTCTTTGATATTACATATAGGTATGAATAGTCTGTGCATGTTTGTGATGCCAACTCTTTTGCGAGATTTCATGAAGCCAGCCTCCAGGTTGGCTAGTACACCGATTGAAAGGAAAAGGTGACACATACTAAGAAGCTTTGCTCTCTCTCTCTCTCTCTCTCTCTCTCTCTCTCTCTCTCTCTCACGCACGCATGCACGCACATGGACGCACACACTTTCTCTCTCACATGAGCATGCACTCACTCACAACTGCATGTAAAAAGACATTTGCTGTGAATGTATGCAAAATGCCCTTGCTTATCCTACACACATGCATGCTTGCATTGCATCTACAAGCTAATGGATTGGCTTTGGTTATGGAATTCAGGGTCAATAATGCTCACGAGTTACAAATTATGGTTCATGAGATGTAAATTGATTGTAATAGGTTGTGTTTTCAAGAGATTTGTTTCAAGATTAGGCTAGCAGTTGTTTCAAGTGAGAGGCTTTACTGGATTTGCCTAGCTTCAAGACACCCTTGTTACTAGAGCATGTTGGTTTCACAAAAGCTTTGAAGTATTATTCGAGTGCAAAATTGCATTGTGAGAATGGTTAGAAGAAAGACATTAGTATGAGGAGTTTGCCTTAGGACAATGACAAAACAACTGCAATTCATTTGCCTAAAACACATGTTGGAAACTTTGCAGGTGTTGCTATGGTTTTGATGTCGTTTGTGATTTTGCAGCCATTTGAGGAGTGTCCTCGCTTACAACTTTTCCTCACCCCATCAAAGCTTTAGGTTGCATGTCCAACTTAGACTTCTCTTGTTTGTTTACAACAACTACAAGGTTGCCCAACAAATAGATGAACAAAATAAGGTGGAACTTTCAATATAAAAATATATATTATGGTCATCATTGGTTGTAGCCTACTCAAAGTTTGAGTTTTATACACAACCAAAATTTAAAACTTAAATTTTTGTTTTACATGATATAATATCAGTTCATGATTAATCAAAATTTGACCACTCAATTAGGGTTTAGAAGTGCGTAGGCCGATACAATGGTGCTTATGTGCCATCGAAATTTTCTTAATCTCATATAATGCTCCAGGTTATTATAAAAGTGTGGGTATATAATGTATAATCATGCATGATTTGAAACTTTTCTTGAGGAATATAGTACCTTTACGTATACATGACATTACTCTATGCACAATTACAGTAATTCATCATTTAGAAAGATAATAAAATCCTCCCATTTAGCAGACTTAAAAAAGTAATGTTATCTTTGATATACAAAGAAGTTTCTATCTATGTATAGAAAGATCAACATAAGCATACACGCGTTAAGAAAAAATCATTGATTACAAGTCATTTTTTGTCTCTTTGACAACAAAGATACGAGAAATTAGTAGCTAAAGCCTAGACACATCCCCAAAGTTTGGGCTTTTTTATTCAAATAAGATTTTTTTGA
Organism: Dipteris shenzhenensis; assembly: GCF_047967505.1. Taxonomy (NCBI): domain Eukaryota; kingdom Viridiplantae; phylum Streptophyta; class Polypodiopsida; order Gleicheniales; family Dipteridaceae; genus Dipteris; species Dipteris shenzhenensis. The sequence continues at coordinate 21,035,316 of NC_141601.1, forward strand.
TCCTACGCTAATTATTATAATTTTGTAGATTCAAAAATTATGCGTTGAGTTGTAAGATCCACTTTCTACAAAACTTGACTTGATGCTATTAAACCCGATTAGATGTTTTTGGGTTGTTTTAACAATTGGGATTTTAGGGTGGATATAATCCTAATCCTAGTACACATAATTATACCATAGAATATGTTCTTTCATACAATTTGGATAATGAGAAAGAGGACATGATGAAGTTAGGATTTTGAAAATTCACTGCATGTAGCTCATGAAAGGCCCTAAAACATGGCTATCTAGTGAGACATTTTTGTCTTAGGACACTTTTATGTCCTGTTACCAAATTAGGTAGTGTAGCAACTAACGTCGAGAGACTAATGGCAGACAAAGAGAATGAGGGAAGGAGAGCCAAGTTGCCAGAGAGCAAAGGCAAGAATGTAAATGTCTATTGCATGGGCAACACCTTAATTTATACAATGCAGCCTCCAACGGCTCTCAAATGCCAAGAACAACTAAATGGACCGTTTAGGTCGTCGTGAGCTAGGGGCGGTCATTGTTATGAAAAGCACCTATATGCTTTTAGTGCTTTAGTCAAAAGCTTAGCTTTTACATCAAAAAAAATCAAGGGCACAAGATGAAGGCTTCGATTCATGACAAGTGGCTCAAGGGGGTGTGAGAAAACCTAAACATCTCCCTAGGCTGCTTGCCGTAATGAAGAGAGAGAAAATGTAGTGATAGAAAATACAGAGATAGAAGGTCTAGAGATAGAACATGTAGAACTAAATAATGTAGAGATAGAAAGGCCTCACCTACTTGGTCTAGAGAGAGGAAAACAAATAAATTTAAGTCTGATTTAGGTTCAAAATGATCAAGAAATGGCCTTTTAAAATGTTAATCCTGTCAATAGAAGAGTAAGGAGGCAACCTGTGTGCCTAGGTAGCTGGATGTAAATTGAACAGCAAGGGAGGTCACCTTATGCAAATCTTCCAAAGAATATTTCACCACCTAAGAGAGACCAATGAGGATATGAGAACAAAGGCATGGGTGTGCTCAACCATGGGAAGAAGAATTCAATGAATTTTACATAGAGGCCTTGATTTGAAAGAAAAACAAGACTAAGTGGAGAGTGTTCTACTGAATCTCCATGCACATGCGAAAGCATGATTATGTTTTACCCTTAGGGATTCATCTACTATAGCCAGGAGCAAGGGTCCCTCAACTTCTTTGACAAGCATATTGAGACATGATAAATGACAAAAGAAGTTCCAATTGGCCCATGTCATTAGATGTACCTAGATTTTCATTTTCATGCCATATTTATAGCTTATGAGTGGCTTTGTGAATCAGAAGAAGCTCAGCTGTGATACATTATACAATGTCATGTTTGGGACTTCTATACTTTCATTATCTGACCAAAGGCTTCGTATAGCATTCTTATTGACAACCCACAAGCACAAATCGATAAGATTGTACTCCTATTGGGATGTTTTTCTACCACACAAAATCAAAGACATGAAGGCAAAGAAGCCAACTAATTGGGATGAGAGGGAGTGCATATTTGACATAAAGGGTGGGAGAAGAGGTTCCATGAATGCAGAGGCTTGGAGTGAAGGATGCTATGGATTGTATTTGTTGATGAACATCTTGGGCCATGAATGATGAACCTTGTAAGAACATGTAAAACTCTCCATAAAGAAGGCCAAAAACCCCCACGACTCAAACTAGCATAACTAAAGCTCCATAAATAATCATGGAGAGATTTCTAAACCGAAAGGCTTGTGCCTTGATGGAAGCAAGGGCTTGTCACGAGAGAGAGGAGTGGACAATCAACATATATAATTGTACACTAACATTATGATGAAGGAAATTGAGTATATATACACTTACCCTTTAAGATTAGGGTTAGGGATTCCCCATGTCCCCTTTTAGGGTCCTCTCCATACCTTAATCTATGGTGCAATTAACACCACCCTTGAGATTTAATTCTCACATTCAAATAATGGAATTGATCCCATGCTGCATTGATTTTGTTTTGGTCCAATGGGATTCCTTCCATTTCATCATCACTTTCTAGTTGGCCTTTGCTTTGATTCTTTGTTTGACTACATGTTGGCTCTTATGTGTTTTGATTCATCGTCTAACTCCATTTGACTCTTCTCTAAGTTCCATAAAGATCAGTGCCTTGCTTATTTCAATGGCCATCTTTTTTCCAATGAATCCTTGGCTCTTTTGGCTTCCTTGTCACGATTTGTTTCAATGTAGGCAACACCAGGCCTACAATTGGTGCCTCCTCATCTTAGTCACATGCCCTCTATAGCATATCTAGCTACTTTTCCACAATCTATAATCCTTCTTCTAGTGACTTTCCTTTCCATAGAAGAAACATGCAATGTTGGCATTTCTTTGGGTTGTGTGTTTGATAAGGTCTTCTACCCTCCCTTTTAACTTCATGGACGTCTATGAAGCTTTTTCTTTTGTGAACTAGCACTCTTTGATTATATGGCCTAATGATTGCACATCTCAACCTAGAATTGATGCTTTTATGTCCATCAACTTGCTCTTAGTGGACCAAACTTCTCCTTTTTCTGGAACTCTTCTTGTTGTCATATCTTTGAGAAGCTTTCAACTCCTCCCTTTCTATCTTTGCTGATTCTTTTTTGACAAACAGCTTGTTTTTTCCTACGATGGGAGCTCGTTGTATTTGCTCATTTGATACTTAGGCAGCTTCTCCTTCCCCTCTTTCCAATTCTCAACATCGTATTCAATTTCAAATTGCTCAGGTTTCCCACTCTGTTCCTTGGCTTGGATTTCCTCATTGTTCAATGATAAGCTTTTATCAGTTTGGTCATCCATCCAATCTTCTCTTCTCTATTGATATCTTGACTGTAGGGAACGAGCCCTTGCATCCTCTATTTGACCCGTAAATCATCCCTTGGTAATTGCACCCAAGCCTCCATCACTACATCTAGATAAGCATGGGTGAGAAGTTATTAGATTGGATAAGCCTCTAGTTATGAGAACCACCTTTAGTTAGGGTAACACTCTAGAAGTGAACCTTAAGTAACAAAATGGCTTTAGGTTGTATGCATGAGAACCATCATATCAACAATTTGGATAGGCCTTGAGCTACAAGCACCATTTATCATGTAAGACTCTTCCAAAGAGCTTTGTAGTAGTCAATAGTTAGGAATCATGGGTAGATGATATTCCACTTCAAAATCTAGGTACATATGAAATGCCACTCCCAACACCACCACCACCATCACAAGGTATGGAACAAGAAGGAATTCAAGGTTTCTATTAAGAACATCTTGACTACATAAGAATAGATTTTCTAATAAAGGAATTTCTAGCACAATAATCAGACACACTAATGTGCCTATAACCATCTTTGTCAATCCACATTTACAAAAAATGTATAGAATTTCCATAACATTATCAACCTTACTCAAAGGATCAAAATTTATAGTAAGTCACAATTATTAGATGAAACATTCAATGTTTTAATCATAGCAATGGGGTTCACCTCAAAAAGACATGCTAACACCTTAAACAAACAAATGATACACTATCATAAGTGATCAATATCAGTGAAAAACCCTCACTGTATGCTAATTTGATAGAAATCAATTGCAAGCAACATGTTTACTACTTGAAGGTCTTACTTTGCTCACATGAAATAACACATGAAATGATAGAAAGGAAACCAAAAAGGTGACACTATCAAAGATCCAATACTCAAGGATCTCTCTCTCTCTCTCTCTCTCAATCAATCAATCAATCAACACACAAAGTGAAACATATGTAGGAGAATATCAACATAGTGAAAAAGCCAAAACACTCTATATGAATTGACTAATAATCAGAGACACATGACCAACTTGTAGATCACCACTATTGGGTTTGTTGCTATTTACAAATGGCACATGAGATTGAAAAACTAACTAATCTAAGGGCCCTAGAGACCAACAAATGAAGCTTGCACTACAAGAGCACATACAAAGCTTGACTTTCATGTATGGTCCACACCTATGCATAGGCCAAGCTTGTGAAAAAGATAAGCTCATGATTTCCTTCCATGTGAGTTTGTAGAAGCCACAACTCATGGATTGGTCAACCATGCTAGAGCAGTCTGCCACATAGTTGTCATGCACTGCCATGTAAGTACTAATCATGCAAACAATCACCTTCTAACAAATCACAAAGTGTTGTTTTACCAAAGCAACAATCACATGCCAATAAGGCCTTATAACAAAAAGTTTTCCAAAACTCCACATGAGGTTTTTGCCAACATTCCCCCCCTAACAATCCAATTCATTCCAGCCATTTGGTGGTAATTGCTGACTAGCTTCATTCTAGGGGGTTGTTATATATACATTAGTTTCAACTTACAATCTGTACTTCTTGGGAGCTGAGGGTGTCTCTTTTCTTTGCTGGTATCTTTCTTTTAGATGGGATGTTTGCTATGGTCTAGATATCAACTCTTATACTTTGTTGGAAATCAGATTTTGCAACACACAAAAATATTTCTAAGCAACTTCCAAATCACAATGGATGGTTGAAAGCTTGGTGAGTTGTGGAAATGGGATGTTGAAAGCAAGGTGGATCATGATTGAGAGTATTTCTTTTCAACTTTGTAAAAGCATACATGTAGTTGGGGTGATCTTTAGGGCAGCGAGTAAAGGCTAACCCCTCACAACTACCAATTAACTTCTAGCTCACTATTAATTGACATTGCTCTCATCCTGCTTCTTCTACTCTCAATATTGATGGATTTTGATGGTTTGCTATTTACACTTTCATCATCATCTCTATCCTTCATATGCTTTTTTGTGACTTCAATCATCTCTCTTAACACTTGAGTTGCACATTTTTTGTTGGCTTTGTGTGTGTTTCACACATTGTGCATATACATTATCATTTCTCATGCCAATAGAGTGGTTTGCACTCCGCCTCAGTAAGTGTCATTGGCTTTGGAATTATCGCTAGTTGATAGTGATTGTTTTCCACATCCTCATCATGATATGAATCTTTTGTATAACCTATTTTTGATAGAATATGCTTTCCTAACATAGTTAAATATGTGCATGGTGTAAGCAAGAAATCACTATGAAAGGAAATACACACAAAAAACAAGACTTATCTAGATTTGGTTCCCAAGCTTTGAAAGTGTCTACTTATCGAGTATAATATCTTTGTGGCCTCTTAGACTCACACGATTCCATTAAGTGCATCTGCGTTGCAAAGTACAAAGTAAAGATTGTGTCTAATAACACTTGTAGTTTGTCTCTTGCACTCTGAACACTTGCTTATGGCCTTTCAAATGCCCCTTTCCAAAATCTATTGGATTTCTCCCTTTCATGAACTTTTTCCCTTAAAACATATCTTTATCACCAGAAACTATAGAGTATGGAGCAACAAAGTGACTTGACCTAGTGGATAGTCACAATTGTTAAGCATGCTTGAGCTAGAACAATCCTAGATGGGTGACCTCTTGGGAAGTTTTGAGAACTATCTCACAAGGCTTGCTCATGCACAACCAATTGTTCCTTTGGTGCCAAGTATGCCAAGGACTATGCCTTGCTCAATTGCTTAAACGAAGCTAGGTCGCAAACACAATTGCAACTACTAGATTCCCGTGGTGTCGGCTTCCTCTTGCTTTCTTTTTTGAATTTTTGGTTTTTAGCATTGTGTAGTTTCCTTTGGTTTGCAATCCGTTATGCTCTAAACTTCCTTCTTCCTGGTGTTTGCACATAGAGTGAAGGGAAGAGAGAGGGAAGGGAGAAGAGAGAAGGAGAGAGGAAAGAGGAAGAAGAGAGAGAGGGGAGGGAGGGAGAAGAGAGAGAGAGAGGGAGAAGAGAGAGAGGGGAGGGAGAAGAGAGAGGGAGAGGGGAACGGAAGGGAAGAGAGCGAGAAGAGAGAGGCTGAAGGGAGAGAAAGAAGAGGGAAGAGAGGAAGGAGAGGGGATGGGAGGGGAGAAGGGAGAGATACAAGAGAGGAGAGAAGGAGAGGGGAGAGGAAGGGGAAAACGAAGGGAGGGGAATGTGAGAGGCTATATATAAGACACGGAACCCTAAAGTTTTGAATTTTCCTCTCTCCCTCTCCCGCTCCCTCTCCCTCCCTAGAATTCAAACATCTCACTCTCTATCCTCGCCATTCTCTCCCTTCCCTCTCCTAGAATTCAAACTTCCCACTCCTTTCTCCTCTCCTCGTTTAAATTCAAAAATTTAAGGGTTTCATGCCTTATATATCGGCATTTCCCTCCCATCTCCCTCCCCTTCCCTCTCCCTCCCTTTGCTTTCCCCTTCCTCTCCCCTCTCCCTATCCCCTCCCCTTCACTTGCTCTCTCTCTCTTCTCCCCTCTCGTCCCCTCTTCTCCCTGTCTTCCCTCTTCTTCCTCACCCCTCTCCCTCTCTTCCCTTCCACTCCCCTCTCCCTCTCTTTTCTCCATCCCCTCTCCCTCTTCTTCCTCTCCCCTCTCCCTCTTCTTCCTGTCCCCTCTCCCTCTCTTCCCTTTCCTCTCCCTCTTCTTCCTCTCCCCTCTCCCTCTGTTCTCTTCCCCTCCCTGCTCCCTCTCTCTTCCCTTCACCCCTCCCCCTTCCAATCCAAAACACAAATTGGGTGGCTGCGGCCGCCAAACACAACATTCCTCAACAAGAGTAGGTCACCTTATAAATGAAAAAGCTTAAGGATGCATAGACACCCATCTACCATAAGGAAAAATGTATGAGATACAAGCACAGAAGATAGTCATCTCACTCCAATTGCTAGTGCAAAACAATGAGGCAATGGAAGACACCACCAATGAAGTCCCACTACAATGCACAACGGTGGTGTACCAAGAGCTTGTGGCTGCTCTACAAGCGAAAGATCTCCTAAAAGCATGAGTGCTTATACAATGAAAGCAACTCCAAATCAGGATCATATCCACTCATCCAAATATCAAATGGGAATGTTTCATAGGGGCAAAAGCTCTACACAAAATCTGCCAAGACTTGTCTGAAGCTGAAAAAAATATCTTCTACTTGTCTACACATTGTTGGGTCCCATGGCTTCTGTAGGAAGAGCAAAGTTTTGAGGCTTTTGCTCACCTACAGATATATGAATGTCATTGTTTATAGTATAAGTGTAGCCTAAGTGTAGCTTAGGACCTCGGGTCATATTTGAGTGAGAGACGTAGGCTTAGTGTGGTAAGCAAACATAGTGCATGCATGTGTGAAAGGAAAGTGCATCATCATGATTGGGGTAATAAAGGCTTTCACCTTCATTAGGGATTTAAGGGTTTGGGAGGAGTTTTAAGGGTTAGAGGGAGGTTTTACGATTCAAAAGAGGTTTAATGGTTAGAAGGAGGATGCAAGGTTAAGGGTAGAGTACATGGTGGAGAACTTATCTCCCTCGTAGATCATGGAGGTCAAGGGTTGAGGGACTAGGGATTTAGGGAGAGCATAGGAGTGGGAGAGAAAGAAGGTGTAAGAGCATGGGGGGGAAGGAGAGAGAGGAGAAGGGAGGAGGAGGAAGGAGGAGAGGAAGGAGAAGGGAGGAGGAGGAGGGAGGAGGAGAGGGAGGAGGAGAGAGGAGGAGGAGAGGGAGGAGGAGGGGGGAGGAGAGGAGGAGTTGGGAGGAGGAGTGGGAGGGGAGGGGTTGCAGGGTTGGAGAAGAGGGGAGGAGTTGCAAAGTTGACGTGCTTTTGGACATGGAGTGCAAGGGAACATGGACACTTGGAGACAATGTTGAAGTCTCGTGACGAGGGAGGCCTGCTCACATCCTGCACCTCGATACCTCTCCAAAGTATCTCTAGCTCGTCAATCAAAGGCTCCAAATAAACATCAGGATTTTTGACTTTATGTTTCCCTAGAATTAGAAGGGACAGCATAACATGTCCTTTCTTAATAGCCATAGAGGGTGGAAGATTATAATTCACCAATATCACTGACCATACACTGTAAGAGGTGCTTTTGAGACCAAATGGGTTCACACCGTCCATACCCAATCCAAGTCTCAAGCTCCTAGGTTCTTCCTTGAAGCTTGGCCATGTGTCTTCAATATGCTTCCACGCAGGAGAGTCCACGGGAGTTCTCCACTTGCCATCGGTTGATCGATGGGAGGAATGCCATGACGTGAGCTCTGCAATAGATTTGCACTTGAACATATGTTGGATGCGAGGGATTATGGGAAAATGTCGCAGAACCTTACGAGGCATGTCCAAAGTTTTGAGATCTGCTCTATATCTTGCCTCTCCACAAGTAGGACACTCTCTTGCATCCTTATGTAGTCCACGAAACAAAACGCAATTGTTGACACATGCATGGATGCGCTTGTAATCTAATCCTCTAAGAGAGGTCACATGTTGCCTTGCCATATCTCTTGAGGTCGGTAATTTATTCTCCCTTGGAAGCATTTTACACAATAGCCTGCATGTGAAGACCATAAATGAGGAAAAGCATTCGAGTAATTGACCCACCAGCATAATTCACCATGTTTGCAAAATAGACTTTAAAGCTTACTTGAGTAATGCATTCAAACTTGCATTGCTCCATCCATAGATGGTTTGCAAGTTTAGTAACTCAAGGGAGGCACGTAGAACAGAGAATGTGCACCCCTCAAAAAGTGGAGTCGATGCTACAATAAAAAGATCATCCTGGTCCATGCTATCATCCCTCCCTTGATGCACATATAAATCCCGCACCATATCATCAAACACCTCCTCCTCCACGGCTTCATGAGGTAATGGCGGAGGGCTGTTATCACCATCACTCCATGCATCTGTAACGGTCCCTCCTGATATGTCCATAACCTCTTGTGGCCTACCGTAACAAATGTCAAATACTAAGTAAAGTCTCAGTTATTTCAAATTTGACAGTTCACTCACTGTCGCACCCCCCTCACCCTTCTCTGTCTTCACGTGATGATAGCTGCATCGCAGCTTCTCTCTTGCTCACAGACTCATGCCTCCTTTGTCCAAGGCACTCCCGGCCTGCATAGTAGAGATAGCACCCAAATCCCAAAGCTCTCTCCAAACCAATAGCTGACCTCTCCAACCACGGATCCGAAGCTCCCACTCCTAGCCGCTCTCCCCCCACATACTTTAGCCCCTCCCAAAGACCTAGAGCCATCCGACCAATATGTTTCCATAGCACTGCCATCTCCACGTATTGCCAACTTGCCATCTAGAAGTATTCCCTTCTCCATGATGCATGGGCATGATACCTTCCCATTCAGTCCAGCCACCTCAACTATGCCATTTTACCACTCTCCAATTCCAATAGCACCGCCATCTCCATGTATTGCCAACTTGCCATCTAGAAGTATTCCCTTCTCCATGATGCATGGGCATGATACCTTCCCATTCAGTCCAGCCATGTTAGCCTTGATTAGCCACCTCAACTATGCTAGAGTTTCCAATTCCCTTTCCCCAATTTTAGACCAAGGCAATTATTGCCCACGGTTCAACTTTTGACAAACCACCTTCATGCAAGCATTTAATGCTCATTTACCCACAGATTATCGCACATGATGAACCCAATCCCGACACATGATGGATTTACATGACACCCAGAATACAAAAAATATTCATGCCATCATACACATATGACTCGGGACAACCATGAAGAGCACATGTCATACCATCATTAACACAACACATACTAGATACCATGCTTTGGAGTGCCTAGTGTACCCACACCTTGGGCTCATCATTTCCCATTGAAACCCTGCAAAAAAACATTCATAAGATCAAAGAGTTTTGACATCATGGTAGATCCTTTTGATAAAAGGGTGCTCACAGATCCCAAGATCAAAACTATTTGACTATGTGCACGGTTAAGTGCCTTCCTACAAGCATGCAACTAGTGGGAAAACTCTTTACATTTTTATTCACATAGTGTGGCATCATTGATTTAGAGATGCATAGTATAACCCTTTTGAGCAAGTTTATTGTGAGGGGTCTCACCAGGCTGGAAGCTCTTGATGTTGCATGGACTTCTTAGAAACACCCCCCACATAGGTGGCCAGTGGCAACCATAGTTTAGATGGATTTTCTTAGCTGCACCTCTCATAGGGAGAACAAGGATAGAGATCAAGCACAGCAAGGGCCAAGACGACAAAGATAGATGCAATGATTTTGGACCCCTGGTGGAAGGGTTTGAGCAAAACTTAGACTCCGCACTATTGTCCCGATAGTTCTTTAGGACGTGAGTGCCTCTTAGGGTACAGTTCACTTTGGATCATTTTCAATGATGCTACAAATTTAGGGAGGGAGTGTTGATCGCCCAAATGGAGAGTGACCATTGGGATGAGGAAGCCCTAAGATGAGATCTCATGACAAAGGATCAGGATTGTGAACCGGTTGGGCAAGAGTAGCTAGATGATCTTCTCCTCAATCCTTAGCCCCATGAATCCATTGAAGGAGACTAGCTCTCCATTCCTCCACCCTATAGCTCTTTCCCAATCTTGAACTCATCCTAAACCTTGCAAGCCTATCTCAACCTTAAACTCATAGTTAGATTTCTCTACCGATCCTTAAATCCCTCGTAGTAATATTTCTCAACCCTATCCTTAAATCCCTCGTTAAATTTTGTAGTTCTATCCTCCTTCTAAACCCTACAACCCTCTCTCAACCTAAAACCCTAGTTAGATTCCTAAACCATGTCCTCCTTCAACCTTTTCCTAAATCCTTGAACCCCTATGGAGGTGAGAACCTCCATCAAACCTTGTGATAAATAATTCTTTCCTAGTTGAGGTCATACCCTAGTCGCTTTTCATCAATACTTCTCTTCCACCTAAGCCCATATCATAACCACTTTTCATCAATACTTCTTTTCCACCTAAGCCCATACCAGAACCAGTCTCCATGCTTTTGCCTATAGCTCTTGGTAGAATACGACTTGAGGACTTATATACAATTATGAATACCTATGCTATAACATGCATCAACATAATTGTAGGTGACTAACGTTGAAATGAAAGAAGAAGTGACAACAATGCGTGTTATTGCCAAAAAGGTTAGCACGTGAAGCAAAAGCAAATCACATGTTTTCTTGCATGAAAAAGAATGACCTATGAAAAGTGTCAAGAATAAATCACTAAAGACAAAGAACATACAAAAATGCTTCTAGTTTTCACTAAAATTATGAAACTCTACTTAACTACATGCTCCAAAATGGCAACTTCCATAAAGCGAATTAACTACTAATCACACATCTCCACCCGCACCTCCTCATTCCATCCACCTCCTTATCAACTTTTTCATCCAGAGCTTCTCCATCTTTTTTTGAAGTCTAAACCTTTTCAAATTCATGTGCATTTAGTTTAAAATACTTTTGCAGATTTGGAAGTTCTCTAGGAGACACTAAACTATCTCCATCTTTTTATTGAGCTTATTGAGCATATGTCTTTTCGAGTCTTTAGAGTTACATTATATTGTCTTTTTAAAGGCAAATGTTGCTTACACTTCAAAGACATGTTGCAGACTGGGGTCCTCCCTCATTGACTTCATTGCTTTCTTCCACTCACGCTTGTGAGCGGTGTGGGATGGGCCCCTTGGTGGTTGACCTCCCTCGAGCCTGGCAAGCTCCGCTAGTGCCTGCCTCTTAAGCGAAGATCATTTAATGCCAAGTATTGTAACAATCTTTGACTCGGTCCATTTATCTGTGAACTGACGATTGGGGGGGTTAAGATACCTAGAGCGAACAGCAGCGAGGGTCTCATCAGCCAACTTCTTTGGCTAGTCTTTGTAGTGGCTAAAGCAATCTCTTTAATTGTTAGCAATTACAGAGTGCATGAAGGCCATGATGTCCTTCCCCTATGCATCCATCAAGATGCCTCCTGTCTGATTGATGTCATGAATATCGTACCATCACTCGGAGGCACGTCTAAATCATCTGAATCATCATTGTCCCCACCACCACCCCTCCCAAAGCACTGTGCCATGCATCCCCCACCACTCTCCCTGCTACTATGCCTGCTATCGTGTCATGTCGAGCTAGTACGTTGGCCACTCATAGCTGGAGACTGCACGGGACTATGTGGACAACTCGTAGTTGGAGAACCGAGTCTCGATTGCACAAGAGTACATCAACAGCTCTGCAAGACAGAAGGACCTCCTGACGGCATGGGGGAAGGGGCATAAGACGGCATGGCAGAAGGGACATAAGATGGCATGGGGGAAGGGGCATAAGATGACATGGGAGAAGGGCCTCGGTTGTGTAGCCGACTGGGTTGTGTTGACTCCGCTGGGGTAATATCAGCTGGTGTGGGGTGGTTTGGAGTCTATAGTGCCGACTCCTGCGGGGTGTTTAGAGTACCTGTCATATACCCGTATAACTTCGTAGGAATAGGAGGGTGCCCTAAAAGGTTATATAAGTCCTTAAAAATAGACTCCCGGAGATCAGGTGAGCCCGAAGAGCTTCTTGGCCACATGATGAACTAAAAAAAAGAACAAAAGACGATTATTGATGAGCTGAGAAGAAAGAGGAAGGGAAGAAAAGATTACTGTCAGAGCGCGTCTATAGACGCATTTGAGAAGCATGTCTATTTTCGCATATAATAGCGTGTCTATAGATGCGGCTGTCTGTGTCTACAAATAGGCTAGACGCGCGTCTAGATGCACCTGTAGACGTGGTTTTAGACGCGCTCTGAGATGCACCTATAGACGGACTCCAATAGATGAACTTTTCTAAAAAGTAGAAAAGGACATGCGCCCGACACAAAAACGTAACACTGATACCAAAATCATGCGTTTCTTGGATACGAGAAAGTACAAATCCAAAGAGAGCAAACTTCCAAAAAAGATCAACTGTAAAAAGACTTACCTTGGATAGAGTTATAGAAGCTTCTTCTCCTTTTTCAAAGTTGCTTCTCTTCCTTGTTCAACCTCTTCTCCTTTAAGCGTGGAAGTAAGTGTGGGTGCCTTCCTCTTAAGCGTCGAAACTGTGGATCTACTAATAGCAAACCAAGCAAGCCACACGAAGTATAAGTAATGTGAAGAAAAGCAAAGCGAGCGCGCTTAAAGCAAATTTAAAAACCGCATCTAATAGCGTGTTTATATACGCATCTAAATACACAGAGTAGATGCAGTTTTAGATGCGCTTGTAGACGCACACCACAGAATAGATAGATGCAGTTTTAGATGCACTTGTAGACGCGCACCACAGAACAGACAGACGTAGTTTTAGATGTGCCTTTAGACGCACCACAGAGAATAAATTTAAATATTTGAAGAAAAGCAAATTATTTTGGGTTGCTTGTTTGTAGGATGTCTTCATCTTCAACAAGTAGCTCCAGTGAGGATGAATCCCTCCGTATCCACCATCGCAAAATGTGGTTGGAGCAGAAAATCAAATGTATGTGTGATTGATGTCGAGGAAACATGTATCGTGCATGCAGGATTACACTCAATGACATCTCAAAGTATGGAGAATGGGATGCGACCGTAAACATGGTAAGTGTTAAAGAGTTAAGGTTGATTGAGATACCTATGGGTATTCATATGTTTGAGTTATGATCCCATTTTAATTTGATACAGGATGCAGTGCCCTACCCGCATATGTTGCCCTATGCTCACCGTGAGGAGGCAAAGCATCGGTGATATGAGGTGGGATCTTCAGGAGGGACCGTTATGGATGCATGGAGTGATGGTGATAGTAGCCCTCCGCCATTACCTCATGAAGCCATGGAGGAGGAGGTGTTTGATGATATGGTGCGGGATTTATACGTCCATCAAGGGAGGGATGATAGCATGGAGCAGGATGACCTTTTTATTACAGCATCGACTCCACTATTTGAGGGGTGCACATTCTCTGTTCTACGTGCCTCCCTTGAGTTACTAAACTTGCAAACCATCTATGGATGGAGCAATGCAAGTTTGAATGCATTACTCAAGTAAGCTTTAAAGTCTATTTTGCAAACATGGTGAATTATGCTAGTGGGTCAATTACTCGAATGCTTTTCCTCATTTATGGTCTTCACGTGCAGCCTATTGTGTAAAATGCTTCCAAGGGAGAAAAAATTACTGAGCTCAAGAGATATGGCAAGGCAACATGTGACCTCTCTTGGAGGATTAAATTACAAGCGCATCCATGCATGTGTCAACGATTGCATTTTGTTTCGTGGACTACATAAGGATGCAAGAGAGTGCCCTACTTATGGAGAGGCAAGATATAGAGCAGATCTCAAAACTTTAGACATGCCTCATAAGGTTCTACGACATTTTTCCATAATCCCTCGCATCCAACATATGTTCAAGTGCAAAACCATTGCAGAGCTCATGTCATGACATTCCTCCAATCTTATAGTGTATTTGGTGGATGAGATTGCTATATGTGGTACTATACATGCACGATGGTTGTTCTTCTTCGAGTGCTTCATAAAGACCTTGAAGGGCTTCGTGAGACAAAATGCAAGACCCGAAGGTAGCATGGCCGAGGGTTGGTTGGTACAAGAGTCACTTGTATATATTTCTGAGTTTCTTGTTGATGTGGATAGCTCTCTCTCACGACTATGGAGAGATGATGAAGACCTAAGGATGACCTCTATTGTGCCTCAAGGGAAAGGACGCAACAAAGTAATAGACACAGAGTTGCATAATAGTATCAACCTCTATTGCGTGCTTAATAGTGATGTGATGAAAAGATGGGTGACAAGATATGAGGATGCAAAGGCAAGAAGACAAGAAGAAAGGGCCCTCTTTCGCATGCACCACGAATCTCGTGTGCCATACCCTCAGTATCTAAGAGCATTTCCAAAGGATATTCATGTGGATTGGCTACTTGATGAAATGGAGAAAGTAGAGAAAGACGAGGGGATGCATATCACAATGAAAGAATGGGAGTATGCTAGGGGATGCATGAGCAAGGTCGGTATATAGAATGTTATGCATAAGTTAGGAGCTTTCAATAATTTAGATTGCTTCTTGGTGTAGTGCACTATGTTCAATGCTATATGGTGTGAGGGCAAGCATTTTCGAACACAACGGATTGATGATAAGAGAAACACATAAGATTGTGGCATCATTGCTAGCTTTGAGGGAGCCAATGGAGCCATGGATGATTATTGTGGCATAATCCAAGATATTATTAAGCTTGACTTTCGACGCTTCTTTGTGTATGTTTTGGATGTAAAGTGGTTTAAGGACGTGGTGGAAAGAGGCCCTAATGCAACAATCAAATGCCATGCAAGCGGCTTTGTAACTATTGACTCCACAAAGTTTTGGCAAATCCAAGATATTATTAAGCTTGACTTTCGACGCTTCTTTGTGTATGTTTTGGATGTAAAGTGGTTTAAGGACGTGGTGGAAAGAGGCCCTAATGCAACAATCAAACGCCATGCAAGTGGCTTTGTAACTATTGACTCCACAAAGTTTTGGCAAAGTAGGAAGGACACACTAGTACTACTGCAACAATGTGAATAGATACTGTGCACACATATAAAAATACTCGCTTTTAAATATTTGATGCAAGGAAAATAACATGATTGTATTTGTGTTTGAATTAGGTTGTCTATCAACCAATGGTGGATAATAATAGATGGTGGCATGTCATAGCTATTATGCCATGTTCCAAAGTGATGTATAGTACATTTACTAATATGGAGCGTATGGAGGATGATCATGGCCATGGACGTGATGATGATCGTGATATGAGAGAGGAGGATGATCATGAGATAGGAGATACAGATATTGAGTCCATTACCCATGAGGACGAGCCTACCATTGGTGATGCTGATTTCGATGAGCACATGAGTAGCACAAGTAGTAGTGGGTTGAATGTATTTGTAGATCTAAACACTTGTTTGGATTTTGAAGTAGATAGTTTGGCAAGGGTTGATCTCATTGAGGATGAGATTGAACCGTAGCCCATCATTGATATTGGCAAAACTATTTTACATATTGTCTCATTCTCCTCACCTCACTTAATTCTTATATATGTGGGCTTGCAAAAAAGCATTGATGTTTTTGTTAAAATTATGTGCTTTTGTAATCATGGGAAATGTTGTGAAAGCAATGATGTACACAAAAATCTCACTTTTTGTATTCTCTGTTTTGCGTCTAAATACGCATCTAAATACGCGTCTAATTTCCAGTGTAAATGCGCTAATAGACACGCTAATACATGCGCAAATAGATGCACTAATAAATGCAATGTTAGACGGGCTCGTATTTTCTCAATATAGACATGCAAATAGACGTGTTAATACACGCGCAAATAGACGAGCTATTAGACGTGCTATTAAACGCGCCTGTAATTTCTCTATTCAAGCAATGCCTATAGACACGCCTGCTATTTTGTGCATCTATAAAGCGCGTCTATATTTGCTTTGTGGTGTTGTGAATTTGACCTGAAGAAACAAAGTGAATTTCATTCAAAAGGCCTGCCCTTTATGGAGGTCAATGAATTGGAGAATGATTGGACTGGTAACTGAAATTATTCCTAACTTTGATGTGTTCATTTTTTGTGTTTAACCATATATGGTCTATAGTGTAGCTGAAAATAATTGTAGGTTCTTCAAGCAATTGCGTGTAATTTTTATGTGTCATGTATGAGGTAAATTGTGTTGAAGTAGTTTTGGTGGAGTCATAGTGAATGTTAAAGTCGCCGATGATTGTAGTTTGAATGCCATGTTGTATTTCAAGGAATAGTTTGTCGATTATGGACACAAGAATTGAATGTGGTGTTGTTTGTCCTTTGTACACATTAATTATTGTGATGTAGGAGTTTTGTCTTATCTTGAATATAGTAAGCAGGCACTTGCAATTTCTCTCAATGATATAGTGTTCTAGTTCCAAGAGTAAATCATTTTTAAAACATGTTGCAATGCCAATGCCGTTGTTCTTTTGTAAGCATGTAAATCCTGGCAAAGCTAGGTAGTTGTCTTCTTTTGAATGCAACTCTAGAGGCATAAGATTGTCGCATTTAGCATGCTTTTATCATGGAGTATGTCTTCATAGTGTGTTGTTAATGCTCTTGTGTTGAGTGATTGTACTGTGATTGTTGTTATTGCCTTGGAATTGAAGTGTACATATTTGTTTTGTTTTCCACCTTCGGTGTTCTTTGAGTCGTCGTATTTCTTGTAGAACATTGACATCAACTTTTATGTGTTTTGGTAGAATTAATATGATGAGGAAAAGATTATCCAGATTGCGTATGTGTGATAGAGCTGTGTATGTAAGTCCATGCAATTTAATGGATGATGGGTCAAAAGCAAAACAATCCTTGCGAACGATGGATGGTTCTTGCTACTATTGGCTATATAGGGAATTGATTCCTTGAGACTGTGTTCAAATAGTTCTTCCCAGTTTGGAATTCTCTTGTTATTGGTTGTATGGGTGTCTAATGAGGTGAAACATTGTTGTTGTAGAGGTTGGGATTGTTGTACCGTGTATTTCTCCTAGTATTTTGATTGTTGAACAATATCCAAAGTACTCATTGTGGAGAGGTATTAGATGAATGTTTGAAAATCCCATCTGCCCCATTGACCAACCCATCTTGGATGTCTAGGTTTCCTAAACATATTTCAACTATCATTCCTAGCTTGATATGCAAGGTTTGGTGTAATCCAGCTTTGTTTTTTGGGCTTGTTGGAATTGTTATTGTTTTGCTACATGTTTTGTTTCTTTTGTCGATTGCTTTGAATATGTGTGGTTCTTCTTCTAATAATCTAAAAACCTCTTCATTGTGAGCATCTTTTGTAATATTTGTGTAGAATAGGGCCCCCCAATTAGTAAAAATTTGAATTAGTATTAGTATGTGTGCGGGAGGACACGAATTAAACTAAGGTTTATGGTCAAATTAATGTAAATATGTGTGCTGCCCCTCACTGCTCTTGATCTTCCTCTAGAAGCTTCTTTTGCTTCCGCATTAAATCCCCCTCACTGCCCTCACTCTACGCCTCGTGCTCTCTCTCTCTCTCTCTCTCTCTCTCTCTCTCGCTTGCTCACTCACTCGCTCCCTGATGCACTCTCTCTCACTCCCTGACGCACTTTCTTGGAGCTTCCCTCTTACTGTTGCTCCTCCTCTCAGCCCCTTGCATCACTCATCAATGGGGAGCCATTCGCTTCCCATTTCCTTTTCTTGTTGTGACTTCTCCTTCATTATCTGCCTCTAACATGCACTCACAAATGGGGGAACCGTTTTCATTTTCTGCATGCTGGTCGATGGGCCTACGCTGAACCTGACTTTCTCTATTTTCGACACCATTCTCTCTCTCTCTCTCTCTCTCTCTCTCTCGCATGCATAAGCTTAATTAACCTATGCAAACAATAGACCTTCAATTGGAAGCCGAGCAGGCTTGATTTGTAGATGCGAATTTTCTCTACGAAATTACTAACACATTGCAATTTGTCCGGCTTGAAACAGATATGGGGTTTGGGAGATGAATTTTTGAAAACGGAGGAGCCATTAGGAGCCAATAAGTGTGGGATATATTGTTTTTCTTGTGGTTGGCGATGATATTGTTCATTAAGGTATGAGATATCTTGAGGAATGTGTTCTCCAACTCTTATTCTATTTAGTATTTCTATGAATTTATTGTTTTGTTGATGCATTGGTGTTGTCTATTCATAGAGGAGGACATTTTCTTGCCAAAATGATGACATTGTTGTAGAATTAGAAGGTTTCTCCATGAAAATCCAAGAGTCTTTTGTTGGACTAGCTTGACATAGATCACCACAAAGAATGACATCGAGTCCTCCAAAAGGTTGTTGATGATTGCGTTTCATCTCACAGAGGCACATATCTGCTGCTACCATAGTGATATGTCCTATGAGGGATACTTCGTCAAAAACAACAACTTCTAGGTGTTTGTATAGGTGGGCTAATTCTTGCAACTTTTTGGAAGATAGACTAGTGTAATGAGATGCCATTAGAGGTAAATGAAGAGCGGAATGTATAGTTGTTCCCCCAATGTTGAATGCAGCTTTCCCAGTGTACACAAGTAAAAGTATTCTAGGTAATTCCAAATTTGCGCTTTGTTTGTGTGAGTAATGGCATAGAAGTGCTTGGACTAGTAGTAGCAACACAAAGGTTTTGCTTGTTGCAGCATTACCTACCAAAAACAGATGATGTGCAATTGTTGGATTGCACCTTTTTTTCAACATTGTGTCTTCGAGAATCAAACGTTGCTCATCATTTAGCTTTCTCAAGGATAAGTAGTAGTCATGGTTAGGTATCATCTTATATGATAGTAAAGAATTTTGTTGATTTGATGTTGATTTGGGAATGCATATCAATTGCAATGTCATATTTTTCAATATTTTTGAATGTGGACGTAGTGTTGGTGGAAGAGTTTTTAGAGCTATTACTAGATTTTGTGGGGAATTGTGGAATGAATTTATTAAATTTGTTTCTATTCTCATCAAGAGTTTGTTTGTTGTCAATGTACATGTTGTGCCATGTATTATTTTCTTCTTGAAGTTTTATCTCAACATCATGATATGGAATGAAGAGCATACGCAATTCTCTATAGTAGTTCTCTGGATCCATAATCTCACTGTAATTATTATAGCGAATGATCTTGTTCTTCTTTCTCTTTTGTGTTTTTGAAGGTGAAATTTTGTATTCACAAAAGTGGCCAAGCAGATGTGATGAAGGTTGCTTCTACATTTCAAGTATTTTGCTACAACTTCATCAAAAAATATTTAAGTGCTCTCTAGATCCAGTCTTTGTAGTTGCTCAAGATGTTTGAGCAAGTATGTTCTTTTGTTGGGAGGGTTTGTGTTGATGTATTGAAATTTTCTTGTTGTGAAGATGTTAGGGGCAATGAATCATGATAGTGCTAGATATACTGCTTGTTGAGAGCTTATGTATTGTGTGTTTAAGATTGCATTTCCAACCCTTTGGATGCATTCATTTGCTAGAGTGTTATGGAAATACTTTGTGCTAGTGCAGTTTTGACTGCTTCTGTTGTTTCTTTGTCTATTTTTGTTATGTATGATGTACAATATGTTGCTGCCCCTTGTGGGTTTAATATAAATTGTATATATGTATTTGCTTCCCATAGTTGGGTTGAAATTGTTTATGTAAATGTCTTTTGGTTGTCTTTTCAAAAGTAGTGCTGGTTGCGAAATAGATGAACGTATGGCTAGGAGGTATTCTTCTTCTGTAATTTTCAATGTTTCCAAGAATGACATGTAGTTTAGAGACATTGTTTTCTCCTTTAATAAGATTGATGTGATGCTTTTCATGGTTTTCTTAATAAATTCACTTCAAAGGTTATCATGAAGTGGCTCTAAAATTGTTGTTTTTCCAATTGGTGGATGTGGAAAATGCACTTTTTCTTGTTTTTGAAGCATGTCTTTGGATGTTTGTGCGTTTCTATGTCTTTCTTATTTAGTGGAAATTTGTCAATGTCTGTGGATATATATGTGTCCACAAATGTTTCTATGACATGGTTAGGTGAAATTTCAAAGATTGGAGTGTATTGAACCCAAAGAAGACCATGATCGTGTTGGCTTACTCGATTTTGGAATTCAGTTACAAAGAAAAAGTCTTTCACTTTGCCCAAAATGGAGTTTTCCTTTTTAAACAATGTTTTGAATGCTTTGAATTTATTAACGTAATATTGTGCAGTCGTCATAGGGTCTGAGCAAATTAAGTCTCGTGTATCAACTGTTATGTTTGAATTGCTATTTCCTTTTGAAGTGTTTAGCTTTCTCAAACATTGGAGTAGTGGTTCCCAAAGTTTTTCTGCTCTGCTGATAATGTGATGAAGAAACATGGTGGTCCTAGTTGTCTCAACATTGCAAATAAATTTTTCTTGGGGTAGTATTTGTAGTCAATGGATGTTCTCAAACGAGTGAAATCTCGAAATCCTATGTTTGATTGTAGGAGTTTTTCAATAACTTGCAAGTTTTTTCCTTTGGCAAATTTGGGCTTTTTGCATACACACCCAAGAAGATGAAAGAACTAGGCACACTAATATCTTCATCGTTAAAAAAAAAAGATTGTCGATTGATAGTGCGAATTGCCAATCAGTATTAGTTAGCTCCTAGCATGCAATATCTTGATAGGATGTGCACTCGAGGATTTCGTAGTTTCTTTGGTGGGCAAAGATTAGTTTGGGGTAGGCTAGTTCCTCGCAATACTTATCTTTGAAAATGCTCAAGGGAGAAAAAACTTCTGAAGGAGCAACAACAATAGTTTGGTCTTCGAAATCTACCACTTGTTGGCTTGCATAAATTCCATGAAAAAGAGTGTCTGTTGCAATGTTCTCTTCTTGTGATTCATTGCATTATTGAACATCCTCATTTAAAGTTTCGGACTCTTGAATCTTTTGAATGTTATTTTCCCAAAGAAGATCGATCTTCACATTATTTTGTTGATATAAAGGTGTATGAACCAACTCATTCAATGGCAACATAGTCAATGTTGGTCGAACAACTCCACTCATGTAACTATGTTTAAATGATAGTTTACGTTTGATAGCTACTACCACAGTGTCATTTTCTTCCATGAACCTTGGCAACACTCATTGTGCTTTGTCAACATCCACAAAAACATTTACAACACTTCCATGCAGGCCATATTTCCCCTCATAAGTTAGTTCACAACAAGACAAAGCACCTAGAGACGTGAACACAGACGCGTTTATTGAACTAAATAAAAAACTTATGGGCGCGTCTATTTGCACATCTATTTTTGCATCTAGAGACCCCATCTAACAGCACATCTATATAGTAGACACACGTGCATATAGATGCGCATTTAGATGCATAAATAGACGCTCTGCTTAAAAATTTAAAAAACAGACAGACGCATCATTAAACACGTGTATAGACGCGTTTTTAAATGGTCTTATAAACACATTTATAGACACGCAAATAGACGCTTCTCGAACAGACAGACGTGTATATAGACACGTTTATAAATGCACTGATAGACGTGCTTTATAATATATTTTTTTAAATTTACAGAATGCTGTGTATGTTGTGTATGCTATATAGTTACAAGAATCCCATTTCCACATTGTGTAATTCAATTCTTACAGCCAACCACATTTTAATTACAATTCCAAATAAAACATTACAACTCCAAAACGCAATAAAATTGAAAGCTCAAAAAGTGCTTGTATGTACATATAGCATGAAGCTAAGCCACGTCATGTGGCTTCAAGTACAAAAAATAAGAGGAGTGTATATACAAGATGCACGAAGCCAAGCCAGTGGCTTTAAGTACAAAAAAGAGTAGCTAGCACTACTTCTACGACTAATCCTCATTCCCTTCCATGCTCCCTTTTGCACTCCCTTCTCCGCCTCCTTACTCGTCTTCTTCCTCGTCGTCTTGTGTAGGGACCTGTAAACAAGGGACAACATATATCAATGTATGAAAAATCAAATCTTTACTTATAATATTGACATTATTTAATTACTTTCAAATACCTCCGGGGCCGCTCCAGTAGCTTGGATATATTATTCCTCAGTAATCAACCCATCATGATAGAAGTGCCTCCATGTATCTCCTCTGCGATGGTGGCGGTGGTAGGCTGTCTCGACAGGAGTAGGATATCTGCCCATGATATCAAGCTACAAGACGACACAATTTGTGGAGGGATTAGT
Organism: Dipteris shenzhenensis; assembly: GCF_047967505.1. Lineage (NCBI taxonomy): Eukaryota > Viridiplantae > Streptophyta > Polypodiopsida > Gleicheniales > Dipteridaceae > Dipteris > Dipteris shenzhenensis. The sequence goes on from NC_141601.1 coordinate 21,057,853, forward strand.
ACAAAGAAACAACCTCCTAATAAACTACATATAATTTGAGATCGATACTTACAAATTGGGCCTCCCATGAATCAACACCCCCTGCTCCAAAATGCACGCTTCCATATTGCTCCATTTGGATCCTTCGTGCCTCCATGTGCTGCAGACTGGGGTCCTCCCTCACTGACTTCATTGCTTTCTTCCACTCATGCTTGTGAGCGGTGTGGGATGGGCCCCTTGGTGGTTGACCTCCCTCGAGCCTGGCAAACTCCGCTAGTGCCTGCCTCTTAATAAGCGAAGATCTTTTATTGCCAAGTATCGTAACAATCTTTGACTTGGCCCATTTATCAGTGAACTGGTGATTGGGGGGGTTAGGATACCTAGAGCAAACAACAGTAAGGGTCTCATCAGCCAACCTCTTTGGCTGGTCTTTGTAGTGGATAAAGCAATCTCTATAATTATTAGCAATTACAAAGTGCATGAAGGCCATGATGTCCTTCCCCCGTGCATCCATCAAGATGCCTCCTGTCTGAGTGATGTCATAGAATATCGTACCATCACCTGGAGGCACGTCTAAATCATCTGAATCATCATCGTCCCCACCGCCACCCCTCCCAAAGCATTGTGCCATGCATCCCCCACTGCTCTCCCTGCTACTACGCCTGCTACTGTGTCGTGTCGAGCTAGTACGTTGGCCACTCGTAGCTGGAGACTACACAGGACTACGTGGACCACTCATAGCTGGAGAACTGAGTCTCGACTGCACACTCGACTGCACAGGAGTACGTCGATGGCTCTGCGAGACAAAAGGACCTCCTGATGGCATGGTGGAAGGGGCATAAGACGGCATGGCGGAAGGGACATAAGACGGCATGGGGGAAGGGGCATAAGACGGCATGGGAGATGGGCCCGTGCTGTGTAGCCGGCTAGGCTGTGCTGACTCCGCTGGGGTGATCTCAGTTGGTGTGGGGTGGTTTGGAGTCTGTAGTGCCGACTCCTGGGGGGTGTTTAGAGTACCCGTCATATACCCATATAACTCCACAGGACTAGGAGGGCACCCTAAAAGGTTATATAAGTCTCTAAAAATAGACTCCCAGAGATCAAGTGAGCCCGAAGCGCTTCCTGGCCACATGATGAACTGGAAAAAAGAAAAAAAGACGATTACTGATGAGCTGAGAAGAAAGGGGAAGGGAAGAGAGGATTACTGTCGGAGCGCGTCTATAGACGTGTCTGACTAGCGCATCTATTTTTGCGTATAACAGCGCGTCTATAGATGCGATTATCTGTGTCTGCAAAGAGGCTAGATGTGCGTCTAAATGCACCTGTAGACGCGGTTTTAGACATGCTCTAAGACACGCCTATAGACGTGCTTCGACAGACGGACTTTTTAAAAAAGTAGAAAACGACATGCGCCCGACACAAAAACGTAACATTGATACCCAAATCATGTGTTTTTTGGATACGAGAAAGTACAAATCCAAAGAGAGCAAACTTCCATAAAAGATCAACTGCAAAAAGACTTACCTTGGATAGAGGTATGGAAGGTTCTTCTCCTTTTTCAAAGTTGCTTCTCTTTCTTGTTCGCCCTCTTCTCCTTTAAGCTTGGAAGTAAGTGTGGGTGCCTTCCTCTTAAGTGTAAGCTTGGAAGTAAGTGTGGGTGCCTTCCTCTTAAGCATCGAAACTATGGATCTGCTAATAGCGAAGCAAGCAAGCCACGCGAAGTATAAGTAATGTGAAGAAAAGCAAAGCAAGCGTGCTAAAAGCAGATCTAAAAGCCGCATCTATAGATGCGTCTAATAGCGCGTCTAAATACATAGATCAGATGCGGTTTTAGACACGCTTGTAGACATGCACCATAGAACAGACAGACGCAATTTTAGACGCGCTTGTAGACACACACCACAAAACAGACAGATGGGGTTTTAGACGTGCCACAGAGTTTAAAATTAAATATTTGAAGAAAAGCAAACTTTTTTGGATTGTTTGTTTGTAGGATGTCTTCATCTTCAACAAGTAGCTCCAGTGAGGATGAATCCCTCCGTATCCACCATCATGAAATGTGGTTGGAGCACAAAATCAAATGTTGTGTGATGAAACATGTATCGTGCACGCAGGATTACACTCAATCACATCTCAAAGTATGGAGAATGGAATGCGACCGTAGACATGGTAAGGGTTTGTAAGTTAAGGTTGATTGAGATACCTATGGGTGTTCATATGTTTGAGTTATGATCCCATTTTAATTTGATACAGGATGTAGTGCCACACCCGCATATGTTCCCCTATGCTCACCATGAGGAGGCGAAGCGTCGGTGATATGAGGTGGGATAACTCCACTATGAATCCCATGCTAATATTTTCCATGACAAGATCAATCATGAACAGTGTAGAGTTGATGGCACTAGGCTCCCACAGTAGAGGTACCACCCCCTCCAAGTGCATAGCCAACTACTATCCACCTTTTACTTGTGTGACAAAAAAACTTCACAGTAGATTACCAACTATCACCACTCATTACATCCAGCCATCCTCATTCTCTTCTTTGATCACCTTGTTTCATCTTTGCATGCATATCTCTGAGTTCCTTTTCCTTCGTTGCATTGATTAACAAAAACTCTGTCTTGAGAGCATCTTCTTGAGATTGTGCTTGCTTACTAATTTGTTCGCACATTGACATAGCCTTCTTTGATGCATTACGAGCCTCCTCTATCAAAGCATCAAGCTTCTTTCTCCACTCTGCTGCCCATAGTTCTTTCGCCACAAGCAAGGCCTCTCCCCATGATCAACAATGAGAATTAGATTCAATACAACCAAGTGCCCTCATAGCCACCATCGAAATCCTTAAAGTCTGAGGTGAGCCAAGCTCTCGTGTCACAACTCACCATCCTGGGAGTCCCATCAGCAAAGATCCCTATAGCTATCACCCGACAGCCGCTTAACTAAAGGCCTCTCTGCCTTCACCTCAAACTTTGTGGAATTTTGTTTAGAGTTCTTGTGTCATGGATACATGCTTTGGACTCGAGTGTGGAACTTGGGCCAGTTCCGTGGTTCATGGAGATTATTGGTCTGTAGTAGTACATGTGAATGATGAGGAGTGGGCTGAAATAGAATGGCTTTCTGAAGACATGTGACCTGAAGATGTACTGAGTGTTGATGTGTGTAGAGATGAAGACTTTGTATGACAGTTACTTAGCTCTATGTTTTGTTTTCCAGTAGCATATTTAGTGGTGGATGAGAGTGGCTATAAAGGCAAGATTAGCTCTATCACTTTTGTGCATCCAACGTCCCCCTTGATCTTGTGGCAAAATCACTGTCTACCCCATGACACCTTGGTTGGAGTTTGGGTACCATATGAGCCTATCCAAAGGAAATTACAAGGGAGGTGCCATGCGAAATCTATTAAGTAGCCCCTATCAAGCGCAAGACGAGTAATATATCCCAGTCTATGAAGCAGCCCCTATCTCTCAGAATGCTAGGTATATGAACACCTTGACTAGGTGTTCATATATCTAGAACCCCCTATCTCTCAAAAGGCTAGGTATATGAACACCTTGACTCAAAAACCCTCAATCTAGTACTATACATGTCAAGGTACCCATAGGGCTAGTGAGCAACCATACAAGATGCCGACTAATCAGCCGATGGCTTGCTATAAGCTCCAAGGACCTTGATTTCTAAAGGATTTTTCCTATAAGGATGACCAACCCCTCCCAACGGCAAGTACCTACAATCCGGGTGCACCATTTTGCTTTGGATGTGGGATGGATCATCTCTACAAAGATTGTCTGATGCAAAGGAGCCCCAGAATAGTGGTAGATCCCAAGATCAGCATTAAATTAGTGAGTATTGAAAAGGGCCAAGTGTCTTCACTGTCCTTAAATGTAATAATCAGGTCCTATGCTAGAGCTTTTAGCAAAGAAATTCACAAGCATGCCAAAAGGCATAAAACCAGTACACCCCAACCTAAGAAGACAAACTTCAAAGGCATGATCAAAGTGTGGGAGTTAAAGGTCATTGTGCCTTTACCTTGGTTATGTACAATACTCAAACACATATATAAATGAATGAAAAAGAAGATTAGGGTGGTTCAGCACCCACCAAAACTTGTGTGGCTCTTTGTCTCTCTCTCTCCTTCTTCCATTCTTGCTTCCGTTGAGAGCACTCTCAACTGGTATCAGAGCCCGGGTGATCTAGCTGAGCGTGCGTGAATGCTTGGAAGCTCAGCAGCTCTGTGGGAGGAAGGAGAAGCTCTATGGGAAGCTTTGTGGGCGACTTTACTTGCATCCGAGTGTGCAGAGACCTTGGAGGAACCTTTGGAAAAGTTACTTTGGCTTTGCAAAGTGGTTTTGAGAGCCTATGAAGTATTTTCAAAGAAAAAGTCATTTTTTGAGCTTTTCCCTGTTCCGTTCGATGACAGAGACTCCATATTGACTTGTAGAGGCAACTATTGCTTTGGTGTCCACTTCACTTCAGGGGCTTGGAAACACCTTCATTCTTGAATCTGGGATCATTTCATTGGATTTCTGACTCACTGTGTTAGTTCCTATGTTTTTCTGCCCGGGTGTTGGAACTCAAGTTTGGAGCAACCATTTGCAGATCTGTCAGTTCCGGTGGACTCAAGAGGTCCTAAAACTTCTATGTTGCTCATCATTCGCACTCCGGTGGAGTTTACAAACAGCTCTATTTCCAAAAACGTTTTTCAGTCCGTGTATTGGACCCAGTGATTGAGACCACGGTTTCCAAAACCGTCTGTCCCATTGCAATCCGGACGCCCAAAAACCCCTATTTGTCAGTTCTTGCACGATTCAGTGGAGGATTTTCAGAGTTATAGATCTCTGTGTATTCGATTTCGTCTCTCTGTTATGCATTTTTCATTCTAAGGTTTTGAAACCTTAGATTTATGCCACATGGCAATGGATAAGTGTTGACTCCCATTTCTCACTCATCGGTTGGGATTTTGGAGTTCTGGCAGAAGAGAGATATTTGTAGATTTTCTTGCTGAGTCCGATTATGCAATGGCGCCCATGTTTTGAGGCATCTCAGGTTTTATTTTCAATAGCGGTCATTACCGTAGGACTATGATTTCTTGAGCATACCTTATGCAGATCACTCTGGTTGTAGTTTGCAGTGTGCGCTCATTCATGGTATGCATTGGGTTGTAGTGGATGATTTGTAGGCCATTTGGATGCATTGCGGTCCTTATTGGATGTGCTGATAGGCCCAAATTGCCTTGTGGGATGCTATTTTTATGGACGCTTTGCACATGATGCTATATTATGCTGAGGGACAGCTTTGACACATTGCAAGTGATGCACTGATAGTGCTATGCTCTCTTGGATGAGATATTATTGATGCATATGCCAGTGGACGGTGTTTATGCTTGAGTCGTTTGGCACTTATTAGCATTTTCTTTTGGGCCAGATTTGCTCATATGGATCCATAGTATATGCACATGAGTCAAATGCATCTTTTGATGCTTTGAGCTTTGAGTTTTGGTGATATTTCAGTCCATTGTGGCATACACATTTGGGTGCACCTAGTATTTGGTGTGATTCTCTCTTGCAGGTACTAGCATTTGGGATTTTGTTTCATTTGCATCATGGCATCCTCTTCCATGTCTGAAAAGGAGTTTTTCAGCATTAAAAAGTTTGATGGGACAAACTTTTCTTTGTGGAAAGAACAAATAAGGGATGTGCTTATTCAAAAGAAGCAGATTAAACTCTTGGCAGGTATTGAAGCTAAGCCTGCAAATATGTCTGAGGATGATTGGAATGAGTTGGATGCATTAGCAAAGTCTACTATTAGACTTCATCTTGCAGAGTCAGTTTATTTCACAGTAGTAAATGAGCAGACTACGGAAGATTTGTGGAAGAAACTGTGTGCCACTTATGAGAAGGAAACTGCCTCTAATAAAGTTTACCTCATGAAGAGGTTTGAGCTGCAGATGAAGGAAGGGGTCTCCATTGCTTCTCACTTGAATGAATTCAATATTATTTTTAGCCAGCTTCAGGCTCAGAAGATGAATTTTGATGCAGAGACTAAGGCAATATTTCTCTTATGTTCATTGCCATCCTCATGGGATACCTTCCGTACAGCTGTCAGTAACTCTGCACCTGGTGGAGTAATGAAATTTGATGATGTTGTGGGTAGCTTGTTGGCCGAGGAGATTAGATGAAAGTCTATGGACGGCAATAAGCAGGATGCAGCCTTAAATGTGCAAAGGGGTAGATCACAGTTCAGGGGAAAGTCCCAAGAAAGAGGGAAGTCTCGTAGCAAATCCAGGGCACGGAACATTGAGTGTTACCACTGTGGCAAGAAGGGCCATATGAAAAAGGATTGCTACAAGCTGAAAAGAGAGCTGAAAAGAGAGCAAAAGGATAAGAAAAAGAATGCAAATTGGGGTGCAAATAAGAAGGAAGAGAGTCCAAGGGAGGACAAAGGAAAAGTGAAGATCGAGGAGATCAATGCAGTCACACATGATAGTGACAATGACGTTCTCTTCATGTCTAGTTTATCTACAGAGTTGCTTACCACTTCAGATGATGCATATTCCTAGGATTGGATTTTGGATTCTGGTGCTTCATTCCATGTTACTCCCCATAAGGAATGGTTCTCCACTTATGACAGTGGAAAGACAGGTTGTGTGCATCTTGGAAATGACTATGCATGTGACATAGTGGGAGTAGGTGACATAAAATTTTCTTTTGCAAATGGGTCTGCATTTATTTTGAAACATGTGAGACATGTGCCTAAGTTGACCAAGAGTCTTATTTCAGTGGGTTAGCTAGATGATGCTGGTTTTCGCACCACTTTTGGCTTTCCGAGTTGGAAAATTCAGAAGGGCTCTATGCTTTTGGCCAGGGGTGCCAAGTGTGGGACTTTGTATCCCTTACATGTATCAGGGGTATTTGATCATGTTGTTGCAATAACCGAGTAGCCAAGCACTTCTTTGTGGCATTGCAGGTTGGGGCACATGAGCCAGAATGGAATGAAACTCTTATGCCGTTTGGGTTATGTACCGCATTTGAGTTTCTCTGATTTTGAATTTTGTGAGCATTGTCTCTATGGGAAGTAGACTAAATCAGCCCATAAAAGAAGGGGAAAGAAAGAGTTTGAAAAGCTTGATTTGGTGCATTCAGACGTATGTGGTCCCACGCCTACACGGTCATTAGGCGGGGCTGAATACTATATGTGACATTCATTGATGATGCAACTAGGAAAGTGTGGGCTTATGCTATAGCTCGGAAGAGTGATGTGTTCCAGGTATTTCAGAAATGGCTGGCCTTGGTTGAGAATCAGTCAGGTAGAACGCTTAAATGCCTATGAACTAACAATGGTGGAGAGTATCTCTCTCATGACTTTCAACATTTCTGTGATACATGTGGGATTAAGAGGGAGCTCACATCCCCTCGTACTCCAGAGCAAAATCCAGTTGCTGAAAAGATGAACCGTACCATTCAAGAAAGGTTGCAATGCATGCTTTCCAATGCAAGTCTTTCTGGTGGTTTTTGGGCTGAGGCAATGAAGAATGCAGTGCATGTGATCAATAGATCACCTAGTAAGAGTTTGGATGGTGGTATTCGTGAAGAGGCATGGAGTGGCAAGAAGCCCTCTTACTCTCATTTGCATATATTTAGGTGTGAGGCATATGCACATGTGCCAAAAGAGCTTCAAAAGAAGCTAGATCCTAAGTCTAGGAAATGCATCTTTTTGGGTTATGGTGAAAGTGGAGAGATGGGCTATCGTCTCTGGGATCCAGAAGCAAAGAAGATCATACGCAGCCATGATGTGGTCTTCAATGAGAAGAAGATGCATAAGGCACCCATGAGGGATGTGGAAATGAGGAGAATCACTTTCCAGGATGTGAATCCACCTGCATATGTTGATAAACAGCAAGTTGTCCATGCACCAAATGTGCAAGAAATGGTACCACCAAGTACGCCCACAAGTATACAATCAAGGGTAGATGATGGATCATCTATTGGTGGAAATGATGAGCCAAATGTGGCTGATATGCAAATGGGACAGCAAGCTGAAATGCCCTTGAGAAGATCTTCTAGAGTGTCTAGACCGCCTAATAAGTTTGTTCCAGGGGTAGACTATGTGATGCTTATTGATTGCGGGGAGCCTTCTTGCTACAGAGAGGCTATGATGCGTGAGGATCAACGCAAGTGGGAGTATGCTATGCAATCAGAGATAAGTTCACTTATGAAGAATAAGACTTGGGACTTGGTTTCTTTGCCACATGGAAAGAAAGCATTGCCATGTAAATGGGTCTATAAAATGAAGGTCACAGGTGATGATGTGCCTAGGTACAAGGCCCGTTTGGTTGCTAAAGGGTTCAAGCAAGAGAAGGGTGTGGACTTTGATAAGATATTCTCTCCGGTTGTGAAGATGACCACACTTAGATGCATGCTTGGACTAGTGGCATCAGAGGATATGGAGCTTATGCAGATGGATGTCAAGACACCTTTCTTGCATGGGGATCTGCATGAGGAAATTTACATGGTGCAGCCAGAAGGCTTTGAAGAAAAAGGCAAAGAGCATTTAGTTTGCAAGCTGAAGAAGAGTCTTTATGGTCTTAAGCAAGCGCCTAGAGAATGGTATCAGAAGTTTGATGCTTTCATTCGGTCCCAGGGTTTTAGAAGGAGTGAACTTGATCACTGCCTCTACACTAAAAGGGCTAAGGATAATAGCCTGATAATCTTGGCACTATATGTGGATGATATGCTATTGGCTAGCAAGAATACTTATGAGCTAGATGCATTAAAGGCCAAGTTGCATGAGGCCTTTGATATGAAGGATTTGGGACTTGCAGGTCATATTCTTGGTATGCGCATCACGCGTGATCGGAGTAGGAAACTCCTTTGGCTTTCACAGAAGGAGTATGTTAAAAAAGTATTACAGCGTTTCAATATGGAGGGGGGGAAGGCAATGAGTACTCCATTGCCTCCATATGTGAAACTGAGTCATACAGATAGTCCCAAATCAGATGAGGAAAGGGCCATGATGGCCAAGGTTCCTTATGCATCAGCAGTTGGGAGTCTTATGTATGCTATGATAGCTACTAAACCAGACATTGCATTTGCAGTGGGAGTTGTTAGCCGATATATGGCTAATCCAGGAAAGAGGCATTGGGAGGCAGTTAAGTGCATCATGAGGTACATGAAGGGTACCAAGGAGATGTGCATCTGCTTTGGTAAAGGAGGCATGCGTGTACTTGGGTACACAGATTCAAACTATGCAGGGCATGTGGATAGTAGGAGATCCACTTCTGGTTATGTGTTCACCTTTGTAGGTGGTGCAGTGTCGTGGATGTCTCATGCACAGAAGTGCGTGGCTTTGTCTACCACAGAGGCTAAGTATGTTGCAGCCACAGAGGGTTGCAAGGAGGCTATATGGCTTGATCGGCTAGTGGGAGATTTGGGGATTCATACAGGTGTACCAACATTGCATAGTGATTCCATGAGTGCTATTCAACTACCACGGAATCCGGTCTTTCATGCAAAGACCAAACACATTGAGGTCAGGTACCATTTCATCAGGGAGGTACTTGAGGACAATCGCATAGAGCTTGTCAAGGTTCATACAGATGATAACCCTGCAGATATGCTAACGAAGAGTCTACCTGGTCAACAGTTTGAGTATTGTCGTGTATTGATGGGCATTGGATAGTATGCTCACTGGTTGTTCTCCCTTAAAGGCACATTGTCCTTTAAGTGGGAGGTTGTGGGGGTTAAAGGTCACTGTGCCTTTACCCCGGTTATGTACAATACTCAAACACATATAAATGAATGAAAAAGAAGATTAGGGTGGTTTAACACCCACCAAAACTTGTGTGGCTCTTTGTCTCTCTCTCTCCTTCTTCCGTTATTGCTTCTGTTGAGAGCACTCTCACAAAGTGGGGAAACGTTCTGACAAGGTGATTGTTCAAAGTGTTAGAAATCATTGTTGCCACCTGTGAGCCCCCAATTTGAAGGGATAAGGGGGCAATACATGAGAAGGGTGCTAGGGAGGGATGCTCAATAGATACCCAACAACATTAAGAGGGCGATGACTAGCAACAGCATCTCGAGGGATCTAAGGTGCTATCTTAGACTATAGTAGGGCCTAGCAGAGGGGCCTTTAGTAGTAGTTAATGTGCCTAGCACATGTGACATGGGCCTTTTATAGGCTAGGCAAAGCTAGGTAGGGTCAGCCCAAAGTCGACTCATATAGCTGACCTAGTAGTCTGCTAGAAGGTAGCCCAAAAGTCAGTGCAGCAATCGGCAAAGTCAATCGCCCCTAGTCGAATATTTGGCCCCGAATTAGGACTATATAAACCCCCCCTCCCCTCACTATTTTTTCATCTAGCATACAATAGAAGCCTCCAACATAGGTAGCACAACACACTTTTGAGAGGCCATCTTTGGCAAAGAGATCTAAGGTTTATCCTAGGACCTTGCTAGAGTTTTTGTAGACCTAGAGTTTTGGTGGATATATATATATATATATGAGTTCTCTCACACCTCTATGCTATCTACTGAGTAAGGTTTGCATCATTGTGATCATTTGTTAGAGTGTATACTTGGAGCTAAAGGGTCCGGAGGTGTGAGTGATTCTATCCTCTTATTTCCAACACAAAGTGGGTTCGATGAGGACACAGCCACCCTCTCTACCTTGCCACCTCATCTGGCCATGCCCTCTTGGTTAAATACCAAGTGAGCCAATGGCCTAAAGGAAGGGATGACATTGGGAGAGTGCCAAATTGTAGAAAACCTCCAATCCCTGAGGTTTAGAGGCCCAGTCATTGAGAAACAACACCTTGCCGAGGCACAACAATTAATGTGTGATTGCCAATAAAAATTTGAGCAACTGCTTAGAACCAGCAAGGGGCCAAATACCATCCATCCTAACTATCATGCCTTTAATAGAGACCCTAAATCATCTCCTATACTTGAAAGAGTAGATGAGAAAGGATGTTTGCTCCTAAGTTATAAAATGTCAGAGGAGGACCTTGCATGGCACTAGGCCATAGAAAAGGACCAAATGTCCTTTTATGGCTTTGAAGAGCCACAATTAGTGGGCCACGAATTGATTAAGTGAAATTTAGAAATTTTCAAGTAGTTATATTTGCTATGAAATGGTTCAAAGTCGTCTGCAGAGGTGCTCAAGCTATAGTCAGGAAGGATGCAGGTGGTTTTTTCCCATTGACTCAACAAAAATTTGGGATTACCTTCACAACACATTCGTGCGACCTACGCATTACAAACAAGTAAGCATTTTTTAAATATGGATATCATTTGCTCTTCAATTTCATTAACACTTGCATGAACATATCATGGATTTTGTCTTAGGTGATCTTTCAACTTGATCGAGTGGACAACCAATAGTCGTTTGTGATTTAAGTTGCACCTAGAGAACCAACATCTCTTTGAAGATGTGGAAGTAGAGAATGAAAATGGAAGATCAAGAAATAGATGGGTTGGAGGCTAGCACTTCCCAATACCCCTTCTATGAGAGGTTTGGAATGTGACGGTAGTTTGAGTTCATCAGAGGGTTGATTTTTGGTTGGTTTTGGTAATGTACCATAAACATATTCTAATCTGTCATGCAAAATAAGAATTCTTTCCATTTTGTATTTCCAAATACCATAATTTGAGTTCTCTAGCTTTTTTGATTCTCAAGATTGGGGTCATTGTTTGCTTGCGTGTAGCTATTTTTGGTGAGGTTCACGGACTTTTCTATATATGGGTATCCTGCATGACCCATAACTTATGCATTGCTCAACGAAATTCGGCAAACTTTGTCTTCAAGTTGTAGTACACATTCCAAACTTGAACACGAGAGCAAAAAATTATGGAATAAGGATATGGAACGAGATCGTTAAAGCATTACAAGTGCTATGTTGCATGTAAAGCATGCATCCTAAAGACTATAGGATATAGCAATTTATTAATAAACATCAGAATTTTGTTCTATACATACATGCAACCAAGTAATCATTCTAAAGAACACTATGTGAGATTCCCCTCAACCCAAGGACACACCTAAATGAGATGATTACGCATGGGTTAATGGGCCTCCAATAATGTGCTAAAGTGATGCATACCCATTTGAGGGCATGCTCCATAACTTTTTTTTGATTTGTTGAAAACCAAAACGGATTAAACATTTGGAATCAAACTATTGGGACTAGTGCATGGTGGTCTTAAAACATTGATAGTTGTTGGTATTGGTATGTAGATTCACCCTAAAATGGAAGGAGTTGGAAAAGTGCAATTTGTGCATGTGAAAAGATATTTTAATAAATCCAACACTATTTACAATTTTAAATTATTTCTTTTTCCATGCACTTGCTTTCTATATGGCTCATAAGCATGCCAAAGGTCATTGGATTTAATAATACACAGCACCAAACCCAATAGCGTGCCCTTTGGCCTATTTGTGTTTTCAAGCATTTTAGGCCACATTGCACTTGTTTGGGATATCCAATTCTGCTGACCTGTATCACCACAGGGGGGAAAATCGATAGCTAAAATTTTGCTACTCCCACAAATTCAAAATTTCACACCTCTTGCCCATCAAATCTTGGAAGATTAAGTACCTGCAACCTACCTCCGCCCTGCAAATGCCCTGCAACCTGCACGCACCTTGACGTGACCTTGCGCCAGACTTTGGTTTGCCATTGTCTTCTTTCGGGTAAGTTGTCTTCTATTCTTTGATTGCCTCACCAGCTAGCTTCTCTCTTTTGGTTTGGCATTGTTAAATTTCATTGATTGTCACCATGGCAACATGCAGCTCGCCATGGCTTACAAGAGAAGCAAATAGAGGCTATGAGATAGAAAAGTTGAAAAGCTTGGTCACGGCACAAGGGACAGAAGGCTCCTTGCAGAGTAGCCCACAAGAAGTAGTTCTTGTAGATGCACACATTCAATCATTACCATTAGAGTGAAGAAAATGAGCTGTGATGTGATGATTGGTGGTAGCATTCGAGGTAGCAACATCAGGCCATTCAAGTAAATACCATTCTTGAGTCTTCATAAGCTTTAGCCTACACTCTAAAGTTCATACAGTGAGAACCCTACCAACACCTTGTATTTTCATGCCAAAACATCTCCACTATTGCAATAACTTTTGCACTTAGTCTGTCTCTCCTTTTCTTGCATTCTGTTGAAGCCCATAGACTACTCAGATTGGGATGATCAGGCATTTCTTCCACTCTTTGTGCATCTGTCAAGAGTTTCTCCAAATAACAAGGAGATCTGTAGAAAGAAGATGGGATACAAGATGTTTGATGAGCACATCATACACATGCTTGATACAACACAGGTAAGTGGTTGCCTAAACCACCCTGGTGGTTGCTTGTGATTGAGCTTTGGGATAGTTTACTTGTTTCATTTCTTGATACAACGCAGGTTAGTGGTTGCCTAAACTAGCCCGATGGTTGTTTGTGATTGAGCTTTGGGATACTTTACTAGGCTTAATGTGATTGTCCTAAACCAGCCCGGTGGTTGGAATATCATGCAACCGTGTGGCTAGTTTAGCTCAAACACTAGAACCAGGCTTGTTTAGTAAATACCAATCTATAAATCCCAAACAAGGAAAAATGTAAATCTCAAATAGTATACTAATCCCAAACAATCACCAAGCTTGTTTTGGTGACAATGACTGTGCATGAGGGACCATCTAATTCATAGGTTCAAATTAGCATTCAGTCGAAATTAGACTGTAATAACAATGATTGTGCATGGGGGACCATCTAATTCACAGGCTCAGATGAGCATTGAGCTAGAATCAGACTGTAATAATAATGACTTTGCATCTAGTTCACAAGCTTAGATTAGCATTCAGTCTCAGGCTATAATGAAATAGTTTAGAATGCAAACTAGCATTAAGCTGAGATAGACTATAAGAACATATCACACGGTTAGAATTACCATAAATCACACGTCATGAGTGAAGCAGTCATAAGAAAATAGAACCTTCGAATCCAACTAAATGCAACATTTTCAAATTATAAGGTCCAGTTGAGTGAAGCAATCATATCCAAGGACGGATAAATGGCAAATTATTGCTTTAAAATTGAAGTTATATAGAAAAGCCAAATGTTTAGTCAACCCCTAAAGTTATATACCCAGGTAGTATACAACCAATTTTTACTCTTCTACATATTGAAAAGAGACCACCATCGTATCTAAGTATGGATAAATACAAAGACAATTTGCTATGTTTTTTTCAAAGAAGACAATTTACTACTTAACTCAAGTTCTATTGAAAAGCTGACTGTATTAGAGGGGTGGTTAGCCCCTCGCTAAAAAGTCCCAGGTAATATATATCCAAGATTCCAAGAGATTAAGTCCAAGATATTTGAAGGACTTTATATTTACACAAGGATTCCATGACGCAAGCTCAACACTTCGCACAGTGGGAGCCTTCAACAACATACTTTGCAAACTGTGGGTTCTTATAGTATTCCCATAGTTCCTCATGCAATATGACCATCTTATGAATGACACTCTTGGTAACTCTATGTTCCTCCTCCAAGCAATCAATCTCATCTACGACAATCTTGAGTTATTGAGGGACCCCTTGTGAAATGGCTTCATTAAGCTCAAGACAAAGTGGCGGGAAAAATTTCATTGCCTCTGTGGCTTTCCATAACTATTCCTTTGATGTTCCTTCACTCGAGACCTGTTGGGATTCTAAACTAGTTTGCTCTCTTGCTATCTAAGATGTAATTGTTCACATATTCTAATCTGTCAAATCAAGCCGTCTTGTGAGATCTTTGCGATATTTGAAGACCCATGTACCGATAGATTCCCCACACATTACATTGATGAATATGACAGGTTAGTTGTATGATAGTTAAGGCTAGAGGAGGTAGACACTGGCAACGAAATGCATTTTTGTTGGTTTAGGATTAACTGCAACCCCCACAAAATATAACCTTTAGTAAATCCCAAACAACCACCGCACTTGTTTCAGTAAATCCTAATCAATAAATCCCAAAAAAGAGAACATATAAATCCCAAACAGTATACTAATCCCAAACAGCCACCAAGCTTGTTTTAGTGACAATGACCGTGCATGAGGGACCGACTAATTCATAGGTTCAGATTAGCATTCAGTCGGAATTAGACTGTAATAACAATGATTGTGCATGAGGGACCATCAAATTCACAGGCTCAAATTAGCATTGAGCCGGAATCAGACTATAATAACAATGACTTTGCATGGGGGACCATCGAGTTCACAAGCTTAGATTAGCATTCAGTCGGTGTATCAGGCTATAATAACAATAGTTTAGAATGAGAACTATTGTTGTTATTACAATATGATGAATCGACTCTCTTGTTTTGATCTTTCCTTTCTTCGGTTGACTGTAATAACAATGACTTTGCACAAGGGGCCATCTAGTTCACAGGCCGCCTAGATTAGCATTTTTTGATGACTGAGAAATTCTTCCATGGCAACCATCTAATTGCACATCATGGCTAGATGATGATGTATATGACCGTCTACGCTAGGCTGGGCTACCAGCAAAGCTGGGTGTATGTGCCACCACTCCTCCCCCCTCATCCCATTGAATTATTATGATCTTGGCTCCGATGACCGAGGAATTCTCCCATCGCAACCATCTAATCTCACATCATGACTAGACAACGATGTTTATGACTGCCTATGCTAGGCTGGGCTTCCAACAAAGCTGGGTGTATGTGCCACCGCTCCTCCCCCCTCATCCCATTGAATTATTATGATCTTGGCTCCGATGACCAAGAAATTCTCCCATGGCAACCATCTAATTGCACGTCATGTCTAGTCAATGATGTATATTACCGCCTATGCTAGGTTGGCCTACCAGCAAAGCTGGTGTATGTGCCATCGCTACTCCCCCCTCATCCTATTGAATTATCATGATCTTGGCTCCGATGACCAAGAAATTCTAGCATGGCAACCATCTAATCACACGTCATGGCTAGACGATGATGTAAACGACTACCTATGCTAGGCTGGGCTACCAGCAAAATCTAGCTAGTGGATTGTGTGCTCTTAGCAGCGATAGGCACCCAGAGTCGCACAACTAACACAAGATCTTGGCTCCAATGACCAAGAAATTCTAGCATGGCAACCATCTACTCGTGGCTAGACGATGATGTAGATGATTGCCTATGCTAGACTGGCCTACCAAGAAAATCTAGCTGGTGGATTGTGTGCTCTTAGCAGTGATAGGCACCTAGAGCTGCACAACTAACACAAGAAACGAAGGGGGAAAGAGTGGGAGGGTGGCAAGTCTAGCTATATAAAGGCCTTAAGGTCAGAGAAACAATTTACCGCACCCAAGAAAATTTCTCTCCTACCCCCTTTTACGCTCTCTCCAAGCCCCCTTCTACCCTTGTGATGAATCTTTTGCTACAACCTCAATGCCCCTTCATAATGTTGCCCAAGTCATGGGATCCATTGTTTGCCTTGCCTCTCCATCCTGCAACACTCCACCAGCCATAGCCATGACCAAGGGAGTTGCAGGATGAGGAGCCAAGGGAAACGGGTCATCGTTGAGTTCTCTTTGCTAGTGGTGCCTTGAAAGAAGCAATTCTTTTATAACCCCACCAATGCCTTGAAAGAAGTTGCTATGACGAAGGCAATTCCTTGAAAAACTTGAAAGAAAAACCTCACGACCAACCATGTTACATGATGGGGAGCCAAGGGAAACAGGTTCCATGAGGCACTGGGAGAGAACTCAACTTGGTGTTGAGCCTCTCGTAATTGTGGACAACCTTCCACACTGGGGAAGGAACTCAACTTGATGATTAGCTCTAACACACTGAGAGCATGTGTCAGTGTGCTGGAGCTCACCACCATATTGAGTTCCCTGTCCCATTGTCGAATGTTGTGCTCGATTGAGCTCACCTCCAAGTTGAGTTCACTTTTCTAGTGCCTTGACTTCTGAAGTTGCTATGCAAAAGATTATTTTAATTACGAGGTGCTCGTATTGTCCCCTGCATACGAGGAGTTCCAATTCAAAATTGTAAGAAAGTCCTACCTACAATAGCACTACAAAGTGCTTGTATTGTCCCCTGCATACAACCCCTGCATACAAGGCACTAGGTAAAAAGTGTAAGAAAGTGCTAACAAGGGCAAAAAGTGACACCTAGTCCTACCACAGTGGTGGTGTTGACAAGTGCTTAAAGAAGTATCACAAAAACAAAGTGCTAGCATCTTTGTATGTAATCTATTTTGTTAAATGTTTGCTTCAGATGTAATTTATTTTGTTTCAATTTCGATGTAATACTATTATCACAAAAACTATCAGATGTAATTTCTTAATGTAATTTCTTTTGTTTCAATTTCAATGTAGTACCATTATCACCAAAACTATTGTTGGCTGTTACTTCGGTAGTGAAAGTGGCTCTAATGAAGAACAAATGGCATATTTATGCCTTCGTTTACATTTTACTACAACCATAAGGATCATTGCACAATAAATTGTTGATAAAGCTATTCTTACTATAGGGAAATTGGTTCCAATAACCAGCACCGTGCTAGGAAGTAGCAAGCTAAGGGTGTCCACTTTTTGTTCACTCCCCAATCCTTAGGAGGTGGAAAAACAAGCTTTTTAGCACACAAAAATGCAAATCTCACCTACTTCCCTATGGATCTAGTCTTTGAAGTCTTCTGACACAACATCACACTTGCTATTGTGCACACAATCGTATAGTTTGATCGAAAATTTGATGCACACACAAAAAATTTCTTTGTGTCACACGGCATGGTTCCAAGGTGGTCACACGTTTGTCACGAACAGAGAGTATCATATTAAATTCTAAATTTCTCACTCATTTTAGATTAAATGTTATTGAAACTTTGTAAGTGGTCTCTTTGCATTATGTAGAGCTTAACTTGATTTATTGGTAATTTTTTGAATGATTTATCTAATTATAAATAATTATTTATAATAAATAAAGTCATAAAATACATGCATTTTAGTAGCACACCACATTTTTTTAGTATTTTGAATAATTAAACAAATCCAATTCAGTTGAAGGTTAGTAGGCACATAAGGGTGTGTGGTTGAATCATCAAATCCCAAATCCAACGGTTAGATTTAGGAAGATTGAAGTTTAATTTTTACTTTTACTCCTTAGAGGATCAACAAAGAATATTAAAAATAAATGTAGTAATTCTCAAACATGACCAAACATTTCAAAAATGTCAATATTTTTAGTCCTCTGCATGATGAATAAGGGGAAAAATTTTTGGTTAAATTTGAGTAAGGGAAACGTACGAGATGGCCTCCAAGAGTGAAATCTCCCTTTTGTAGGGGAAAAAGGGCCACCCAAGCCTAATACCAAGACAAGGTAGGCTTGGTATTAGGCTTGGTGAGGTAGGCTAGGAGCATCACCGACCCTAGTGGCAAGCCTTTGGAGTGTGCATGCTGCCCGTGCGGAAGGCTAAGTCATCAAATCCATGCCACATTGTTAGACCACGTGGTGCCATGTCATCAAGGAGATGTGACATCACTCCTTGCCATGTCACCTTACATTTCCACGCGTGCTGCCACATGTGCCACCTCATCATTCCACATCATGAGCCATGTCATCACACCTTGCCACCTTGGTATACCTCGTCAACCTTGCCACATCACCAATCCCTCCACCTCATTTGCCATGTCAATCTACCACCTCATGAATGCCAACTCATCATGCCACATCACCTTTCCACGTCATGGAAGAGACTATATTGCCACATCATGACCATGCATGGTGCCACATCATCCACATGTATACACATCACGATGTGCGAGGCATAGAATACCTCGATCGAGGTATATGACCTGCGTGAGGCATACAATACCTCGATCGAGGTATATGCCCGAGGGGTACATGCTATGACTGAGGGGTACCTCGATCGAGGTTTATACCTATGTGATGCATTGAATACCTCGATCGAGGTATTTGAAGGTACAAAACTTAGCCAATTAGTTTCAATCTTAGCACCTCTCCACCAATAATAATGAAGAGCAATCTAAGAGCAATCTAGTGGATGAGTTGAGGCTCTCTATAAGACACCACGTTTTGTTTCATTTCACCCATTCTCAGCCATTCTTGCCTCCTCATCACTTTGTCACACCTTCCATCCTACTTTCATTGAGAATGGGTTCTCAAAGCCATAGAGCTAGTAGACATGAAAGATGTAGGAACCCCCCCCAAATCTCATTGACGAGGAGCGCAAGCGGAAGGCTCGTGAGCGCAAGAGAGCCTCTAGAGCTAGAGCTCGTGCTACCACCACTAATCCACCTCCACCTCTACCTCTACATCCCACCTCCACCCCCACCTCCACCCCCACCCCCACCCCCACCTCCATTGTCCCCCCATCCTCATCCGCTCCCCTACCTCTAGCCTCCGCCCTTCCCCTAGACACCTACATTTTGGCCTCCACCTCTACCTCTTCCCCCTCCACCCTCCCCCCTCCCCCTCCCCCTCCCCCTCCCTCTCGCCCCGCTCCCCTTGGCGCCTCCTTCCCCCGTCCACCCTACCATCTCCCATTGATCCCCTTGCCCCACCTTCCAGCAGTAGTGTTGCTTCACGACGTGACTTGCTGAAGTCCACTATCCGTCATCGTACTAGCAAGATTGTGCAGTCTTTTTTTTGTGACCTCACGCCAGCTTCGCAGTCTTCTCTTCTCACGTCCCGGATTGATCACCCTGACTTGGTAGAGTGTAGGAGGCTTGCTGGTCTTGGTGCACGTAGAGATAGGGTTGTATCTAGCGAGGTCCTTAGCAGTGTTCGATGTTCCTATGCTTCTATTAAGCATAGGAACTCCAATGATGCCTTGGCAGCACGTCGTGCTATTGTGGCTGCCATTAGTAGACCTCATATGATAGGCCATGTGCGTACCGCTTCACGTCTTCTTCAGATTGCACCGCGCACATTGCGAGCAGGCATCATTAGGAGGCAGAGTCTAGAGGATAGTGAGACTGATGCTATTTGGGCTTCGAGTGGTCGTGCACCTCGCAGCGATCGATTGTTGGATGATTCCACTAGGTCCTTCATACAACAGTTTTGGGAGGAGCATTGTAGAGCATCCCCGGTGTTCAAGAAGGCATTGCGGAAGAGGGTGTCACGCAGTGTGTACATTGAGCATGGTGCATGTTTTTTGGAGTGTACCCAAACTGAGTTGTACACTCAGTTTGTAGAGGCGCACCCGGAGTTCAAGATTGGGCAGAGGTCATTTGAGCGATGCAGGCCATGGTTTGTGCGATGCTCTCAAGAGCGTGACACATGCTGTTGTCGCTACCATGTGGATTTTGGATTGATGTATGATGTATTTCGTTCCCTTGATGGTCATAGGGGAGTGGTTCCTACTAGCCCTCGCGACTTCATTCATTCCATATTGTGTACACGAGATGGTGATGCTTTATTCCACTCCCTTGATTGTGTGGAAGGCACGTGTACTTTGTGTGGTGACTTTGCTAGAGTGCCACGAGTTGCACTAGATACTTGTGATGTGTAGATGGTTCGTTGGCAACAGTATGAGTACAGTACCTTGACATTAGATGGTGGTGCACAGTCGAGGAGGTTGCTTGTGGGGAAGGAGACACCACGTGCTATATTCATTGACAGTTTTCGAGGGAAGCTATATCGCTACATACGCCACTCACACACTGCGAAATGGGAGGATCGTCAGTTCCGTGCATGTTTGAGGACATTTCCTACAGGGGTGGTTGTCTCAGTGGTGGACTTTGTGGAGAATTACACCTTTGCACCATAGCATGAGATCCAATCGGAGTATTATTTCTCCGAACAAGTGACATGTGATTGAGTATTGATTTTTTTCCCACCTCATTATCAGGGATGATTTTTTCACGTTAGTTTCGTTAATAAGCGAAAGTTTTATATGTCTTGTGAAAGTTTATATGCTTTTATAAAAATAAAAGCTTAGTATATTCGCCACAATTTGAAACTAAAATTAAAAAAAGAGCTAGGTTTAGCCTTTAAGATTATAAATTTATAAATACAGTCCATGAAAATTCGCCAAAGTTTTATATAATAAATAAATATATTTGGAAACTTTCGCCAACATATTATATATACAATTTAAAAATTTGGTTAGATCTATAGAATTAAGCACCAAAAGAAGACTTGTGGCCTTATATCCAATGTACATTTGGCTAACTTAAGCCTATGGTAGGCCCATCACCAGCACTATTCATCAAGTCATATAATAGGGATATATCTCTTCATGCTTCTATCTTCAACAAGGACATGGAAGGACATTACATACATTGGTAAACATAAGCAACAAGTAGATTCTTAGCAAGAAGAATCAAATGATTAAAATGACACAAAATTAAAGAATGAAATTTTCTATAATGGCCTGGTAGAAGGTGTCTTGTTAGATATTTTAAGTATTTCTTTAGTCGCAGTTTATGATCGCAAAAAGTAGGTAAAAATTCAACTAAATTAATGAATAGAGCTAAAGTAGTGAATATGCAGTAAGTCACATATTTAGTTGTGTGTGTGTGTGTGTGTGTGAAAATCTAACTTTAATTTCATCATCTACTTCTATACAAAGAACTTGCCAGTCAATAGAGGCTTTAAATATAAATCTACCCCTCAAGCATTCTCATACATTTAGTACACTTAAGCCATGTATCTAGTCTTACAATCTTGTATAGTGGAAGATTCTACAGATTTATGACAAGAAATAAGAAGAAATGAACTAAACTAAAATGCCACATGCAAATACTTAAATGTATGTATCAATGTATAGGGGGACATACTCTCTTGCTATTTTTACACACACACACACGTCGTTGGTCTTGGCATTGAAGTCCCATATGAGCAAGACCTCTCCTAGCTACATGCACCTCTAGATGTCCTTGTGGAGTGCTAAGGAAGGTAAGATATGTCCCTAGAGATTGTACTAATATAATCCAATGTCTGTGGGGATACATAACATGTTGTAATCCCCTCTCTCCCAGCTCACTTTAGGGATGCACATTGATGAATGAGCAAAGGGTGATAGTGGAAGAAAGGACGAATCAAGAAACCCCCTAATCTGCCATGTCTATATAACGTTCCCAACCCAATACCATACCCACATTAGCCATCCAACCCTTCTATTTAGGATGCAATTTGGTTGTGGCATCAACCCTTCTATTTGGGATGCAATTTGGTCGGTGGGGGCCACCAAAACTTGGGTGTCCAAAATGTAGGAATCGTGCCTTAGCTTAGAGAGGGGCAGTGCTTCATGTAAGAGCATATCCAAGGCTAAGGGAAGTGGCTTGGCATCTGGTCGGTTGTGCTTACTTCTTGAGGAACTCCATCCTTGGGGAGTCAAGTTTTGCTGGCTTAGATTTCACTTGCTTAGAGTTGGAGATGATGTGTTCTAGGGGGATCTTTTGGAAGCACTAAGTTGTAGGCTCTACAAGGGTGGTCGTTGTTTGGTTCCCATAGAGCTAGAGCTCAGTTGATGTGAGGTTGCTCATTGCACAAGGATCAATACTCAATTTGAACTTGAGCGCTATGCCTGGGAGCTTGTGGCCACATCATGGTCCTGAGGGTGGGGAGCAATATTGATGGAATTGTCCTCATGTTCTCTCAGCATGAGTGCAAACCTAACTCATTCAAGCTATTCATATGTGGTAGAACCTCATGCACTCATGGGGAGGAATAGACGTCAATGTAAATACTTGTTCATGCTATTAAATAGATGCAAAAGCGTATGAAAGATTTCCATGTGGGATAATTGTGTGCAACTTACAAATGAATGCGAGAAATCAAGAAAATACATCCTAGATTGATTTCTCATGTATATTCTTGGGCATTGTGACTTGTAAAATTTATACAAGTAGACATGCTCTACTTGTGCTCGTGACTATGTATGCATGCACAATTGTTTCACTGTAGCTTGCACTCTTGTTTATTGATCGAGTGTCTGACCACCTCTATTGAACCTTAAGCTTCTGAGCCATTCAACTAAACTCAAGTGATTGCTCTATTTTTAGAACCTCGTTCCAGATGTGCACCTCATAATCAACCTTGGACTTTGAAATTTGCCTCTGGGGCTTCAAGAAATGTTTCTTTGTGAGATTCATGCCACGGTTTGAGAACCCACTTGGTTGACTAAGGTGGCCATGTGCTGACGATCTCATGAATAGCAGCATATAAAAAAGATTCTACCTATCACACACATGACAATCTATGAGGGGCATACCACTTAGGATAACTAGCTCACATGGGTGAATGCAAAAATCCCATGAGTTGTTGTTGCTCCATGGCAAGCCTTGTTAAGGTGTGAAAGGGTTTTGCAAACCAAATTAAGGTAGGATTCACAAATGTCTGCACATCCTCCGGACATTATAGCCTTTGGGCACTATTTGCTTTACACAGTGTTTGATGAGCTGTGAACATTGTTTCTTGAGCTAGTAAAGGATTCTTTGTTCAATGGCCCACTTTTTTAGATGGCCGCACCTTGGGCAGCATGGGAAGACTGCCCATTAAATTCTCTAGTGACATCAAAAGGAATGGCCTATTAAAGATTGCCATGTGGAAGTACAGTCATATTCCAGAGCAATGGGCGATTGTTTGTGAATCCTACCTAAGGTTGTTTACAGATTGAATTGTGCTTGTCACTAGGTGGCCATTGTAACAATGGGAAAGCAGGTGGCCAACCCATTACACCATAGAATGCCTAGATTGCAAACCTTGCTTCCTACATGGATGGCTTGGGAAGAGTCCTTAGGTTGGGAGAACATAAGGTATTTCAGCATCTCTCGAGCAATGCGGGCAGCCCATTACACACCGAGTGCCCAATGAATGAACAATGTGCCGGGCGCACGGTCCTCCAACAAAATTAGAAAACTACTCACATCTCTCAAAAGAGGAGGGAAAGGAGAGGGAGAGAGGGGCTGAGTGGGCAGGACAGAGGGGAGGAAACTCTACCTTGCTAAGGGTAAAATCACGATAGGAAGTGCATTTTAGACTGGCAAGTTTGTGTGGTTGCTATGGAGTGGGAAATTGTTAGCACGTGTTAACAATTCATGTAGCAATTGTTTTGTGGCGGTCTGTAAAGAGCCTCAATTGAGTGAGTGAAGAATTAGACTCTCATATGTGGTAGTAGATTTTGCCCTGCCCATCTCGTGTTTCACAACAGTCCCCACTATAATGGCATCGGCAGCGAGGACCTCCTGCGCTCGCAAACTTTGCCTGCTTTTCGAGATCCACATCGTTGTTTCGCGCTCAATTCGCCCACCCCAAATTCAAATCTCAGAGCATTCTGCTCTTCTCCGGCATTCCGTTCGCTTCTCCAAGTTCATCTTGCTCTCCCTTTGCCCATTCGTTTCTTTCTTTTGAATAGAGTCGTAGCTCTATTCACTACTAACTAATTTCTTTGGCAGTTTGCCTGTGCTTGCTTGCGTTGTCGGATCTCTATTCCTGATTCCTACGGCTATGTTTGCTTCACACCTGGCTCCACGTTGGATTACTGGGTCTTGTGGCTCGTCCCGCATCATATGTTTGTCTGGTGATTGGAACTTTGATTTTGGGGAAAGTGAATCTATGCCAGTCGGCACGATGCATTGACATCATTCTTGATAGGTTGAAAAGGAGAAATCTTGTGTCTTTGAATGGATATCGTAGCTTGCTGTATTAAGCGCTGCCACCTGTTTTCATCATTTGTTGCATTCAAATCGAGGCTTACATGGGATGCAATCATTCTTTCGAAAAATGAGTGTATGGGTGAGTTAAACCTGGTGAACAAAATACTTGTGTAATCTACACTCGTGCAAAACCCATGGCTTGCCATGGACAAAAGCCATGAGAATGACAACGGAATGACAGTCACAAAAGTGACAAAATTCCAGGACTCAGGGCTATTCAAGAACATCAGCTTGTCGAACATATCCCTCGACAGAACGTCTCGACTCCTTGCAGTGAACATACTTTTTGGGATGAAACTGCAATGCAAGAATTTTTCTAGCAACATATGGGTATTAATCCAACGTCAAGAACACATGT
The DNA here is from genome assembly GCF_047967505.1 of Dipteris shenzhenensis. Classification (NCBI taxonomy): domain Eukaryota; kingdom Viridiplantae; phylum Streptophyta; class Polypodiopsida; order Gleicheniales; family Dipteridaceae; genus Dipteris; species Dipteris shenzhenensis. The sequence goes on from NC_141601.1 coordinate 21,082,833, forward strand.
TGCTTAGGGATTAGATCCTGCAGAAGCTTGTAGGCCTGCAAAAGTAGAAACAAAACAAATAAGGTGTAGGAAGAAGGGCACATGTAACCTACCTTTATGAAGAATTCAAAGCCCTTACCTGCTCCTTTGTATTTACATGCCTACTCAGAAATGTCATTTGCTCCACTGAGTTCATTCAAAACCTCGTGAAGCAGCATAGGAACACTATTGTCCTTTTTGCTGAATTCTGTTTGACCAACTCTGCCACAGAACTTCTCAAACAAGTGTTTATGGAAACACAATACCATAAACACCGATCTGCTTTCAGCACATTCCACTTCCTCATATTCCTAATCTACTGAAATACAAATAACATGATCTAGCTAATTTGGACAAAGGGTTCAACACAGTATCACAAATAAAGTCTTCTGATTTGGACAAAGGGTTCAACACAGTATCACAAATAAAGTCTTCTGATTTGGACAAAGGGTTCAACACAATATCACAAATATAGTCTTCTAGGCAGTGATTGAGCTTCTCCCTGCTCTTGCTGTGTGCCCCACTCTCCGCCATCGCCAAGCCCCCCCACCACACCTCTGTCTCCTTGTGCCCATGCCCTCTCATGCTCCTCCATCAGGCTCCTGGCCTCTTCTATGGTTGTGCATGGGATTTGCTGCTGTGCGCAGAACCGTAGGGATCCTCGACCTCCTTTGCAGCCCCTCCTTGTGGGTCCGTGGTCCCCTGCCCCCCCCGCCCCCCTGCCCCCACCGCCTGGATTGTGGGCTGGGACAGCAGAGTGCAGCTGCTCCATAGCAGCTGACACTTGGGGCTTCCCCCTGGGTGTGGTGAGGCAGGGTGCAACACATTGCTACCCATGGACTTCCCTTTTGAGGACATAATGAGGAGCAGCCAGCCCGCAGGTTGGTTTATTAGAGCCAAGGAGAGCTTGGTGAGAGCATGGTGAGAGCTTGGTGAGTGTGGCCAGCAAGGTTAGAGAGGAGCAGCCCGGTGGGAGCTTCAGGAAGAAACGCGAGAACCAAGCAAAGCTATGATTTCTCTGCATTGGTGCCTTTTGTGGAGGAGGAACATGAAGTGGGTAGACATGGCAGCTGTAAGAGCAGCTTGTTTGCTCAAGGATTGATGGCAAATCTGTTTGTCACTCACGCATCATCATTGGAGGCCCTGAGCAGTGGTGCTTTGGCTACAACTAGTGGGAACTGGGCGATACTCTATGTTCCTCTACAAGGCGTCTGTTTGTAGAAACCATTACTGTCATATGCAACACGATTTGGGAAGTGATTGCTTGTGTTCGTGTGCTCTTTGATTTGTTGGGTCTAATGCTGGTTGGGAGGAGTGGCACAAATTACTGTTCAGACATGCTGCAGGCCTTTATCAACCGCTAGTGTCAGCAAGCTAACGAACATCAGACAGAGGGAGGTCTATGTTTCTACCAAGTGCCGATGCAGCAGCAACTCGCAGAAAGAGCACTTACGTTCTTCCTCTCTAGTATCAGAGCACATGTGGCAGAATCCTCTGCTGTGAAGCTTCACAGTTTAAGATGGAATATGGCTGTCCTTCCCCCTCTTCTGGCTTTGTCGTCCAAGGCTGGTTGCGGCCACCAGTGAAGACCACCTCAAAGAAGGTTTCACCATATCTTGAAAAGTCAAGATCTGACATGTCAATATCTTTGGCAACAAGCAGCTTATTACTTCCGACATGGAGGTTAGCATTGTAGGGGACTTTACAGATCATGAGGTAAAGACAACAAGTCTGCAGACATTTAGAAATCTAGATGGTATTTCCCTATTACCGGTATAGGCTATTTCAAAAGGAAGAGATGTGAGCAAAGGAACAAGAGCATCCCAGCACTAGCAGCAACTCCATCCCATGAGCAAAGGAAGAGCAGCCCAGTGATAGCAACAACATCCACTTTGGAGAAGAGAGTGCTTTTTTTAAAGTCTGGAAATCTGACAGTAAAAGTGAGCAGAATGCCATTTTCGACAGCAAGTATTTGCAAATCCATAAGGATTTAGGCTCGGTGCCCAACAGAGGAGTCGGAGAAATTTGGAAGGGCTACATTTTCTCTGTTGACAGCTCGGTCATTCGAGTTTACAGTACAGAGTTATTTACTGTCCAAAATAGGGACAGCTCAATGATCGGTGTGCAGACAGCCATTTTGCAGACTGTATATCTTTTTACCTGTGCAGAATCAGCCGCTATGTTCAACTAGAGAGTTGTAGATCCTTCAAAATACTACAACTTTGCTGTTGGATGCAAGTTGATCTAACTTTTGGATCAAAAGATATTGCTGTTTAAAAACAATGATAGCACAAGTACAGTGCCATTTTTCTTTTGCATTCCCTTGCATTCTTATGATGTACAATCGCTCCCGAGCCTTTCTCTCCCTCGTCATAGGGCTGGGCCCTCTCTTATCTAGTACGCTAGTACGTGCATAACTTCTTGCAGATGTCACAAGGATACAACGGATGCATGATATTGTCGCTTATTTGGATGCCTATGCTCAGAAGTTGGATGCACAAATGCTATAGTGGTACATGCCATTTGGATGCCATTTTGGTTGTCAATTGACACATTTTGGATGCATCATTCCTCACATGCTGTGAGAGGTCTCAAGGTTGAGCAGAAAATACAGCTTTGGTAACATTTGTGAGGTGTCTTGATGCTGAGTTCAGTGACATTGATAGTCACTTTGCATTGATTTGTTGGGTTGATTTACATATTTTAGACAACTTTGGTCCTTCAGTTTTATATTGACTTTTCATAGGGGACACTCTGACAGATTTATGACAGGCATTTGGTACGCTTTTATGCATGAAAGTGGATACATGTTTGAGCTGGTTTGTGCTCATTGACTTGCAGGATACTTGATGTATGCCCATAGTATTTCTCATGATGTCACTTGGCAGCAGTCTGATTTAGGCCATCGTTTTTGAGGCGTAAGATAGAGACAAGACTGGAGGTTGGCGTATAGTGGGCAATGCCCCATCTATTGCACTCTCCATCTAGCCAAGGAATAGGGAAGCAAGGTGAACTAATTCCACAACCATCAGCACAAGTAGCGGAATTTGTCCGTCACCAACATCCATGGTACCAGAAGGAGATGCCTTAAAGCTTGGATGCTACTAAAACGGGTATGTGCAATCTCTATTTGGTCTTTCATACACCATAGCCAGTAGCTGTAGAGGATTGACTACAGTAGGGAAAGAATTAAGGCTGACATGTAGACAGCAGATCTGCTGCCACATGGGTAGCAAGTCTTTTTTAATGTATTTATTGGTGCATTGTATAGAGTAAGTTGAAATAAGTTTGGCATGCTTTATGTAGTGTAGTTTTATGATTTCAAACATGACAAGCTGAAGAAATATATGCTTATTTATTTTTTAAAAGTTTCTGTTGTGAATATGCATATGCATCATTGTCTGTGATGTGCTCTTTCTTTTTTAATGTATTTATTGGTGCATTGTATAGAGTAAGTTGAAATTGGTTTGGCATGCTTTATGTAGACTTGTAGTATTATGATTTCAGACATGAAAGAAGGGCTTGGTTCAGGAAGTGGTGTCTGGTTCCTGCGCTCACAAGGCAGGGGGCTAAGAGGCACCACGACCTAGGACCAAGTTTCTTAGATCTAGTTGACAAGTTGAAGAAATGTATGCTTATTTATTTTTTAAAAGTTTCTGTTGTGAATATGCATATGCATCATTGTCTGTGATGTGCTCTTTCTTTTTTAATGTATTTATTGGTGCATTGTATAGAGTAAGTTGAAATTGGTTTGGCATGCTTTATGTAGTGTAGTATTATGATTTCAAATATGAAATAAGGGCTTGGTTCAGGAAGTGGTGTCTGGTTCCTGCGCTCACAAGGCAGGGGGCTAAGAGGCACCACGACCTAGGACCAAGTTTCTTAGATCTAGTTGACAAGCTGAAGAAATGTATGCTTATTTATTTTTTAAAAGTTTCTGTTGTGAATATGCATATGCATCATTGTCTGTGATGTGCTCTTTCTTTTTTAATGTATTTATTGGTGCAGTGTATAGAGTAAGTTGAAATTGGTTTGGCATGCTTTATGTAGTGTAGTATTATGACTTCAAACATGAAATAAGGGCTTGGTTCAGGAAGTGGTGTCTGGTTCCTGCGCTCACAAGGCAGGGGGCTAAGAGGCACCACGACCTAGGACCAAGTTGCTTAGATCTAGTTGACAAGCTGAAGAAATGTATGCTTATTTATTTTTTAAAAGTTTATGTTGTGAATATGCATATGCATCATTGTCTGTGATGTGCTCTTTCTTTTTTAATGTATTTATTGGTGCATTGTATAGAGTAAGTTGAAATTGGTTTGGCATGCTTTATGTAGTGTAGTATTATGATTTCAAACATGAAAGAAGGGCTTGGTTCAGGAAGTGGTGTCTGGTTCCTGCGCTCACAAGGCAGGGGGCTAAGAGGCACCACAACCTAGGACCAAGTTTCTTAGATCTAGTTGACAAGCTGAAGAAATGTATGATGGTAGAAAACAATAAGAGAAAACCATATTTTTTACATGTACACAAACTTAATTTAGAATCCAATGCTAATAACTTAGTGCAAGTTTTGATCCAAGCTTTAAAAGAGTTGGAGGCATGACAGAGTCTGAGATGGTCAAGAAACTTGTTTGTTTTGCATGTGATGGTGCTTCAGTCTTGCAAGGTTGTCGGAATGGTGTCTTTGTACAAATAGAAACAAAATATGCTCCTTACTATGTTGGGATACATTGTATGGCTCATCGCACAAATCTAGCTTACAAAGTTGTGTCCACATTTCCATCAGTACAACGAATCGAGACGTTGGTTTAAAAAAGCTACTCTTACTTTTGCAAGAGTCCAAAAAGATACAATCAATTTAGAGTTATTGCAGAAGCACTGGGTACAAAAGAGAGGAAGATTTTGAAGAATGTGGATACTAGATGGATATCTTTGGTTTAGCAGTGAAAAGATTATGGGATAAATACAAGACTTTGATCTATTTAATGCACATGGAGGCAGAAGAAGAGGTTGAAAAGGCAGATATTTTGTATCATAAACTGATCAATATAGATTCGATATTGGGATTGTGTGGAATTATTCCACTTTTAGAAAAAATGAATATGTTGAGTAAAATGTCGCAATCGAAGGATATTTATATCAATGAATATGTCAAGGCAATAAAACTCACTAATAACAGCATATGATAAGAAGTCAAGCTCTAGTTTTCAAGACGAGAAATTGTTTAAAGATTGGAAAAGTTTAATAGACCTAGATGGGGATTCCTCACTTTTAACATGTGACCAGGAAGGATATTTTGCCTTCGTGCAAACAATCAGGTTTTCAAGATGATAAGAGAAAACAAACGACACAAAAGACTACAATACATTAAAAAAGAGGCTTTTTTAAAGAAAGTACAAACAATGAAAAATGTCCTTAGTGAAGTTGCAAGTGTAGTGGCAGATGAGATTAGAAGTAGGTTTCCACGAAATGACCTAATGGAAGCATTTACCATCGTATTTCCACATTTTTGGGTCAATGGATCTTATGAAAGTATCAAAGGAGGTCTAAAGAATCATTTGGATGCTCTCAAAAAACACTTTGGACGGGAAATTGACATGGACAATATAAAGTACAATGGTTTGTTGGATTTTGGAAAGCTTTATTCACAATCTTTCCTTTTTGGAGAAGTCATGCACCAACAAAGTAATTTAATGGGAAACGTTCAAATGCAAGGTTCTATGGTTCGGCTTTGGAAGAGCTCTCTCGTAGTACATTCCTACAAGATAACATTTCTGAGTACTTCAAGCTTGCAAATTTATGTCAAACCTTTATTCTTGGCTCAGTTGAGGATGAAAGGTGTTTTAGTACTCTCGGTTACTTGAAGAATAAGCTTCATAATAAGCTAGATGATAACTTAGATCTTAGCTTGAGATTATATTCTTGTTCTTATGATGTTAGTAGCTTTTTGTATGATAGAGCATTAGCACTCTCGAAGTCAAGCTATAAAAGAAAAGGCTATAATTAGCTTTTTTGGACTATTTAAACTAGACTTTGAGAATTTTCTTCCCCCATTGGATTTGAAGGATATTCATTATTCTTAAACAATTTTATGTTTTGCATACTCTACAGTATCCTAAATGCTAGCTATTTCATGTATTTTGAAATTATGTAAAATGAAAAAGACAGAGTTTTTAATATAACTATTTTTTAATATATTTGTGAAAATTGAAAGTTTTTTAAATGTCCTAGAATATTTAGCCAAGTTTTGAAACAAAAATTATAACAAAAGATATAATTCGCCAATTCTTTGAAACTTTTAAAAATAATTTATGAAAAAATTCGCCAGTATATTATAATACTATATTTCTATACCTTCGATAAAAACATCCCTGCTCATTATATTGAATTATTTCAATAGTCATATTTTTTTTCAATGCCATATTGCAGGTTGCTATATTTATGCACATTAGCTATCGTCATGCACAGGCTCATGTGGATGGCATTGATAGCACCATGGACTCACGCGTCATTGTGTGAAAGTATCACTTCTACATTAGTGATGATCGATCGCATGATGCCCATTTTATGCAGCATTGCTTCACTTTGCATGATAGTTTCTTGAGGGATCATGGTATCACATGGCAACGGCGCTGGATTTGGTCAGACGGCTGCGGTGGTCAGTTCAAATCCACTAGACAGTTTTATTGGTTCTGCAGATGGCACCGTGAGACAGGCATTCCGATCACATGGAGCTACTTCGAGACAGGGCACGGTAAGGGAGAGCACGATGGTGTAGGTGCTTGCATGAAGCATGCTTTGCATCGATACCAGTTGCATCACAGTGCCGATCGCTTCAAGGATGCACATGATGTGGTGCGGTGGTGCAGCCACAACACTTATCCACCACTAGTGCTATCTCCTCATTTCAATCGCGTGATGATAGGGTGGTGAGCCGGTATTTTTGGTGCGTGGACATTGGGAGTCTTGATTAGTCTAGGCCTTTTGATTATCGTTCTGTGCCTAGCACTCTTGATTTCCATTCCATCAGGAGCATAGGTGAGTCTCACCCCGCGATCTTTTCTCGACGGTTTGCATGTTTTTGCTCTACATGCATTGATGATGATTGGGGAGGGTGCTCCATGATACCATGGGCCGATCCATGGGTACGGTGAGTGCTTTCTCCCTTCCAGCCTTGGGAGGAGGTACATGATGATCAGGATGCGGGATTTACTTCCTCTAGAGATTATGACTTCCTTACAGATATTTTGCATATTGGTGATATCTTCGCGGTTATTGCTTCGGAGGGCAATGAGGAGGGTGTGGATTATTACTTGTTGCGATGCTCTATGCTGAAGAGTGTGCTGAATGAGGATACAATGGATGGGCATGGGATGCACTTCAATGCTCATAGCATGATCGTAGGTGGCCACTATTTTCAGCAGATACAGAGGCGTGGTCGCTATATTGAGTTCTAGGAGTACATGGCATATCAGGAGGCATACATGTATTCTCATGTTGTTGTTGGGATCGAGATTACTTTGAGTCGTGTTCGCACTCGCAAGGTGATGTCGACTCCACGATGGCGCCTTGCAGTGGCAGATCACGAGAGCATACTTGCAACTATTGGCATGAGAGCTGATCCTGAGGACTAGCACATTACATATCATATTTTTTGGGATCATCAGTTGATCAGACTGATTTTTATTGGGTATCACTAGTTGATTACACATTTTTGCATTCGATATGTATAGGCTCATTGTGTGACCGTACCATTGTAATTTTCATGGACTTATATTTTGTATTTCACTCTGATGGTTGTATACACGTTCATACACATCATTGTATTAGATTCTATTTTATACATGATGTTCGATGTCTTCTCAATGGGATTTGTTGTGTTTGTAAAACAAAAAATTGTTTATTAGTAGTAATGTTGTAATTTGTTTTGTGCTTTAGGACATTTTAAAAACGTGACTTAGAAAATTCGCGCACGTACTAACGAAATACGTGTGTGGACTTATCTGTTGGGGATGAAACTTCGCACAACTCTTAGGCCACCCTAGACATACATCCACACGAGATTTGGTCTGAACTGATTTGGTATGCGCCACGTGGAAGGTACAATGCGTACATTTTTACAATCCCTACTAGCACGACTGCGGCAAAGCTATGGCGCATGTACTAATGAAATACGTGTATGGACTTATCTGTTGGGAATGAAACTTTGCACGACTCTTAGGCCACCCTAGACATACATCCACGCAAGATTTGGTCTTGAACTGATTTGGTATGCGCCACGTGGAAGGTATAATGTGTACATTTTTACAATCCCTACTAGCATGACTACGTGTGAAAAATGGTGCACATACTAATGAAATATGCATGTGGACTTATCTGTTGGAGATTAAACTTTGCACGGCTCTTAGGCTACCGTGGACGTACATCCACGCAAGATTTGGTGTCCAACTGATTTGGTATGCACCACGTGGAAGGTATAATGCATACATTTTTACAATCCCTACTAGCACGACTATGTATGAAAAATGGCACATGTACTAATGAAATACACACGTGGACTTATCTGTTGGGGATGAAACTTCACACGGCTCTTAGACTACCCTAGACGTACATCCATGCAAGATTTGGTCTTGAACTGATTTGGTATGCGCCACGTCGAAGGTACAATGCGTACATTTTTACAATCCCTACTAGCACGACTGCGGCAAAGCTATGGTGCACGTACTAACAAAATATGCATGTGGACTTATCTATTGGGAATGAAACTTCGCATGACTCTTAGGCCACCCTAGACATACATCCACACAAGATTTGGTCTCGAACTGATTTGGTATGCGCCACGTGGAAGGTATAATGCGTACATTTTTACAATCCCTACTAGCACGACTACGTGTGAAAAATGGCGCACGTACTAACAAAATATGCATGTGGCCTTATCTGTTGGATATTAAACTTTGCACGGCTCTTAGGCTACCGTAGACATACATCCACACAAGATTTGGTGTCCAACTGATTTGGTATGCGCCACGTGGAAGGTATAATGCATACGTTTTTACAATCCCTACTAGCATAACTACGTATGAAACATGGCGCACGTACTAATGAAATATGCACGTGGACTTATCTGTTGAGGATGAAACTTCACACAGCTCTTAGACTACCCTAGACGTACATCCACGCAAGATTTGGTATTCAACTGATTTGGTATGCGCCACGTGGAAGGTACAATGCGTACATTTTTACAATCCCTACTAGCACAACTGCGGCAAAGCTATGGCACACGTACTAATGAAATATGCATGTGGACTTATCTGTTGGGGATGAAACTACCCTAGATGTACATTCACGCAAGATTTGGTCTCCAACTGATTTGGTTTGCGCCACGTAGAAGGTATAATGCGTACATTTTTACAATCCCTACTAGCACGACTAAACCCTAAACCCTAAACCCTGAACCCTAAATCCTAAACCCTGTTGGGGATGAAACTTCACACAGCTCTTAGGCTACCCTAGACGTACATCCACGCAAGATTTGGTCTCCAACTGATTTGGTTTGCGCCACGTAGAAGGTATAATGCGTACATTTTTACAATCCCTACTAGCACGATTAAACCCTAAACCCTGAACCCTAAATCCTAGACCCTGTTGGGGATGAAACTTCACACGGCTCTTAGGCTACCTTAGACATACATCCACGCAAGATTTGGTCTCCAACTGATTTGGTTTGCGCCACGTAGAAGGAATAATGCGTTCATTTTTACAATCCGTACTAGCACGACTAAACCCTGAACCCTAAACCCTAAACCCTGTTGGGGATGAAACTTCACACAGCTCTTAGGCTACCATAGACGTACATCCACGCAAGATTTGGTGTCCAACTGATTTGGTATGTGCCATGTGGAAGGTATAATGCATACATTTTTACAATCCCTACTAGCACGACTTAACCCTAAACCCTAAACCCTAAACCCTATTGGGGATGAAACTTCACATGGCTCTTAGGCTACCCTAGACGTACATCCACGCAATATTTGGTCTCCAATTGATTTGGTATGCACCACATAGAAGGTATAATGCGTACATTTTTACAATCCCTACTAGCACGACTAAACCCTAAACCCTAAACCCTGAACCCTAAACCTTGTTGGCGATGAAACTTCACACGGCTCCTAGGCTACTCTAGACGTACATCCATGCAAGATTTGGTATCCAACTGATTTGGTATGCGCCACGTGGAAGGTATAATGCGTACATTTTTACAATCCCTACTAGCACGACTAAACCTTGAACCCTAAACCCTAAACCTTGTTGGGGATGAAACTTCACATGGCTCTTAGGCTACCCTAGACATACATCCACACAAGATTTGGTCTCCAGCTGATTTGGTTTGCGCCACATGGAAGGTATAATGCGTACATTTTTACATTCCCTACTAGCACGACTAAACCCTAAACCCTAACCCCTGAACCCTAAATCCTAAACCCTGTTGGGGATGAAACTTCACACGGCTCTTAGGCTCCCTAGACATACATCCACGCAAGATTTGGTCTCCAACTGATTTGGTTTGCACCATGTAGAAGGTATAATGCGTACATTTTTACAATTCCTACTAGCACGACTAAACCCTAAACCCTAAACCCTGAACCCTAAATCCTAAACCCTGTTGGGGATGAAATTTCACACGGCTCTTAGGCTATTGTAGACGTACATCCACGCAAGATTTGGTCTCCAACTGATTTGATATGCGCCACGTGGAAGGTATAATGCATACATTTTTGCAAGCACCTTTTCAATGCTTAATGTTTACAATTATGACACACGGCATTATTTTTAAAATACATTATGTATTAGATGTGTGAATTGAGATATCTGAAATTCAAAATCATACTCTTAATTTTAAATACGCACATGGGGATGAAACTTCGCACGGCTCTTAGGTTTAGTGTAATAATTGCAAGCATTGATATATACGAAATTCAATATGATATTCAAAATGATAAAGTTTATACTTGAACACTTTTTCAATGCTTAATGTTTACAATTACTTCACATGGCATTCTTTTTTAAATACCTTATGTATTAGATGTGTGAATTGAGATATTCGAAATTCAAAATCATACTTCTAATTTTAAATGTTTATGTTAGATTTGAACAAACTATAAACTGAGATAAACAAAGTGTGAAGAACATCATGAAAGTACGAAAATGCTCATACATCATAAAAGTATGAACAATATCATGAAAGTACCAAAATGAATGTGTACATCATCATCATCATCGTGCAGAAGTGCATCCCTAAACAAGAAATGTGTGAAGCCTAAACAATCATCCTGAATCAGAATCTGATAACTCCACATATGATTCTCTAGTCATCCTCTGACGTGGCTCCTGTATGACCCACTGCCCAACCGTCCGCTGTGTGCCATCAGGCAAAGCCGGATCAGATGGGCCAGCCTCATCCTGATGAAGAGGAGGGCATGCTGCATGAGCCACCGCTGCCATCTCTGCCTCCCTTGCCTCCTCTATGTATGCGCGTCTCAGCTCCCATAGTCGTGCATCTGCGAATACTCGTGCCTCAAATCCAGTGCGAGTAATCATCTCTACATGTAGAAGACGCTGGTCTCGGCCCCGCCCAAGCTGCTACTCCACCCACTGCTACAATGATGTCTGCAGCTCTGCCTCTCGCTCAATACGGCATGCCTCCTCTGCTCGTGCCTCGTCACCTGGCATGAAATCACCATATGAGAAGTGTCGTGGAACACACGCTGCAACCACAGATGTATCAGCACCCTCCTACATCAACAACGCTCTCTGTGCCTCCTCCCTGTAGTGCTCTGTCAAGACCATGTGGGCGAATGGATCAATGGCCTGACGATGACCAAGATACAGATCATCCATGCCTAGTCCTCTGTATGTGGCCACATCAATGTCAGCAAAGCATACACTGATCATGCCACCATGTGGCGGGTCATGCAATGGGGATGTGCGATGTGGCCGCACCCTAGTCCAAACCACCCTACGGTGTCAAACTCCTTGTGGCAAAGGACGCAAGTGGCAGTAGGAAGCCTGGCTATGACTGCTGCATCTATGGGTGTCCTAGTCGGCACATTTACAGGAGGAGCGGGGTATAGGGCCACGCTGGTCCTATGGCGAGATGGATCACGACTAATATGCCTCAACTGCAAAATATAGTGCTCCGCATGATGGTATGCTATGCGTGTCCCAATCCTCTGCTCCTCCAAATCTGCCTCCAACAGTCGTACACGAGACTCCATATCTTGTCGCAATAGATGTGCCTGCAATGCAAACATGTTGCGTACATGGTGAGAATTAACCAAAAAACTTCAGCTCAAAACACGTTACAAAAAAATAAACTAACATAATCAGAATAACTAACCTCTTGTCCCTAGACTCGGCCAACAATGCCTCCAACTCTGCAATCCGTGTATCTCGAGTCTCCAACTCATGCTGAGGCGGTGTAGATGTGGGAGGTGGTGTAGATGTGGGAGGCTCCATCGATGATCGAGGTAGGGGAGGTGGAATCGAAAGTGATCTCGATAGGGCAGAGACCATGTGCTGCAAGGATGATGCCACTGAATGAACATCCCCCCTAATCCGTCCTCCAACAGCTGCAATGCCGGTGCAGGGATGGTGTGCAACTCTGGTGCCTCATGTCGATGCCGAACACCTGCAGTCTGACGCTCCTGATGCCCCATCCTACCATGTCCCGCTGCTCCTGATCCTGGACGGGTACTAAGGTAGTCTACTCGATGACCAAGCACAAACTCAGTGTATAGCTGCATGGCAAATGACCTGGCTATCTAACGGTTGTGAGGCAATCGACCACCATTCGCAGCGAGATATCTCGGATAAATGTGTGCTGCTATGATGGGGTGCCTACAACGTAAAATATGCAAGGGCAGCCCTGATCGTGGTCGCATCTCCTCAGTGTGACCATCCAAAAACATATCCTCTAAGGCCTGCCTGTGATGTGACTCATGCTCAAACAATTGTCGAATGGCTCTCCAATCCAAGCCATCACTAGTGATCTCTGCCTCAGCCTGTGCCTGAAAGCTATCCACAACGTCCTCAACTGTGTCCAATCGACCCAGAGCCTCAATAACTGAATCTAGACTCGCAACCAAGTGAGGGGGTGCCCTAGCATCCTGCAGTGCCCTCATCTCAGCTCTTAGAATCTCTATCTGCATATGAATAGTGGTGCTAGAACCTGTGCGCTGGCTAGCGCATGGAAAAAAAAAACACATGGAAATTAATATTCTATTTGGGTAATGAAAATAATATTCTATTCAATATCACTTATAATCTATTTACGTAATGAAAACTATTTGTACGCACTCCTTGATGAGGTAGGATGCCGTTGGGATCATCCTATGCACCTACCGGTAGATGGGCCAAATGTGTGGCTCAATATTATGTTTATCAAACTCAATATTATTAAAAATTCTTAATTTTGATTAAAATCGTTGGGATCATCCTATGCACCTACCGGTAGATGGGCCAAATGTGTGGCTCAATATTATGTTTATCAAACTCAATATTATTAAAAATTCTTAATTTTGATTAAAATTTTTTCAAACTCTAGTTGTTGCATTTTTAAACTTAGATGTCTCAAATATTTTTTCCTTATATGTTTTCCTTTTTTTACTTTTTATCCAATTGATGGAATTAACTGTATGGCTCAATTATTGATGGGACTTTTTAATCTAAGCACACACACAATTTTTTTGTGTGTGGAATCTCTCTCTCTCTCTCTCTCTCTCTCTCTCTCACACACACACACACACACACACATACACACATGGTTGGGGCAAGTATTATTATACTTGATTAACTTATTTTCCAAAATAAGGAGAATTGTATTTTTTTAAATGCCTTTCTCGCTCTTTGGAAACTTTTCCACATGTGGTGTAAGGACCACATTGTCCACTTATGGCCCCTATACTAAGGACAGATAGTGGAGAGGTTTGGTTAATAAGACCTTCTTTGAATGCTTTACTGCCTTGGGTTTGCAATAGATATGGAGGAGATAGAAGGATATCTAATACATTACTTTGAACGATACACAAGCAAGGCACATCTAGTATTTCTCAGACTACACATTAAAAAAGAGAGCGGGTTGACACTACAGACCTTTTAAAGTGAGAACTTTGAGAAAATAATTAGGCCTTTTCAATATTATCTATTTTGGTTGGGCAATCCGCCTCAACTAGTGGCCATTCCTATAGATCATCACTTGGTTCCCATGCCTGGGGAGAGAGGAGACCTTTGGACAATCATTTACGTATGTGTTTTCCATGCGCTGATGCATTTAGAAGATCCAATTAGCCATACGCTTATGCATCTAACCACTCTAGCGTTGGGGTCTTTGCCCATGTGGTGTGGTGTTTTAGGGATAATGCCCATGTGGTGTTTTATACAGCCTACTTACTCTACCTAAATTATGAAACAACTCTTAACCAACTATATAATCTATAATATTCCACATAAAGATTGATAAACGCACACCGCTACCTTAAACTCTTATTTTCTTTTTTTTTTAAAGATGATTTTGAAGACTATAATTTAAACGTTTTTTTATTAAAATAAAAATAGCACCAATTTCAAAAATAACATAAAACCCACTTTAATCTCTCTTTTGTTAAATAGATGAATTTAGAAAACAAAATATATACATTTTCACATTTTAAATAAAAAATTACGTAATTAAAAAAAAATATTTGAAAAAACTTTAAAATGCATTTGAAATTTTGAAATATTTTATAATTAGATTACATATTCCTATAAACTAAAATAACATAAAAGCTACTTTAAAATCTTATTTTCTTGTTCTTAATACATGATTTCTAAAAACAAAATTTAAACGTTATATTAAATTCAAAACTTCAGTAATTTGTAAACTTCAGTTATAAATTTTTTTTAATAGATGATTTTAAAAAACAAATTATATACTTTTTGACATTTAACTAAAAACTTCACTAACTTAAATAACTTACATAACATAAAAGCTACCTTAAACTCTTATTTTCCCTTTTTTTAAAAGATCATTTTTAAAAATAAAATTTAAATGTTTTTTTATTTAAATAAAAATAACACTAATTTAAAAAATATCTTTAATCTCTTTTTTTTAAAAGATGATTTCAAAAAACAAAATATATACATTTTCACATTGTAAATAAAAAATTACGTAATTCCAAAAATAATTTTAAAAAACTTTAAAATGCATTTCAAATTTAGAAATATTTTATAATTATTCCTATAAACTAAAATTTAAATGTTTTTTAATTTAAATAAAAATAGCACGAATTTAAAAAATAACTTTAATCTCTTTTTTTTAAAAGATGATTTTAAAAACAAAATATTTACATTTTCACATTTTAAATAAGAAATTACGTTATTCCAAAAATAATTTTAAAAAACTTTAAAATGCATTTCAAATTTAGAAATATTTTATAATTATTCCTATAAACTAAAATTTAAACGTTTTTTTATTTAAATAAAAATAGCTCTAATTTAAAAAATAACTTTAATCTCTTTTTTTTCAAAGATGATTTTAAAAAACAAAATTTTTACATTTTCAAATTTTAAATAAAAAATGTCATAATTCAAAAAAAAAAAAACTTTAAAATGCATTTGAAATTTAGAAATATTTTATAACTATTCCTATGAACTAAAATTTAAACGTTTTTTTATTTAAATAAAAATAGCTCTAATTTAAAAAATAACTTTAATTTGTTTTTTTTCAAAGATGATTTTAAAAAACAAAATTTTTACATTTTCACATTTTAAATAAAAAATGTCATAATTCAAAAATTTTAAAAAAACTTTAAAATGCATTTGAAATTTAGAAATATTTTATAATTATTCCTATGAACTAAAATTTAAATGTTTTTTTATTTAAATAAAAATAGCTCTAATTTAAAAAATAATTTAATCTCTTTTTTTTCAAAGATGATTTTAAAAAACAAAATTTTTACATTTTCACATTTTAAATAAAAAATGTCGTAATTCAAAAATTTTAAAAAAACTTTAAAATGCATTTGAAATTTAGAAATATTTTATAATTATTCCTATAAACTAAAATTTAAATAAATTTTAGCAAAACTCTCCCGCTCTGTCCATCTCCGTCGCTGTCCGTCGGTCGCTCTCCATCGCTGCCGCAATTCCGTTGACGTCCCGTAAATCCGAAATCGGTCGATGAGGAGGAGCTCGATCGAGGTATGAAGAATAGGGGGGTCGCTCTCCTTTTATAAGAAAATTTAGGGTTTCCCTACCTCGATCGAGGTATTTCACATGCAACATACATATCGCTCCATCATACCCCGATCGAGGTATAGACATGTCACGATACCTCGATCGAGGTATTTTGACATGCCCATACATATCGGTACATGTACCTTGATCGAGGTATTGACATGCCACGATACCTCGATCGAGGTATGTCAGCAGTAGCAGGATGCCACATGTCTCGATTGACGTATTCGACATGCGACCAAGTCATCGGTCCAGCATACCTCGATCGAGGTATGTGAGCTGCCCTATCGGATGGCACATACCTCGATCGAGGTATAGCTAGACATGCCACACTACCTCGATCAAGGTGTAGCTGGATTGCCACGATACCTCGAACGAGGTATATGTGGCATGTATAGGTGGCATGCCAGCAAACCTCGATCGAGGTATAGGCTCGGTTCGGTGAAAAAAGCCTAGCACCTCGATCGAGGTATCGGCTTGGCTCGGTTGTCCTCGTGTGTGATTTTCATTGGAGATAATACCTCGATCGAGGTATTGCAGACCGAAGCAAAACCTTTGTATTTTCACTCGAGTGGGTGTCACACTCACCCGAAAGTGGACACCCTTAGCTTGCTACCACCCTGCTTTAGAACGATGATAACTCCAAAAAGCAGTGCAGTGGTTGAAAGGAAACTATGCTAAATTATAAATGTCTACATTTTCCTTAGCTTGGAACTAAAATAGCTCCAAGAACATGTGCGGTGGTTGAGAAATTATTGCACAAGGAGTAATACGACTGAAATATCTCTAAAATAACACAATTTTCCTTGGTTTAGAACTAAAATAGCTCCAACATCTAACACGGTGGTTGTAGATATGGACCTTGGGGGTCCCGTTAGAGATTGACATGCCATGGTGGTTTGCCACCACGGTGGTCTTCATGCCAACGTGGTGGTCTCTCAATGCCAATATGGTGGTCTCTCCATGCCAACATCATTGCTTGAACTAGCATGGTGGTCAGCGCAGCAAAAGATTGTGTTACGCCGTGATAGATGGCGAAGTCGCATAATGACGGGTGGCGAGGAAAAAGTTTTGTGCTGTTGTCAAGCCAACGTGGTTGTGATCGAACCAACATGGTGGTCAACGCAGCAAAAGATTGTGTTGCACAATGACAGATGGCCAAGCTACACAAGCAAACATGGCAAGGCAAAGGCTACATGATGTAGTCAGGCCAGATGCAGAGCAAGTCTCTATGCTCATGAAATGCATATAGTGCCATGTGTCGCGGTCTACGCTATTGACGATGATAAGATTGCATCTCATTATTATGCCAGTGCACGTTCATGACATTGAGAAAATTTCTAGTGACAGTGCGGGTCCATGCAAAATTCAAATATTCACCCAGAAGTGCATCACGTTGCAGCCCAAAATGGCCTCGAAAATAGTTTCGCGATTGGCTACACCAAAGCAAACATTGACCCATTGATGTTGCTTATAGTTGACATAATTTATGTGTCAAAG
The DNA here is from genome assembly GCF_047967505.1 of Dipteris shenzhenensis. Taxonomy (NCBI): domain Eukaryota; kingdom Viridiplantae; phylum Streptophyta; class Polypodiopsida; order Gleicheniales; family Dipteridaceae; genus Dipteris; species Dipteris shenzhenensis. The sequence goes on from NC_141601.1 coordinate 21,100,617, forward strand.
ACATACAAATCAAACGAGTAAAAAAGTGGTTATTTTGAATAATGTTATAAAAAGATATACAAAAGTTCTCAAAATTGTCTTGCGAATACCATTCTGACATGCCAAAGCTGTTGGTAAAGATAGAACTAAATTTTGATCAAAATTGATTAAGATATGGTCAAAATCACAAAAAATAGTGTTTGAAAATGACATCGAAGTATGCCACAGTAGTGATGTCCAAAAGAGGTAAAAAGTCTCAAAAAATGATGTCAAAATGTGTTACTTTTGTGTAAAACCCGAATTTGGATAAATATTGAGGAAGGTATGATGCACTACATATCCATAATGTAAAACTCTTAGAAACATACATAGTTAAGGCATTTGTTTGTCCCTATAATCGAAGTCACAGAAACTAGATGTCCCAATAAGAATGTGGGATTTAATTATTGGGGAGTTGGTTCTCTAAACTGATCTAGACACTTAAACTGGCCTAACCATCCACTATAATATGCGTCAAATAAATCAAAAAATAGATGCAATGTACAATATGCATGAACATGATGACATGTGGCTATTGAGGTGGCCTATTAATGATGTGGTGGGGTGCCATGTGTCCTACTAGCTGAGTGCCATGTGGTTTTTTTCTCTCTATGTGGTTGTGCCTTGCTAGTTACTCTACTGCTTCATTGTTGGGGTTGTTCTATGTGTTGTCTTATGTTTGTAGATTCATGTTGTGTTGCTAGTCTACCGCTTGCTTTTATCATGCTTGTTTGTTGCATTTGGTGACCAGGGCTACTACTTGCATTGTTTGGTAGTTGTTGTAGATGTGTTACTTACTTCTGGGTTGCTACTAGTATGCTGGGTTTCCAGTTGTTTGTTTGTATATCACATTTCTTTGCTGTGTGCTGGTAGTCAAGCTTTTGTTGGCATTGTCATTGTATGTATTGTTGATTCTTTTGGTATCTATGAGTCATTGTTCTTGCTTACTTATAGCTTCTAAGTCAAGGTATGGCTATTTGCTTATCTACTTCTATTGCATCTTTTACTAACTACATGTAGTAGCTTGTTGTAAGCTATTAAGTGTTTTGCTATAGGCTACTATCGTGTGCCATTGCGTCACCTAATGGAGACATGCATGGCATGATTTACAGTGTGGGGAGGGAAGGAATTTTGAATTGAAAGCAATGATTTGCAGTGAGGCACAGAAAGGAATTTGAATTGAAAGCTTATCTCGTTCATCATAATATTGCATCCAAGAGCTCCCAATGAGGCACCTGTTTTCAACCCTTGTATGCAACTTTCATTTTGGCAATCATTGCTGGGCATACAACTTGGAGGTACAAGGGCCTATGTTGCTCGACCAAATGCTTGGGTTGGCAAAAAAATACAATCAATCTTGGCCATCCAATACAAAATGCTTGGGTTGGCAAAAAATCAATATTGGCCATCCAATACAAAATGGTCAATCTACCATTCTATCACTATTTAGCACCAGAGTCTTTCTTGTCAACATCAATCCATGTAATCCAATGTGGCAACGTATTGTGCTATCTCCCCAAGCACTTGCTGGTTAAAAAAGGGGGAGAGTTTGCCTCTACCCTCATAAATTGGTTCAGGATAATGCCCACTGGCCATATTTAGTTGTGGGAAGAGGTGGTCCCCCCCTTTCCCCTACATTTTCTCCACCTCGACAAAACCTTAAAGTGGGGAACGATACCTAGATATTTCTTGGAATGTGCACTTGGCCTTTCCAAAGATTTCTTGAAATTTCCTCCATCTTTTCTAAGCAAGCTTGTATTGTTTTGATTGAGGCTTCTCACTTTTCAAGCAAGCACTCTATCATGTCACTCAAAGAATGTCATATGTCCTTTCTTGAACACAATAAAAGGGCTGAGCCTCCAATGTAATAGCTTGACCCTTAGCTCCCACATTGCACCCCCTTGCACTTTATTCCTTGAGAATAAGTTCTAAATTTTTTGTGTGGTGCCTTTGTATTAAGAAATGCTCCATATACTTTCGAGGAGATGTCTCTTATCTCTGAACATCATGTCACGATGACTTCCTGCAATCTCCAATGACTTGGAGGTCTCAAAGTATCCTCGTGAGAATGGTTGGAAGTGAGGTTCAAATGCATGGTGCTAAGTGAAAGTCTTGTGCATGATGTTCTTAAAATTGTATGAAGTAGTAAACATACACTATAGGTTGTCGTGTCAACATCGATGCACGCATTCTAATGTGGCTACTACCTCCTCCAAGAAATTGGGGGGAGCTCTGCATAACCTCCTCACAAAATGGTATAGGTAAAAGGGACACCTCTGCCCCTCATAAAAGGGCTCACATGCATAGTTCACGGGTGAGCTAGAGTGCTTACCTCCACTATGTGAGCCATCTTATAAGGGGGAGAGGTGTCTTGCCCACTATCAATGGCTACGGATTTGAGCCACACTATTCAATCAAAAGACATAGCTAGTTCATCGCCTTATCTACATCAAACTGGCTAGACCGCACGTTCTGGTCAAAACTTTTGAGACCCAGCCAACTGTTAATGAATAGGGGAGCGAAAATACGAGCTGATGAAACTGGCTCCCAACCTATTGGTTGGCCCCTCCCTTGCTCATCGGTCCTGCCTAGAGGCTTTCCCTACACGATCTACCCCCCTTTAGGCTTTCACTACGTTATGTAGCCCCTTTTCAATACTCTATGTTCTCCACCGTCGATTGCCCCCTCAGAGTTAGTGCACTAGATGCATTTTTGGTAGAGGCTTGTACGTTTTTCCAGACTTAGATGAAGCGCAATCAATTCTTATATTAGTAGTTTGAGCACCAAAGCGTCAATGTCTTCCCAGCCAATAGGCATGTGTGTCTCCTACTGCCTTCAATGCCTCAACGATGGTATGGGCAAGCCAGTAATCAAGATTCATTATTGGCATGTGTGTCTCCTACTGCCTTCAATGCCTGAACGATGGTATGGGCAAGCCAGTAATCAAGATTCAAGATTTGGTGTGAGCCAAATGACCTTATGCAACAAACTTAACTAGTTTACGTGTGAGCAAAGTGACCTTATGCAACAAGTTTGCCTGTGACCCAAAACAAAGTGTATTTTCTGAGCGACTTCCAGAATCTGTTTGCCGGATTTCCGTGAAATTTCCTTAGCCATGTTGGTTGAGGTTCCTCACTTTCCGAGCACCAGCGTTTTATCGTGTTACTCAAGCGTCAAGAACAGCAGCACTCTGTCTAGCACGGCTCGACGCTATACAAATGCCCAGCACCACTTCCTCTAGAACTCCATTGCACGAGCACCGACCACCTGCTCATCAGCCCCCGCATCGCATCCCTCCCTCTTCCATTCCTTCCCCTTCCCTTAGGCTTTGTTCCTGCAACCTTTTTTCATCAACTCTTCTCTTTCCAATTTGCGCGTTGCCGTCATCCTCTGCGTATTGACCGTATACTTAGCTTCCAAGGAGATGTCTCCGGACCGTGTTGTCATGAAACTTTCATCCGAAGGTCATGACACGACGGATTCTTCACAATGGGCTGGCGCAATATCATGGAGTATATTCCATTATTAGTAGGTTAATTGGTCCATTTTCACGTACCTGCTTTATGTGTAAGAAGCCAGGGCACGCCGCTTGGGTTTGCCCCTCGAGGCTCATGAAGGAGAGTGAGGAAGGGTTCTCTCACCCAAGGAGGACACCCAAGGAGGAGGTGGCACTTAGGAAAGTAGAGAATGGGGAGAACCAAAAGATGATGGAGGGATGGTTTTGAGAAGTCTCATGGTGATGGTCCTCATAATGGGGAGGAAGAGGGTAATGGGTGGAAAGTGTTTCATCATAAAGGTAAGTTTGGCACTGTAGTGAGTTTGATTTGTGGAATTTGGCAAGAAGGATGCCAAACGGCAAGTTCCTTACGCCTATCTGGTGGATTAGGATGAATTGGTTACTGTTTCAGGTGAGCACTCTATTGTGCCCACCGTGCACGATGGGAAATCCTGAGACCTCACGAGGCTGCTATCCTTAGGTAATTTCCTAGTCGATGTACCAACAAAGGCTGTCCTTGACTTTGCCCCCACCACCTAATCCATCCAACCAGGGACAATTGCTATTTCTACCAACCAACTGCTCAAAATCTTCCATTACCCACACCCATCCTAGGTCCTCAACCACCTCCATCCCTAATTACTCCTCTAAATCAGATGATAATCGAGGAACCACCAAGTGATCTTGAAGAGCTAGACCACACCCTCCATCATCTAGTTTTATAAGCCACTATGTTATGCAAGATGAGTAATATATCATGGTCTATGAAAGCAGCACCTATCTCTCAGAAGGCTAGGTATCTGAACACTCTTATGAAAATTGGGTTTCAAACATGCTCACAAATGCAAGATTTACCAAAACCATAGAAACCAAGAACAAGGAAACAAATGGGGGAGAGAAGAAAAGAGAGAGCGACACTACATGGGGTCCAATCTGCCCCCCCTAGATGGTGGCTCTTGCTTCCCATCTAGAGTATTTATAATTGTAATTCCAAAAAGCAAAGAGCCAATAATAGTACATCCAAAAGCATCCCTTGTCCACAATTAGAGGGATTGCTCAACATAGCTCCACGAGCTTAAAATATCACAAGGCTTAATATGCCTTCATCCACAATTAATTAAAATAAATTAGCCCATGGCTTAAAATTCACTACTTTACAATATGGCCCATGGCCTTTGACAGCCATTAGATACTTCGATCAATCCAAATCACCTTCGCCATCTCCATTCCTCGTTATCCAACTCATCATCTGTACTCAAGCTGCCCATTATGTTAATTGTTACAATCAATTGATGAATCATCACACCAACTAATCCCAACACAATTGTATGCTTGATATAAAGACATCAAAATACACGCCTTGTGACCAATTGCAATAACACCAGAAACACTAGCGACATTAGTATTAACATGGAATCACCCACAATACTAACCATCTAGCCTGGCAAAAACATAAGTAGTTAGGCATCCCCAACTAAACCCCACAAAGCATCCACTAGGACCCCCGCCACGTTTGGTGCGCTCCTATGGAATACTTTGCCATAGTAATACTTGACTATAAAATAATTTCCATAGCAAGAGAATATCACAAATAAATTCTATAACAGACACCTTGACTCAAAAACCCTCAATCTAGTACTATACATGTCAAGGTCCCCGTAGGGCTAGTGAGTGTCCATATAAGATGCCAACTAATCGGCTGATGGCTTGCTATAAGTGCCTAGAACCTTGCTTTCTAAAGGAATTTTCTTATAAGGATGACTAACCCCTGCCACTGGCAAGTAACCACAATCGGGGTGCACCATTGTGCTTTGGCTATGGGATGGATCATCTCTAAAAAGATTATCTGATGCGAAGGAGCCCTAGAATAGCTGTAGATCCTAAGATTAGCATTAAATTATTGAGTTTTGAAAAGGGCCAAGTATCTTCGATGTCCCTAAACGTAATAATCAGGGCCTATGCTAGAGCTTTTAGCAAATAACTTCACAAGCATGCCAAAAGGCATAAAGCCAGTACATCCCAACCTAAGAAGACAAATTGCAAAGGCATGGTCAAAGTGGGGAAAGGTTCTGACAAGGTGGTTGTTCAAAGTGTTAGAAATAATTGTCCCCACTTGTGAGCCCCCAATTTGAAGGGATAAGGGGGCCATAGCTGAGAAGGGTGCTAGGGACTCGCTAGGGAGGGGATGCTCAACACATACCTAGCATCAAGAGGGTGATGACTAGCAACAACATCTCACAGGTGCCATCTTAGACTATAGTAGGGTCCAGCAGAGGGGCCTATAGTAGTAGTTGATGTGCCTAGCACATGTGACATGGGCCTTTTATAGGCTAGGCAAAGCTAGGTAGGGTCAGCCCAAAGTCGACTCATATAGCTGACCTAATAGTCTGCTAGGAGGCAGCCCAAAAGTTGGTGTAGCAAGGGACAAAGTCAACTGCCCCTAGTCGAATAGTTGGCCTATATTGGGACTATATAAACCCCCCTCCCCTCAAATATTTTCTCACCCAGTGTATAGCACAAGTCTCCACCACAGGTAGTGCAACATACACTTGTGAGAGGCATCTTTAACAAAGAGATCCATAGTTTATCCCAGCACCTTGCTAGAGGTTTTGGAGAGCTCATCCTAAGCGAGTTTTCCCATTGTTTAGTGGAGAGAGTATCTTACATGCAATAGCTCTATTTTGAGTGAGGTTTGCATCATTGTGATCATTTGTTAGAGTGTATAGTTGGTGCTGGAGGGCCCAGAGGTGTGAGTGATTTTATCCTATTTCCAACATTGTACCAGAGCAAGGATTCTAGCCCCAGGTTATAACCTCGAAGAAAGGGGTTCCTCTACACAAAGCGGACTCTGATTCGACTCAGGTTTGCACAAAGGTCAATACATTTACTACAAGTATATTTTTTAGTTTTGCTGTGTGGTATTACAACAAAGATGGCGCAAGCAGAAGCATCCAAGCCTCTACGGCCATTGCTCCTCCTTCCTCCTCCTCTTCTCATCTTCCTTCATCTTTTATCTCAAAATTTGGCAAGTCTAGGAAGCTAGCTGGGAGTAACAATCCCATGTGTAAGGTGAAGATCTGGAGCCATCTTGTGGCTCAAAAACTATGGAATCTCATTGTGGGTGTTGATGAAAGACCGAAGGATGTTTGGGACAGCAAGGAAGATTATTAATGCCATAAAGATGGGCAGACAGGCCCTAGCCATGCTGATAGGGATGATGACAGATGTGGTGATTCCCCATATTCAGATGTTGGAGATGTCTGTAGGGGCACGAACCATACTAAAGAATATGTATGAAATACACAACATGTCTCGGATCCTCACTCTCCAGCACCAGTTGTACAATCTAGATATGAGTGAGGGAGACAATGTACATGACCACCTGAAAACGATCAAGGTGGTGAGGGACCAGCTTGTTTTAGCTGGTTAGAAGGTAGACTTGAGTCAATTGGCATCGCTAACACTTCACGAGCTACCTAGGAGAATCAAGAGCTTTGTGATGATAGACACTACGGGATTGAGGACTAAGCCTCTCATGTTCGAAGAACTTGGCCCTTTACTATTGTCGAAGAATTCAACAAGATCGAGGATATAGAGAGGGAAATGTTTTTACTACAAAAAGCTTGGTCATTCACCCAAGGAATGCCAAAACAAGAAGATAGACCTAAACTAGAAAAGGGAGTCCAACAACAAGTAGGAGATAAAGACTGACTCAGCCTACATCACTATAGGTGCACTTTTATTGATAAGTGAGTAGTATTGCTCAGCCTATGCAGTGGTGAGCGCAGGCAATAAATGTTGACAGTGGAGCCTCAAAGCATATGCCAAATAAGAAACAATGGTTCAAGACCATGGAAGGTACCTTCCTGACTCCAAGGTAATAGTGGGGGATAACCGGACATGCCGTGTGAAGGTTGTTGGTATTATCCCATTCATCATCAGTGTAGGAGATGAGAAGCTAATATCCAAGGTATTCTATGCAACAAACTTGTGCAAGAATCTTTTGTTTGTCAACCAGATGGACAAACATAGAATGTCGATACTATTTGACAATGGTAAAGTCATTGTCACATCTAAGAAGAATAGATAGGTAGTGGATCATGGTGTCAAAGAGCATGGGCTATATGGGCTCAACACTCTGCTGGTACATGGGGATCATGGAAGATCCAAATTATGGCATGAGTGGTGCGGTCACATCAACTATGGCACTCTGGCCAAAATGCAAAAGTCCAAGATGGTGGATGGAATTCCACCGATTGTAGGAAAGGATCATGTCTACAAGGCTTGCTTGGAGGGCAAGCAACATAGGGACAAGTTCCCTCATCATGGGCCAAGAAGCCACTGGACTTGGTTCACTTTGACATTTACGCCCGATATCGACAAATTCATTTGCAGGTTCATGCTATTCTTTGTTATTTGTGGATGATTTTAGTCATATTACCCAGATATATTGCATAGGCTAGAAATCTCAGGCTTATGGGAAATTCAAGGAATGGAGGGCCAAGTTAAAAAAGGAGACCGGGGAGGAAGTCAAAGCCTTTCACGTGGACAAAGGGGGGAAGTTCTGTTCTATTGAATTCAATGATTTTTGCAAGAAGCACGGGATCAAGCGACAACTTATTGTAGCCTCCTACACATCTCAATAGAATGGTCTGTCAAGCAGTGCTCAGCGAAAGCATAAGACCATCAAAGAGATAGGTTTAACCATGCTGTAAGAGAGAAGTCTTTTGAAAGCTTACTGGGGTGAAGTTGTGATGTGAATACCATTCACATCCACGATAGAACCAAGACTAAGGCTTTTGATGATATGACTCCATACAAAGCTTACTATGGTAAGAAACCTACAATATCTCATTTGAGGATTCTTGGTACTAATGCATTTGTTCATGTGCATAAGGATGAAAGGACGAAGATTGATTCTAAAAGTGAATGATGTATTTTTGTTGGGTACAGTGACGAATCCAAGGCTTATCGCCTCTTCGACCTGATGAAGAAATAGATCATTATTAGTAGGGATGTGGTATTTGAAGAGATAGAGCCCCAGACTAAAGAAGAGGTTCAAGAACGTCCGGCACTACCCCAACCCAGGGTGACAATCCAAGACGTGGAGAAGACTAAGATACCCAAGGAAGAGGAGGAGGAGAAAGATGAACTAGTACCAGCTCCACATGCACCTCTAGTAGAGAAGAAGCTACTTTAGTGGTATTTGAAGACTTTACAAGACTCACGGTTCACTGACATCCCCGAGAGCAGTTTCGAAGGCAGAGGTCTTAACGTAGTGTGAAGACTCCCTATATGAACAATGCAATGGTGGCTAGCTTGTTGAGCCCAGATCCTTTGAGGAGGCAAATGATATTCTAGAATGGCAGGATGCTATGAAGGTAGAAATGGATGCCATTTTGAAGAACCACACCTAGGATTTGGTGGACAAGCCTCCTAGGTGGAAGGTGATTGGTACCAAATGGGTGTATAAGCTAAAGTTCAAGTCAGATGGGAGCTTGAACAAGTACAAAGCAAGATTGGTGGTGAAAGGTTATGCACAATCAAAAGGACTTGATTTTGAGGAGATCTTTGCCTTGGCTACCCATCATGGATGGCCTATCTTTTAGATGGACATGAAGTCGGCATTCTTGAATGGAACTTTGGAGGAGGATGTATGTGTGGATCAGCCATGGCAAGCTTTCAGGTTCTAGGTTCTACATCCAAGGTATGCAAGCTAAAGAAGGCATTGTACATGCTAGAAAGTCCCTTAGGGAATTCTTTTGGAAGATCAAACTACAACGGAGTACATTTGAGGCAAATCTCTAACTCTTTTGTAAAGGGTGGTTGCAGCTGGTACTTATGTGGATGACTTTATCCATTCTTGAATGGAACTTTGGAGGAGGATGTATATAATGTGGATTAGCCATGCCAAGCTTTCAGTCTCTAGGGTCTGGTATGTAAGCTAAAGAAGGCATTGTACATGCTAGAAAGGCCCTGAGGGAATTCTTTTGAAGATCGAGCTACAACAGAGTGCATTTGAGGCAAAGCTCTCTTTTCTAAAGGGGGGTTGTAGCTAGTACTTATGTGGATGACCTTATCCATACAAGAGATCACTCAAAGAAAATTGCTCAAGTCGAGAAACCACTCATGGAGGAATTTGAGATGATAGACTTGGTTTTTGGGGATTGAAATGAAGCAAGAGAAGAGCAGCATATTCATCTCTGAGGAGAGTTACTCAATTGAATTTAGATGGAAGAGTGCAAGGTGGAAATAAATCCCATGGAGTTTGGTTTGAAGCCGAAGCATCCATGATACATCTCCGCCGGTTGATGCATCTCACTATTGACGGATGGTGGGTAGTCTAATTTATCTCACCAACGCAAAACTAGATGTTTCCTTTGTAGTAGGGTTGCTATGTTGATTCTTTGCCAAACCCAAGAAGGCCCATTGGTTGCATGAGGATTTTGGGGTACTTGAAGGATACATGCACCTATGGCATTTCCTATAGTAAAGTCAAGTTGGGTGGATTTTGTGATAGTGAATGGGAAGGTGATGGTGACACCAGGCATTCAACTATAGGGTACTATTTTGTACTTGCATCAGGGGCCATTTCATGGCTAAGCAAGAAACAACCCTCTTTTGCCCTTTCATTCGTCAATAGAGGCTGAGCACAAGGCTACTTGCATAGCAACATGCGAGATGTTTTGGCTCAGGTGGATGCTAGAGGACATGGATGTGACTTAAGAGGATATGATGATGATCATGTGAGTTGCATTACCATCGTCAAGAACCTATCTTCCATGCATGGATGAAGCATATCGAAGTCCACTACCACTTCGTATGGGAGCTCATCATCGACACTATCATGAAGCTAATGTATTGTCCGACCATCAATAATATATTAGACATCTTCATGAAGGCGCTCCCAAGGGAACATTTAGAGCACCTCATTCGATGCATGGGGGCTAGCCCACAGTTGTGTCATTGAAAGAGTGTGTTAGAAATCACTGTCCCCACTTGTGAGCCCTAATTTGAAGGGACAAGGGGGCAGTAGATGAGGACTATAACAGAGCCCAGCAGAGGGGCCTATAGGCTTGGCATAGCAGCAACTCATGTGCCCAGCACATGGGCCTTTTATATGCCAGGCAAAGCTAGGCAAGGTGGCCCAAAGTCAGCGCATATAGCCACATAGCAGTCTGCTAGGAGGCGGCCCAGAAGTTGGTGCAACAAGGGGCAAAAGTCACCCCCCCTAGTCGGGTATTTTGGCCCTAAATCGGGGCTATATAAACCCCCTCCCCTCATTGTTTTCTTATCTAGCATATAGTAGAAGCCTCCAACATAGGTAGCACAATACACACTTTTGAGAGGCCATCTTTGGTAAGAGATCCAAGGTTTATCCAAGCACCTTGCTAGAGTATTTGTAGAGTTCATCCTGAGCGAGTTTTCCCACTGCTTGGAGGAGATATATATATACATATATATATGAGTTCTCTCTCCTCTCTATGTTATCTATTATGAGTAAGGTTTGCATCATTGTGATCATTTGTTAGAGTGTATACTTGGAGCTAAAGGCTCCAGAGGTGTGAGTGATTCTATCCTCTTATTTCCAACACAAAGTGGGTTTGATGAGGATATAGCCACCCTGTCTACCATGCCACCTCATCTGGCCATAATCTCTTGGGTAAATACCAAGTGAGCCAATGGCCTAAAGGAAGGGATGACATTGGGAGAGTGCTGAATTATAGAAAACCTCTAATCCTCGAAGTTTAGAGGCCCAGTCATTGAGAAACAACACCTTGCCGAGGCACAACAACTAATGTGTGATTGCTAATAAAAAATTGAGCAATGACTTAGAACCAGCAAGGGGCCAGATACCATCCATCCTAGCTATCATGCCTTAAATAGAGCCCCTAAATCCTCTCCTATACTCGAAAGAGTGGATGAGAAAGGATGTTCACTCCTAATGCATAAAATGTCTGAGGAGGACCTTGCATCTTGGGCAGTGTGTGCACTAAGTCTAAGGGGGAATCGACGATGGAGAACATAGAGTATTGAAAAGTGGCTACATAATGTAGTGAAAGCCTAAAGGAGGGAGAATGTGTGGACCCATGAGCAAGGGAGGGGCCGACCAATAGGTTGGGTGCCAGTTTCATCACCTCATATTTTCGCTCCCCTATTCATTGACAACAAGTTGGGACTCAAAAGTTTTGACAAGGATGTCTGCGTTCTGGCCAATTTGACGTAGATGAGGCAATGAACTAGCTATCACTTTTGATCGAATAGTGTGGATCAAATCCCACTACTACACACGGATCCTATTGCGACGTTTACGTACCGATGTTTAGTGTGCATGGGGCGCTAATCGTCGGTATGAAAAGCGCATCCCATAAAGCATCACTATATAGCGACGTTAAGCAAACATCGCTATATAGCGACGATTATAAAGGTTGCTATATAGCGACTTTTAAGTGTCGTTATATTCTCTAACTCCAACCCTCACCACTCTCTAACACTCTCTTTCTTTATACCCCCTCACCCCACTCATGCCCATGCCCTGTATCGTCCTGTCTGGGTGTCCACCATCCCTTGGTGCTCTTGCCACTCGTGCCTCATCGTATTAGGCACTTCGCTATATAGCGACACTGAGATACTATTTTATAGCGACATTTTCCAGATGTTTTTTACTCATATAGGCCTTAAAAGTTAGTTTTTTCCAATGACAAATTTTTTTAAATTTTCATACATGTTTGATCTCATAGAGAATAAAAATATGAGAGCATGTACATGTTTGATCCTTTGAAAGAATAAAAGTACAAGAGCATGTACATCAAGTTTGAAGCTCATATATTCATGTCTATGTTTGAAACTTGGCTTCATCTTGAGCCAAGTCTAGTATGCTAAACAAGTCTATCTCCAACTCTATAGTGAGTTGATCTCTTATATCATCATCGTACGTTCACCATCGACTACTTGAATATCTTCTTCAATAAAGTCGGGTGATTCTTGATGATCGTCACCTTCTTCCTCAATATCGTGATCTCCATCTTTCTCCCATATAATGTCATTATGCACATCTTCCTCTTGGCTCATATTGTGATCTTCATCTTCTTCTCCAAATCCATCTGGATCAATTGGATCCGGCATTGGTAGTGGCATCTCCATATCCACATGATCTCTATCTTCATATCCACATTGGTAGTGTGAAGGTATATGCACAACACCCTCCTCATCCTGTCTCAAGATTTCGTGTCGTGTACACATGCAATATTAATCACAAACTCAAATAGCAATGACTTTTTGATGATCCATCACCATGTGCACCACCAACTGCGGGTATTGGTTTGGGCTCCTCCCCATACATCCTCAAGTGGTGCATGACAATACAGCATTGATGTCATACTTCTCGCTTGCAATGAGTGCAATGACAATACAACCTCTCTGTAAGCCACTCTATACTCCCGAGCATTGGCGCATCATCTGACAAGCTTTCACTCGTCCCTTCCATCTGCACACCTCTAAAGTCACAACACAAAATGCAAGGAAATCCATTAAGATCCAAAAAATAGGCACCCATGAGCTCCTTCCCTCTCTTCTTAGATCAAGTGCCTTGAATTGACACTTTTAAGGTATAAGTGTCACTATATAGCAACACTTAGGGTAAAAGGTCGCTATATAGCCACACTTAGGATTAAGTGTCGCTATGTAGCGACTTTTAGGGTAAAAGGTCGCTATATAGCGACTTTTAGGGTTTGGGTTTAGGGTTTAGGGTTTAGTGTTAAAGGTCGTTATATAGCGACGGAAAAAATTAAAAATGTTGTTATATAGCGACGAATAAGTGTCGCTATATAGCGACGATGTAGGTTAAAACCCGAAACTCTCGTCGCGCAGCGTTTTCTAATCTCTATACTATTCTCTAATCTCTCAAGATAGCAAGCCAATATCTCCTCCCACCTATTTTCGACGACCTCCCACCTATTTCAAGCAACCTCCTACTCTATTTTCCACTCCTCACCCTTCTCCTAGCTCTTGTACTCCCTCTTTACCCTTTTTCCTCTTTGGTTTCTTGAAAGGAAGTTCTTCAAGAGGTGAGTTTGTTTCAAGAATGTAGGTTGCTTTTTGTTAGCTTTAGTTTTGTGAGTGCTTCTTCTTGTATTGCTAAACCTGTAAACTAGTTTTCATGCTTGTTTTCAAAGGATTGAAGCAAAAAACGAGATTTCAAGAAAGAAAGAAGACTCACCTCTTTTTTCTGTATTTCTCTTCCTTCTCTTTCTCCTTGTCTCCTCAATCTCCTCCTTTCCTTGTCTTCTCAATCTCCTTCTTTCAAGAAGTTGCTTTTGTAATCTCCTCCTTCATCTAACATCTTATTTGAAAAAATGGGTTGTTTTCTCTCTTTTGTAGGGCCAGTCCACTACACCGAGCAGGACATACTATTTCAGGTAAGTGCTTCCTCTTTCTTCCATTTATTATTTTTGTTATTTGCATTGGCCTGCAGCTTGCGCCTTAAGCGCTAGCTGCAGTGATGGGCATAGGAACCCTCTCTTCCCCTCAAACTCTTTCCTTCTTCCCCCTTCTCTTATTCTCTTTTTTCCCCCTTCTCTTTTTTCCCTCTTCTCTTATTCTCTATTTCCCCCTTCTCTCTTTCCTTTCCCTCTTATTCTCTATTTCCCCCTTCTCTCATTCTCTATTTCTGCATAAGCTGAGCATGAGCTTATGTGGAAATACAGAATGAGAGAAGCATAAGCATAAGCATAAGCTCATGCTTATGCTTCTCTCTTTTCCCCTTCTCTCATTCTCTATTTCCGCATAAGCTCATGCTCATGCATGAGCATAAGCATGAGCTTATGCTTATGCTTCTCTCTTTCCCCCTTCTCTATTTCCCCCTTCTCTTATTCTCTATTTCCGCATAAGCATAAGCTCATGCTTATGCTTATGCTCATGCCCTTCTCTCATTCTCTATTTCCGCATAAGCTCATGCTCATGCATAAGCATAAGCATGATGCTTATGCTTATGCTTATGCTTATAAGCATAAGCATAAGCTCTTGCTTATGCTTATGCATGAGCATGAGCTTATGCTCATGCTTATGCTTCTCTGTTTCCCCCTTCTCTCATTCTCTATTTCAACATAAGCTCATGCATAAGCATAAGCATGAGCTTATGCTTCTCTATTTCCTCTAACTCTTATTCTCTATTTCCGCATAAGCATAAGCTCATGCTTATGCTTATGATTCTCTCTTTCCCCCTTCTCTGATTCTTATGCGCATCTTCCTCTTATGCTCATGCTTATGCTTCTCTCTTTCCCCCTTCTCTATTTCCTCTAACTCTTATTCTCTATTTCCGCATAAGCATAAGCAGGAGCTTATGCTTATGCTTATGCTTTAGCATAAGCATAAGCTCATGCTTATGCTTCTCTCTTTCCCCCTTCTCTCATTCCTCTAACTCTTATTCTCTAAACAGGATTAGTGGGGCTAAACAGGGCCATAGCAAGCCCTGTTTAGCCCCACTAACCTTTTTTTTTAAGTTCTGTTAAATGTCGCTATATAGCGACGTTTACCAGTGTCGCTATATAGCGACGATTAACAGTGTCGCTATATAGTGACGTTTGTCATCGTTGCTATATAGCGACGGTTCTTTTTTGACGCTTTTAGCGACTTTTATAGCGACGTTTGCGCCCGTGAAAAAAAAAAATTTAATGTAAAAAGCGTCGGTATTTTCGTCGAAAAATGGCCTATGCCTTGTAGTGTCCCTAGCCATTGACGGTGGGCAAGACACCTCTCCCGCTCATAAGATGGCTCACATGGTGGAGGAAAGCACTCTAGCTCGCCTGTGAAGTGAGCCCTTTTATGAGGGGCAGAGGTGTCCCTTTGCCCTATACCATTTTGTGAGGGGGTGATGCAGAGCTCCCCTGGAGGAGGTAGTATAAGAGGTTGCCACATTGAAATGCATGCATTGATGTTGACATGACAACCTCTAGTGTATCTTTACTACTTCATAAAATTTCAAGAACATCATGCACGAGACTTTCACTTCACACCATGCATTTGCAACTCACTTCCAACCATTCTCACGAGGATACTTTGAGACCTCCAAGTCATTGGAGATTGCGGAAAGTCATCGTGACATGATGTTCAGAGATAAGAGACATCTCCTCGAAAGTATATAGAGCATTTCTTAATACAAAGGCATCACAAAAAAAAATTTAAATCTTTTTCTCAAGGGATAAAGTGCAAGTTAAGTGAGGAAGGAATGGAAGTGGGCTTAATTGTGAGGGATGCAATGTGGGAGCTAAGGGCCAAGCTATTGCATTGGAGGCTCGGCCCTTTTATTATGTTCAAGAAAGGACATATGACATTCTTTGTGCTTGCTTGGAAAGTGAGAAGCCTCAATCAAAACAATACAAGCTTGCTTAGAAAAGATGGAGGAGCAATCTTTGGAAAGGCCAAGAGCACATTCCAAGAATATCTAGGTATTGTTCCCCACTTTTAAGGTTTGGTTGAGGTGCAGAAAATGTAGGGAAAAGGGGGGACCACCTCTTCCCCCAACTAACTATGGCGAGTGGGCATTATCCTGAACCATTTTATGAGGGCAGAGGCAAAATCTCCCCCTTTTTTAACCAGCAAGTGCTTGGGGAGACAGCACAATAGGTTGCCACACTAGATTACATGGATTGATGTTGACAAGAAAGACTCTAGTGCTAAACAACGATAGGATGGTAGATTTACCATTTTGTATTGGATGGCCAAGATTGATTGTTCGCCAACCCAAGCATTTTGTATTGAATGGACAAGATTCATCTTTCGCCAACCCAAGCATTTGATGGAGCAACATAGGCCTTTGTATCTCTAAGTTGTATGGCTAGCAATGCTTGCCAAAGTGAAAGTTGCATCCAAGGGTTGAAAATAGGTGCTCATTGGGAGCTCTTGGATGCAATATGAAGATGAACGAGATTGCTTTCAATTCAAAATTCCTTCCCCTCCTGCACTGTAAATCATGCCATGCATGTCTCCATTTTTTTCCCTTTTTCTTGTTTTATCCCTCTCGATCTTCACATTTGTCCCTCTCTTGTCCACCATGATTTTTGTACATTTTATATGATGCCAATTGCTATCTCCTTTTCTATTATGTTCTTCATCTCAAATCCATATGTAGCATTGTCATTAGCATATGTGTGTCCTTCTTCATTGATCTACTTTGACATGTATACATGGTGTTGGATATTGTTAGAAATATGTTCAAGGGCTTCAATACATAAAAATCCTACATATCAAGTGCATTTAAGGGGATAAAATTGCATTATTTATAAACTTTAGGCCTTTTAAATAACCCCCTTTTGTATACAAACTTAAGGATTTCCTTTAAATCCCATTTAAGAACCCCCTCTATAAGTGTATTTCTGTAAGGTTTTTAAAATTTTGGTAATTTGGGAAGTGCTTCTATTAAATGCGTGTGCTATATTGACATATTGTTAAGTAAATACCCCAATGTGGAAGGAGGGTTACTTCATTATCATTAGTTTAAAGGTAGAGAGTTGGTATTTCTTTATCGCATCATCTGTCACTCACTATTGTTTGTTTCTAAGAAAAGCCTTCTCGTGACCTTTCATTAATTCAAAAGGCAAAATTTTGCACCAAACATAATAAGAGCATGGAGACACCAAAAAGCTCCTAAACTAACATATTAGAATAGGTACCCTAAATGTTTTTAAAAAGAAAGTACTAATGTTGAAGACCCATCTCAACATCATGTCTTAGAAGTCTTCAAGTCCATCGGATTTCAAAGAGTAGCCACAAATTGGGAGCCCATATCTTTTTATAAAAGGCATTGCACACAATTACAATGCTAAAAAGGAAAGGGTTTGGAAACCTAACCCTTTAAAAGAATATTGAAAACCGTAACCATAATCCTAAACGGTTTATATATGTTCATTCTTTACAACAACTAATCTAGTGTATGGGTAGTCATTTGTCTCTTGTCCTCTCCCTCTTATATTTTATCATGGTATCAAAGCACATTCATGCCTTTACCGAGGCTTCTTACATTTTCAATCGTAGTGGGATATGGGAGCTTTATTTTGGTTTAAGAAGGCTCTCAAATCGAAGTTTTGAGTCTCTTGTTGTACCTTTTTGAAGAGAGAGACCTTATTCTATGTGAGAGTCCTTTTGTGTGAGTTTTTTAGTGATTCCTCTTCTTGGTATTTGTTTCCTTTTCAGTCATACTAAGGCTAGTTTCCTACTCTATAGTCTATCCTGCCACAATGAGCAACCGTAGGCAGTAGACTCAAACCAAACAACCTCGAACAACCTACAAACTATAGCGGCTATAACGACCACAACCCCAATGGCAAAGAAGAGAATACAACTAGGTGATGCAATGGCATACGATAGTAGCCTATATCAGAACACTTAATAGCTTACAACAAGCTACTACATGTAGTTAGTAAAAGATGCAATAGACATAGATAAGCAAGTAGCCAGACCTTGACTTAGAAGCAGTAAGTAAGCAAGAACAATGACTCATAGATTCCACAAGAATTAACAACATCTACAATGACAATGCCAACAAAAGCTCGACTAGCAGCACACATCAAAGAAATGTGATATACGGACAAATAGCTGGAACGCCAACATACTAGCAACACAAACTTGGATGTGTACATGAATGTCAGTCATGTTATCATGTATGATGCATATTGTACATTGCATCTATTTTTTGATTTATTTGATGCATATTATAGTGGATGGTTAAGCCAATTTAAGTGTCTAGATCATTCTAGAGAACCAACTCCCCAATAATTAAATCCCACGTTCTTATTGGGACATCTAGTTTCTGTGACTTCGATTATAGGGACAAACAGATGCCTTAACTATGTATGTTTCTAAGAGTTTTACATTATGGATATGTAGTGCATCATACCTTCATCAATATTTATCCAAATTCAGGCCCCATTTGAACTAGGCTTTTACACAAAAGTAACACCTTTTGACATCATTTTTTGAGACTTTTTACCACTTTTGGGCATCACTACTGTGGCATACTTCGACGTCATTTTCAAACATTACTTTTTGCGATTTTGACCATATCTTAATCAATTTTGATCAAAATCTAGTTCTATCTTTACCAATAGCTTTGGCATGTCAGAATGGTATTCTCAAGACAATTTTGAGAACTTTTGTATCTCTTTTTATAACATTATTCACAAAATGATCACTTTTTTACTTGTTTGATTTGTATGTATTTGACACACAAATTATGTCAACTATAAGCAACATCAATCTTGAGAATAAAAAAAACTAGAGAACTCAAATTATGGTATTTGGAAATACAAAATGGAAACAATTCTTATCTTGCATGATAGATTAGAATATGTTTATGGTACATTACCGAAACCAACCAAAAATCAACCCTCTGATGAACTCAAACTAGCTTCACATTCCAAACCTCTCATAGAAGGGGTATTTCAAGTGCTAGCCTCCAACCCATCTATTTCTTGATCTTCCATTTTCATTCTCTACTTCCACATCTTCAAAGAAATGTCGGTTTCTAGGTGCAACTTGAATCACAAATGACCACTAGTTGTCCACTCGATCAGGTTGAAAGATCAGCTAAGACAAAAATCCATGATATGTTCATGCAAGCGTTAATGAAATTGAAGAGCAAATGATATCCATATTAAAAAAATGCTTACTTGTTTGCAATGCGTAGGTTGCACGAACATGTTGTGAAGGTAACTTTTCTATGGCCTGCGGTTGGTAGACATTTTCGGAGGCTTGTACGCTTTTCAAGACTCAAATGAAGCGTAATCAATTCTCATATTAGTAGTTTGAGCACCAAAGCGTCAATGTCTTCCCAGCCTGTCTTCCCAGCCAATAGAAAGCTGGCATGCGTGTCTCATTCAATGCTCCAATGCTGGTATGGGCAAGCCAATCAAACATGTTGAGCTCAGCTCGTGGAGAGCTCCCTGGAGGTAATCAAGAGTCAAGATGCCCAAGAGTCCTCTAGTAAATGCTTGACACTAGTTTGGGTGTGAGCCAAATGACCTTATGGAACAAACTTTACTAGTTTGCGTGTGAGCAAAGTGACTTTAGGCAAGTGTGAAGGAAATGACCTAAGTGTATTTTCTGCGCGACTTCCAAATCTGTTTGGTGTGAAATTTCCTTAGCCGTGTTTGTTAAGGTTTCTCACTTTCCAAGCACCATCGTTTTATCGTGTTACTCAAGCGTCCAGAACAGCAGCACTCCGTATAGCACCTCTATATAAATTCCCAGCACCACTTCCTCCACAACTCCATCGCGCGAGCACCGACCACCTTCCCGCATCGCATCCCTCCCTCTTCCATTCCTTCCTCCCTTCCCTTGGGCTTTGTTCCTGCAACCTTTTCATCAACTCTTCTCTTTCCAATTTGCTCGTTGCCGTGATCAGCCTCTGCGTATTGACCGTATACTTAGCTTCCAAGGAGATGTCTCCGGACCGTGCTGTCATGAAACTTTCATCCGAAGGTCATCACACGACGGTTTCTTCACAATCGGCTGGCGCAATATCACGGAGTATCTTCCCTGAGAATTGCCGCAAGCGCGTGGTGCCAGGTGAAAATCTCTTGCTTGATGTGGTTCTTGAAATTCCAAGAAGCACTATAGATAAACGAACGAAGTTCCGAGTTGTGATCATTGCAATAAAAGCAATAATCCGCTTCGAGCGCGTGCAAAGCCAGTCAAGAATAGAATTTTCCGACCTAATTGAGGTTGAAGAGATTGTTCGGCACCAGGATTATGTCACATCGCTGAGTGGAGCAGAGGGTTGGGCTACGCATCTGCCATCATACTATTCAAATTCTGCAGACGGAGAGAAGTCTTTTCCTTTCGGAGAGAACGTACATCCTATAACTGTTGGCCTTCCTTCGCCGAATTTAACCTTACTGTCTTCCAAGGTTTACTCTCAAGATGCTGCTAAATATTTGCCATCAGAAAAGGTGTACTTTCAAGATGCTGCGAAATATTTGTTATCAGATCATGAGCGTAAGAGCTTTTCAATCTCATTGCCCACAGGCAAGCATGTGGTGGCAGGTGAAAAGGATATTGTTTGTGAGATTGAAAGAACTGCAGGGGAATCGAAGAAGTTTAAGGTTGTGGTGATTGCCATGAGAGCCGCATTCCGCTTCCAGCTCCAAAGCCAACTTCGTGCAGATTTTTCCCAGCTAAATAAAATCGAAGAAATCGTTCGGCATCGCGATCTGGATCGAGTGCAACAGTTGGGTGGAGTGGACGGCGTGGCCAAGCGCTTGCAGATAAATCTACAGAAAGGCGTTTCCGCGGATGAAGAGGAGTTGGCAAGGCGCAAGCTTGCTTTTGGGGAGAACGTGTATCCCAGGAAAGCAAGCAAAACTTTGTGGCATTTCTTGTTTCAAGCTTCGAAAGATGCTACGTTGATCATATTGATGCTGTGCGGGATTCTATCTCTAGGATTTGGGATCAAAAGCGAGGGTGTGCAACACGGCTGGTACGATGGAGTTAGCATTGCGTTTGCTGTGCTTCTAGTGGTGGTCGTCACAGGCATAAGTGATTACAAGCAGTCCAGACAGTTTCAAAGCCTCAACGAAGAGAAAGAGAACATACAAGTGCAGGTTGTGAGAGGAGGGCGGAGAGTAGCAGTGTCCATATCGGACATCGTGGTGGGCGACATCGTGGAGCTTCGGATTGGCGATCGAGTTCCTGCGGACGGATTGTTGGTGAAAGGGCAATGTCTGGCGATCGACGAGTCTAGCTTGACAGGAGAAAGCGAGCTGGTGCTTCCCAACGAGAAGCAGCCCTTCTTGGTATCCGGCAGCAAAGTGGGCGATGGATATGGCTCGATGCTGGTGACTGGAGTGGGAAGCAACACGGAATGGGGGCAACTGATGGCAGCCATCAGCGACGACAGCGCTAATGAGGAAAGCACGCCGCTGCAAACACGCTTGACGGGTGCGGCGGTGTTCATCGGGAAGGTGGGACTTTCGGTGGCGACGGCGGTGCTGATAATTCTCCTGATATTCTACTTCAGCGGGCACACGAGCGGAAGCTCAGGGACGAAGTTCAAGGAAGGGAGGACGAGTGCAACGGAAGCGATGAACAGCATTGTGCAAATCTTCTCCATAGCGGTGACGATAGTGGTGGTGGCGGTGCCGGAGGGGCTACCGTTGGCCGTGACGCTCACTCTGGCGTATTCGATGAGAAAGATGATGAACGACAAGGCGCTTGTGAGGAGATTGGCTGCTTGCGAGACCATGGGCTCAGCTACAACCATCTGCAGCGACAAGACCGGGACGCTAACAATGAACGTGATGAAGGTCGTGAGAGAATGGACCGCCGGCAGAATGCATTCCACCACGGAAGAACGCCAGGACGGCCTGAATGGAATCCTCAGCATGCCTACCAACGCGCAAGCCCTTCTCTTGCAGGGTATTGCTCACAACAGCACGGGAAGTGTTTATAATGGTGACGTGAGCGGAAGTCCCACTGAACAGGCGCTTCTCTCCTGGGGATTGGCCGGGAACATGTCATTCCAGCGGGAACGCGACGCCGGGGACGTCATCAAGGTGGAAACCTTCAATTCTGAGAAGAAGCGCGCCGGAGTGGCCGTGAGGGAGCGTCGGAATGGGCGCGTTGTGGCTCATTGGAAGGGCGCCGCAGAGATCATTCTGTCTGGGTGTGATAAGTGCGTGGATGGCGACGGAGCGGTGACGGAGATAACGCCGGGAATGAGGACGGAACTGGAGAGGGTGATAGAGGGAATGGCAGCTGCAAGCCTCCGGTGCATAGCTTTTGCGTACAGTGAAATGTCTGAGAATGCAGAATGGACGTTGCCGGAGCGAGAATTGACGCTTCTAGCGATGGTCGGAATCAAGGACCCATGCCGGCCGGGGGTTCGGAAAGCAGTCCACAGAGTACAGGGAGCAGGGATTCGAGTGAGAATGGTCACTGGGGACAATCTTCTCACAGCCAAGGCGGTGGCAACAGAGTGCGGCATTCTCCGGCAAGGTGATGTGGCAGTCGAGGGGGACACATTCCGGAGCTGGAATGACGCCGAGATGCGGGAAAGGCTGCCGGAAATGTCCATTCTGGCCAGAGCGCGCCCTGCCGACAAACTCCGCCTCGTTAAAATGCTCCAATCCATGGGAGAAATCGTTGCCGTAACCGGCGACGGAAGTAACGACGCTCCGGCACTCCACCAAGCTCATATCGGCCTCTCCATGGGTATCCAGGGTACCGACGTTGCTAAAGAAAGTTCCGACATCATCATCCTCGACGATAATTTCACTTCCGTCGTCAATGTCGTCCGTTGGGGCCGCTCCGTCTTCTCCAACATCCAGAAATTTCTTCAGTTCCAGCTTACTGTTAACTTCGCCGCCCTCGCCATCAACTTCGTCGCTGCTGTCTCCTCCGGCAAAGTTCCTCTCACTGCCGTTCAGCTCCTTTGGGTTAACCTCATCATGGACACCCTCGGCGCCCTCGCCCTCGCCACTGAGCCCCCTTCCGACGAACTTTTGCTTTCTCCCCCCATCGATCACGACCAGCCCCTCATCTCCAACTACATGTGGCGTAACCTCGCCTCCCAGGCCGCCTACCAGATCGCCCTCCTCCTCACCCTCCAGTTCCGTGGCCCCTCCCTCCTCGGCCTCTCCGGCCCCGATGCCAACCTCATCAATCGCACCGTCATCTTCAACACCTTTGTCCTCTGCCAGCTCTTCAACGAGGTGAATGCCCGCCAACTCCAGGCGCGCAACATCTTCCGTGGCATCTTCCGCAACCGCCTCTTCATCGCCATTGTGTTCGGCACGCTCGTGTTGCAGGTTGTGATGGTGGAGTTCCTAGAGAAGTTCGCTGCTACTGTCCGCTTGGACTGGCAACACTGGTTGGCCTGCACAGGATTCGCATCGCTAAGCTGGCCTATTGCTTTCTTCACAAAATACATTCCTGTTCCCAGTAAACCGTTCTTTCAGTACTTAGTTCAGAACTTCAGACGCCCATTCCAACTGGGATAAGTTCAATCCCCAAGCTGTCAATATGATGGAGGGACAGTGGACTGTGGACAATGATACGAAAAGAGTCTACTTTCCTACGTAGCATATATTGGATACGTCTGAAAGGCAAATTTGATCGAAACCTCCACGAATTCGACGCCCTGATCGTACCAGTCTTCTATTATCTCGTAGTGCCAATCTTCTCGCGCCAGTGAGACTATATAGGACATATTGATCAATGCCTTTGCGGCTTTGCCAAGAATTTACAAACGAGAATATATATTTTATGGCATACTGAGAAACTGATCAGTGGCTTAGCCAGGTTTATTACGAGAATTTGACAGTTTGCTTGAATCTCCCCATTTGTGCCTGTAAGTGGCTGGATATTGCCCATTTTCATCAAGGCTCAATCGCTACTGTAGTTGCCACCGTAAGTGGTGTTGTGATAAAAGTGGAAGATGGTGCAGGGATCGTGGACCAAGTGGGCGTCGGAGATGGCCCATTCATCTTGTTTTGTTGATCGATCCTACTAGGTTGGTTGTCGGCCTGAGTGAATGATTCGACAAATTGGCTACTCGGTTGGTCTAGGGAGCACTTTAGCTACTATAAAAGTGCACCCTTGGGACAGGGATCGTGGACCAGGTGGGCGTCGGAGATGGCCCATTCATCTTGTTTTGTTGATCAATCCTACTAGGTTGGTTGTCGGCCTGAGTCAATGATTCCACAAATTGGCTACTTGGTTGGTCTAGGGAGCACTTTAGCTACTATAAAAGTGCACCCTTGGGACATGAGTCTATGCCTCCTTCAAGGCACTCTAGTGTACAAACTAGTGCGAGAGTTCAACAACCTTAGCCTAGAGTAGCTATTGTCTCCTACACAATAGTTAAGGAGGAGTTCTCAAAATGAAGGTGAATCATAGTACCATTTAGGGTGTTTACCTCATCCAACATGAGGTGGAGTATATTTTGGACAAATTTTATACTTTATTTCGACATGGATGTGGGGATGGAAACCAGCCCAAGCATTCAGATTTCATGGATAAAATCAGATTTCATAGCTCAACAATCGTACATAGATGCCTAGTCTCATGCATTCCTTGTAGCGGTAAATGCATGAGAACTTTTGCTTAACTAAATACACACAAGAACATCTAAATGATAGCAAAACAAAATGAGAAATGAGCAACAAAAAAAGATGGCTATTTTGATAGTTTGGATAGCATGCCTAAATGAGTGCAGATGCTACATCATTGTAGATAGGGCACCAGAGTACTAATGCATCAGCATCTTATGCATACACAAAAAGAATACATAGTGGGTAGAATGCACGATGTTTATTATGCAAAAGACTAGATCTAGTCTGCCCTTGGGATGCTTATTGGTGAGAAGCTCATCATGAGCTTGCTTATGAGTGATCTTATTCACGATGATCTCATTGGGTCCCTTAATGAATCACATACATGGGATACAGACTATCCTTTATGACAGACATTTGGCAACTCCGAGCCTTGTGTGGATGCTATTTGGACATATAGCCAAAATGTTTTAGCCCCTGAAATGTTTCATTGAAGGCATGTTCAACTGCCATTTTTGCTAGCTTTGCTCTAGGCAACTCTCCTTCTCATGCTACTACCTTTTACACTCTTTTGCCTTCTTTGCTCCCTCTTGGCCCTGCACACTACATACTCAACTCACCTTCTTCATGCACAATTTGCTTGCCTTCTTTTCACTTTTTCACCTGCTTCATTTTGATGAATTTCTAACAACTTGAAACCATTTAAACAAAACGTTTCTTTTTTATGAATTTTTGCTCTGCCTATTGCAGGGGACCACACTCCTCCGAACCTCTCCCTTGGAGAAGGTGCTAATGCCGTCTGATGTCTATTACTGAGAACATATGCTCCTGGATCAAAAGGATGTCCACTATCTGCCCTACCACTGCCCTCTGCAACTCCTGCCGGAGTATCAAGTACTGCGGTTGACTACGAGCACGGTCATGGAGCCCGTGCACTTTCCAATTCACTATGGTCTAGCTCATGAGGACGGGGGTGCAGAGAACAAGGCTCCCCTATGAGTGGGTGCCTATTCCAGAACGATTGCCTTATGTGACTTTGCCTGGGGTTTGGAGGGCGAATAGTCCATGTCTGTGCGACAACGTACTAGGGTGGATACTAGCTCAATGCCGATCTTCCGTGCCCACTTCATCATGAAGGAGACTTCCACCCCGAACTGCTTCGCACACTTCTAGAGGGGCCTGTAGTATGCATGATCCATCGTTGCCTCAAGTGGCAATCTGATAACTCCTACTGCCAAATCACACGTCGGCTCCTCTCGCGTGAAGCTCAGCTAAAAATTCACCTCTGCGCCATGGGCGTACCAAAGATCCAATCCCCATGCTCCTCCTATCCACTTGTCCATCATGTGTGAAATCTGATCTCCCATGATAGCATCAAACACCTCTGGGTCCACTTCTCCAACCCTGTGGGGGCAAATTGGAAACTCTAAATAGGTGTGTCTGAGAGCCCATTGCGCTGATTAAACCCCCTTTCTATGGCTGCAGGATCATATTCGTTACCTCCAATGGTAAAGGATAGGAGTCTTGGATCTCCAAGTAGCTCCAAGGTCCCAACCTCCAAAAGTCCTGCGGTAAGGGGCACTTAGGTTAAAGGTGGGGAGCTGCTGACTTGGAGGACAAGCCCCATCCCTCTAGCTCCCTCCCCAAATGGGCCTGATGCTGTAATGAAGGAGCAAAGGGGGACATCGTCTTACCCTTGCCTGCTGGCAAGGGTGTCGAAGCAGGGGAGGGGAGGGAGGCTGAGGAACCTGCTATGAAGGTGGAGAGGGGGGAAATGGGGGGAGAATGGGGGCGGGGGCGGGAGGAGGTGGGGGGTGGAGGGAAGGGGGTGGGTGGTGAGAGTGATCATAGCAAGAGGGGCAAGGGGAACCCGGGGGGGGAGTGGAGGGGAGGGGGGGAGGGATCTGGAGGGGGAGGGGGAGGGGGGGGAATAGGGGTGATCACAGACTCCCCCTGTTGATCAGGCTCACCTGGGCTCTAGATCCACTCCTCCTCAGCCACTGTTGTCTGGCTACCATCCGCCATCGCCTCATCAAGAACTCCTGGGGCTCGCTGATGATGCAAGGGTGGATGCGGACGCTGAACCTCCATCATGTGAGGATCATCTGGTGGCCCCTTCCGCTGACGGAGGTGGATCGCCGTGTAAGGGTTCCTGTTGCTGTGCTCCTTCTTAGGTGCCTCGCGGACAACCTTCTCTCTCTCTCTCTCTCTCTCTCTCTCTCTCTCTCTCTCTCTCTCTCTCTGCGTTTGGCCCTCTGTCTACAACGCTTGCGAGCCTATTTGCTTGGTTTATTTTTCTTTTTAATCTGGGTCTAGTCCCCTTCTGAAGGGTCCACCTAGGGGGTCTAAGACTGCTGCTGCTCTTATCTGAGGGGTGCAGGACTCTGGTCTATTGGCTCTGCCTACCCTATGGAGGTAGGGGGGGAAATGCTCATCCATTGCCACGGGGGTAGGTGAGCCATTTGTCTACGCCAAAGACACATGGTAACGCAAAAATCTCCTCTCATTGGTGAAGTGTTCCCCCTTTGAGGGTCTCCAAGAGGATCAACTCTGGGAGGGACTCTTGGCTCTCAACCACTAGTCTGATCTTGTGGACCCCATCATCTACTACAACTGAGGTGGCTGTTGACTCTGGCAGGGCTCGAGCATGGTGCCAAATGCCCAACCAATGGAGGGGAGGATGGCTCATCCTTGGGAAGCCTTGGGAAGTGAAGTGTAACCAAAAAACGAGGAACATGGTGTGTCATGTCCATGTCCTCCACAAGTGTCGAGGTAGTGTAAGGGGGGCTCACCTAAATGAGGAATACGCCTCTTTCATAGATGGTGACCTCCTGGATGTGGTCACCCTCTAATGCCAAGCTTGCCTGGATCCACTCTTGCACCTATCTCCTTGTAGGCATGAGGCCCACAATTTTGCCCACGAGTGCCTTATTGTGGAGGGCTGAACTACCTATTTTATGTGTTGCTTGTCAGCTCTCAATATCAAATGCTTGTTTAGACTTGGGATATCATGCCTCTGATCTTTGCATCTCACTCTTGATCGAAGGCATGTTAAGAACCAGGGATTACTTCCCTGTATCTTCTCGAGTGGCCTTGCTCATGGCTCAACTCCTGCACTTGCTCTCCAAGCCATGTAGATCTTGATTCGTGATTTCTTACTAGTACTAGTCAGGAATCACCTATAGCTTATCCTCTACAATGACGTGTTCTAGAATGTAGCTTCCTCAAGACTTGATACTACTTAGTTAGTCCAAGGTTGTGCTCATGGCTTGAATCATAGGCGGGTTCTTGGTACTACTCTAAATCTTGGGTCTCTATTGAAAAATCCTCCGTCATAGCTCAGAGCTCATAGGTGGGTTCTTAGAAGTTCTATGAATCCTAACTCTGCATAGAAGAATCCTAGATCATAGCTCATAGGTCATAGCTCATAGTTGGGTTCTTGGAAGTACTATGAATCCTAACTCTCTATAGAAGAAGGCTCGGAGTCTTCACCATGAGATAGCCTCATGGATCCTTCTGTGTCCTACTCCTTGGCATAACTTGGCCACAAATTAGGAGCTAGTCCACTCAGCTGGTCCACTCTTGGTCTTGATGCAGTAGTCAGACAACGTCTATCACTGAGCGAGGCTAGGTCTTCTGGTTCCCCTTGCTCTTCCCCACTGGGGCCACTCACTACTCTTGGCCTTTGTTGTTGGCCATACATCCCTAGCTTGCACAGTAAGAAGGGTCTATGGCATAAGGGATGGCTTGTTCATGAGTCTCCTTTTGATGTCCCTAAATTTTTTATATATGCAGATCTTGGATATGGAATGATGAAGATGACAAGAAGATAACAGGTGAGGTATTTCAAACCAATGGAAAAGAGATAAATTTCTCTCATAAAACGCATGAGTAGATTTCCGCATTTATATTATGTAATTCAGAGAATGTGCAAAAATCCCTAGAGATCTATGAAAATGATAACGAAAATAGGTTGCAAGAGTAAAAAATCCTTTAGAGTTAGCGATATCCAAAAAAGTGTTCTTTGGATTGGTTTCAAGGTGCTATAGGACCCTAATGGATCTCATGTTACTCATTGTGAGGAACTATCACTTGGATGTGATTAGCATGTAAGTGAAATTAATTCTTTATGCATGTTAATTTATTTGGATTCCATCCTAGAACTTGTATTTGCAAGAACTGGATTGTATCTTTATACTATATAGGCACATGCCTAGGGTGTTTTTGTTGTATGGTCATCACTTTTGCAGAGAGGATTGATCGGTGATGAATTACCATGGACACTGGTCTTAATGCATTATTTCAACAACAAAATTGTGCAAGCGTAAGAGACAAGAATTAATTGATGATGAGCTCAATTATATTAGAGTATTGGAGCAAGTAAATGAAGTGAACTATAAGTCTCTCAAGATTGTGCTACTCAAAGAACATTTACAAGGGTCCTAATGCAACAATTAGAAAGGAGAAAAATGCTCTTTATGCTATTGACTCTTTGAAATTGCTTCGCTCATTTGATGAGCCATTTGTGTTCCCTCATGAACAAGAGTAGAATTCTCAGAAAGTTGCTTGGACACATTCTAGATACAATGACATTATGGAAGTCTATGGTAGAGCTGAGAAAAGAAGAAGGTACAAGGATTTTGCTGATTCAAGTCACTGAATGTTATCATCTTAGTGATTGAAGAGGCTTGAAAGTACTCATACGCACAAGTAGTGGTAGAGATCAAGAGGCTTGTGTGTGAATTGGGTCCTATCAATTGATGTGATCAAGGTTTTGATAGTGCTAGAAAGCCAACCCTTATTTTTCTGGGATCTCCTAGTCATATGGTGATGCATGGTCTACATTGGATGATCAGTATGGGTTTGCATCTCGCCTTATGTATTTGTAATCGACAATGCTAGGTCTGTCAAATGTCTCTGTGGATCTTTCAAAGGACATGCAAGTTCATAATGGGTCTTAGTATGGGGGCATTACACATGCTTTGCAAGAGCAAAAACTTGGTCACAAAGAAGCATCTGAAAAAGTAATCTGCATACCGTACTAGATGGGATGGAAATTGCAACCGGCTTTGATCCATTCTGCTCACATATTGGAAAATTGTCTTATCATCAGAACATCAAGACATTGGTTATGTTTCAGTGTCTAGTTTGTGGAAGATGATTTCAAGAAATATTTTGGCCAATTTGGAAATATTACCAACACCATTGTTATGTATGATCATAGCATCCAATGGCCCAGGGTCTTCGCATTTATCACTTTGGACACTGAAGACACCTCTTAACAAAGTCCTTGAAAATCCATTCCATGAGCTAATAAAAGCCATGATGGAGCTAAAACTTGCCGTCCCGAGAGAATTGTCTACACTTGGAGGAAGAAATTTTGGAGGTGAATATGGTGGGGGGTCTGGTCGAGGTATGTCTTTTAATGGTGGATATGGGCAAGGATATAACACGTCTCCAAAATACTTTTGGAAACTACATGGATAATCGGTATGTTGCACCCCCAAGTTTTTATCTTTGAATCTCTTTGCTTTCATTCTATTCTCTTTAAAACAAGAAGAAATCGTATCACAGCTCAAATCATCAACCTTGGCACCTAAAAGCTTTTGTTTTGCTCACAGTGGAGCTAATGTTATGGATGGGAGAGAAGTCTGATTTTTGATTAAAATGCATGAGCTTGTAGTCATTCGCTTCTTTGAGCTCTACTGTAAAATTTGGCTATTATAAGTTACAATTATGTGCAACATGTCTAGAGATCAATTAGAAAATTTTCACAAAGCTCGCACTTTACGAAGGGAAAAGACTTTTCCAGGTCTAATAGTGAAGTCCACAAAGGCATACAACATGAGTTTTTGAAATGTACAAGAAACCATAAGTTTTCTACTTGATCTTTGGCCCGTTGATCAATGTGAACATCATAAGCATTGTGAACATCAGCACACCAACTCAACCACCTTTTTAAGCCACTCTAAAATCATAAATCCATATAAGCATGTCTGACGTTCCAAGATTGGACAGTTATGATTGATCGTCCTTTTTTAGTTTGATCATCACTCTTCAAACTTCAGTTCTATTCCAAGAAACTATGCAAAACATCTCAATTTCTATGGAGGCCTTTTCAGATTCAAAATAGTTTATGTGTGCAAACTTTGTAGACTTGATAGCACCTTTTGTAGTTTACAATCAAAAACTTTGTGTTTCAACGTCTATTTGGGAAGGGCGGGTTCCATGCTTGTGTTTTGTCTAAGTACACGTATTTCTCAAGCAGAAATGGTCAACTTTGTTTGACACCACTAATAGAATGTCTTTAGGGACGTAAGCTTTCCATGCCTCCTTCAACAAAAATCCCGACTCTGAGACACCACTTTGTTTGAAACCACTAATAGCATGTCTTTAGGGACATAAGCTTTCCATGCCTCCTTCAACAAAAATATCAAGTCTGAATCATTCTCTCCACAACTAGTGCTAAAGCATGGTGAGGAAATTTTAAAGGGTCATCGAGTGCTTTGAAGCTATGGGAGTGGGGATAAGAAGATGAGCAAGAGAAGAGAAAGAGAGAGAGAGAGCAAGGGCCAGAAAGGGAGGTGGAGGGGGCTTGGGAGAGGGTTGAGGTAGCAATAGCCCTAAAAACATTGGCTTTTCAATAGTGCAAAGATTGATTGATCGATCTCCACAAGCAGGCTAGAGCATGATGACAGCTTATGATCACCACAAAATGGATCTGAGCAGGCAAAGATTTTGGGGTTTGTTCTGGCTGATCAACCTCAATAAGTGTAGGAGCTTAGAGCATAATGAGGGCCGGCATGAATAAGAGGTTGCACATTGGCTATATGTGGCCGAACGACAGAAAGGCAATACGGTGCAATGGAGTTAAATCATACATGATTTCTTCAAAGATGACGGTTGTGGATCAGTGCAACCAACCAAGAGTTGTTGGACTATCATCAATTGCATGAAGAACTATTGAACACAAGCTGGCAATTAGCAAACGGCATGGTGAATGCACGTAAGCGTGACCATAAGCATGGTGCTCAGTAACTTGTATCCAAGGAGGTACGTTGTAGCAAAGTACGTTACCTAGCACTATAAGCATGGTGCTCAGTAACTTGTAGCCAAGCAGGTACGTTGTAGCAAATGATTACTGTGAAGGAGTGAAGGGATGCTATTGTAAAGTTGGAGAGACATATTCGCTGACTACTCACAACAATGCCATAGGGCTCGATTTTGAATTGGGTGCAGAAGCTACCAAGAAAAAATCATTTATTCCAATTGTGTGAAGGTGGGTACCCAAATGAACATACATGCTGTAATCTCACAACGCACGCCATGCTCAAAGCATGTAAGCTTTTACTCAATTAACAGAAACATTGAGGATATATGAAGAGTGGAGTTTTAGACAGCAATAAGAAGAAAAGTACAGTTAGGAGATGCCCCATAGATTTTGCAGATACTGTCGGCTTTCTTGGGATAGTGACTTGTATGATTTCAAGTGTGTAATTGATATAGATCTAGAAGATTCTTCAATATTTAGCAAGAGATCCAAGGCCTTTAACGTGATACAGTAAGCGCATTCACAATCAAGCATTTCCAAGCTTTGAATTATTCATTATTATGTTGATAATAATGGCACCATCAACAAGTAAACAAGAATCCACTAATCAAAAGAAGCCTTCTTGGAAGAGTATCCAAAATTCTCCTAATGAGAAGCTCTATGAGAACCTGAGCTACAAAATGGGAGGCAGATGGATATCATTTGCAAAAGAGCATGTTACCATTGTGGTTCAGTTTGGGGGTGAGACCATCAATTGGGAAAATTGACAGTGGATCGATATGATGATCCAATACCCAAAGCCCACCGTTGAGATTACAACCTGTAGATGATAGAATGAGCTCTAGCCAAAAGAAACTCTAAAGAAAATCAGAGTTGAGATTCATAAGATCTATAGGGGAGGGTTAAGGGGCTCTGAGTCAGTGTCCAATGATAGTAAGACCCTCCGTGTGTCTATGTCCGAAGCTTTGCAATGGAAGTACCATTGTAGCGGCACTTGAATGATAACCATTAGTGTGTGAGTCTTACCTATCCCTATGTTCCCAGATAAGAACAAATGTATTATGTCGTTATGTCAGATCCTTTTCTTTAGCATTATATCATCGATGATGAGTCTTTGTTCTTTGTTAAGAAATCTATATTTGTCGTAGAAGATATGGTTGGAGATAATGTCTATCTTGCATTGTAGAGTCCTGCATGTTGTCCTTGTTTATTATTTGTATTCATATCAATTCCAATGTCATACTTTTCTACTATGTTTTGTTTATGTGAACCATGAGATGTTGTTGACGCTGTTGACAGTGGTCTTGTTTCTATAACAAGACAAGAAATTTTGTTAGTGAAAATTTTGAAGTTCTTTTGTATGATGTTTTTCTTTGCGTTGTGTAGGTCATGCCATGTTGGATAATCTTGTGTTACGTCGTGCTCATTGCAGCTGAATAACAAGGTACAATAAGCATAACTCCTTATAATGGTTTTTTGGGTCCTTTGCTTTGCTATAATTGTTGAATCGTATGATTCTCAATTTTTTTTCTTTATCGCTCCCCTCTCGTTGAAATAGTTATTTCGCTACGAGGCAGATGTCTTTTACTTTATCACTTCTTTTTGTGAACTTTTGTATATTGTCATCGAAGAATATGTTTGTTTCTGTAGGGTCCATTTTCTCTAGATCTTTCTTTCTCTTCAAAAGGAGTGTTCGATCAGGGAGCTGCACTTGTGTTGATATAGCATAATTCTTGTGTTGTACTGTTTAAGGGTAGTGACAGTGACAGTGTCAGATGTGTTTCCTACCTTTCTTATGTGTTCTACTCATAGGAGTTCTTGTTTCAAAGCTCTACTTTATAGCACATGTACTACATCATTTGCTTCTTTGTCTACTTTGGTAATATATATGTACGATACAACGCTGCTCCATGCAAATTTGAAATGAATTGGATATATGTATTTGCTCCCCATAGTTTTGATATTTTTGGATTGAAGTTGTTCGTGTATATGTCGATTGGGTTCCTCCGTAGGAAGACTGTTGGTTGGACATCTGTCATTTGTATTTGTTGGAAGAATTGATCTGATGAGAGTTGCATTGTATCTTATTTAGATAGCATGCTATAAATGTATTTGTAGCTATTCTTGTGATGTCTTGCATTGTAACAGCTTTTGAGAGGTGTCAATATCATAGTTTTTTTCATGGGTTGTCAGGGGAACCCGAATTGCACATTTTGATTCTATTCGTGCATGTCTTGTGGTTTTGTATTTCACATTGATTTTGTTCCAATTTTGTACTATCAGTTGTTATGTATGCATCGACAATGAATGATTCGATTTCATCGTTTGTTGCATTACCATAGACGAGGGCATCATTAATCCATAATAGTCCATGGTCATGTTGGCTTCCTCTATTATGAAATTCCATAACAAAGAAGTAATCTTTCAAATTTCTAAGTGTGCTATGGTCACGTCGCAATAGAGTTTTCATGGCTTGAAATCTGTGCATGTAGTACCGAGCTGTTGTCACAAGATCCGAGCATATCATGTCCCTTACATTTTGTGCTTTTGGTTTTTGCATTTTGGAAGGAAGTTTCTCAGGCAATTCATTGAGGCAATTTAGTAGAGGTTCCCATAGTCTCTCTGCTTTAGAGAATGTTACAAACAACATTGGAGAGCTTGGTTGTCTGAGCATTGCAAATACTTTCCTTTTTAGTCGTTGCCATGGAATCCACTGATGTACAAAGCGATGTGAAGTCACAATAACCAAATTTTGACTACAATAATCTATCTATATTTTTTTCCTTAGCCTGTCTTTTGCTTGCAAATTATTGCCCTATAGTTGTCCTTTCCACAATCGAACCCATGACGACGAGAGAACTTGTTTAACAATAACTTTCATTGTTTTGAAGAATAA
Organism: Dipteris shenzhenensis; assembly: GCF_047967505.1. Classification (NCBI taxonomy): domain Eukaryota; kingdom Viridiplantae; phylum Streptophyta; class Polypodiopsida; order Gleicheniales; family Dipteridaceae; genus Dipteris; species Dipteris shenzhenensis. Next base: position 21,135,125 of record NC_141601.1, read on the forward strand.
GTTCTCGATGTTTAAAGAAAATCGTCAATCCTGAGTTGTTAGTTCCAATTTCACTTTGGTAATTCAATGGTCTTGGTGTTTTAGATGCGCGTGTGTCCCCATAAAACAATGTAGGGAACGCTAGTTCCTCGTAGTGTAAATCTTTAAATAGACTGAAGGGCAGATAGCCTTTTGATGGAGCAACATCGATTTGTCGCCTATCATCAAAATCAACTACTTGTTAGCTGCTGTAAATACCATGCACTAGTGTGTCTGTTGCTAACTCTTCTCCAGATTCATTATCGTTCTGGTGTCACCGCTGTTAGTATGATGATGTTCCATTTCTTGTATGGCGGATATATGATCCATCCAAGTTTGATTTATTTGGATGTTGTTCTTTTTGTATGATAGTGTTTCCAATAACTCGTGAATGGCACACATTGTCAAAGTGGAGCAAACCGTCCCACTCATGCTGTTATGTTTATATTTCATCTTTCGCTTGATAGTATGCATGACCATTGCATTGTCTGTTAATAATTGAGGCAAGACATGCTGGGCTCTGTCAACATCTGCAAAGACATTTATTATGCTACCATGTAGCCCATATTGCCCAAGAATGTCAACTCTCTTATTTGCATGAATGGTATCCTTATTGAGATGAGATGCTCCTAGACTTTGTTCAACAATGATACATATTTACTTGGATTTGCCATTTGCATATTGTTGGAGCAAATAGGAGGTTCTTTATTTAACTTTGTGTTTTTATAGCATATAGAACATAGCTTGCATTGAGTGGATGTTGCTTCGCTAGAGATGAGCGCATGATTGTTTAGTAGGAACAAGGCGATCGCTGCTCGGCAAATTTTGGTGTGTCATTGATTGTATTTAGATACAAATCTTCCAGAGTTCTTTCAGTACATTTCCTTGTTTGTGTTTGATGCTATTACAAAAATCGTATGACGTACCAATTGTTCTAGTCATTTGAGACATGCGTCTTCCTTCTAGGAAACGGTGGGCATTCACTTTTGTTGATTGATTCTTCAAAAGCTGGGCTCTAAGCTTATATATTTTGTTGCATGTTGCTTTGATTGAATGCTTTGATTTACATTGTTCTCATTGTACAATATAGCCAACCTCTTTGCTGAGAAGCCATGTGTTGTTACTATTAGTTGTTGCAAGTTACTCTCTTCGTCTATTGACCATGTTGTATACTTGCGCTTTTGTTTTGTGGGAAGCAAGGGTTTGATAGTGGTTGTACTCAAAAACTCTGTCAATAAAATATTATGAGCATGCATTGCATTTGTTGGTTGCATACAAAGAATTGTTTGTATACTCCCTACTTGATATAAGAGAACGTTGAACGAGTCCATGAACAAATTTGAGACATTGGTGTTTAAGGGATATCGTTTGTTGGAGTCACTGTTTAGCTAGCTGTAGGTTATAAGTTGTTAATGCAGTGTCTATATCCATAGTGTGCCTGGTAATTTGAGGATGTGCTACCAGGGTTCTAAGAGGGCATCAAAAAACTCATATCTGTAGCAAAGTTTTATAGACTATGACAACATCTTAGGTCTTCCAGTAAAAGGCCTCTTATAGGCAAAGTAGTTATGTATTCTAAAAGCCAATTTTATGTCCCAAAAGGTTTGTGATGTGAATGCGTATGTAGTTGAAGTGAAAGATATAGCGGTGGTACAACAAAGGGTACTCTCACGTGGGAGCATCACAAATTTCGGATATGCAATGCTTAATGGCCAATTATACTTATAGCAGTGCATCACAAAGTCAATGTATGTAACAGATTGTTATAGGCGATGGCAATGTTGGAGTGGCTATGCCCTGCCAATGCGAGTTCTAAAAGTTGTCCAAAAGCGTAAATTTGATAGCTTGCCATCTCAAAATTTTACTTTTGTGACACAAAGTATGCAGTGCATTAATTAATCTTTGGAAAACATACCTAAAGCAGTGATACATGCTTTAGTAAGTTATACAGAAATGTGCATCGAAGAATAAATCATTCATTTCAAAACCCCAATCATGAATGAATTAAATTCACATAGCAGCGTTGACATGTACACAGAAATTGATGGTCAAATTCAGTGCCATGAAACAGAAATCACAAATCCAATAAATGAATGAAGATATGACTCGTATTCTCTCAGGGTTGGAGATTTGGTGCACCTTTTATGGACTATGATAGGATTGAAGGTGTACCAGTAGAAGGCCTCTTATAGGCAAAGCAGTTATCCAGTCCAAAACACAGTTTTGTGTCCCAAAAGCTTTCTCACTATACTTACAACTGTGTGTCACAAACGTACTTTTGGAAGCAGATTCTTATAGACTATGGCGGGCTGCCTTACAGCAGTGTGTCACAAACTTACTTTTGGAAGCAGATTCTTACAGACTATGGTGGGCTGGCATTCCCAAACTTTACTTTTGTCTCGCATAAGGAATGCAACACATTAATTAATCTGTGCAGAACATGTGTATTGGAGAGATATGTGTGTCACTACATGATACAGAAATGTGCAACGGAGACTAAATGGTTCATTTCAAACCGAGGCGAGACATTCTAAGCCGGTTATGAAAGCGACCATAAGTCGGATTCTATAAGTTGGGTAAGTGATCAAACCTTGAAATATATACATATGTATGTATGAATGAAAGAATGTGTGCATTAATGTTCATGTTGTTGAAGTAGTGATATGGTCCTCCTGGCATGGGAGCTTGAACTTTGCCGAGGCCGCCTTCAACATCGTCAATGGCTGGGGTCGACGGAAATAAGATCCCAGTCGTTGGATCAATTAACCTTCACAGTCATAATTTGCACTTGACAGTCTGACCGGCTCCATTGTGCAGTCCACCGGCTATGTAAAGCCCTAAGGTTGATCTAACGGCTCGCGATGAGCGCCTTCTTGCAGACGTTAGATCGATGCCACTTACACATCAACACCTGCGCCCGCCGAGTCGCCAAATACGCCAATCATACTGAGGCACATGTGTGGGACCCCACCTCATCGGTTCATGTGTCCAACGAGCGGCCCACGTTGCAAATGAACATGCGACAAGTGTTGCCTCCTCCCGCATCCGTCGAAAGCCGCGAATCGCCGGAGGGTCGGCAATTCCGGTCGGAAACGAGCGCGGGTAGCCGGTTTCCTCCGGGGAATCCAATCCCTATGGTTGAAGGTGAGAAGAGGTTTTTTCCCTGCTGGAAATCGGCCTTCAGCAGCATCCATTGTTTTTGCATCCCAGGAATACCGTCGACCTACATTATCTTTCGCGGATCGATCGGACTTTTGCAAGAATCCACCACATGCCTGCAATTTCCCCACAGATCGAACAAGCCCCCTGCAATTCCACGGACATCTTCTTCTTCGTTCATCACTCGGAGAACAAAATCTTCGCGTTACAAATGCCAAGACTGTTGTGCGTGAATGAATTTCGAGATCCAGGAGCAACAGTGCTCGCGCTCTCGCATGAGCTTCCGCTTCCATGAATAACGGGGACAACAAAGTTCAAGAATGGGAGGCTGGATTGCCAGCTCCAGAAGAGCTCATACCCCTTTCACAATCTCTGATAACCCCTCATCTTGCGTCCGCCTTCAAGATCACCCCTGAACCACCTACTAGCGATGAAGAGGTGAACATTGCTTCAGAGTACACTGTTGCAACACTTCGTCGCCAAGAAAACTCTCCCTCTTCCCTGGATGCGCATCCGACTTCATCTTTTCACGAGGAAAATGATAACTTGCCTGGTGAAATAAGAGCAGGAAATGGCGAGCCTTTGGTAACCCTCCCAAATTGCGGACATGTTGTCAAAGAATTCAATCCCGAAGCAGGTTTGTGGAATCAGGAAGCAGACCAAATTTCTGTGTACCAGCACAAAAGCTGTGGCGGCTATGAAGACGGTATCCCTGCTCCAAACGGTACGGCTCATGTCCCTTTGGACAGGAGAGCAGAAAACGGCTACGGAAGTGGAATGGGTGCGGCAGCAGACAGCAGCGAATGTGGTGGCTCGGGCAAGAAGCGTCTAGATCTTGAGTTTGAGGATGCCGATTCCAGTGCATGTGTCGAAAATTCAAGCGAAGACCCTTCAGCCAGAACGTTGAAACGACCTCGTCTGGTTTGGACGCCTCAGCTACACAAGCGATTTGTGGATGCCGTTGCTCACCTTGGTATCAAGAATGCTGTGCCGAAGACAATTATGCAACTTATGAATGTAGATGGTCTTACTCGGGAGAATGTTGCCAGCCATCTCCAAAAGTATCGCCTTTACCTTAAACGTATGCAAGGCCTTTCCTCAGAAGGGCCTTCGGTTTCTGATCAGCTCTTTGCCACCACTCCAGTGCCCCCGAGTCTTGCAGCTTCGGCACATTTCCTCTCTAATCATGGAGAAGATCTGATACCTCTTTTGATGGCCATGCCGATGGCCAGTAGGGGTCACGGTCGCATGGTCGGTCCGCTAGGACATGCTGCACCCTACACAAGCTTTGATCATCATACATACAATGCCCTTGCCAGGTCGTCTTCTCAAAAATTGCCTCCTGGAGATGAGCATTATGGCATGGATAACCACCACAGACAAGGTTCACCTCAAAGGCAAGTTCTCACACTTTTTCCCACGAGTGGCGATTGACCATGTCAACTTGACTTTTTGAGATATAATTGTACAGTTTTGAGTCTTCCATAAATGCTCTGCACTTCCTATCACGTCAAGATCTCCCCTAATAACATTGAGTAATTTTCTCCTCGGCGTTTTGTGTTTCTGCAATAAACTTGTGTGTATCAGAAAAGTTGTGCTATAGCCTCGTGATATGTGATGATGTAGAAGCAGACTCCTTCGGCAGTTTTGATCAAGTGAGATGACTGGATGGATTCATTGGAAGGTCAAAAGAGCAGCACCTCTCTATATGCATAGCTTCTTGTTGTACTTATATTTCATCTGCATTTGTCGATGTGCTACTTGAAATGATGATGATACTTGTTTTGTTCTTTGTGCAACAAGGTTATATAGGCAATTTAGATTTCGTGATTTTTTCACTGTAGTGTTGACATATTTTGTGTTCTTATGTGTGAAAAAATTCACCTCCAGGTTCTGTCTTTTGTATTATTTTGTTGACTGTCGAGCAAATGTAGTAGAACAGCTGACGATTATGCAATGTTTGTAACAGAGATTTAGCTAAATGAAAGCACTTTCTGTCAGGAGTTAGGGAGAGCATTGCTACAGGCCCTTGCATGTGTATGAGAGATTGTTCAAATCCAGTTCTGGTTATGTAGTAAGGGCATTAGCAAATACATGCTGTGGTAAGCCGAGGATTAATATATTCTTATATATTTTGGCAAAATTTGTTACAAAGGGGGGTTGTTATAGAATAAAATGTGCAAGGGGAACGCTTATTGAGAAGATGCTTGGAAAGTTATATGGCATGGACCCAAGAGTATGTAACTTTAGTGGTAAGAGGTTAAAAAAGGAACCTGAACTGGGATGAGTGTTTCTGTATTGGACAGGCATGGAACGCTTGGATCTGATCACATTATCTTGAGACTCATATGACACTGGAGCTGCTATGCAAGCTGCATACTCATAAATCAGGGGGTATCAAAATCATTTATCAACTAGTCTACGATTAGAAGTCCACTGAACAAGGAAAAGCATAACTGAAGCAGGCACATCATAAGGGTGTCACAGTGGCACACGAGAGCACTAGGTGGGCTGATATGTGGGCAGGATGTAGTGAGCGGCAAAGGGCAGCCATGTGGGCTGTGTGAGGAGCCACTAGGGCTGCAGCAGATGGTGCAGTCAATAAGCATGGATCAAGCCCTGGAAGAGGGCAGATCCGTTGCAACAGAGCGGGCAGCCTTTGGGGCTGATGACCAGCACATAGGGCCAGTGAGGAGGCCATGGAGCAGATTTATAGCCCCAGGCTGGTGGCAAGGCAGTGGGCCAGTTGGCCAGTCAGTGTGGGTCATCCATGGGTCAGGAGGACCTGACCAACAGGTCAGCTCTGGGGCAGAGGGCAGGGAGTTCCCACAAATTGACTGGGCGGCCAGATCTGAAAAGGGGGTGAGGGGCAGCAGCCCTCACCTGTAAAAGGTGGGGCATACTGCCTTGTGCAGTTGGACCTCTCCATCAGCCACTGAAGCTCCTTGGGAGCGTACAGCCAGAGAGAAGAACCACTGCAGGAGTTCGAGCAGACATTCACCCATCTACTGGCAGCACACCTGGCTGCAATTGTGAGGTACCACTTCGAGGTGTATTTTGTCTGTTTGTACATTAATGAAGCTTTATATACATGATTGTTTTGCTGCCTATATGCTGAGTACATCTCTCTGGATCTGCAAGAGTTTATGATTGTATTATCTCTGCATGCACGTCTTCCATTGATACTATCCTGAGTATTAGTTGTTCTGCCTTATTTTCTGCTGTGTAAGGTGAATGATATTCAATCATTCATAAGGCATGTCCAAGATCAAAAAAGTAAATAAAAAAGGAATCCACCTGTGAAGCTTGCCATATCTTTGAGGGTTTTCTAAGATGTGTCCCTTCATGGTCACATACCAAAGGTCTCTCTCTGCCCTGCTGAGTTTCTCATATGCAGTCCTCTCATTTTGCTTGATCAGCTTGTAATCTATTGATCAGCTTGTGTATTTATGTGTGGGCGTAGATGTGGGTGGGGTGTGGGCATGGGGGTAGGTGTGGGTGTGAAATTTGTACTTTGCTATCTTAGCAGTCAATGTTAACAATCTGAATCATCAGTACATTGTTCTTTCTAACTCGTGCCCTCCCTCCTTTTTCCTCCCTTCCACATTCCAGCCCTAAAGCCCTTGGATCACTCATCATCTAAATGATTCCCAATGCCATCTTATGTATTCTCACATTTCTGGTGGTATTGTCATGTGAATGTATCTCAATGGTCTGCAAGATTTTCCTATTGTCAAAATCTAGCGGCTTTTCCATGTTCCATGTAGCTCAGAGGTGATTCTTCCCTTTGCCAACTGCATATCGGTTGTCAAAATTGCTGGCAAGTTACAGAAGCTTCCAAATAGCTTGTTCTGGTTGTCTCTGTTATGGTTGTGCTGAAAAATTCAGGTTTGGGATGCTTGTTTTCAACCTTGAAGGAGTTTGTTTCGACTCGTGAAGGCCCCACCATTGAGTGTGAAATCTTCTCTCTCTCTCTCTCTCTCTCTTTGGGGGGGCGAGGGGGACAGGTGGCAGAGATCTGAGATTTTATATAGCTCTGATTACAAAATACAGGGCAAACTGTCCATGATTCCTAGATTTTACTCACAAAGAAGCTCTGACACCGTTTACCTTTAGTGTCTCCGATGATCAAATTATTCACATACACAACAATGATCATCTCTTGTCCCCAGTTTGAAGATATATAGGTTCGCATTTGATGGAGTACGAGTAAGACCAATCCTCTTGAAGTAGTTGTCGAGCTGTTGGACCATGCTCACCTATTTCAGCTGGGTAACAAAAGCCTTGTGGGGCCGCTGCATCTGGATCTTTGTTAGGAAATATTTGCTTCACAATTCATTTGATGAATGGGCCACTAATGATGAGCAGCCAAAGCTATGTCTGTTTGAATAGTAGCCATTTTGGTTATCGAGGCAAAGGTCTAATAATATTCAAGACCCACCAATCGGGCCTCATACCTATGCAAAAGTGCATCGGATTCGTACTTAACCTTGTCCACTTGGTGCCAATATCCTTTCATTTTCATGGTCTCTTAACCAACCCCCCATAGCAACTCTCTTTGCTTCCGTAAACGTCATTGGCTCCTTGATCTCCTAAATCTGAGCCATCAAAGCATAATTCATAGTATTTGACTTCTGTAGATCTCCTTGTCACCAGCATTTTACCCTTAGAGATATCAATGACCCCTGATTCCTCGTAGAGATGTCAATAACCTGTGATTCCATCTCTACCTTTGAGCTATCAAAGCATAATTCACTATGTTTTCCTTTTGTAGTCAACAAGTTTCCCTCATCACCATCTTGGTACTCTCAGAGTTATAAATAACCCTTGAGTCCTCTAGGGTCTTCATATACATTCTAGTTTCTGGATCCTTTGTCTCTATTTTCAAGTTTTCATCTGTAACCTCTCCTCTTCCTCTTTCATTGCCAATCTATTGCTCTTGTATAACACACAAATTCTTTCCTTGTCTCCCATTGTGAGTGTTGCAACACTATTCAACATGGTATCTTAGGTCATGGTACAACTTGGGCGTTTGTAAGGTAGAGAGAGCTCTTTCATTCCTCCTATTAGTGTATGTGAGGAATTGTGCTTCTATTTCATTCAAATTTGTTTGTAGTTGTAGTTTGAACTTTGGGAGGGTTACACCCAAAAGAGGGTGAAAGTATACTATGTCTTTCTTAATATTAATGTCAAGTTTATGTAGGGGAGCTTAGATCTTGATTTGTGTGTGACGGTAAGCACATTCTAACTCTATGCACCATAGTCCTTTTCATGCTCTTGCTATGGCAAATATATGTATCATATTCTATCCTCTTTTGGTGGTCTACAAGGAGTTGACTTAGTCCCTTCAAGTCAAGGAATCTATATCCTCAAAATTCTAAGCTGGCATTTGTAGTTACAACTTGGGCGGTTGTAAGGTAGAGAGAGCTCTTTCATTCGTCCCATTAGTGTATGTGAGAAATTGTGCTTCTATTTCATTCAAATTTGTTTGTAGTTGTAGTGGGAGGGTTACACCCAAAAGAGGGTGAAAGTATACTATGTCTTTCTTAATATTAATGTCAAGTTTATGTAGGGGAGCTTAGATCTTGATTTGTGTGCGACGGTAAGCATATTCTATTTGTTTCTTTTTGCATAGCTACTCTATGCACCATATTCCTTTTTGTGCTCTTGCTATGGTAAATATATGTATCATATTCTATCCTCTTTTGGTGGTCTACAGGGAGTTGACTTAGTCCCTTCACTCAAGGAATCTATATCCTCAAAATTCTTAGCTAGCATTTGTAGTCTCGGCTTCTATTTTATTCTGCCATGTAAAAGACAAAGCATGGGGAGGGGATATTGATGATGATAACTTAGCACTAGTTTGGTAGAAGGACATACAAATGTCCTAGGATACTTTTATGTCTTGTTAGCCACTTCCTAGAATTATTCAAAAGCATCAATATTTTGGGGTTTTGATTATTTTTCATAATAGCTTATATGTTGAAAAAAACCTAGAATTATTATGGATTGGAACTTGCACCTGTCACTTTGAGTTCTGCCTAAAGTTTCAAGGTCAACCTAACACCGAGATTTCGAGCTGTATTCTTAGATTTTAGATAAAATGGCCCATACTTCTTAATTAGAATGAGTTTTTTTAGATTTTGTAAGTTCTAGAGTCTAAGGATAACTATAACACATATATTTAGATTTCTTTGGAGCTAATACTTATTATGATTTATGGCCTCAAATGTAATTTTAGAGAATGCTGAGAGAGGCAAAATTTGATCTTTTGCAAATTCTTTGACATGTCTAACAATTTTCAAACTCAATCATACTGTGTATATGTCTTCAATAGGATATTATGGAGTAGCGTGAGTTTTTAGGGGACCTAATATCATGCCAAATTCAAACCGTATTTTGATTGTTCATTATGCTGTAATTCATGCTATATTCAAGATACAAGGGTTAAAAATATCATAAGAACCTTCAAGTCTTTAAATTATACTTATAGAGTGCCATCTAATCATGAATGAGTGTATACCAATTTTAAAAAATTATATGTAGGACACTTATATGTGGGATAATTAAAAACAAAAGCGAGGTTTAATGTGGAACCTGTTTTGGTAGTTTACATTAGGAGTACTTAATCTCTTTTAGTTTTAGCCTTTATTGTGATGTGGTGACTTTTCCTTATGATATAATAATGTTATAGTTAAGATATGATACTTTGTGGCTATTATGTGTAATATATAAAGATGCTTCTTTATGAAATGCGACTTACAACGCAACACGCTAAGCTAATCACTCTTGTTAATTGCTAAATCAGTCTTGTCAAAATGATTTTTTATTAAATTTTTGTCACTTAGGTGTTTGATATACTTATAAACACTGTAAAAAAATCTAGCTCATTAAAATCATTGTTATTTTCAAGCATGCTAGATAAAGTTTCAAATCTGAGTACTGTCTGGGTGAAACGCTATGTTACCATATATTTGTGAGCATTTTGTAATCACATGTAATAGTTTTTTGTGCTTTTTATATTTTAAGAAAATAGTCCTATGTGTCTACCTTAAGATCAAGAGAGTAAATCACAAAAAAACACATCTACATCAAGTTGTGATTTTTTTGTCAAAACCTCAAAATGACACTTTTATGTCCTGTTATGCTATCAAACTAGTGTTAGGGTGTGCAGTGTTTGAAGAAGAAGAAGTGAGAGCGAGGAGTGCACAAGAGATGACTGACTGTATGCTACATTGTAATGAAAGATAATGAGAACATATACATCTTTACCTTCCATGAATCCCATTTTATACGTAGAGGATAGTTGCAATTCACACTATTATCAAAACCCTCCTCTTAAATTGAACTTCGATAAGTAGAGGGTCCTTTACAAAAGAAATTTTGGGGATTTAAAAGCAAAATTTACAATAAGTAGGCAACAGAAAAGTATGTATAGCTTTTCACAACTTAACCGTGACACCTCCCTCTTAAATTGTAGCTAGTTTTGAAGAATACTAAGCTGTTGTTGGAAGTACTTGGATTTATTGGGGGAGAGTGATTTAGTGAAGATATCTACAAACTTGCTCTTGTGTTGGAAAATGAACAATGACCATTGACAACATAACCTTTTAACTATTGCATGTAGATTTCTTGTTCTTGAAAATCATTCAAGAGAACATTTTTTACATCCATTCGATGTAGTAGCCAATCACAGTGTGATGCTAGAGTAATACCTATTTGATTGTTCTCATTTTTACAACTGTGCAAAAGCCTCATATTATGTGCCATATTCTTGTGCATAAACTTAGGTTACAAGTTTGGCTTTGTACTTATCAACTTTACTATCTTGATTTAGTTTTACCTTGCATAATTTTGAAAACCTTAACCATGTTTTATTTTTTAAATGCTAGTAGTCTAAAAGTTGAGGTTATCACTAGCCTTCAATTATGACGTGTGTTATCACCCATAATAACATTCTCTTGTTTGGATGTAGTTCGGAGAACCAACCCCTTTTAGGATTGCATCTGAGTTAAACCACCAAGTTATTTCATCTTGAAGCTTTAATCAATTGCATTTTCTATTATTGCATATTGAGTAATGAGAACTCTACCAAAGAAAAGGATTTCAAAAAGGAAAAGGTAGAAACTCAAGAAGGTCTAACAATCATGCTAGAGGAACTATTCACCCAACTTTGGAATCAAGTTGTCGTCATCAGGATCTAGCAACAAAGGAAACTCTAGAAGAGAAATAATAAAAAAATACTCCTAGAAAGATAGGATATTGTCATCACTATGGAATTCTAGGCCATGGAAAACTTGAATGTGGAAAGAAACAAAGAGATGCAGCCAAGGGTCAATACTACAGATTTGGCAAACAATACCAAAATCAAGGCAATCAGCATAAACAATTTGCACAATAGTCTACACATTATGCTAATGATCAATATCAAGATAATTCTCAAAATCATTTTGGACAGATTGCTTTTGAGATATCAATGTTTGCATCTCTTCTTAATTGTTCTTGCATAACATGTCTAACATAATCTCAAAGCATGGTGGCTCATCTCTGATGACCGTTGTTGTCACAAGTTGATATAGTATTCACCTAGCCCATTAAGAGCAATCTAAACTAATCTTCTTAGTCTTGATCTCCTGACCAATGGATGTCAATTGTCGACTATGTCCTTTAACCTGATCAAGTAGACTTCAAGACCAAACATATTCTTTATTTCGAACCAATTATCTAAAGCTTTCCATGAAACTATAGCTAACTTCTTGTCCCTAATGATCAAAAGCATGACATCTTTGACACTGCAATTGATAAGATCACATGCCAATTGTGCTTTTCCATCCCATTCATTCTGCTACTTACTTCATGAAGTGGATCTAGCATTAATGATATTGTTAAAGTTGATGCTAGGTCTTTTAGTCTCTTTTTTTGTTTTGTAATAATCTTCTCCGTTTGGAATATGCCGTCAAGTTTGAAACTCCAATTTTCCTAATTGTTATCATCTAGTTTGCTATTCTAGTCCAAAAATCTCATCATGTGGCATACAAGTTTAATCAACTACAAATGATACCTCTGTCTTCAAAAAAGCAGTTCTTAAATAAATGAACCAAAATTGAACAATGCATGGGTAAAATTGCAAAAAAAGGTGACAAAAGATGTGCCAAAAATAGCCATAATGATTTTACAATGATGGCATTTGAAATGTGCACAAGTCCATGAAGACGACATTGAATTTTGACGAAAGTTGACCAAGATATGTGAAAATAGCAAAAAAATTTCCTAAAACAGTCTTTACAGTATCAAAAATCATAGAATAGCATGTATGTTTAGCGTGTGAAACCATGGTTCAAACTAGATTCAAAGCGAGGATGTAAATTGACCAAGATATAGACATCTAAAAATAGGTGATTTCAAATTCTCAAACGTAATGGAAGTCACAGAGAGTCTTCAACTACTCCTCGACTGATCATTAATGACCTATGATTACCCTTGTTTAGAAAATATTTTCTTTTGATCTTCCTTGCTTGAATTCTGATGTCTCATCATCTCTTGAATCTTTCAATAAGATTCTCAATACGATACCTTCTGATGTTGAGAGAATTCTTATATGTCATCAAGCGTGTCTTCACAATCAGCCTGAGCTGCTTGCATAATCTCTTAGTTGTTGATGAAGAATGCTTTGTGTAAGCTTGACTTTAAGATTAATAATATCCTCATTCAAGGACAATTTTGGAATTGAAGCCATATACTAGGGTCTCTAATTGAAGCCATAATCTCTTTGTTGCATGTTCTCTTTTGTCCCATGAAGCATGTTCACAAGATATGCCTTTGAGTCATCATCCATAACAACAATTGACAACAAATTCATCCTCTTGTCAATGGCTATGTATTGATAACTATTGTGCCCACTTCCACTATCTTTTCTTTATTTTAGAGGTGCTACTCAAGACTACAAAAAATATGATTAACCACAACCTTGTGATTGCTCCCAACCTTTTCGAACTTCTGGTCCATCTCATCCTACAATTGTATTTAAAAAGAAAGACATACCTCAATAGAAAAAATCAAATGCATGAAAGCAACCAATGCTCTTTTATTCATGCCTTCCACACCAGCTCTATCATGACTACAAATGGCATATCCATCCAAGATCTCCTTCTAGGTAGATGTTGTCTCTATCTCTTCCAAGTCCAAGTTCCAAGGGAGTTGTTTACCTACAATCATGTCGTTTCTTGTTGTAGCATAGTTGTTCACAAGTGTAGCATAGGTCCTCAGGTCTATTCCGATGAGAGGTGTAGGCCAAACCATGGAAAGTAGATCTTGTGTGTGCTTGGGTGACAAAGAGGGCTCGATAATAACGATGGATGGAGGCTCTTGCCTCCATGTAAGGTCAAGAGTTCGGAAGGGGTTTGTAGGTTTTCGAAGGGGGATAAGGTCAAGAGAGCTAGCTAGGAGTTCTAGGGTTCAGAGAGGGTTGAAGGGTTTCAATATTGAGGAGTAGAGAACTGGTCTCTTTTGCAACGTCAAGGGGTAAAGGATTGAGGAGGAGGGACAAGAAAGGAAGGAGGATGTGGAGGGAGGTGGAGGTAAAGGGAGGAGGATGAGGAGAAGAGAGGAGGAGGAGGAGGGAGGTGAAGGTAAAGGGAGGAGGAGGAAGGAGGAGGGGGAGGAGATGAGAGCAAGGAGTACAAGGGTAGGGAGTGCAAGGGTAAGGGCATGCTAGAACATGGTAGTGTAAGGGATCATGGACACAATGGAGATCGACCACATGAACACATAAGTGAACTTGAATACTAAACCCCAAAGTGTGGGATCTTCATCCCATTGAGAGAGATTTATACATGGTCTCTGCACAATTCATATACGAACCTTAAGGGTGAGACCTCTTTTGTAGGAGACCTCTTTGATAATAGTCCCTCCACTTTTTGGCGGGACCTCTTGGGTCTCTGCATTTTGTGGGGGAACCTCTTGGGTCTCTACACTTTGTGGGGGGACCTCTTGGGTCTCTATACTTTTTGGGGGACCTCAAAATGTGTAAGCTTTTAATATTTCTCTCCCTAGACCCTGACTTTGCAACAAGTATGATTGGATCTTCTCTAGAAAGGATTTTGGCTATCGTCCTCCTTTTAGATTCATCATACCATCCTTCAAGCTCAAGATATTACAAGCATAGCTTTCCTACTACTCTACACACATAATGATCTCATCTTCATTTTGGTCTAGATCGTACTTCTAGTGGTTGTTGCCACAAGATTAACAGCTCCCCCAAACTGATTTGATTACCCATCCTTGGGTTATGGTTGAGTTTGCAGACGATGTTGTGATGTGGTTTTTTTAAACCAATGAGTATGGTAAAGATGACATCGGTGATATAATGGGTCGAGCTTTTTGTCGATCTTTTCCTTGTAATCCACAAACATCGCGGATTGTTTGATCAATTTTTAAGAAGCCAGTATCAACCATTTCTTCAAACAGACACACATACCACCCTTCAAGAGATATGGCTCTTTGAAGGTTTGAGCATCTATCTGCTCACTCTGGTTGAAATTGAGCAAGGGTAGATGGCCATCAATGGTGAGGGACAGCTACATGATTACTACTAGAGCTTCACTATATATGGTGTTGTCCTTGAGTGTTTTGTCATAGCTCCCTTGCATTTGTGATGCATGTTTGTCCAAGGCTCTGATAAGTGTTTCTTGGCTTGTCTATTTGACCTTGGAGTATCTATTTATTAAAGGCTAATTGAGAGGTGCATCTTCCTTGTATGGATCATGTCGATTGGCATCCCACCTATAGAGACGAGGTACCACATCAAATGTGGGATGCATTCAAAAGGACGATGGAGCTTATAAATACTCAAGGTGGTACTTTTCTATGAGCAGCTTTGGTTTATGCCATGCAGGATGTGGCTCAAATTTGTCGCTTATGTTTGAAGTGATTTGTGCTTGGCAAATTGTGCATGGAAATACCGGAGAGATCCCATCCTCTTGATTGCATGCTTGGGTATTGCCTCTAAAATTCACCTATGGGGTCACCAGGCATTGGAAGCCTCTCTATATCCTTATTCAACTCTCGTGTGGGTGTTCAATTTGGATTATCCGAATCGTGAAGCTCATTGTTGGAATCATTGGTGGTGCCTTCTATTGGAAATTCAATTGGGGTCTAAGGAATATGTGGTCTTGGGGGAGGGGAAGATGTTCTAGGGGACAAACATGAGGTGGAAGTAAGTACTGAATTAGAGAAGGGGAAAGGAGAGAGGTTGGTGGAAAGTGCAGCAAGAGCAAGGCAATTGGATTTAGTGACTTGATAATCCTCGAGGGAAGGGTTTTCAAGTGGTGGGAAAAAGTTAAGTGTTACTTGATGATAGGATTGACTCTTGGATTAGTAGGTAGCATTGAGAGGCATAGCAAGGAATATGGGTTAGCATGGATTCCAGAAAGGGTGCGGGGGATGTTACTGGAGTTAGGGACAGATGTGAGAAGATCTAAAAAGAGAGTGGTGAGGTAGGGGAGCTAAGATTGAAGGTAGACCACATATTCTTCGAGCATATATTTGTCAAATTTTGAAGGCATTCTCAGCTTCAATGTTCGATTTTACTTGGAATTATATCCCAGGGAGGTTAATGGTGCTTGTTGTAGTAGCAGTAAGATTTCGGCTACTACTTGAAGAGGAGAACTTCTCATCAAGCATTCACATAGAAGGATTGCATTATGTTTTAGCCATATGAGATTTGTATGCACTGAGAGACAGAACAAATTTTTTTTATCATCATTAATTTTTGGGCATAGATATCGAAGAGGCTTTGTGCTTAACGACATGGTCCAATCAAGACCAAATACTGCATGTAGAATCTTGAGTTGCAAGTGTCTCCACTGAATGCGAGCTTGTCCCTTGAGATGATACTCTTGCTTAAGGACGTCTACAAGATCTTGGTACAATGCAGTGGTGCCTTGTAGAAATAGATCTTGTGTTGACTCATCTACATTGTCATGGGCTTCATTCAAGAGTTGAAGTTCCAACTTGGAAATTATTGCCTTTTGATTTTGTAGCTCTATGCACTTTTCTCTGTACTTACTAAGTGTTGTTGTGTAGGCAAGCTTTAGACTATTGAATTGTTGAGCTACTTTTCGATGTCCTAGCAATTGATCATTAAGCATGCAAAGTTGGATTATCTCTTATTCTTGAGCAATCTTTGAGGCTTTTTTGCAACTCATTGTTTGTGTCAGTTGTGGCATGGATTTGATCATCTTTAAGCATCAGGCTGATGAGCTAAAAAAAGAAATATTGAGCTTAAAAGACAAGAGACTTTCATTTGGTAGAGGGAATGCTCTACCTCTTCCTTTCTACTCAAGTCATCAAAACGATGAAGGTGTTTTTCTTGTACAAAAATTGTAGCTTACAGTGTACCTTCCTCTTTCTTCTAGAGCATTTTTTACAAGTTGCATTTGCTCTTTCATGCTTTCCTTGAGCACTTGAATCTCAGTCTCTACACTGTGCAACTTGGTTTGGAGCGATGGCATCATCTGTCTTTCCAATTCACGTTGTTGCTCTTCTTACACCATATCAGCAAATAGTTCTGACCAGTGTTGCATTTGTTGACTATGATGATATATGATTTATCCTAAATGGTATCCTATTATAGAGCATCACTAGAGATGATTTGTGGTTGTGGCAATGAAGTCGTAGATTCATCAACATTGTTGACTTGTGATTCTTGAAGATGAACACTATCTGGCCCACTAGTGAAGTCATTGTGAGACTTGTCTCCCTCTTGGATTTCTTGGATTTCTTCCCTTGAGTCAATTTGCATTAGCCCTTGTAATAGCTATTGCGATAATAGTTTTGTATTAAGTGGCAACATTCTTTGGTAGAGTTCCACATTGTCAACCTCAAAAACTTTCCCACATTGTTGGTGTGTGTCATTTGCATTGAGAGTGGGTGGGGACTCTAGTTCCCATTTATGAGATAGTACCAATGTATCAAAGTTTTCTATTTCTTGTGTTGAGATGGGTGTAGAGGCTTCCTCTTGCTATATTTCAAATCCAATGATAATGGCCAATAGATGGGCACTCCTTCTAGAGTTTCTGGTAGCACTGCTCTAATCGGATTCATCTTTTTGACTCTATATGGCCCTTCATCTAGATTTTTGAGCTTGCCCTTGTGGACCTTGGTATTATATAGTAGAACTAGGTCACCTTCCTTAATCTCCTTATCCTTAAGGTTTTTGTCCAACCATGCCTTCCTTCGTCGTATTTCCATTGTCATGGCAAAGTAGGCTACTAGCCTTGTCTCTATATGCTTTTGCAGTTGATAGAGTCTTTCCTTGAGGGACTCATGGTCTCCCATGCATTCTCATACTTCATTGCATAGACTTGGTATTACAAATTCCAATGGGACCACTGCTTCAAGGCTGTAAACCAATTGAAATGGCATAAACCATGTACTTGCCTTTAGTGTGGTTTGATATGCCCATAAGCCTACATTAAGCTTTTCTGCCCAACCAGATCTCTTGGGCTCCACAATTTCAATGAGGACAATGCATGGTACTTTATTGGTGGACCGTCATCTTCTATTCCTTTTGGCTCTTATCCTATCATCAACTGTGACATATGATTAGCAATGTAGTGCTAAGCTCCTTTCCTTACCACAATATTTTGAAATTGAATTCTTAGAGTAGTAGAAGCCATCTGGTGGTTCAACCCTTGGTACATGGTCGATCCACAAAATACACCAGGGGGCTTGATGATTGGTGGAAAATACAAATTCAATTGCCAATAAATAATGTCAAAATTTCTTCACATTGTATACCTTGGCTAGGGCTTCTATTTTAGTGGTAGTATAATTGACCTTCGTGTCATTCGATTCCCTTCTTGCAAAGTAGATTGGGTACTCTTTGTTGTATTTGCCAGGTCAACATAACACACTCCCTACTACATATTTGGAACCATCCATATGCACATGCAATTCAATGTCCCAATTGGAGCCATTAGTATGGGAGCTGTGATCAATCTCCACTTAAGTGTTTTGAATGCTTGTTTGCTTTCTTTCATCCAGATGAAGTTTACCAATAGCTTGTCTTACATTCATAGCATATCGAAGTATGAACTTTCTATAGTATTCGGCATGGACCTTACCCTTAACCTTTTGTGGCAGGGAAGCTCCATGATGATCTTGATTTTATTGATGTCGAGAGACTATGTGTCCCCAAGACTACTCCATGTGTGACCAGGAATTGGCATTTGAGAGGGTTCAAGGAGATTCCTTACTCCCTACATTTTTTCAACACATCTTCAAGGAATTTCAAGTAATCCTTCCTGCCTAAATGTATGCACAAGTCATCGAGGAAGACTTGTAGGAATTTGTTACGAAATTCCTTGAAGGTGGTGTACATGATCCTTGGAAAAGTGGCTAGGGCATTACATAATCCAAATGGTATGACTTTGTATGCAAAAGTTTCCCATTCTGTGGCAAGGGTAGTCTTTGCTTGATCCTGAGGAACTATTTGTACTTGATTATACTTGTTGAACCCATCCAAGTAACTACATACTTCTGACCCCACTACTCGTTCCAAAATTGTGTCAATCGATGGTAGAGGGTAGTGATGTTTGATTGTTGCTGAATTGACATTCTTGAGATTCACACATATTATCAGCTTTTTGTTTTTCATTGGGACAATCACATTGGTGACACCCAATTGGTGTCCTTTGATCCTTCCCTAATTGGTATGGTATGTACTGCAACTCTAGGGGAGATCGCCATGCAATCCTTGCATTCCATTAGCAATGAGTTCTTTTTCTTCCTCTTGAATGAGTTGTTCACACTGATGTACTTAGGCTTTTCTTCTTGTCTTGCCAAGGCAAGATCCAATTTTCTGGAATGGGCATTTTTTTTTCAAAGAGTGGTTCCTGTGTCGTACATACACCTTCAAGGCCCTTTGGATCCCATTGTTATTTTGGTGGTTCCAAAGGTTCAACGTGCTTGGTTAAATGTTCCACCACTCTGGCTTGCATTCTTTCAAACTTATTGAAGTGCTCCACCTTAGCCTTCTAACGTTGTACACCCTTTTTCTTCTTCCTTGATTGTTTGCTATTTGTTTCTATCAGAGGTTCTAGCTTAGAATACTCTACTACCATTAACATGTGAAGGATGGCCAAGTCGTCATGCAGGGTGAGGCAAAAGCTTGACCATATGGAAGATGTATGGTAGATCCATACAACATATGGTAGTTGTATGACATATCTACACCGGGCAAATGGAAGATCCACACAAGGCAAACAGAAGACCCGTATAGGTTGTATGGTAGATTCAGACAGTCAGACAAGAGACAAGATATTCATACAACAACATGGAATTTTGAAGCAGGGAGGGCGAATGGGCCACGATATGTGTACAAATGGCAAATTTGCAAAGCCAAAGTTCAATATCCAAAGTCAAAGGTGCCAAAGTCCAAAAGTTTAGGTCTTTCAAGTTTATAAAAATTTTCAACATGTCTAAACGTGTCTTAAGTGCCTTATCATAAGACACTGGTGTCTTAACAACCATGTAACAACCTCCAAATGCTTGGGGCTTGAGTTCAAGAACTACAAGTGGAATGCATGCATGCAAAGAAGAGCCATAAGAAGCTATAGCTCCCAAAACAAATTTAAGAAAGCACAGCAATAGTTTATGTACACGAGTTAATCTGATCATCATTTCAAGGAGGGGACACTACCATTGGATGAGGGCTTTTGTCTGAGGGGAAGCCCCTATTCCCATCATGGGCCCAGGGGTTTGGCACACATATGCGAGAGCACTCTATGATCTCCCAATGCAAATGCCACTTGACATGTCCTCCATGCTATCTGATATAGAGGTCGAGGAGACCATGCCCTCTGCCACAGCGGGAGAGAGCTCGACAGGTGCAAATCCAAGATATCTTTGCATCCCACCGGAGAGCCACGCGGTGCCGAGTTTTGGCTACTGAGTCTTAGCTTTTCAGCTTTCTAGCTCCAATTTTTTGTTTTGATCATTTGAGCTACATAGTTATAGCTTAGATTAGCATAGTGCTCAGCAAGGGCCCTAGTGCACCCTTTTGCTTCTTCCCTTTGAGGGTTTCCATTTGCTATACTTTGTCTCAGAGGCCCGTGAGGGCCTCCCATGGACTCTCTCTCTCTCTCTCAATGTGTTCAATATAGAATCTAGGAACATGCAAGTGTAGTTTTCACCTCATAATAGTCATCCACATAGCACCTCCATCATCCATA
The DNA here is from genome assembly GCF_047967505.1 of Dipteris shenzhenensis. Taxonomy (NCBI): domain Eukaryota; kingdom Viridiplantae; phylum Streptophyta; class Polypodiopsida; order Gleicheniales; family Dipteridaceae; genus Dipteris; species Dipteris shenzhenensis. The sequence goes on from NC_141601.1 coordinate 21,155,536, forward strand.
GCACCGACTAGCTCGTTATGACATTTGCTAAGGTTAGTTTCTATAGAAAAAAGCTCCAATTAGTGAGATTACTATTAGAAGTGCAAAAAAAAAACCCTTTCATAATCCAGGAGCTCATTAAGGATGTGAAGTTATGCCACTTTGCTCCAAGCAACTGCTATCACTCAAGCTGGAAATTGGATAACCCTATTTGCTTTGCAAATTGATAGATCAACAAGTACAAATTAAATTGCCTTATTTGCTTTGTGGATATATAGATCAACAATGCTAAAAGGAATTATTAGTTTACTAAAAGGGAAGGAATGGCTATGGTATATGAGATGAGGATGTATAAACATTACTTACTTGGAAATCACATCTCCTTCTACATCAACCGCCAAGTGCTGCTTTATTTGGTAAACAAGTCATGCAATTAAGGAATAATCTCCTAATAGTGATTGCTCTTAATGTGTTAGTTCTCTTTTTCTATGGTGGGACATAAAGCATGATCATAATATGCTTGATCAATTACTTACTCCACACTTTGGTATGATATTAAGAGAGGCATGAGAAGGTGAGGAAATAATGTATTGGTGGCTTACATCCACCTCAGAGATAACCTCTCATCTAGTTCACAACATTGTGAACTGTTACCCAACTGAAATGATAAAGACTCTTTACCATACTCATTGCTAATCTTATGTTGTTTTATAGGAACAAAAATCTATATCTAATGCTCTTGAATTAACAGCACCTAATAATCCATATGGTATTGCCAACACTTATCTTCTTCATTAAGGTGATATTTGTTGATAAAATTCTAAGAGATTACCATAATAGTAATGACTATTCATACAGAGAAAGAATACAACAATTTAATTCATTTCAAGGATCAAATATTGAAAATCCCAATAGTTCCTATAGCAACAACATTTATACAGCAAATACATAGCCACCAATTTTTCCATAAAATCCATCCATTAGTTTCACAAAAGATCACCTTTTGATTGACTATTCATCCTTCTATTTCATACTTAGGTCACTGAGCTGAGATGCAGAAATGGATGCAATCACTATGTCCATGCACTTGCATGTGTAGCGTGCATGTGCGCGTACAGACACACATGCATAGACACATGCACGTGCGCATGCATACACACATAAATACACAATGTGCATGCCTACATACGAGTGCAAGTGTACATATGTTTGCACGTGACGTACACACATGCACATGCACATAAGCGTGACCCCCGAGAGAGAGAGAGAGAGAGAGAGAGAGAGAGAATTTGGAAGGTTTCATGGGGTGCACATAATACAAAGTTCTAGTATCACTACCCTCGAAAAATATCCTTATATACATGTGACCATATCCTCCTTGTAAAAAAAGGATCCTTTTTTCTATTTTTTTTAATCCTTAAAGACCCTCACTCATGGAAAATTATTTCCCCCTCCTTGTAAGTACGTATGTGCACCACCCAAAAAGACCTATATCTCAACCCAATGCTACTTTATAAAGGGATCGTCAAGTATTACTACCTTTATTTATTATGTTCATCCACTAGGTTGAAAGGGGTTTCAAAGAGATAAGAGGATTAAGTTTTAGTAGCCTTTTCATTCATGGTGTGTATGTGGGAGGTGCTTTCAAGGATTTGAGTGGCTTTCGTTAATAAATTATGGTTTTGACTTTGCGAAAATTCTTGTAACTAAATGATAAATTATTGTGACAAAATAATTTTAATCAAGAATTACAAGGTGGCAAAGCCAGTATGGCCCTGCTTTAATGAAAGGAAGAGCAGTCGAGGTAGTAAGATAGGCAACCCTTAATGCTCATTAACAAATCCACCAACTTAAGTGCTAACCTTTTTTCCAACACAATCAACTTGACCAAAATCAAAGGGAGCTTAAAGGGTTTTAGAAAGCATACACGATTAACTTTTTGTCTCCTTAATAGTCATCGCGTGTAATGTGCGAGATGCTTTCAAGGAATTGGGCAGCTATAGCTAATAAATCATAATTTTGACTTTTTCTTTGCGTAAATGATAAATTATAGTGTCAAAATAATTTTAATCAAGAAGTATAAAAGTGAGAAGTGTGGTAAAAAGATTGATTGGAACAAGTGACTAAGTCATTAAGAGGTATCATATTTGAAATTTCTAAAGGTGTTCAACAGTTTGTGAGGCATGTAGGATACTACAAGAGCTTTGTCTTAGACTTTGCTCACTTAGAACCGACCACATGTTAAAAATTCCTTGTAAAATTTGAATGCGTGAGTGACTGTATGACATCCTTCCAAACAATTAGACCATCCAATTTGGAGTTTTTAATGTCCATATTGATGCTTCAAATGATACCATTAGGTGAATCCTCACTCAAGCTCAAGAGTACAAATTGGATTACCATATATTGCTTGTGAATTGATAGATCAACAATGCTAAAAGGAATTACTACTAATAAAAGGAAAGGAAGCCATGTTGTATGCCATGAGGAAGTATAGGCATTAAAATCATATCTTCTTCTACATCAACTACCAAACGCTTCTTTATTTGTTGGTAAACAAGTCATGTAATTAAGGAATAATCTCCTAGTAGTTGTTGCTCTTAATGTGTCAGTTCTCTTTCCTATGGTGGAACATAAAATATGATCATAATATGCTTGATCAATTAAAATTACTTACTCCACACTTTGTTATGATATTAAGAGAGGCATGAGAAGGGGAGGAAATAATGCTTCAATGGAAATGTGGAAATGGAGATGCTTGCGTGCACCTCAGAGATAACCTCTCATCTAGTTCACAACATAACAACAACAACCCAACTCAAATGATAATAACGCTTTACCATACTCATTGCTTTTAATACGAACAACAAACTATGTTTAATGATCTTGAATTAACAACACCTAATAATCCATATGGTATTACCAACACTTATCTTCTTCATTAAGGTGATATTTGTTGATATGCCAACGTTTCGTACATCCTCTCTCCGTCAACCACATACTTGGCTACTATTTGGAGTTTTAAGAGATCTCATTGGGCAAAGATTGAGAAATTATTCAGAGCATTTCTTTGGGTAGAAGAGGGGGGTAGCCATCTCCCAGGACCTGATGAAACTACCCAAATCAAAGGGTGGCTTTCAGATTCTTAACATGGAAACACATAATAATGCATTAATAGGAAATGGATGCCTAAGCTATGGGAAAGTAAGGCCCCTTGGGTTCACATGGTTAAATGGTTTACTGAACAAAGAAAAGGGTATAAGGTGGGTACTGGCATGGGCTTACTTGGTATGTGGTTCTGATCTAGCCTCTGACCTGATATCTGCATGGAAAAAATGTCTTAAGTTGAAATGGAAAGGTAAACCGGGCCTGGGGGATGGAAGTCTTTGAGAAGCCATTTGATGGGGGTTGGCTGTTAAAAACGGATGTATGCCATTGGCCTCTATTGATCTAGCAAGGGCCAGAGGTATGCATAGGAAAGGCATTCGTAGATGGACACATATTTGGGACTCCAGAGAGCTGATTGGAAATCAACTCGTGTCATCAAACATGAATTTGGCTTAAATGCCTATAAGTTAATCTGACGATTGTAATTCTGAATAGGGTGTAGGAGGGTTGGCTAACCAACACCATATTATCCCTAACAAATGGATGATTAATCATTGGTGTATAGGGAAGGCTATTCTTAAGAAAATTTTGGCCAAACTGGATATAATATTCTACTTGATTCACCCCGACTTGGTTGGGGTTAAATGCTAAGTGGAAATTAAGAAGGGGATTCAAATGATTTCATGATAGATTTAACGACATTTGGAGAGGATGCAGGATTGGGAAGGTAGATTTCCTGCTATGGAAGATAATACATGTGGTGCTGCTTGTCAGGAGAAGACTTTCTAAATGGGCCAATGTTAACCCGGTATGAAGCTCGTATGAAGGGAGCCTCTTGAGACACAGTAGATTGAATTAACTCAGCCCTACCCTCTTTTTAATTTAAACTTTTAATGTATTTGGTGCACATTGCATGTAGGATGCCATAGAAGGGTTATGCATGTGTATGAAACATTATATAATTATAGTTTATTTACATAGTGAGGAACTTTGCTATCATGAATTAAAGGGGTCATGAAGTATTACTACCTTTATTTATTATGCTCATCCACTAGGTTAAAAGGGGTTTCAAACAGACAAGAGGATTAACTTTTTGCAGCCTTTTTTCTAATAAATAAATAAATAAAAGGCCGAGCATATTAAGATGGCGGTCCTAGAAAAAGGGACCAGATTATAAAAATTGGCCTATAAGAGGGCTAGTGGCCCTAGGCCTTGGTTAATAAATTATAGTTTTGACTTTGCGAGGGTCACTCAAAATAATTTTAATCAACAAAGACAAGGTGGCAAAACCAGTATGGCCTTTGCTTTAGTGAAAGGAAGAGCACTTGAGGTAGTAAGATAGACAACCCTTAATGCTCATTAATAAATAACACAAAATTAAGCACTAACCTTCTTTCTAACATGGTCAACTTGACCAGAAGCAAAGGGAAAAAGACCCATGGTGAAGGGGTCGAGCAACCCGAAACTTTCGGGGTTTTAGGGAGGGTACAAGATTAACTTTTTGATAGTCATCGAGTGTAATGTGGGAGGTGCTTTGAAGGAATTGGGCAGCTAAAGGTTAATGAATTGTAATTTTGACTTTGATTTAACTAAAATTATAAATTACCGTGTCAAAATAATGTTAATTAAGATAAAAAGCATAAAGGCGAGTGAAAAGATTGATTGGAACAAGCGACTAGGGATGACTGAGCGGCCAGCCTTGAAGCCTTGTTAGATGGAGCCAAGTTTAAATTAAAAAATGGGCTCGAGCACGGGTGACGGTGGCTATGGATAACTACTACCGTTGTAAAGGGCGGGAACACAATGAGGAAACGCCACGTGGATACGGACCACGTGCAGGGAGCCCCATCCTATGGGAAGCCCGCATTTGATAGCGAAGGAGAGCCACGAGTTGCGAATCTCGGGGGTGCCACGTGTGCGGTGCAGGGCTAGCGGGCGGGATGCGCGGCGCGCCGAGCTGGCCACGTGTCGGGATAAGGACCACGGGCCGGTTACCCGAAGAGGAAGTGGATGGCCGGGAAGTTGGGAAATTTGCGTTGCCGGCAGTCTCTGCCGGAAGATGACGGATCTGACAATGTGGGTTGCCGAATTTCGGCACGATGGCGATTTGGGTCCGTCGGATTTCGAAACACGAACGGGAATTTTGAGGTGGGCGAGCGATTTTCCGGGCGAATTAAATTCCCGACGTCGGGTGAATTTGGGACGATCCGACGATGTGGCCGTGGGTCGCTTAATTTTGGATAGGGGTCTGTCGGTTTCGAAATCCAAATGCATTTTCCCAGCGAAGGACGTTTAAATTGCCGACGTAGGTGGGAATCCGGCAGTTGAATTGGGGACGAGATCTGAGTCATCTGCAGAAGAGGGTCGCTTAATTTTGGCAAAATGGCGATTTGGGTTCGTCGGATTTCGAAACCCAAATGAAAGTTTTGAGGTGGGCAAGACGGATTTTGCCGGTATAAACTCCCGGCGAATTCCCAGCCACACAAAATTCCCGTCGTCTTCTTCACCCCCAAAAACTCCCACTTTCACTCATCTGCTCTTTCTTCTGCTTACAATTTTGAGCATCTCATCTCAAAATTGCCTCTTCTCTTCACTCATTTCATCCCTCCGAGCTCCAATTTGCTGTCCTGTCTCCTACCAATTTCACCATCAAAATCTCTGCTTCACGATCTTCACCCCAAAACTCTCGCTTTTGCTCCCTCCTCTCTTCTTCTGCTTGCATTTCGAGCTCACCCCCAAATCTCACTTTTCAGCTCCAATTCCCTCTTTGTGTCTTCACCCATTTCATCCCTCCAAGCTCCAATTGCTTTCCTGTCGCTTACCAAAATCTCTGCTTCTCTGCCCTCCCCCCTTCACCCAAAATCCCCTCTTCTCCATCTCTTCTTGTGAGGCCTGTAAATCTCGGCACCCCAAATCTTCACCCATTTCATCCCTCCAACCTCCCTGCTTCCCCTTGCCCCTCTCATCTCCTCTCCCCCCACTTTTCATCTTCTGCCCCTGCATCCCTCCTGCATCTTTGAGCACCATTTGCCCTCCTCCTTCACCCATACCAGTTCTCCTCTTGTTGTGCCTCAGTCTGCTTCTCCCCTGATCCCTGCTGCCAAATTCCCTCCTCAAGCAGTGATCTCACTCTGCTCTACTACAGTCCTCGCGCTTTATTGTATCCCCCCTCTTTGTCTAACCCAGGTGATTTGCCGTGTTTTCGGTTTTCAAAGAACCTTGTACTGTCGTCGCCCTTGACATGTTTTAAGCCGATCTTCTCCAGATTCCTCATATAATGCTGCTGAATTTGTACCTCATGCAGGTCAGTTCAAAGCCCGTGCTTGGAGCGAGATGTCAGCCGTTAGCGTTCAGGGGATGGAATGTTCTCTCACGGGTTGGCCGTCTATAACTCAGGTTTTTCTTCGAATCTATATGGCTTCTTTGATTTGCGAGTCAGGTGATCTACGTACCGTACTTGCTTGCCGACTAATCTGTGCGATACTTAAAATTTGATACTCAAATTCAGGTATAAGTGACTTTAAATTTTTGTGTACCTCTTAGAGGTTTTCAGGAAGATTTCAGAGTAGATTGGACTGGTCATTGGACATCTTGCTTACTAACTTCTTGGGAACCCTCATCACCTCCGAGCCCTGAAGTTGAAAGCGAATCCTGTATACTGTAACCCGAGCCTAGGTTTCCCGACTCTTTAACACTTCCCAAGACTTCGATCTGAACGTTCTTTCGCTCCAAGTCGTAGCAGTGGATGCCAAACGTCAAGATCAAGTGGTCCGTATGGGATGTATAAGCTTTCGATTGCCTGACCAGGATTGTCGTGTTCGGAAATTGGCTCTGTCGAATGTAGCGTAGCTTTGAGTATGCCCGATGGTTTCATTAAGCTGCTTTAGCATGTAGATGTAGCAGCTCTAAGTTATTTAAACAAGCTTGTCCGTTCGCTTTTAAAAGAATGAGTGCCAATAGTAACTTCTAAAATTTTGGCGTTTCCGTTTTGATGTTGACAGTTCGATGACTTTGTCTGGACGGGATTGGGAGAAATAGATCCTCTTGAAAATCTGGTGCAGTTAGACGGTACAGATGATTCAGACTCCAAATCAAATTCATCTGTCATGGTGTCTATGGAACGTTCGGAATCTCTACAGCTCGGTGACAAAATGCACGGCAGCAACAAGCACGATGCCAGTCCAACACTCTGCGAGTCCAGTTCAAGGACAGATTCCCCCAATCTGTCACATGATGATTCTCTGGCTACTTGTCAATGGGAGAGCATGAATGCTTCAGACCTTGCATCCGTATTAGACAGTACTTTCCCCAGTGAAAGTGTCTCATCCATCCCTCCAAGTGAGGATGGGTATGCACTGTACAATGATGGTCTGTTGCTGCAATCTGAACAGATCTTGAATGGAGAAGTTGACATGTTTATGGCTGATTCCATTTGTGGAGATTCCGATATGATCGCTGCAACAGCCCCAAATAATGTGGGTTTGATCCCTAAAAACTCTGATAGGGGAGACTGTACAACTCATATTAGCAGCCACGAACAGGAGGTTTTAACAGATTGCAACTGGGATGCTGTTGGCCATATGGACGATGTAGAAGACAATGCTAAGTAATGTCCTTCTCTTTATCCATAAGCTGAAATTAGTAAATAGATATGGAGTAGCTTTTTCTGTCTTGTACGGTTAAGCCAGCAAAGTTTTCAAGTACTGCCCAAGATGATGGGATTTAAACACAACCCATGGGATTAAGCAAATCTAGAATGTAACTGTCTCTTACAATCATTTTGGTACAGTTTAAAGATTTAAAGCCATAAAGGTATTCTCTTTTTTGTACTCTTGTCCGCTTTTGTGAGTCTATGATGGGATTCTATATGTACAAATAAGTGCGTGCGTGCGCGTGTGTGAGCGTGTGCTTGCATGTGTGTGTGTGAGCGTGTGCGTGCATGTGTGTGTGTGTTTGTGTGTGTATTCATATATTTATTTTAGGTGCTGATGGTCCATCTAGAGGTACTAATAGCACTTGCTGGTGGTGCCTTGTACCTACAGCAGGCCATCTACCTTTGGGGAGATGTTGGATGAAACTCCGGTGAAAGACATAGTGCCTCCTTCTCTCCCTTCTCTACTGGATTGTGGGCTGCAAAAATTTGGCATTTCACAGCCCTTAAATGACACACGTGGAGTGTGTGAGGAAAAGGTCGATGCCACAAGTCATCATCGTTTCAGCCTTACAGGAACTAGGAATGTAGGCACCATGAACCTGTGTTCATCAACTGATACAAAGAGTCAGATGACTGTGTCACAGCATGTTTGTACAGAGCCTGATATGAAGCTAGCCTGGCACATGTCTCAACCTATATCTAATGTGCGTGGGAGCCTCAATAGAGGAAAGGTGCATGTCCATTCAAACCTTTCCTTAACCTATAGAGTTTTTAAAGACAGGGCATAGGATGTCTGACACTTAAACTGACCTATTGTGCAGCATTTGCAGCAGTACACTTCTAAAGTTGAGGAAAGCAACATTGTTACTATGAATCCACAAAGCAAGCTTGCTGATTCAGCAAGGTTATCCTCTCAAATGAAAACAGACCGGGCTCAGGTATTGCTTTAGAGCTTTCTCTCCATTAAGTTTGTTGTGTAGATGTAAGCACCCGCCTCCTGGAAGCATGGAATGATCTGTGGTGACTGGCAAGTTCGGTGTACTAATTTTATGCTTTCCTGACCAAAGAAAATATCTTGTGACAGCAGGCGAGTCGGGCTAGACGTCTTGCCGTGAGTAAAAGACGGGCTGAAGGGAGGGCCAAGAAGTATCCACTTCACAAGCTCATTCGTATGTCTTCATCCTCTACTGGTACTCGTGACAGTGTAAGCCAAAACTTGGCAACATTGGTGCCCATGTTGCATACACCAATACCCTTGATGTCCCAAAGTCCCACCAGTCTACCTGGAGGAGCGGAGTCTTTACAGATGAATCAAGCAAAACATCAGACATCTGCATTGTTACCCATAGTTGTTTCCGCCCCCCCTGTTACCCTGGTCCAAGCGCCAAACTCATACACATTTGGGTGTACCCAGCAGGAGCTGAACTTTACATATCAGCATCAACAATTCAAATCCCATTGTGAGGTGTGTATCAAACCTCCTGTCAAAACTTATTTATTGATAGGATGTAGTGCAGTCCATCAGGGTACTCCACTTACATCACTGACACTGTTACCAGGACCAATGCCTATCATCAGAAAGCAGTGTAGTCCAGCACCCCCTTGCCCAGCCTATGCATTCACTGTCAAAGGCACCAGTTGTTGGATGCCTATCAAGCTTAACAGCAGTGAAAGGAAAGGACAATTCTTTTGTCGGTGAATGTATGGAGGCCACATTGCTCAAGCAACTGGAAAATACCATAACACAAGTAGGTCTATGTTCTCTGTGGATTTCTAGTGCAATTAATGATTTACAATTGATGTTTTCAAAAAAGCCCAATCCTGGGAGAACTCTAAAAGTTTTTTTATAAGGTCCTACAGTTAAATGAGCAAACAAGAATTTGCATTCGGGATGCTCTATACCGTCTGGCTAGAAGTGCTAAAGAGCGACAGAATGAAGCTGAAAGTGCCATGGCCAACAAGCTCGGGTCAAATAATTTGTTTTCCAGAATAAGGTATTTTTGCTACCTCAAGACATTCTCATGTATTATAGATCTTTTTGCAATACATGCATGCAGTAAGTAGCCCCGACCTAAAACATGGTGCACATTCACGTGGGCATTACAATTTACCACCACACGCATGTGCACATGCAGTCACACATCATAGAGAGATCCTCTCCCCCCCCCCCCCCCCCCCCCCTTTCCCTTCTCTCTTTCTCTCTGCCCCCACGTGTAAGCTATCCTCCCCACCAAGTTTTGTAAAACTTGCATGGGTCTCAGTGGTTTAGGCTCTGGTTTGTGTTTTGTGCGTGTGTGTGTGTGTTCGATCCCTGATTGACATCTGATGAGTCGTTTCGGCTCCTGATTTGTACTGACAAAATCTCTCTCTCTCTCTCTCTCTCTCTCTCTCTTATATATTACAGCAGCAGGAGCATAGCCTCTGTGTTGTCACAATTCATGATTTTGATATATGTAATCTCCCATTAAAATTGTCAATCAGCTCTAAGTACTTTGCAGGATAAGTGTTAAAATTGTCAATTAGCTCTAAGTACGCTGCAAGAGCAGTGTTAGATGCCACCTTGTTTTTTAAGGGTTGGTTCATTGTAGGGCTTGTTTGTTTTTGAAATCTGGTTTGACACATGAATTTTAATTATTCTGCAAAGATACAACTCCCCTACAGGGTTCATATCTTCTTCTGCACACCATTTAATTCACACCCTTCTTTTGTACCTGTCGATGTCTAATTGAATGACTTGGATTGGATGCAAAGTAAGGATTATGTTTGGGGTTTTGATGACAGCCATCTCCCTTTTGCTTTCCGTCGTCTTCATCATTTTGGTTGTCTCTTTCAAATTCCACCATGTACTCGAGGGCGTTTGCAATTGTGTGAACAGATAAGATACACCTGCAAGGCTGTGCCATTTTATTTTATCCATCAAATCTGCATGCTTCTATCTTCTCTAATCAGTTTGGTTCCTGATGAAATTATCATTTCCATGTGTCCATGGGAGTCAATAGCACCTGATCATTTGAATAGGCATGTGATCCACCATTGCCATGATTACTCATTGCATTGTGCTTTCCTTCACTAGTGGTTACAACATTGTCATATTAAGGGCAAAAGTCTCTGCTTGTCCATACGCATCGCCTATCCTCTCAAATGACATGTCTTGGAGAGGTTTACAAAGTTGCCTCTTGGGCCCCCATGCCCATATAGTGTGCAAAAGATGTGACTAAGGGATAGGCTGTCCACAAACCAATAACTTACAAAAGGTAGAAATAGGCCAAAGTCAATAAAGAGTACAGGATGTGCTAGCTGAATGCACTTGAGACAATTACATGTCCTTGAATCATTGAGTAGTGACAGGCTGTTCCACATGACCTACAATCGTGACAGGCTGAAATGCAATATGCAAAAGTATATCATCAGTAGACTTTGATGACCTGCCTCCAGTATGAACTTCAAAGACCAGGGCATCCCCATCTGATCCTCATAATCCTATTAATTAGAAGTGGGATCCCTGATCTCGTAAAGGCCTCAAGCCAAGTAGGTTGAGAGTGAGGCCTGCTACCTGTAAGATCTCAATCCAAGGGTATGGCTGAGAGGGAGTGTTGAATGCTCCCTGGTGTTCAGGAATGAAGGAAGGCATGCTAGTAATGAAGGATTGACGTAACAAGGTGATGAGGAGCTAGTCCTTTAGGCTGGCAGCTGGAAGACGTGGCCTGTACTGCAGCTACCTCCCCCTGACAATGACCAGTAGATCGGATTGTAAAATTGGAGCTAGCAATTGGATGGAGAACCTTCAGTTGGAGTGTAATGTGGAGGAGCCATGACAAATCCTATAGCATGAAGGCATCCTTATTGTGCTGCCCATGCTGTGTCTCATATATCCTTTGCATGCCATGTGCCACTTGTGTGTGTGTGTGTTGCTACTGCTTGTGGTACACCACTTGGGTCAGTCTCTGGTTTTGAGTTTCGTGTGTTTTGCCACTCTTGTGAATGCTGAAAGCCCCTCTATTGCAAGGAAAGAACAATTCTTCTGTCCCCAACACATTGGGGATGGTTCAGAGGCCCAAATCAAGCTCCAAGAAAAGGAAGTAGAGCAGGTCCCAAGACTGTTGCGCTGATACCAATGTAGAAATGGTCTGAGCTACAAGAGGAGTTGTGCGAGAGATGATTAGAAGGGTGGGAAGTAGGAGGCCCCAAGCAGATTAGTGGGAGTAGATGGCACGCCAAATCTAGGTTGGAGGTGGACTGAGATGTGCCTCTTGCAAGTATTCATGTTGTGCATATTTTTCTTTGCCCTTTAACTTGGAAGCTACGGATCTGGATACCATATTTCCATCGATGACGATCAGCTTCCGAATTCGAGAGCAGAGAGTAACGGATGGTACGGTGTTTTTGTTATCATACACTCACATGGGCACTCATGCATTGCTGCAAGGCAAGAGCTCAATAGATTGTCTCACATGAAAAGTGCAGAATGTTGTTAACTTCTGATTTGTGTACTTTTTCTTTCCTAATATATTTTGTGTAGTTACAGGATACTGTGATTATGAATATATATGAGCGTACTTCTTAAACTTTTCTTTTAAAGCTCAACTTAGTATAATGTTTTGTTACGGGATCTGAACTCTTTTCTAAATCTTGGAACGTTGTATTTGCCTTAACCTCTGTAAATCCTTTTTTTTTGTGCAGCTGTAAAGGTGCAGTAGAGACTCAAACGAATCCAATAGATCGATGGGTGGTAAACCTCCTTTTTTACAAGCAGCCCATTGTACCAAAAGCCAAGGTCCAGTTATTTTCACCTATGTCAACAGAAGCAACAAGACATCCAATATTTCAGTCTCCCAACACGAATGGAAACATGCAGTATTGGCATTCTTGTGGAAGATCTATAACTCCACAGGAAATGAGCCTCTGCACATAGAGATAGGTTTGGAAAGAAAAGACAAAATGTCACTAGGGATGTTTCTTTATGATTGAAGCAAGGCATTGGCTCCCTACAACCCACCCAGGCATCTTCCAATGATCTTGGAGTTTTGAAGTGTTCATCTTGCTTGCCTGTGACTTGTGACAGAACAGTCTGCATAGTCAAAATCTTCAGAGATCTTTTGAGGACCACAACTGCTTAAGGCAGGCAGGTTGAAGGACTTGGTCTCTGAGTGCAAAATTCAAGAGATCATCTTGAATTGTAATGGCTTACTAAGTTCTAACGTGCGGCTTTCATGGTGGGCAAAAATTGGCTTCTTCAAAGATGTCCAGATATATCAAATTTCAACATGCTTTCATCGTAAGCACACTTGTAAGTATTGTACTATATCCAGAACCTACTTTGGAAGCAAAGAAACACATTATCGTCTTTCGTAATCAGGACCTCTCTCTCTCTCTCTCTCTCTCTCTCTCTCTCTCTCTCTCTCGCGCACGCGCACATGTCATGGCTTACTTTTGCTTATTGTGCGCCTATTGTCAAACATAAGCATAATGGTCTATTCGTTCTCCAAATGTTTATTATATATAGTTTAACGTATTTTCCCAAGTTGGAATGGTGTTTTAATGTAGTGATTTCCTCTTCAAAATGACTTGTGCTTTCCTTTTACGTACAAATGCTTTAATCCCTTCCCCTTACGACTTCTGTAGACAGTCTTTTATGATTTAGAGATGCATAAAATGGTAGAATTTAGTTTTGGTTTCCTTTCTGTAATGAGCCCCTGTTCAAGAGGCCTCACGGGTAGTAAACTGTTACATGCCCTCCACATTTCATGATTTTAAATTGCTACTTGCTTGTACTTGCTCTTTATGTTCATGACATAAAGGGATTGGTGTTGACCTAAAACTCTGTTGTTTTGGTCATATTTTCAGGCCACTAGAGGAAAAGTGGGATTGGTGTTGACCTAAAACTCTGTTGTTTTGGTCATATTTTCAGGCCACTAGAAGAAAAGTGGGATCTAAACATGTACACAACCTTGCACTTTTACATGAGTTTAAGGAGCTGAGCTGAAGATGACAAAAGGGAGGATTTGGGAGAGAGAACGTCTTAACATTTTTGGGGGCTAGATTTGACCATGAGTAGTATAAAGTGCCTCTTAGTAGCCCTGCAGCATGAATCAATTTTGACACTGTAAAGCTTATGCAATTGGATTTAATGTTCCTTTTGCAGTTTCCATCTTTGGTAACCATCAAGAAATAGGCAGAGGGGTTTGTCTTCATGCTAAGTTAGATTGGGTGTTCTGAGTCAATTATGAATTTGTCTGCAGATGATATAGGCACTTAAGACATTTGCAAAACCTTATCAGAAGAAGAGTTGCATGCAAGCATGCTTGATATTGTTTTCCTTGTCCTTTGCTACACTATGTTTTTCTTGTCTTTTGCTACACTACCTACAGGCTAATGTTGGTCCTTGGGTTCTTTGTGTCTTTTAGATAGCTTATTGCTACAAGTTCTTGAGCGGTTTTTCCTTCTTTTGCCTTCAGCTGGCATTTGAACACTTCAAAAATTTAGGAGGGGTACAAGAAATTTCATAAGTATACATGTATAACTAGGAGCGACATTTTCGCAAGAGAGTTTATGGAGAATCCTTGCTTTCTACTTGAGCTTGCCTCCTCAATCAAATCTCACCCCCCCCCCCCCCAAAAAAAAAAAAAAAACGTATTCTCGCCCCTTGGTTCTAGTCTTTTTTTTCTCATTCAAACTGCATTCCTCCCTCTTGTGTTCATCCCTCCCTGTCTGTACTAGGGTTTGTTATAATGGAAAGCTCATAATTGGGAGGATGTCCATTTCTAATTCGAGTCAATCATTTTGGATTAAGAAGGCTCATTACAACGAGATGTCTCTTCTTCCATTAGTAGACCTTGAGCTCCATTGGTTTTAATAGAGCTAATCATTCTATTGATCACCTTGGTGATGATTGCTTCTCCCAAAATATTTGGATGTGAATGACCATCCATTGAAGCAATCTCCATGATCTTTTGGGCAAGTTGTTATTCTCTTCCGTCATCATTACCACATAGGTGTGACAAAACTCTTCATTTCTTTTTGAGGTCAAGGTTGTGTGTGTGGGATTTCTTTTAAACATGCTAGCGTATGATTGGCTGTCCCACTAAGGTATTAAAAAACCGCTCCACCCCATTCCAATGGTGGATACACGACTTTGGCATAAATTGGCTCAACAGCCCTATTGCATAGCAAATATCAGGCCATGTCGATGTCATCAAGTAGACGAGCTTACTGATTACTTGTTGGTAAAGTGTAGGATCTGAATATTCTACACTCAGCAACTTGAGCATGTTGTGATGATCTCAATAGGTGTACTTAGAGGTATGGCATCCAAGATTCCAAACTGCTTAACAATATACCTTGTTTGGTTGAGAAATATGCCTCCCTATATTTATTTTATGCACGAATCCTAAATCATGCATTTCAAACTATTTACGAAGATTAACCTTGGCCTAAGGTCATCCACATGAAGTGCAATGATTGTGAGAGCATCCGCATTTCTCTTCAAATACACCTCATGATCAACTTCACTTCTCGTGAAGCCTTCTTATTTGAAATAAGTCTCAAATCTTGTTGTATCTAGCCATAAGGCCTTGCGTGAGAGAATAGAGTGCCTTCTTTATCTTACACACAAAGTGCTCAAATCCTCTTTCCACAAATCCTTCTGGCTACCTCGTATAAACCTCTTCTTGTAGCTCTCCATTAAGGAATGCAAACTTGACATCCATTTGATTCAACCCCATACTACAATCAAGAGAAAGAATAAGGCCGATTGTCTTCATCCTCGTGATCAGTGTAAACATATCCTCATCGTCAATGCCTTCATGTTGAGAATATCCATTTGCCACCAATCTTGCCTTATATTTATCTACACTCTTGGCAGCTTTTTGCTTGACTTTGTAGATTATACTCTTCTTCCATGGCATCAACCACTCTTTTAGGCTTCATGTCCTTGACAATGTCCCTCAGCTTCATCCACTAGCTTCTTTGCCCACCTTGGCATCTGCTTGGGTGATGTGGCTTCTTAGTCGATGTCAGCATGACCACAAGAGATGCATTCTCCACTTAAGAATTTGTAGAATGTCTAGGAGATACTCCCCTATTCCGTTGATTGCTTCTATTCATGCTAAGTAGCATGTCATGAAATATCTCCCATTTTGTGGGTGTCTACAAATTGTTGGTTTGCTCTTCCATTTGATTCTACATAACCATGATGGCAAGTAGCTTGCTCTACCTTCTCATCAAACACCACATCACAAGAAGCAATGATTTTATGAGCTATAGGGTTGTAGAGCTTATAAGCTTTATGTTCCCCTACATACCTACCCAAAATGAATCTCTCACTTGGAATCAAACTTACCCCTCTTGTGCTTTAACACATGGGCCTAGGCAATTGATCCAAATAATTCGAGATGCTAGACATTTGGCTTATGTCCACTCCATGCTTCCTTTAGTGTCATGTCATGTAAAGCATTAGCAAGGGATTTGTTTTATAAATAAACCATTATGGAAACTACTTGTGACCAAAACTTGTCAGGCATGTCCTTTGTTTGCATCATGCTCCTTGCACACTCAACAATGATGCAATTCTTCCTTTTTTCTACTGCTATATTTGAGGCAAGAAAAAGTCTTTGTGTATTCCCCATTGCTTTTGCAAAACTCAATAAAGCCTCTGCATACATATTCTCCCCAATTTTCAAATCTAAGGCATTTGATTCAACAACTAGACTGCCATAGTCGTGAACTCTTTGAACTTTGCAAGTAGTTTAAAAGTTTTCTTCATGGTGTAGACAAATATCTTTCTTGTGTTATCATCAGTAAATGTGACAAAGTATTTGCTACCACCAAGTGATGGCCGTATTGGTCATATACCTTGCAATATCAGTGTGCACCAACTCTTGGCTCTTCTGGCTTGACCCTTGGGAAAAGGTTCCCTATATTGTTTCCCATAAAGGCATCCTTCGCACAAGGCTCCCTCCTTGACTGCTGGGAGTCCTTTAACCATGCTCTTGCATTCAAGCAATTGCATGGATTTGAATTTGACATGCCCATACTTTTGGTGCCATAACTGAGAGTCTATATGTGCAACCATGCATACTCTCTGGCCAAGACTTGTGACCACCAACTTATAATAAACAAATTCATCTCTCAACCTAGATTCATGGTAAGTCTCGACACATTTAAGACATCACAAATGAATTTTACCTTCCCATTTGGAAGCTGAACTGGTATGTCAGCAATTCCTTTGATTGGAAATGGATGATTGTCCCCTAGATGAACATCTAGAGATCTTGATTGGATCAATTTTCTTGAATGAATCATATCTGCAACACATGTTGTGATGCACTGGAATCCACTATCCACACATCTTGGTTAGTTTACATTGATGCACTCAATGCTATGCATGATTTGACGCTCTTGATGAATATAACATTGCATGACTTGTCTGCAACAATCAGCATCCTTGTCCTTGAAAAATATATCTTCCTTGAGGCTGCTGTCTGACCCGTCTAAAAATAGTCTATTTCCATTGCACGTGCCCTCCATGATTTCATACCACTTTTGCCAGGTTCAGCCTCTTGCTTGTTACGACATTATCTAGAAACGTGACCCAACTTGCCACATTGATAGTATTTAATTTTTCTCTTTGCATATGGCTTCTACTTACCAAAAGTTTGCTGTTGTTGTTGGCTTTGATTGTTATTGTTTTCTCTAGGCTTGGACTTTAGAATTTTTACCATGTTATGCATTCTCTTACCTTTGAGTTGCATATTGTGCATCTTGGCCACCACTGTGTCTTCAACATGGTCATCCCTCAATCATGTTCATTGATCCTCCTCTTGGATCAAAAGGCTATTAGTTCATTAGACTTGATAGCCGTGCCTGTGGCAATTAATGCCACCCTTAGGCTCTTATAGGATTTGGCTAAACTTTGGAGTATTCATTCAACAAACACCACATCATCTATATCAAAGCCATTCTCATTCAGTCTATCCTTGAGTAACTTCATCTTGTTTAGATGATCCAACAATGCATCACCTCTTCCATATGAATATTTGCCAACTGTCTTCAAATTAAGATGTAACTGATGACTTGCCTCATAAATGGATATTAGCATAGTCCATACCTGAAATGCATCTATATAATGCATCACTTGGGAAAATATTGTGCCCTTTTGGCATATTGTAAAAATGTCCATTTCTTTGGCATTCATTTCATCATAGGAATCCTGTCGTGCTTCTTTCCAGGCATTCTGTGCTAGAGTTGCCACTTTGCCATCAATAAGCACTCACAACTTCCTACTAACAAAGGCGTTCTTTATTTGGTGTTTCAAGATATGGAAGTTATTCTCATCAAACACTAGAGTCTATGGCACATGAAATTCTCCCTTTGATGTTATATGGTGATGACTCAAACATGTGCACACACTAATTGTTGGATATCTGAACGACTCAAACATGTGCATACACTAATAGTTGGATATCTGACTACACTACCCACTACGTTGCCAAAATTTGCCAATTGAGAAATGCACAATGAAGAAGGAGATGCACTCTCCATTTTGGTTTAGAAATATTTGGATTTTATGTTCTGAGCAAAAAGGTATGCTCCCCCAAAGTGTGATGCCTTTTTATGCCAAAGATGTGTAGATTTTGGTCCTTTGATGACCCCCCCCAAAACAAAAGGGAATGGAGATTTGGAATCTTGTAGACCTCACCTTTCAACTTGGAGAGAGCCAATTTAGGCTTTTGCGAAACAAATGCCTATTTTCGGCTTTGAAGGTTGAAGTTTAAAAATCCAATTGTGTACTCATTGTGTAAAATTTCACTCAATTGCAATTGTGGGCATTGAACCCACAATCACTTACTCATGCTCAAAGTGACATACCACGAGTAAATCTACTCACGAGAGGAATAAAAGGGAAGGATTTATTTATGTAGAAGCTTTTGACTTAGCCTTTGGAGAGACACATGACAAAAGAAGGAAACCTTAGGTACCCTAAGTTCAAAAACTTAGGTCCTTCATGAGCGTACGCCTCTACTTGAGTTCAATCGTCGTGCCACCTGTCCTTCTTCTCTCCTATCTTCTCCCTTCTTGCCTTCTCTCCTAGCTTCTCCCTTCTTGCCATCTGAGTAGTTCTCCACTCTCTCTTCTACACTCCTTCTGTGGCCTGAGATTTCTCCACAAGACTGTAAGCTTCCTCCCTTTAGTTTTTCTTCACTCTTTATCTGCATCTTCTTGTACTTTGGCCTACACAAGCTGCCTCCACCACAAGGTTCTACATTTCCTACAACAACTCTTACTTCAAGCTTCCAATGCTTGTCTAAAGCAAGCTCACCTCCACTACATTGAAGCTCTGTGCATCTACTTCACCAGATAGTATTTGGTCGAGGTTACGGGCTTGCTCCAATATTTGATAACCCAATGGGTGCTCTCTTACTTGTGGACACTTCCAATGTGAGGTTGGGTCTTCTTGTGTGCTGCAAGTTTCGCAAGTCATCTGCCTTTTGATCTTGGCTTCAAGCTCTTCTTTCAGGCTATCAGCTCACTCTAAGCTTTGGTCCAAGCTCTCTACACAGTGTCATCACTCTGCTACAAGGTCTTTCATGACAATTCATGCCGGTTAGTTCACTGTGCATTTGCAAACTCTTCCATTAGCGAGTTCTCTACTCAACTCATTGTTCGAGATTTATAGGGTCTCTTTCATTCTTCAAAAACAAATCCTTACTTTGCTAGAGCCACCAACTTATCCACATCCTGAGCTAATCCATTTGTACTCATCTCCTTAGAGATTTTGATCCCTCTTTCCTTCTAGAAAGTTATTTCTCTTGCTATCTGTGCATCTCTCTAAAAGCTAGGTTCTCCTTGGCTGCTAGTTTGTCTTGTGAGCTTGTCCTTACAAGCTCTCCTCTACCACAACCTTGTATTCATCCTAGCCAACCTACTTTTTGCTATGTAAGTGCCACTATTTTCTTTGATCGGTCTTTGCAAGATTGCATTTGTAGTCATGGCTTTTACATGAAAAAACCTACAAGGGTGGTAATAATTTAGAATTTTAAATTGTATATGAAAAAGCTACCAGCAACTATGCTAGCTCCCCAAGATTGTGTGTAATACTTCTTGGAAGGGGTTCGAGTAGTAGGAGGTGATAGCTCCCCAAGATTGAGTGCAATAATTTTTGGAAGGGATGCAAGTAGTAGGAGGAGCTAAACAATAAAAACGATGACTATGATAGATAGGTGACAGAGTACCCATAATAGCATATGGATGAGTAGCAATAGGAAGGAAAAAACTATGGTGGCAAAATGTACCAAGAGACTGGGACCTTTGGGCTATGATACCAATGCAACACCAGCTAACTAAAAGCCTATTTAGATGGTTTACAAACCACCTTCTCCTTGTCTAGCCTAACCTACAACTGTTTTTTCAATTAGCCCTTACTCCAAAGCACAAGTTTGAGGAGCAACCAGGATTTCCAAAAAAACCAGCCATGTGTGAACCAAGTTCAAAATTTGGTGCCCATTTGGTTTGCAAACCAGGGCCTTCAAGTGAACATGCTCTAAGATTGTTGCTTTCTACTTTTCCACCTAGCCACAGATTCTGCCATGAGCTCTAGCTTCTTGTGTTCTCATGTGAGGTCTACCTTTTTTCCTCAACCTCATCGCATGGTAAGCTTCTTTCTTGAGTCCTCCCTTAAACCCAACAGCTCACTTGGGACCTTGATTGGGTGCCATATGTATTTTGATTTAAGTAGTCTATCCAACCCTTCATATGCACCCCATATTTAATGCCAATGCCTAAGGATTACTTAGAGATAGTTCTTTTTTATAGCATTATGCTAGCATCCCACCTTTGTAGACATCGCCGAGCCCTCTTGGTTTCATGCCTCACCATAAACAAGCCTCAAGCATCCACGATTATGGTTGACATAACATACTTAGAGACATTACAATAGGCACGATAATGAAAAGGCCCACATCAACAAAACTACAAAACAAAAGGCATCACACAAGTCGAATATCCTCTTCAAAGAAAAAAAAACAATCCACAATTCACCGTAGATCACATTTGGACCCTTGGTACAACAAAAACAAGGGAGAAGTGGCTAGAGGCACATCCTCGCCTTAGCAAACACACTACATTTTCATGAAATATTCCATGGGTTGCATAGTTGCCATGAATTTTTCATCATTTTGAAATCAAAGCGTCATGCAAATCTAGTATAACCATGGATAACATTTTCATTATGTTGAAAAAGCCATTGGGAATGTGAGATATTGTTCAAGAAAACAATGAAAACTTTTTGCTAGAAGGTCGCAAGGGAACACATCGTGGAGCACACCTCAATAACATGCAAGAATTTATGAGACAACTAACTATGCTAGGCTTAAAACTCAATGATGATGATGTTAAAGCAATCTTTTTATTGAATCTTCAAAGCAAGTATTCTTGCATCATCAAAATTATAAGGTTACTAAAAAAATATATTTCTAATAATATGGTGTATATGTTTCTTAGTGAAGAGCACAACTAACCAAAATTTTTGATGATAGAGAAGGGAAAATGCAATTATACTATTATATAGAAAACAAACACTTACCTTTTGGCAAGTTTTTCTCGATTTAACACCGCTAGCATGGATCCATACCTCTTCTCATCATATTGATGATAGACCAATCATGACTCTGGATGAGATCCATGAGTGGAAAGAGAACTTAATTTTGACCTTTTGTTGCCAAAGGATATGCACCATTCTATTTTACCAGTTTGGCCTCATTGGTTTTGAGAGGTCACATGCAGATTTATCATATGCTTGTATGGATCAAACTCCACTTTTTGATCATACACATTTGATGGTAAGCCCTCAACATGGGGCACTCTCATCTACGTAGATTAGCACATATTGATTCCAATGATGTATAACCATCACACATATGCATCGATCCGACTCCATCGATTGCCACCTCAAATTCTAGCATCCACCATTTATGCTTTCACCTTCAACACAGAGCATGGTATGATTGTGGACAAAGATTTCACTGCAATGAGTAACATCAATAATTAGAAATTTTCATCATCCACTCATATATGTCACAATGCATTGGTCATGCACTTCGTTTCCACTATGAGCATAGATGAGATACATTGCACCACATTTGGATCTAGTGATTAACACCCCTTTATATCAATATATCACTCCTTATTATGTGAGCATTTATGCATCACTGTAGTCCTACACCAATGTAGTGGACATTATCAAGCTTGGCCATAGAATGACTTGAGGAATCTTAGTGTTCATCATGGACTTATGGCTATTGTATACAGTCAAAAAGTGATGCAAATTATTGGCTAGATTCAAAATTTTAAAATTTCTCCGACATTGACGTTAGGCAGCTCACATGCCTTAGGGACTTCTAGTGAATTTTTTATAATATTTTCAGGCTTCTAGGCCTTTATATTGCTAGCTACATTGTGAGTCTATGGTAGACACTACGTCCTATGTCAATGGATGTTTAGCCATGTGCATATCGGATCACCTTTAGCTCATGATAGTTGAGCATACAGGTTTGATACAAAAAAGATGGACATGATACAATATATATTGAACTAAATATATACAATATATATAGCTCATGTACCTGTATGCACATAATAGAATTGCTTCAAGGCTACAAAAAAGGAAGAGTTTTAGTGTGCAAGTTCGTTTGCTTCTAACAAAACTCAAAATGGATAGTACCTAGGCTTGTCATCACAAAAGAGTACACAAACTTTAGCCACTGTCTTCCACATGGACACAGAGCGTGAGAGTTATCCCATGTCGCCTTGGAGCAAAGAATCATCACCATTGCCATCCCACTCTTGAGGATCCTACATAATGGAGGAGGAGACAAGAAGTAAGCAACTTTGATTGAGTTTCCAAAAATGTACTTAAGGGAGGCCTTTAATAGTCTAGATCTATTACTTTTGAGACACACTCTTGACGTAGGCTCTAGAAATCTCTCCAAAATAGAAAGATCACTCTTTTCTTTTGGCTTTCTATTCATGGAGGGATTGCTGTGAACTTATGGAGATCCAAGTTTGGAGTTGACCCTACTTGTCCTTGTTGCCACATTGTAGTTGAGTTAGTATAGCATTGCCTTTGGGAGTACAAATATGCGAGGATGATTTGGAAAGGTGTTGCTAGGATTTTCAATATCTTTCATACATCACCTTTCTATATGACTTGGGGTTCAGTAGCATGGTTATCTCTTGCTAGCTCTCAGGTGTTCTTCGAGGGACATGATCTAGATCCAACTCTCATTGTATGGCAACACTCAGTGGAGTCTTGTTCCCTCCAGGATGTTCCCTTCACTCCTTTCAGACCTGCTCATGCCTCAGTAGACACATCATGGGAGATTCTGGCTAGCATTGCAACTTGGCATATTTGGAGAGCCAAGTGTACAGAGGCAATAGAGGTCACCCAGGTTCAATGGCAAGTATTTGGACTGATGTATTACACACTTTAATGACTATTGGGGTGAGTATGCAGGGATCCTCCAAAGCAACCACTGCCAGGAGAGTTACTTTTTTTAGAGTTTGGAGAGGATCTCCTTTCTTCTCTGAGTCTCCCTCAGGGTTGAGGTGGCATTTTTAGCCTCTACCTTGGTTTTTTATTAGCTCCTTCTGAGCTATTTTTTCCTCATGCATAGCATGATGTATTCCCACAGTTGAGCTTGCTCTCGCGGTTCTCGTTCATACTTAATGAAGTAATTTTCTTGAAAAAAGAAGAAGAAGAAGTTACTGTTTGAAGCATGGACAGATAATGAAATAACTTTTTTGAGATTTTTATTAGGACTGTTGTTCACAAAAACTACTTTGACTGTAGAGCATTCCCAATATCTTGGTAGAGAGAAAAGTGCTTAAGAAAGTGATTTTTGCTATTGGAAGTCCACCCAACAAGCCTAATCACTTTCTTAAGCACTTTTGTCATGTTTTCTTGTGTAATGACCTTTTTATTAATTTACAATTTCAAAATAATTAAAAAGATCAAAGAGATAATAATAGGATATACCATAAAAATATTCTAGACTTATGTGCTGGTTTGGCCTCTTGGGAGGATCCTAACTTGAAGTAGATATTAATGTCATGTTTACACTGAAGTAGAAAAAAAGAGGAAGACCAAACAGGAAGTGTCAAATATTCCCAAGGAAGGGAGATACCTTGTCCTTGAAGGTTCCAAGAGAGGAGAAGGAAGCAAATCTTGTAATGAAATTCTCTTTGACTTCCTCCATCAGTGCAATGCCCAACAAAAGTTTCATATCTTCTATGACATGTTCAAAGAGATTGTCTAGCTTTGGTGGATGATCTCAGGGAAATTCTAGATGAACAATACAATGCATTTTAAAAGCTCACAAAAGAGGGTAGGATTTCTATTGTACACAAGTATTACATTCACATGAAGGATGTGGTGAGACTTAAGAAGGTAAAGATCAAGAATTACATTCACATGAAGGATGTGGTGAGACTTGAGAAGGTGAAGATCAAGAATTACATGAATAAAAGATATGAACTCTTGCCACAACATGTTAACACAAAGTGCAACATTCACAAGAATAAAAAGTGTTGATTTTTGGAGAAGAGTTTGTCCTTTGTAGTATACCTTAACTGTCATGAGGTTGATATTGTAGAAGGCTCAAAGATGCAAGAGGAAGAGGAAGTGGCAAAGAAACCTTGGGATCAAGAGCCTCAAAAGTAGGATGAAGAGGAGATACAAGAGGTGTTACGAAATTGTATTTTACCGATATTTCTTGCTATGGAAATTATTTTATTTTAGTCAAGTGTGACTATGGCAAAGTGTTCCATAGGCGATCCAACGGGGGTCCGGTTTAGTTGGGGACCCCTAGCTACCTATGTTACTACCATGCTAGATGGTTAGTATTGTGGGTGATTCCATGTTAATACTAATGTTGCTACTGTTACTGATGTTATTGCAATTCGTCACGAGGTGTGTATTTCGATGTTTGTATACATCAAGCATATAATTGTGTTGGGATTAGTTGGTATGATGATTCATCAATTGATTTCAGCCAACTAACACAATTGGCAGCTCGATTATAGATGATGAGTTGGATAATGAGGAAAGGAGATGGTGAAGGTGATTTGGATTGATCGAAGTATCGAATGGTTGCCAAAGGCCATGGGCCATATTGTTATGTAATGAATATTAAGCCATGGGATATTTTATTTTATTAATTATGGATGAGGGCATATTAAGCCTTGTGATATTTTGAGCTCGTGCAACTATGTTGAGCAATTCCTCTAATTGTGAACAAGGGATGCTTTTGGATGTACTATTATTGGCTCTTTGCTTTTTGGAATTACAATTATAAATACTCTAGATGGGAAGCAAGTGCCACCATCTAGAGGGGGCAGATTGGACCCCATGTGGCGTCATCTATCTTGTTTCTTCCTTATTTCCCTATTCTTGGTTTCTATCATCTTCGTAAATCATGAATTTGTGAGCATGTCTAAATTTAATTCTTGTAACAGTGGTATCAGAGACTCGCTACACCCTAGCCTGACTGTGGGAGGCAAGCAACATGATTTTCTCCAATCTGATGACATGGTTTTTCTCAAAATGTGCATTCTGATTGAAAACCTTGTTTAAAACTATTTGCCTTCTATGCTCCTTTAAAATTTTGAGTGTGTCGAAAAAATGCATTTTGTGTAGTGTGATGAGACTTTTCCATTCCCTGGGTGGACCAAATTGCAGGGCATCCATACTTTTTCAGAAAATATGAAAGGTGGTTAAAGATAATATGTTGCATTTACAAACTAAATAGAACTCGCTTTAATTTGTTAGGAGGTGACGTAAGGATATGCTAATAAGGAAAGAGTGGATTTTTGTTACCATGTAGTGTGTTATATTGCAAAGCTGTCTAGGTTTCTTCATTGATTTTGCAAAACTCTACAATTCCTATCCTAATGCACGGTGATGATTCTTGCTCTAAGTTTGTTTGTCACAAAGAATGAATAACTTGTCTAATGATTTCCATACTTCAGTTTTCACATTTCGCGCAATCGCATCTGCCTCATGATCTTTGATTGCATTGTGTAAGAGCTCCAAAGGCCATCCTTTAATATGAAAACATATCTTGATTTTCTTCTTGGTTTTGTTTTGCTTTGTGTTCGTGATAAAAACTACCAAAAGATGGCTTGATAGGAACTTCTGTCCCATTTTTAATTCTTAAGGCCTATTGTAATATGAACATCCCCTCCATGGAGACCAATGTTTGACAATACTTTTTTCAATGCTTGAAGTGCCTCCTTCTTATGATTTTCAAGACCAAGCTTTTAGAAAAATCCAATATATAAAAACACCAACTTTTCAATGATCTAATATATAGCATACAATATGCATATATGTACACTACACAAAGGGATTTCAAGAACAGCTTTGAAATTTGGATCAACCTTATCTCTGTTAGATACTCTCCTCCACCATTTAGGATCCATGACATATGCTGGCTCCTTGTAATAAAGGCATGGAGATTTTGAATTGCCACCTTTTCTTATGTTGAACATACACTTGAGGGTCTTGAGGTCACTAGCCCTATGCCACCACTCCACTGGGAAATCACCTTCTTGCTCGACATGAAGATGCCCTCCTTGAACTTGATTTTTTATCATTGTTGGTGGTATTTTTGTGTGGTGGAATACCCAATCAAGAGTTTGGTGGTCCTGTGTCTTAGCGTGCCATTGAGAAATGCAAGGCACTTTGAGTGTGAAGTTGAAAAATCAAACATTTATAAATACATTATGCATCTGGAAAACATTTGAAATCCAAGGGTGTGGATACCTCAAATGTGCCTAGCCACCAAATGTGTTTTTCTGATTGCACACTGAAGTTTCTTGGGTCTACATTTGTAATTGATGAATCAAGATCTCTATTCTCATTAATGTGATGGTCATTGATTCAATTCTTTTCTCCTTGACAATTTTACATTCATCTAGCTTTATAACAAATTTAACACATCCTTGGCACTCTTCAAATTTGATACCATAAAATTCAACCATTCTCCTTTGTACTTGTTCTAGATCGACAAAAATGTTATTCCAAGGATCATACATGGTTGTCATTTTTGTACACCCCTTCAATATTGAAACAATATCCAATATAACCATCTACTTCTGTTCTCTTAACTTCCACACTTTTGCAGGCTTCGATAAGAGCACATGATTTATCATCTGATCTTTCAAAGTCATCGATAGTGTTTAACCTTTTCTGCTCACTCCACTCTCACCACTGCCCCTTGAATTATGTTCACATCAACTTCGTGCTATCTACAAATTGTTGCACAACATTGTGTTTGTCTGTTTTAAATTTTTTCTCCTCTAGCATACTTTTCACAACATTAGTTGACAGTAAACCTCTCATTTGTTTTACTAGAATAACATTAGGATCAACATTCTCCTTCTGATGCTCTACAATTTTCCTAAACAAGCACATACATAA
The DNA here is from genome assembly GCF_047967505.1 of Dipteris shenzhenensis. Classification (NCBI taxonomy): domain Eukaryota; kingdom Viridiplantae; phylum Streptophyta; class Polypodiopsida; order Gleicheniales; family Dipteridaceae; genus Dipteris; species Dipteris shenzhenensis. Next base: position 21,182,751 of record NC_141601.1, read on the forward strand.
GAGTATTTCTATGCTCGATTGCTATTATCATTGAGTACTCAATGATTGTTTCTATGTTGCATTCAAAATAGTAAAAGCAAAAGAAAACTTACCTTACTCCCTGAACTCTACGCTTGCATCCTCCAGTGCCAGCTTTCAATTCTGCAATGTTACAAATCTTTCTATTTCGGAGCCTTTCTCCCAAGGGAGTGTCTTTTCTTCTAGATTTCCTCAACTTCTTCTTTGTCTTAGTGTGCTATACATTTTTGCAATAGCAAATTGAGCTTTGACGTATCCATGCATTCCCTTATGCCATCACCCACAAACTTCAGTAGTGTTGTCAAATTGGAAAATGGAGGAGTACGGTTCTTGATTGGACATTTTGGATACATGCCTCCGTCACACCATAACTCAATATGTTATAAGGCTTCTATCCTCATGTTCTCTCTTTGCATGGCATCTACTTATGGACCCTTCTATCATTTTTATAGAGACAAATACTCAGGATTAGCATGGATTTATCATGGTAAGTCATAACACTTTGTTTTATAAAACGTCGATGAGGGTGTAAAGCAAAATTGTTGAAAAAGATAGAAACATCTGACCATGCCACAGAAAAAAAATCCAACAAGAAGGGACTTTACCATCTCCAAATTTAGAAGAATTCACGCGGGTGCTTTAAATGTTTAAAAACAAAGATACTTAAAGCTTATTTAGGGGGTCCTTACATGGCACAAGTCAAGACTGAGATAAAATCTGCTTTAATAGAGAGAGAATGTGGTATGAGCCTTAATGCAAATCCATTTTTACATATTTTGGAGGAAAGGAAAAAGAGAAAATGGTGAATTTGTTATAGGGTCCCAAAATGAGTTTCCTTTTTTCCTAATGCTTGAGGCACTTTCCTAGCTTGTGACTTGCCTCTCTCTGTCTTCTTGTGGTCCAAAAAACTACCTCAAGGTAAATTTTGACTTTTCTACTTGCTTCCAAAGCTAGCTTGCGAAACGTGGCCCCTAGAGCTATTTTTAGCAATGGTTTTTTTACCCCTCCCTTACCCTTTAGCTCCTTCCCTAGGCCCATGGAATTAATACACTGGATTAGCCCTTTTTACAATTCTAATCAATAAGAAGCCAAAGGTATTCTCACAGGTCTATTAAATTCACATCCTCGTGCCATTCCCGCCTCTTGGCAAATGACCTTGTTTTACACTCAAGAACTATAGTACGTTAAGAAAAGAAATAATAATACTAGCATAAAATGCCATTACTACCAAGGTGGATAATCCACTAAGGCCCTGCTTCTACAAGTCCCTTATATTTTCTTCTTGTTTCGTAATGAGTTTGTGAACTTTAGACATGGCTTTCATTTTAGTATTTGGGGGCCATTTGTTGTTATGCCTTTTGTTTCCTATGTGTAAATGTAGGAGATGGAATGGTCACTCCAATAAGCGAGCTGTGCTTGTTTCTTTGTCTGCATTTTATATGTTTGTCCATATCCACTTGGGAACCGTAAATAGTTCTTGGTTCATTGAATTCTAAATTGAAGTTAAGTTCGTTCAGCATAGTTTGTAGTTTTATTGTCTGTGTTGTTTGTTTCATCATGTCAATGTTGAAATCCCCAAGTAAGATGGTTCACGAGTTAAATTTATGTTGTTTTGTGAATGAGAATTATGTCCAATCCTCTCTTTGCTTTTGCTGGATGTGAAATTTTTTTCCATGATGCATCATGATTGAAGCATTCCATTTCCAACTTAACGTCATGAATATTCCATCTACACCATTTACCAATCCATCCTGTTGGTTTATATTTCTCGAGTAAAGCTCTACCAACATGCCCTCCTTTATTTCTATAATTGTGTGGAGTCCATTTATAACCTTTGGATCTTTCAATCCTCGGAGAAGTGATCAATTTCTTTGGACATGTTTTGTCCCAATGGATATATCCAAAACTTTTTTATTATGTCTATTTGTTTGGGCATTATTGAAGGCATAGCCTCCACCCACGTGGACACTTACCATGGGATAGGATAAATACACCTCTAGTAAGAGGGAGTTACTAGAACAAAGTAGTGGGATCATTTTGTAACTGTAGGGACAGTTGTAACTATCCCTAACAACACATGTGGCTTTTGATCCACCACATAATGTTTTGGACTATGACTGTTACATTTTGAAACTTATTGTTGCCTTACAACAGTCGGACTGAACTCGAATGGCTATATAAACCTTCTATCAGCTCCTTTTGAAGAGAGTTGTTGAGTTGATGTATTCTCTGCTAAAACATAATATACAAGAAACATACGACCTTTTTTTTTTCCTCTGTTCTTTTTATACATCTCATGATAGTTTTGTAGGCCGATTACTTTTCGATTATATTCCGACTACTGGCACCTTGTTGTTAGGAGTGGAGAAGTGTTTGTGTTTTTCACTTGTTTAAAGACACTCTGAACACTATTGGCGATCCTATTAGCGTTCCTACTCAGAATTACCAGTTTTTGCTCATAGCAAAACAAGCGATAATGTCGATTACGATGTGTACAACAACAGAGAAACATACAAATCGCAACTCTGAAAACATCAAAGCTTCTAACGGCGTTGTAGGATCACAGTGCACACCTGCATGCACAAAGCTAGCAAATACAAATGACATCGTAAACCACATACGGTAGCCAGTGTCGAAAAGCAATAGTATTTGAGCAATGCTCAAATGCTAGGAAGAAAATCTTTAAGCAACTCGCACGTCGCCAAAACATCTATCCTAGTGAATACACTAGGAGAGGAAGGCTTCACAATGACAGTTCAGCAATACGTGCACATCTGTATTGTGAAGTAATACTCTGCCAAAGCGAGCTTTGATGAGGCTCAATATAGTTGTCATTAAGCATCAACTGTAGGCACAATCGTTTCAATCTAAAAAGGCTCAAAGCTTCACACCACAACTCACAAAGAAAGACCTCAACAAAAGCAACAACAAGCAAAGAACAACTGACAGTTAGAACAGTCAGAATCCTATTGGAATAGTGACGTATGACAACAACATCAACAAGACACCAAAACAAGCACAATACATCAAGGTCAGCAAAGAAGATCACAACACCGACATCACAGTTCCACTGTGAAAGCAGCACGCAAAGCTTAGCTCTGCTGATAGTAGTGCATTTCGACCACCCGGTAAGCTACTATAATGACACCTCTCTCCTTTCCTTTCATGGAATGACTAGCCCATGTCGAATAGCTTCAGAGAGGAAACGTCGCCTCACCATATTGATATTGCATATTTTACAAGAAATAGAGCTCGGGTAGAGGCTACTTCCCAAACAGATGATCCAGAGGATATCTTTCATGACCCTGATTATATCCCTATTGGGACAAGTTTCTCTGATAATTCCCTACATAGACAAGAGGTGCACGAGGCAAAAACTGAGCTAGAAAGGTTAATGCTATCCACTCCAACACATGAATTACTACAAAGAACACTTGCCACCATAATATTGCAGCTAGTATCTTTGCGACTACAACGAAACAACTAAATTTCAATCCCCAACCACCACCTCCAAAGAAGAAGAAGAAGCCTGTCAAAGTTCAAGTTCAAGCTCAAGCTCAGCAAAAAATGCAGAACCCATTAGTCAAAGCTGCAAAGTTTATTAGCAAGAAAGGTCAAGACCTTGACAGCCATGTTGGGCAATTTGAGACAAGGTGGATAGCTAGTGGATTTGGACATCTGTCAGATGATACCAAGAAGGAGCAATTTGCAGTAACATTCAATGGTAAAGTAATGAATTGGTTTATGCAGTATGGTATTGCACATTTTGCCACTTATGATGAATTAAAGATTGCTTTCTTAAGTTCTTTTAGGAAAGAAAAAACACCAGAGGACATCTTGAAAAAACTGAGAACAATGAAACAAAAAGACCTCATGGTTGAGGACTATTCACAGATGTTTAGAAACCTCAATAGAAGGCTAACATCAAACCAAAGACCCACCCAAGAGTAGCTGGGACACTATTTTTGCAAAGGATTAAACAAGGAACTAAGAATTGCAATAGCTAGTAGGGACCAGCTTGGAGGAGCAAATGATTTTAACAATATAGTGGAAGCTGCCCAGAGAGCAAAGAGAAGACTTGGTATAGCATCAAGATCCAAGAAGACAAAAAAGAAAAGACATTCAGATTTAGAAACAAACTTAGAGACATACATAGATAGTGAAGCAGAAGAAATACTGAAGATGAGGAAGACGACTCATCAGAAAATGAGGATGATGAGGAACACTCCAAGAAAAAGAAGAAAGAGAAAAAGCAAAAGCTGAAAGAAAAAATCACAGCAAAAAAGACAGCATACAAAATCTCCAAGTTGGAGATGATGATTAAAGACCACCTTCAAAGCTTAAAGCCACCCCCACAACAACAAAAGGTGCCATGTGAATTCTGCAAAAAGGACAATCATGACAAACAGAGATGCTAGTACAACCCCAATTACAAAGGGAGAGTACCACCTTACATTTAGCAACAAACAGAATCAAGCACTAGCATACCTGCTAATCAAATAGCAGTGGCAAGACCAACACAACAAAGGTATCAAAATGCAGCCCCAAGAAGGCCCAATCAACAACCATGGGGGAACCAGTAGCAGACGCAAATGCAAGACCAAGCTTGCACCTACTGTGCTATGGATGGCCATAGGCAAGGTCCAGCATGTGAGCTTTGGTGCAAGCACAGGGAGGAAAGGGGTATACCCATTGTTCAATACGATGGAAGGACCAATCAAAATCACCAGCAATAGCTCTCCAAGAGTACATATGGTCTATCTAGAACCCATAAATCAGGAGTACAACCACAACAATCAACACAATCAGAGAAATGCTTTGGTAGTTATGAGGTCCAAGAATACAAAGCCATTACTAGGGCTAGGAGATGCCCCAAGGGAAACAGCCAAGCCAATGAATTGGCCAAATCAAACTGAGACTAGGAGCAAAGCATTGCAACAAGTGCTAGAGAACAACGCCTCACAAGATGTCAGAAAAGAACACTTGACTAATAAAGGCAAAATAATACAATACAAACAGAGCCGACTAGAGTCTAAACATAGTTTGCCAGCACAACAACAACAACACAAAAATCAAGCTATACATTTACAAGGTAGTAGCAATACATCAGGGCAGATTTGAGGGAAGAGCCAACATAGAGAAAGTGCTTACTCAAGTCAATTTTTCTAAGAGTTAATGGACTCCAAGGTACAAATTACTCTTGATCAACTACTAAAGTTGGTTCCAACTTTCAAACATCAAATTTGTAAGAGATTGCATCCAAAAGAGTCACATCCAACAAAGGCTCAACAACCAATTAATGATGAGGAGGAAACTCCAGATATTTACACATCAATAGTTGAAGATGTGGACTACCAAGTACCACTCATTGATGTAGACTACAAAAGGTAGAGGATTCCAAAAGTTTTGGTTGATGGAGGCTCAGGTGTCAATATCCTATCATAGGATATATTCAAAAAAATTTGCTGCAATGAATTTGTTCCAGCACCATTCCAGGTGAGGATCACTGACCAAAGGAGAATTCAACCTCTTGGAATATTGAGAGGGCAAGAGATTACAATCATAGGACTAACATTCATAGTCACATTTGTAGTGCTCCAAATGGAGGAAAAGGATTCTACTCACTCATTTCACTATGGAATCCTTCTGAGGTACACAGTTATATAGTCTCAATCAGCTAACTAATGGGGTAGCATGCAACATTTTAAAGTAGACTTATATCTTGAAAAGAAGGAACTATCATAAAGATATATTCCTAGCAAAGCTTCAAGGGATCTCCATCTCAATTCAACAACAGGACCAAGACAACACAGAAGAAAGCATACCTAGTACCCACAGTTGTGAGATAACACTTCTGTCAACAAAGATCGACACAGAGGCTTTTCAGAAATCAACACAAATACAATGGGAATTCCACGCCCCAGCGAGAACGCCTTCAAAGAGAAATCCAGAAGAGCTTAGTGGCAGCTCTACACAACATCATAGCAAGCAATCACAAAAAAAGTGGCTACAATTACATTCCATGCAGATTTTTCCAACAACACAGCAACGATGTTGCCGCACTTCCCATCCGGTTCAGGTATGCTCAACTTACTCTACAATAAACAAAAGTGATTGTGCAGGTGAGAGGAGGCAACAACAAGATGATGCCGCGATGAGCTCCACTCCCGAGCTCCGCTCCAACAATGGTCTAACGTGTTTTCGATAGAAGTCCGAACAGTCCGACAAAACCGACTGAGAACTCTGCCAAGGTTCCGACAGGGACCAAACTAAACAAATCCGACTACCGCCTCACACACGCTGCACGTGTCTTTTTTGACTTTTTGAATTTCGACTGAGGTCCAATGCCTTGTTCGTGTACTCAATCCCGCGTCCGATCCTCCCACTCCAGTGTCTGACTTTCATATGAATCTAGTGTCCATCCATGGTCCGACCATTCAATCCAACTCTGATCCTCCAAATGAATCGCAACAAAGTCTGACTATGCTCCGCCTATCTGACCTCATTCCACCCCAAGTCCTCCTACTTATAGAAAATTGGGCAAAGGACACAGAGGACACTGGATTCACCGTACCAACTCAACAGCGCCTGTATGTACACAGAATCCATGGTGCTAAATTTGACAAGGTCGCTCGCACAAGTGACACCCTCACCACCATGAGAAACAGCATCATCACCGATGCACGCCATACCGACTCCATGATGAAGATCCATATAGGCAAGGAGGGATGGGAGGTGGATAATACACACACCCAATCGCCGCTTCCAACTACCAGTCCCCGGCACATGTGAGACAACTAGTGAATCTCCACACAAGCCCATTGAGTGACAACTTCTCCACACAAACTTCCCTTCAAATGGCTCCAAAGCGTAGTTTGAGGCTCACAACTCCATTGCCTTCCAAACCACAAGAGCTGTCGCTAGAGCTCCTTCACAAAGCTACTTTTCTAGATGACGACATGGGTCGCAGCAAGAAGTCCCTAACTCCAACAAGAAAGAGACCCCGACTGAGCCCGAATGAGGAGAAGGCAATCGTTATTGCAGAGAGTGAAGAGACAGAGTCAGATGAAGAACCCCCCTAGCCACTGCTCAAGAAGCAGATTGTGATGACAACTACTTTTGCCAACTTCAAGTTCTCTTTGGACCTCAGCAAAAACAAAAAATGGTTGAAGAAGATTGGCTTGCTTCAGTACGCGAGTCTTCCGTGGACATCCTGGAAGGCTCTACAAGATCCTCTCGCACAGTATGAAGCTTTCCAGAAATCCGAAGGTATGTTAAGCAACAATCTCATGGTGACACCTGAGATTATCTCAGAGGTTTTTCAATTGCCTTTGATTAAGGAGGAAGCTGCATACAAAAAGGATGTAGATAGTGAGATGCACAAGGAATTCAGACTGCCTGAAATGCAAAAAAAATATTCCTTTGTTAGTAATCTGCAAGATACAGGCCACCGCCAACAGCTGGTGTGGTATCTCGAAAGAATGCAACTTTTGGGTAAAGCCAAACACAATGAGCCGGGATTCCTACGCAGTACTCCGCACAGCCGAGAAGGGCACAAGCATAAGTTGGGCTCACCTATTGCACTCACGTCTCATGGGGGAGATAGCAAAGAAGGATTTGACTACCTCTAATGCACATTCCAAGATTACACCCTTCATTACAACGTAGTTCGAATTTGCAGTGCATAGCAAGGAAGAGATGGCAAGTGTGATTATACAATACCGAGAGGATTAAAGAAAACACATGCATGACGAAACAGAGCTATAGGATAGCAAACAATCCGACCAATTGAAGGATGCAATAGTGCAAGACTTGCAAGCGGCACAATATTCTCAAGATGAAGCATTGCAAGTGGTATATGGTAAGTCCTTAGCAGACACACTTTGGGACACGCCACTAGCTAAGGAGGAGATTCCTCCTCAACAAGCAAAACAGAAATCAGCCAGAAAGATCAAGCTCAACCAACAAGCTAAAGCGATGATGCCAAAGAAAACATGGCTGAAACCCGAGGACGTCATCCTCAACTCACCCCCCAAGACCCCATTTGAAAATTTGTCTCCAATCCACAAGCTAGACTTGTAGGAAACTCTTGTTAAGGAAACACAAGCATCCGCAGCACAAATAGAAGTGTCAAGCATGTAGGCTGACAATGCCTTGCTCGTACTCCAATATTACTTTGAACACCAAAAGAACAAACAAGAAAGCTGTAGCAACAGGTCCAACAATTGTAGAAAGACAAAGAGGCAGTACAGGAATTCATGCTCAAACAGTCTGAAATGCAGCAACAACTTGCCACTGCACAAGCCAAACTTGTAGAACTTGAGAAAGAATATGCAAAGTCTAAGGAGCAGCAGCAGAACAAACATATTGCAAAGCTAACAGCCCAGGTTAAGGTACAACAAGATTTCATGCCTACTATAATAGGATGGCTCCAAGAAATGAAGGATGAATTCTTTGTCCAGCTCAACCATATGGGAGCGAATCACAGTGACCTTCAAATTGAGAACATTTTGTTAAAGCAACAGATTCATGCACTACAAAATGTAGAACAGCAACTCATGGAAATGGCCAACCAAGTAGATAGCATATTCCTTAGCAAGTATGAATTTACTGAGTTGAAGAATCAACTGGTCAGGACATCCCAAGAGATGTGGAATAACTTGAAAGGAAGACTCTTTACTATTGCCAAGTGTGTGAATTCATAGAGAAAGCAATGACGCACAAATGTAAAACTTTATTCAAAGAGTGGTTACATATATAGGCAATTGCCTCCATGTTGGTAGATCCCAGATCCACAATCATCTCCATGATTATCTCAATCAATCACCTCCTATGATCACTCACACATCACACCAACCTAACATACCTAACTGATGAGTCACTAGAACCTTCTAGCACACCTACACTCACACACTCTTGCATAAGACTCCAAGCCCATAGGCATACACACACACACACATCAATTTGCCCCTTCATTCCCCCCCACAAATTGATGACCTCATCCCTCAACAGTAGTACATGGGATGCTCCATGGCTTGCCCACCATCATGTGGCAACACACATGGCCCCAAACTATGACTCACTCTTAGGATTCTTGGTGTACAGCTGGGAGATAGACAATGACTATGTATGAAAAGCCCAATGAGTCCAACGAGGAAATAATCTCAAAAAACTAACAATAATTTAAGGATGGACTATCCATGGCAGAGAACCATTATTGACCTCACACACACATAACTTAGAAAACATGTGGATCCTCACCCTTGTCAAAATTGACTTGGGTGTTGTTAGCAGTAAGAGCTTTGACATTCTCTGGTTCTTCTTCTTCTTTTGTCTCTACTTCTTCAACAAGATTGGCTGAACATCTCTTCTTTGCATAACGTTCCTTTTCAAAGTGTCCAGGTTTGCCACAAAAGTTGCACTTCATTTTGCTCTTTCCCTTGAAGTTGCTTTTGGCCAAATATGCCCCTTCTTTGTAATATGCCCCTTCTTTGTAATCACTTCTTTGTTTGATCTTTCTTTCCTCTTCCAAGAGGGATGCTTCAATTTCCACTAGGCTTATCTTTGGTATATTGGTGAGTGTGGTTACAATAGTGCCATATTATTCAGTGAGACTTCTAAGCAAGATGGCAATTACAATATCTTCATCAAGATTAAACTTGATGCCAGATAACTGTGTCAAAATTCTCTTCATTGAATTTAGATGTGAAGAGATGGATTCTCCTCTATATAATTTTAAATCAAAGAACTTGACAAGCAAGCTAATCTTAGAGCATCTTCCCTGTGCTCCAAAAATCATGCTCAAGATGAGTCCATGTAGCATGAGCAGTTTCACATCCATCAATGTGATGGATAAAAGAATCACTCAAACCAAGAGTAATTATAGCAAGTGATTTTTCATCTTTGGGAAGCCATGAAGCTTCTCCTTCCCTAGTTGTAGGTTTAGTTTCTTTTCCATTTGCCACCTTCCATATTCCCCTTTTCATGAGAATAAACTTCAGTTTTGTTTGCCAAGTGTGGAACCCCTCTCCTTCAAACTTATCTATTTTGAGTTTGGAAGTCATTTTGGGAAGGTCTTACCAATTTAATGGCATTGTCTAATCCCTTTACAAAATATCAATCAATCTGAACAAACAAATCACATTCACCATATAGATGCAGATTGCAAGATAAGAATTCAAAAAATCCTAGTTGTTTGGCATATGCATATCCATTTGGCTTTTCCCACAACCTCTTAACTTGGGTCTTCTTTACCTTGTACTTTGTCTTTGTAGTCTTCTTGGCATTTGAAGAACTTTAAGAGCTTGAAGTTGGCATGTTGTCAAGAGATCAACATCAACTGAACTTGGAAGAACCTTCTCTGAACTAAAAGGGCACACTTTGAATCTCTGAACTGTACTTTCACTCCTCAAGCATTTAGTGTAGCACAAAAACTCCAAACAATAGACTAGAAATGCTTGCAAAGAACATAGGAACTTTGGAGGCTTGATACCTCACTTAAAACATCATCGAGCTTGGGGATTTTGCTGTGCAATCAGAGATCTATAGGTAACAAAGACTCAAAACAAACCAGAGGCGAAATGGCGCATTACATATCCCGGGGTAGTAGCATCTTCTTCACTTGAGGAAGCTTTGTCTTCTCTAGAGTCGACTGGTTTTTTGTTGATTACTCCCTCATTATTGGACCAAATCACTCCAAATCTCTACAGTGGGTAGCTCTAGTAGTAGAGAAAGCATGGCTCAGAGGAATTATGAGATAAGAAACTATGATGATCAGCATTGCAAAAGTAGCGCGGATGAGATAGAGAGGTGGTGTGCGAAGATGGCGATGAATTTCATCAATCCCTCCAATCAAATAGGTTGCCCAGGCATAAGGAAGGTTTGGCTGAAAGGGTTCCTTAAACCGAGGTAGTCGATAAAGCGAGCGACAAAAACCGAGCGAGGTAAGAAAAGCGAGCAGCGAAAACCAAGAGAGTACACTTTACATAGTTAAAGTCGTGATTCCAACATGCAATTGAAAACATGATGTTGCATGCCTATCCTATCAAGTAACACATTTAACATGGTCCATCTAAGAAATACATGGTCCATTCACTAAATGTTTTGACTGGAAGGACATTAAGATAAGTAGTGATGTTGTATGTGAAGTCATGCAAAAAGGAAAAAATAATAAAATAAAGCAAGCATTTGCCCTCTTGCAAATGGGAAAATAATAGTCTCATCATCACCAGCCCCATGTGGCTATATTGTACCCCAAGTGTTTCTTTATGACTTTGTTCCATGGAGGAATCCCAACATTCCCCTCCATCTTAAAACTATTTAGGAAGACAAACAATCCACCCAAAAAATTTGCAAGAACGATCTTATTGGACCTCTATGAAACAAAGGTTTAAAGTTGAAATAGGCTATATCCATTTCGTTCCACCAGGCATCATTTTTACATTCATAGTGGCCATATTAGTGGCCATATAGTATTTACAACAATAGCCATTTACAACAACAGCATTACAGAACATTATTTGGATGTTGACTTCTGTCCTTTAAGCATGGTGATGGAACTCCATGAAACAAATTAAAGATAAGAGAAAACCTAGAAAGATTGATCACGAACTATGCTATCCGCGTGATCTCAAAGCCTGTAGGTGGTTCAAGGATTCAGAACCCAATGCAAGAATCAGGCGCACCTCATGATACTAATTGATACCACTCTAATTGAATTGATCTAACGGTTTACATTCATCACGTTAAATCCAAGGTCCCACATTCTCTAAATGATCCTATCCAATTAGCGTGCTTAGTATATTATAGATATGACAATTGACTTAGGATCTGACAACTACCATTCTTTCACATGAGAAACAATCATGCGAAGGCGTGTCCTTGATCTCTTTTATATATTTCATGACATGTCTTGAACAATTCTCGAACATCATCATATATCTTTCTTTACTAAGATTATCATCAATTTTGATTGTTTGCCTTGAACATTTGTTTCCCTGTGATGTTTCTAGGTTGTTGATGTCTTCATAGTTCCTTTTCTTTGATGACTCCATCGTGTTTTGATTTTGCATGTGAGTAGTTGTATTTCTTAATTGGGATATTTTCCTTTTCATTGAAGTTAGCGATATATTTGTTGTTGGGTAGAGTGTCTGCATGGTATTCATCATTTCCTTTAATGCTCTCTTATTCTCATCAATCAAAAGTTGTTTCAAGCAATCATCCATTTCAACAGTTCATATCTTTCGCTTGTCGATTGCTTTTGTAATTGGCATGGGAACATGGACATGTGTGGATGTTCTATTGCAATTTTCATTGACAATTTCTCGATGGAGGAGTTAACACTTTCAAATCATCGATAAGAGATGTCTGTGCTGCATATTATCATGCGACAACAAGGAAAATTCTTCATTTTGCAATTCATTAAGATACGCATTTGTACTTGTTATTCCTTTGTAAATATTTTCAACGGAAGATGCTTGGAACAACATATTTTCCAAAACAATTACTTTCTCATTATTTGAATGTAGAATGCTTGCAATTTTGTCTGTTACAAATTTTTTCAATGCTTCAATGGAAATATGAAAGTTTAGCAAGTATGAAATACAAAGCAAGATACACTTATTGTGAGGATATTGGGAAACAAAGTCAATGTCTAACTCAACATCACATAATGATTTGTTATACCTCATTTTTTCAATGAAAGTTCAAGCACAATTGGAATAAGTGGAAGAGTCGTGATGTTATTGATAACCAATCATGAAGCTGAAAGCAAGAGTAATAAAATAATAAGACAAGTGATAGATTGCAATCCGTCTAAAATGTTAAAAAGAAATGAAGGGCAAGAGTATGCAAGGTTTATAGAACAACACAATCAATTCATTGTTTATGAGAATTTGATACAATGAGCAATATTGATGACAATACTATCATCAATTGTTGTTTTGTGGTTCCTCAACCTTTGGAGCAACATATGATGTAACAACACCTAACATGTAAATCAAAAAACGCCCCTCCACTTTCTTATTGAAGAGATAGGACTTCAAAAAGTGTGTGTTTCTTCGAGCACGTCCACAAAAGGTCGAGGGAGCCACAGGACTTTCCACTAAGGAGTCTTTCAACACCACCTCCATAGTAGTGGTTGTAAAGAGATCTTTTACTTTAGGAATTTTAACAAGGGAGGTGACTTTGTCACAAACCAAGCAAAACACTTTGTCACAATCCCTTGATATTTTATTCTCCTTGCAAATACCACACACGGACTCATACAAAGCACAGTTGACACCAATAATAACAGAAAGAACACCAACCACCTGGAAAAAAAGAAATCGTTGATTAGTCCAAAGGTTATGAAACAATATATATCAACAATAGGTAGGATTTTTAGACTATATGTTTTTGTTGGGACCTAGTTTCCATAACCAATTTGTTGAATGTGTGTGCTAAAACCCTCGCAAGATAAACAACAAGATTTGGATCTTTTAATGGAGTGATGATAGTGATGTCTAGCATATTCAATGCGATAGGTTGTGTGTTTTTCTTGAAGCCCACATTGTGAAGAACAAATTGTGCCTCTCCAAATGTCTTGAACCTTTCTGTGACTTTGAGGAAATCTGAGCACCTATTACTCCAAAATATAAGCTGTCAATTCAATACAAATAGTGGGTCAAATCATTAATTATTTTATGATGCAATTGCACACTAACAAAGGGCATGAAGAACTAGAAATCCAAGTAAGAAGAATCATCGTGATAAGATCTTCTGGATATTCACCATCTCCAACTATTATCTCATCGCGTTGCTTGTAAGACATGCCAAGCTTAATAATGGTTATAGCTAAAGTGGCTAGAGGCAGCTAGTTGCCCTCTCCTTTGTTGATCAAGTTCTTACACTTTTCTTTGCAAATAGCAATAGTTCCTTTAGGATATATCTCAAAAACAACACTGTAGGGAGGGATGCGCTCAATGCGAGTGGAGAGGTCAAAGGCAATGCTATAATCGGTGGTGCCACCATCATTCCTAGGATTCTTTTTGCATACTGAGAAGTTTGTTACTCGAATGCAATCACCAATATTCAAAAACCTTATGAAATCACTATAGTACAACTCATCTATGTGCAAAGTTATGCATCCTATGCCTTTCCTATTTGCAAGGTCCACTTTAAGGCACTTTGGATAATTGACATTGGCGAGCATGTAGGTACCATACTTGTTTTGGACCTTTCCATCAAAGACAAAAATTTGGACACTTAGGTCAATGTCAGGAACTAGGATAGCCTTAACTACAGATCCATTCCTCTCCTCTTCAACCCAATTCTCTATTTCATACAATGTTGGGAAAGGAACATTATCAACAAATGAAATGAAGGAGGTGCTTTCTTCTTTCGCAGTTACAACTCTAGGTTTCTTTTCATCAGATTTGGGGGACTAAAACAAAGACCTTTTTACGAGAGTCTTGTTGTTAGAAATGGGACGAGGGGAAGAAAGCAAGACTGATGCAACACCACTAACAAAGGAAGGACTTGCAACATTTAATGATGGAGGAGAGGCTTCTTAAGGTAGGAAATTCTTCCCCTTTGACTCAGTATCGCCAAAAAATTCTATTCACAACATTAAAACATTAGGATTGCACAAGAATTTGTAGACAAAAGTACTTAAAATAACTACTCTCTGCTCTTTATGAGACATCAATTAGCATTAAAAGTATACCCTTCCTAGAGTCTGATATTGACATGACTATCACCTATTTTCATGCAAACATTAGGCTTTTGTGAGCGTAATGACCAACGTATCTTCTATTTGTTCTGTACACTTAACAAATACGTTTTGCTATTTCTATTGTCCGTCATATGCACGCTTTTTTAATTTTCAAAATGTATTACAATTCGTTGGAGACTTTTTCCTTTTCTGTGTACCATTACTTTAGTTTGATGCGGAGTGCGAGCACCTATGTCATGTCTATGTGGTTTCATGTACTCACTGTTTTAGAGTCATAATGGTGCAGTCTCACAATAATCTTTCTTTGCAACTGTAGATGTCCTTCACTTTTCACTGTTATTTAAGTGTTGTGTTTTCAAAAATCGTTGCTTGAATAGGTATAGATAGTAACCCCCAACATTTCATCTTCAAACATCTTTCTTGCTTGCAATTACATAACATTCCTGTTGTTCTCTCTCTTACAAAGAGAAGAATAGTGTATGAAACCTTTGTACTAAGAAATATTGTATGAATAAAGATTCAATATTGGAACATGTTTTTTCATTAAAAAGTTCTATTTAATAGTTGCAAAAATTGTTTGTTGTTTTTGAATAATGAAAACATTTATAAATCATGCTTTTTATATGATCACTTAGTTGCTTCACATTAAAGTCTTTCCTACAAATAACAACGAATTTACTTCATTAGAATTTACTTATGAATTCATTGCTAACCTAATTCGAAAATCATTTGAATACTCTTTCTTTTTTTTTACTGAAAACAATAACTACAGTTAAAGTGTAGATTGTTTTATCAAAAGTACAGAGAGGCAAACAAATCAGCAGCTAGCATTGTAATGTATGATTAAGTATTTTGTGTTTCTTTATAAAGATTGGAAAAAGCCAATTTCTTTCTTGATAACATTAAACTGTGTCTAACTTCAGCTTTGCTTTTCGGATGAAAGAAAAATAAAGTTAAATAAGGTTAACAATAAGCTCATTTTATGGACACTTCCAATTTCTATTGAAAAAACGAACTCAAAACATATGCGATGTGAGAACGACTCGAAAGCAGATGCAGTTTAATAGAGGTTAGGACTTAATGAAAACAAATATGCATGACTACACAAGGGACACGCAATATCGTATAGCACAGCGATAGGCTGGGCTAGACGATAAACCCCCATTTTATGTCATTTATACCTTCAATAATCTCAGCAAGCATGGAACGCTGCCAGACGACAAAGGTTTCACCTATCTACTCTAAAAACAACGAACAAACAAGATAGAACCCCTCTCATCCGTCGTCCTTATTCTACAATAGAAGCGGCCATTAACTGCATCTTACACAGAAAAAGTCACAGAATCGAGCAACTCATATGCTGGTAACGCGGCCCATCATGCAACACACATTCGCTGCAGAGCCGCCCCACTCTTAACCAGCACAGGCCCACAGAATGAACCAGCTAAGCGAGCACCGCCGGAATACACCACCCCGCAGAGCTATGCCGTCATGGCTGTGTCAAGCTTTTGCCAGCGGGAGGGGGCTTCCCCCTTTTCAAACTCCGTCCCCGGTTTCGATGAATAAGCGGTGGCAGCGGTCGGTGGTTCGCCAGAGCAGCCGCGTGCGCTGTCCTAGCCAAAACGTGACAGGCATGCACCAAATGTTCATCAT
Organism: Dipteris shenzhenensis; assembly: GCF_047967505.1. Taxonomy (NCBI): domain Eukaryota; kingdom Viridiplantae; phylum Streptophyta; class Polypodiopsida; order Gleicheniales; family Dipteridaceae; genus Dipteris; species Dipteris shenzhenensis. Next base: position 21,199,135 of record NC_141601.1, read on the forward strand.
CTCCATACTGCGGGAGGCATTTGGCTACAGCAGCAGAACGAACTATAGCATAGTTGATCTTCACAGCTGCAGCACAGAAGACCAACTCTAAATCAGCGAAGCAGAGCATAAGCACCAATTACGTTGCTGTCTCTGAGCGTCTGTGCAACACCATGGATTCCAGCGTGTTATCTCCAAGCAAGCAAGGCTATTCGGGAAGCAGGGGATGGACGACAGCAGAAGGGGAGAAGTCGGCGGGAGGAGACGGCAAAAGGCTGAGAAGAAGCCGACGGGAGAGGGCAAGGAGCGAAGGAGGAGATGAACGACATCAGAAGGAGAGAAGTCGGCAGGAGGAGACGAGAAAAGGCTGAGAAGAAGCCGGCGGGAGAGGGCAAGGAGAGCTCCGAAACAAGACGCCGCCACAAGCAAGACAACGAAGAAACCTATACAATACCATAACATACTTACCTAAACCTTCCTTACACTAATCAAACCTAACTCGATCAAATGACCAAAAGAACTAACTCTCTAACTATGGACCTTGCTACACCCCTCACACCATAGGACCCTTTGCAGGGCCCAAAAAAGTAAAATTGCAAAACAAGCAGTGCATAAGCAAGATTGCAAAACGAGCAATGAATAACTAACAGTACTAAACAAGTATCGCATGACTCAAATTGCAGAATAACCAACAGTTGTAGAGCTCGAGATACAAACCATATAGCAGTGCATAGCAAGGTGACTAGTACACTAATTATAGAAGTCCCATGGCAGATATAGAGCGACTTCTAGATGACCGAGCCTGTCCGTACTGAGGGAGCGAAGGTGCTACCCCCCTCTTGAGCATCACAAAATGCTCCAGACCAGTGCTCTGCTAAACCTGAAAGAGACACAATCGAAGTCGGCTCAAGTGTTGAAAAGCCTCCACTAAGGTGAATCTGCCAATTCATCCTCCATCCACTCCACAATGGTGAATAATTACGAAACTTTACCAAATACCGACAGGAAACTCTACCTCAGACTTTTCTTTCACTATGTGCCAAGATCTGTTCTGGAACCAAGATCTCATCCAATTCCTCTGCCTCTAACTGTTCCTCATAAGGCAGATCTTCTGACACATCACCATGAAATGGCTTCAAGAGACTCACATGAAAAGCATAGTGAATTCTCCAATGATTCGGTAGCTTCAACCTGTAAACCAAACCATTGATCTTCTGCAAGACTTGAAAGGGTCCATAATATCTCATACTGAGCTTGGTATACACCTTGGTCTAACCTTTAGGAGTTCTCAGCCTTGCTTTCTAGAACTGCAAAAGCACCCATTTATCCTCAGTAAATACCAATTCATGGCGGTGCTTATCAACAGTTTTCTTTTGCTTTTCCTGAGTCCTCTGGAGAGCTAAGTTGATCTTCTTATATGCCTCATCCATATTCTCCACATACCTGTCTGCCTCAAATATTTTTTCCTTCATATGCAAAATTGGTGGGACTTTCTTCCCGCATTCCACAATTTCAAATGCAGCCTTACCTGTGGAAGTATGCACTGTAATGTTATTACCAGTGGCAAATACTATTCCCATTTTGCTTTATGCTCTGAGACATAACATTTCAAAAGATCAAGGACAATAGAATTTGCTTCTTCAGACTGCCCATTTGTCGGTGGATGAAAAGAAGATGAGAATTTCAGCATAGTGTCCATATTTCTGTAGAATAGACTCATCATGCGTGGATCTCTGCCACTAATGATAGACCGGGGCATTCCATGCTATTTGAATATCTTCTGCCTGCATAGCTTTGCCATTTGTTATGCTATAAGTTTCTTCCTCCCCGGGATGAAATGGGCCTATTACTAAATCTGCAAATTATAGTCCATATACCATCATGTCCTATTGGTGTTCGAGGAAAGACAAAAGATGCTCACCAACATTGCCTTCAATTTTCAAGGGAGAACAAAAAAACCTTCTAAACCAAGACAAAAACATCTAATATGCATCTAACATGTGGCAAAAGATTAACTGCCACACATGGAACGGACCATTTGATTGCAATACCACTGCCTGGAAGTTGTGGGTTGGCCTGCACTGTAGTTTTTATAAAAAGCCTTGAAACAGTCTGTTCATCACTACTGGTCGTACCCAGTTCTTCTAGTTGGAGAAGGGTTCAAGCTGCTGTTGTAAAAGTCTGGCATGTTCTCTGGATTTCGAGTGGCACGCTGCTTTAAGCATTGATATAGGTGGTTTTCCCTTGGCGTTGGTCTTAATCTGGCAGATCATTCGGGCCCCACGTGTTGATACCACTATCGTTAACCAGGAATAGAATGGTTTTCAGCAGGAACAGTGGTTCAGACAAATGGTTTGAGGAGCTGCACATGTCTTAACGGTTATGGTTGGCTTCACCCTCGGCGGGAGGGCATTTGCTGCTCCAGACTCCAGTGCTCTTGGTGGCGTTAAACCAATTATTCTCGCAGGTGGCTACCTAAAAGCAGCATCTGCATGCCCCGTTGGAGATGGGAAAAAGGCCTCTCCAGCTGGCATTTGCGAGCCTCTACATCTCCAAACCAGCTGCAGACCGTTGCTTCCTGATGAAATTTGCTCAGACAGCTGCTGCAGGTAGACAGTTTGCCTTTGGGCCCCATACCTGAGGAAGAATACAATCACGCAAATATTACGTCGTGCGGATGGATGACACTCACCGCCAGGATGGCGGGCAACAGCAGGCACGAAATGGCATACATGCAGCCGATCTGCTTTTCAGTGGTCTCCGGGCTTTGCCAACCATTGCTTTCCAGCGATCTCGGGGCTGCTTTTGTCGTATTTTTGGTCTTTTTTAGGCTTGACCATCCCCTAAAATTATTATTTAAGAACAAGTGAGGCTTGACCATCCCCTAATGTTATTATTTAAGAAAAAATAATAATAGAATGAACGTTTTCTGTTTTGTGATCTCATCTCGTGCTTCCTCAAGCCTCGAGCATATCATACATCAACAATAATAGAAAGAACGTTTTCTAATTTGTGATCTCATCTCGTCCACGTTGCTATGGTATTATAACAGCACGTTGCTCTGTATTCGCATCTATGCTCCCTACCAATTAATTAACTAGTTTTGATCCATTAGAGGATTAATTAAGCTATGTTTATCGAAAGCTTAATTTATTTTTGCTTTGATTAAACGTGCTCCCTATTCGCATCTATGCTCCCGACCAATTAATTAGCTAGTTTTGATCCATTAGAGGATTAATGAAGCTATGTTTATCGAAGGCTTAATTTATTTTTGCTTTGATTAGCTTATGTTTCTCTATGCCTCAATTTATTGCACCACAATCTATCAAGAATAGGCAACGACTGTAACAGTCCCGGTGTCTTTTGCCAGTCATACTTGACTTTGTGGCAAATGATGCATGTTCTAACGTAAGCCTTAACATCCTGTCTCAAAGCTGGCTAATAAAAGAAATGCTCGACTATTTTCACTAGGGCATCAACACCCAAGTGCCCTGCATATGATGGAGCATGACTTTCTGTAGTAATCTTAGGCCTTAACTTCTTTGTGACACAAAGGCGACCATGCATCATAAGAAAACCATTCGTGAGAGTATAGTGCTCATGTCTTTGTCCATCAGATAGCTGGTCATACATCTATCCAAAATTATCATCCTCTGGATATTGTTCATGACATCTAGCTCATTATGACATGCAATTGTGACAGCTGAAACCTGAGGTTTCTTTGCCACTTCATCCTCGGTCTCCTCGATAATGCATCGGCCACAACATTCTTACTGCCTGGCACATGCACTTGTAAGAAATAATACGTCTGTGCTCAACAGATAACAGGATCTCGTACGCAAGAGAGAAAAATAGATAGTATGGAGAATCAAAAATTTGATTACTGTAGAACTGATACAATAGATGGCGATGCCTCCCAACCGTGCGCTCCTATGAAAGAAGCTTCGATGGTGAGCTGGAAACAGTAGAGGACGGAGTCTGGATGCTAAGGAATCAGGGTTGTTGTAGCCAGTGATGAAATGGGCTTCACGGGCTTGCTCTTATATAGCCACCACAAGTAGTCGGTTAGAGTCAATTGGGTGACTGACCCAATCCGCCCAATTGGGTGACTGACCCAATCCGCCCAAAACGGTCGACTGGGGGTCGGTTCCAAAATCGGCCACCGACCACACGATAGAACCGGTGCGCAAAATAGAGCAACTAACCCACGGTCTCTGATCGGCCCAGAGCCATCCGGGATCATCTGAGGCTCCAAACACGCCCCGCAACCCGAGAGTGGGCTGCCCCGGGAAATGCTCCGTCTACCCTCAGTGCGGCCAGTCATGGGATGCCTTCCCGCACTTGCATGTAGCCTAGTTGGCGGTGTGCCAACTCTATCTGAAGCCGTCCAGCCATCAGGCCACACATGGCCCCCATCTGGTGTCCAAACCAGGACCTACCGGATAACCGAGCTACTCAAATGCCTTCTCCTCATATGGGGGGCTTATAAGTAAAGTTAGCTGGTTTCCGCGTAGTTACACGAAAGTGGAGCATTGATATCTAACAGCACTATCATAGATAAGAAATTTGCCCGACGCATATGTTTCTTTGATAACTTTCATTGGGTGAGAAAGTATCTCAAAGAGGAATTATCTATCTAGACACAAAAATCAACACCAAGCAAATAGTGCTTCCTAAGTAGAAAGAGTAGCATCTCTTTCTCATAAATCTGGAAATTCATTTTAGTAGGCTGTCACACTCTACTATCATAAGCAACCAATCGTCCATCTTGCATACGAACTCCCCAAATGATGTTCCCACAGGCTTCGCACTACAGAGCAAAAGGTTTTTGAAGATCTGGCAAGATCAGTAGAGAATTGGAGCAAAGCTTTTCCTTCAACTCATCCAAAGATGCAATTTCTTTCTCAGCCGATCCGAATGACCTTCCCTTTTTCTGTAATGCATGCAGAGGTGAAGCAATCTCAACAAAATAGTAGATGAACCACTTATAGTACGAGCATAATCCTTAAAAGCTATGTAGTTCATGTGCATTTTTCAATGGTGGCCAAGATCGAAGTGCCTCAACCTTAGCAGGGTCCATGTGCAGTCCCTCCTTAGATAGGATGTGCCTTAGGCATGAAAAACACACATTTTATTTGCATTAACAACAACTAGTTTGTGCTTCTTGAGTTCTACAAACACACTGCCAGATGCTTTCTATGCTCTGCACCACTCTGCCTCATCTTTCGAGAACACTATAATGTTATCAAAGAACGTGCCCACGAATAATCTGTGCTCTCAAAAAATTGTGTAGAGCATTAGTGAGTCCAAATGGCATAACAAAGAACTCATATAAGCCAAAAGTGGTTATGGAAGCTGTCTTGTGCATTTCTTTAGGCCGTATACATACTTGATTGTACCCACTCTTAAGATCAATGCGGCTGAAAATCGCAGATCCCTCTAAACGATCCAAGATGTCATGTATTCCTGGAATCGGGAATCTATTCTTAATTGTTATCTTATTGAGTGCACGATAGTCAATGCGCATCCTCCACAAGCCATCCTTTTTCTGTACCAACAAAACCGATGAACAAAATGGAAAGAATCTAGGCTGAATCAGCCCCTTTTGTAGCAAATCATTAACTTGGCTCATAATCTCTTCTTATTGGGCTTTGCTTACTACTCTATAAGGTGGTATGTTCCGTGGGCTATTGCCTAGTATTATATTAATGGCATGATCCTCAAGCCTTTCTTGTGGAAGTTCTCTTGGGAGAGATTCAGAGAAACAATCTTGAAACTAGAAAAGAAAATCAGCCGCTCTTTATCCAACCCAGAAAGATGAGAGGGAGTATCTTTTGGGTGTATTGATTTTAACCAAATACGCAAAAATGTGTGTTTTCATTAGAGAAGAAATAGCCAAAGCGGATACGACAGGGACATTCGAGATCTATATAGCTCTAAATGTGTAACCGAAGCTTTCCAATGATGGGAGTGACTAGTACCCTATGCCCTGGACAAGCCAAGCCTGCTTCCCTCAATGGCTCCATTTCCTATGCACGGATTCCAAGTTTACCACTCAACTCTGAGCCCCTAGGTCAAAGAAAATCAAAGACATTTGACCACGTACTTTGCCCCATGCTCGGCATAGCTCTATGGCATCCCCATTTAATTTCACTAATCACATCAGAAATCAATTTGGCAATCGGCTTCACCCTATCATCAATAGGCTCCTTTCTCTTATGATTTTATCATTGATGGCCTTCTTCATTGCAATGAAAGCATTTATGAGCTTCCATCAAGTCTTTCTTTTCTTCAATGGACAACATTTAAAGCGTGGCTTATTATGCCTCTGACCTGCAACAGAAACAACCTTAAAAGGCTTGCTGAATTTTACTTTCTCTCTAAATTCATCCTTCTTACTGCCTTTGAAGCCACTAGTCCTGCCCTGCAAAAGAGCGTATGCTATGTTGGCATTCTCAAATCAGCTGTGACATATTAGTCACCTTAGTTTTACTGCAATAATCTCGAATTTCTTTTGGCAGCCCATGACAATACTTCTCAACTTGCTCAGACAGTGGCACATGCCTATAAGAACTAACTGGTAACAATGCTTCCTAGAATTTCTTATTGTACTCTTCCATGTCATAGCAATTGTTTGCATCCAAATCAACCCAAGTGATGGGCAAATTGGTCCACCATTGTAATGCATTTCCCTTCAAGAAAGTGGCTTCTCAACAACGTATATGGGAAAACAGATTGTTTGGATACTTTTCCCTCAAAAAGAAATCGGAATGCAATCCAGAGTCAGCAATAAACAAGCATTTACTGCAAGCATACAAAAAGAATGGACACCAATTCATAGAGTCACGAAAGAGGTACAAATAGGGCCATAAAAACAAGCATCCTCACACGAGAACAATTTCCTATTCAACCAGCAGCAGCACGAACAATACATAGAGCTCAAGGATTAACATTGGATAAAATAGCATTCTCCCCAAAAGGCGGACGTGCACATGGATTAACATATACATCACTATCAAGAGTTAAGGAAATAGAGAATCTATACTTGCTAGAGCTATTGCAAGCTCAAAACTTCATCGTGGACGCTTCAACCTATCCTGAGCACCATTAAAGGTCTCAAATTTCATTGCTACCCCACCTCCTTTGAAGTCTTTAGGCTTCCCCTTCGGTGTCAAACTATCGTACACTGGGGGCTGTAAAAATGGAGGCTGCACAAAATGTCCCTCAATTTGAGCACCTTTAGCACTACTCACCGCAGGGTTTACCATTCCATATCCCCTTTCCTGCATCCCAGGCATACCAGTAGAGTCTCCCATATTACCATGCATCCCACTCTGCATTCTTGGTTACATACCAATATTTCCATACATCATATTAGGCATTTTCGTTTGCATTCCCCCAAACATTTTTTCCTGAAAACCTTGCACAACACCAACAAAAGGATAGTTCCCAGGCATTCCAACATCGTGCATAGGCTGACTAACCATAGCCTGGAAATTGAATCCCTCTTGAGAAAGATGGTGATATCCCGCCAATGGAACAACTAGAACCAACCTTTAGATAAACTAAAGGGCGGTGAATAAATATTAACCAGGAAGTACCATTATTTCAGACACTTAGAAAAATATTTCAATAACAAAAAGAGAACACAGAGCCTACGAGAGGGAGCTAGAATGCTCCTGCTCAGAAACCAAACACTTGATTGGCCCCAAACCTTGGTGCCCCTTTCGGTATTTCTTTATTTCTTTATTCAGTAGACAAAATTACAAGGAGGCTAAAGCCCTTGCACCTGTCCAAACACTGGCACGCACAAGCAACCTGCTACTCAGCCAATTCCTGGCTCAAAAGGCTTCCAAATCCAGTGTATAATCCATGGCCAACATTTCCAAAAAAATCCCATCAACACCTACAAGGTAGAATCACCCTCTTCCTAGCTGTCCAAGCATCAATCCCTCACACACAAGGTTTGCACACAGCCCGGAGCTATTACTAGCACCCCGACTCAGCCACACAAGCTATCACTCGTGCCAACCTTTGCTGCCCTCTTGGGGATACTCTTCTAGCTGACAGAGAAAATGAAGGTGACCTCCATGTAAACTGTTTGATAGAGAATTCTAGAAGCAACTTTCCGCTGTCTGGAGGTGGCACGCAACACCAAACCCAGCAACTGGCCCTGGATGAAAGCGAATATATCTCGAGGTTCCTGGCAGGCATGCGAGTCAATCTGGCTGCTCCTGGTTGAAGGCCAATTCACCTGGCAGCTTCCCAATTGAGGGTGATTTAGTTCTGGAGACTCCTAGCAGTAGGAAATTCCTTCTAAAGACTCCCTGGCTATGGGTGATTCCTTCTAGAGGCTCCCTGGCTATAGGCAAATCAGTTTTGGAGCTTCTTGTAGTAGGCGATTTCTTCTTGAGGCTCCCTAGCTGTAGGCGAATCCTTCTAGAGGCTCCCTGGCTGTAGGTGAGTCCTTCTAGAGGCTCTCTAGCTGTAGGTGAATCAAGTTTTGGAGCTTCGAGAAGCCCTAGCAGCTCTCAAACAGCCCACGGACTGCTCTGGTGGCCGAAAATCAGCAAGGCAATTTGTTAGAACAGGCATGGGGCAATTTCTCCTAGCCTATGATTTGCCTCTCTCTGTCTTCTTGTGGTCCAAAAAACTGAACTCAAAGCAAATTTTGACTTTTCTGCTTGCTTCCCAAGCTAGCTTGCTAGACGTGGCCCCTGGAGCTATTTTTAGCAATGGGATTTTTACCCTTCTCTTGCCCTTCAGCTCTTTGCCTAGGCCCATGGAATCAATACACTAGATTAGCCTTTTTTACAATTTTAATCAATGTGAGGCCAAAGGTATTCACAAGTTTAGAAAATTCACGTCCCCCTGACATCGTTCTTTGACATGCTCCGATCACCTGAGTAGAAGATTTAGATAGTGTTTCTGGTTCTTCAAGCATCATCTTTTTCTCTCATCTGCAAAAAGTTTGCCAACAAATTTTCTTTCATAATTGACAATAAGTATGTATCTTCTATCCATTGATAGCTTTAAGTGGAACCGTAAACCACGTGAGACCGTGGAGCATTCTATAATTCAGAGTTTGAAACAGCAAAGGTGTACCCTGGAGCTGGTTCAGAATGTAGAAGTTCCCTCATACGTACCATCAGGGGATTTCTTCAAGGGTGAAGCCATTGTTTCGTTTCTGCCTTTGAGGGGAGGAGACAGAGGCCCTCTTTAGTTCGCAACGAGATATGGATCAACTTTCCTGATAAGGCTAGATAGTTACCTTGGTATCTTTCTCCCTCGTGTCCCTATTGTCTTTGTGGGTTCTTCTGGCCACATCTTGCTATGTTTTCTGTTTAGGTAAAAGCTTCATGCGATATTCAGTTAAGGGTTTGAACTGCCATGTGCACTCTACAATTCAGAGTTCAAGACCGCAAAGGTGGTACCTAGAGCTTGTTCAGACTGTGGGTGCACCTTCATTTGTATCATCAGTGGAATTTCTTCAAGGGTGAAGCAATTGTTTCTTTTTTTCCTTTGAGACATTGAGCCAAAGGCCCTCTTTAGTTTGCAGGGAGATATCCTGCATCAACTTTCCCATTAAGGCTAGCAATCTACCTTAGTCTCTTCCCCCTCGTGTCCCTAGTGTCTTTATTGGATTCACATCTTGCTACCTTTTCTGTCATGTAAAGTTACATGCGATATTGGGTTAAGGGTTTTCAATGTGTTTAACAATTACACCAGTATTTAGGGTTATAAACTACTTTACCCCTTAAAGGCAGGGCATTATTATTGTTTACAGAAATTGAAGGGAACAAACATGAAGCTGGATCCAAAAAAATTTACTCTGAACTAGAGCTAAAATTTAATTGGCAACCCCCATAGACAACAAAGTTAAGAAATTAAGTCATCTATGATTCTATTTCAAGCTCTATTCTAGTTCGATGTATGACAGCACTATAGAGGAGCCATTGAAAATTAAGTCATCTGTGATTCTATTTCCATGTGTATGACAGCACTACAGAGGAGCCATTGGAAATAAGGAATGCCAGCATTTTCCACAATTTCCATCTGTAAAGACCAGAAAATCTGAATTATTGTTGAATGGAAGATATGGCACAATATGAAGCATTGTCTTTAGGTGCAACTAAATCACCAAATTTAATGCAACTCCAGCTGTTGGAGCTCTTGTTCTGCAGCTTCAAAGTTCACAGTATCTATCTCAACTTTATGCGGTTCGGGAGGTGGGTCACCCTGTGAAGAAGTAGAACAAGAACATGAGAGCATTGGCACTGCAAAAATTAGCAAGGATACGAAACTAATGAGTCAAGGTACGCTCACCAAAGCATAGCCATCATAAGGTAAAACATTGGCATCCAACCGCCATCCAAGGACTCCACCTTTGCATACAAAGCACCTTAGCAAAACAGCAGAATAGTTATACATCACTATATACCTTCATAACACTAGAATATATCCAATCTTACAAATTATTATCTTTTTATAAAACTAGAAAAAGAACGAAGGACAGAGAAAAAAAGATACAAAGGATACAAGAAAAATAGAAGGGAGTTTGTAAGAGACATCAAACAAAATTCAGAGTAAACAAGAAAAATAAAAAATGCTATACATCAATGTTCCATGAGCTAATATGAAAGGATATAGCAGCAACCCAGTTTCTCTCTCTCTCTCTCTCTCTCTCTCTCTCTCATTTTATCGTATCTATTATTTCTTCCTTATAAACCCTTTAGTCTTTTTAAGACATTAATAAACATTTTCTTTCTTTCTTTCTTTCTCTCTCATAGATATGCATAGACTAGATCCCAACTTAAGCAGAAGGCCACTGAGTTGGCAAAGGTGAAGGCAGCTAGAAAGGATGGTAAGTGGGCTGTCTGCCATGAAGGCAAGGCGACCCCAGGCAGCATATCTCATATAAGTTAATTTTTCTTTTTGCACTCTGGGAAGGACCTATCCAGCCTAACCATATTGGCTGTTTTAACTGCTTCAGATCTGGTCCTTTCCCTGACCAGGTCACCAAAAGCAAACATGAAGATATCCACAAGGTAATAATGTACTTAAAGTCCATTGCTAGCTTTCATAGCTTGACAAGAAAATTATGTTATTTCCCAAGCTTTCAAAATGTTTCTGCTATCCTCACGTGTTCCACAAAATGATATTATTCTCTCCAAAATTGAGTTTTCTCTTTCAAATAGTTGAAAACTGTCAAGGTTCTACTCACATTCGAACACAACGTACTCTTGCCTTCCCACAACAGTTTCATAAAACAAACCTTTTATTTCATTTATAAGGTGTCCAAAAGTTCACAAGGGAAGAGAAGAGCAGAGAAGAGCAGAGAAGAGGGCAGAAGGACAGGGTGGCATGTGCCATTTTTTGGGCTGGATTACACGCATATCCCCAGAAACCAAATGCTCGAAGCTACCTGTTCACCCCTGCATCATGAGCAACTTGTGCTGCCCAAGAGGAGCGGTTATTTGTTCTACCTGCACAAACATGTTAATGACCATTCAAATGGTTGCTACAGATATCAGTGCAGCTTAACAAGTCATGCCCTTAATGAAATCTCTTTTTAATAAAGCATTCATATGTTATGGACAACAAACGATGGTTTTACTAAATAAGCTTGGGACTTCATACAATACAAGATAATCAAGTCCTCTTTTCCGAATTTGGGACAGCCATGATTCCTCTCCCAGTCCAGTGGCTCCATAACCAATGCTTTTGGCCACTCATTTACTGGAACCATGCAAAGAAAACACCAAAGCTCTTGTCATTTCTCAATGCTTGATAAAACCTGACCTAATTCGTATATAAAGCAACAGGATTCCTTCTTACAGCTACAATCCCATTATAAGAGCAGCAGGGAGCAGTATTGAGACACCACATTTTCAAGCACTGGGCTAGATTGATGTTTTTTTGCAATGCCCTCCTAGGCTTATGTCTGTACAAAGTTGGACATTTAGACTAAATAGGTTTGTTTGTGAATCAAGGTTCATCTAGTAGATTACAACATGCATAACGATCCCACAATGCAGCAACTATTCACAAGTATATAGTTCTTAACAAAGCAATGTCATTCAGATGTAACAAGAAGTAAAGGGGGCAGTCTGTGTGCTCACGCGCATGTGCAAAGGTTTTCTTTGTCTAATGAAGTTTGCAGGGTGTCATTCAAGGTGCATACAGGAGTCCGGATTCCGTACAGCCATGGAAAAAAAATGCATGAAATCAGATCTTGACTATTCACAAGTATACAGTTCCTAACAAAGCAAATGTCATTCAGATGCAATAAGAAGTAAAGGGGGCAGTCTGTGTGCTCACGCACATGTGCAAAAGTTTTCTTTGTCTTATGAAGTTTGCAGGATGTCATTCAAGTTGTATGGACACCCATACAGCCATGGGGAAAAAATGCACAAAATCAGATCTTGAGTTTACACACAGCCCACAACTGTTCTACAGTCATTTGTACAATTGCTGTATTTTTTTTTGGCTCTGACATGCTTCCCATGGTAAATTTCCTCAAATATCTGAGCTAGTACATTTTTCAATCCTATTGGACAATCCAAATTGCTGTTGCGTGCTGGTTTGTTGATTGACCTGTAGTTCGAGCTGCGAGTAGAATTGTTTTGTTTTCCTTCAAAATTCTGCATTAATTGTGGCAATTTCTCTGCAATGTCGGGTACCATCTAGGACAACCCTAGAAGAAGCATCATTTCATATTAGGGTTTCATCCTTGGGTGAGAACTTTAAAGCTAGTATCAGATGATTCAATCTCAACCAACAGACAAAAGGAAGCATATAAAATATATATCTAGATGAATCTAGGAACATGCCCATACTCATCCTCCAAAAGTATTTAAAAATAGAAGTTCCCACATCATGGCAGTCCCAACAAGGTTGAAAATTATAGTCTCTATCACGCATAGTAGAGACCACTTAAATCATCAGCACCCAATGATCGGTGTAGACCATAACATAAACATATGCTATATGATGATCAACCACAAGGTAAGCAAACATAAGTTTGCATTTGTAACACAGCTATATGAGGGACTAGAAGCACTTAAATTGAGAACTAGAGGCAACCACCCTCATTGTTATTATTTTTGGAGGAGGAGAAGATATTTACGAAGCTCAGACCAAAACATTAAGTAAGAAATGTCAGTCTCATTTGTTACATTTGACAATAAGTTACAACTGTCATTAGTCAACATCAATCATTTTCACTGTGAACACAAGGACCATATGTGCCAATGCAACTTTTGCCTTACAAACTTGATTTCGTTTGCTTTCAATGCATCTACATTGTCTTGCAAGTATCCATAAATAATAGTTTCATCTCTTCCAACACATATTTAAAGAGCAGCTTCAAAGATCACATCTTAATATTATTTCACATTGCATATGAGCTCTCTCACAATAACTATTATCAAACCTTTAACGCCTAGAAGCATTAATCATTTTACCAACAAACATACGCATTCTTATCAAGATAAACCAGAAGACAGTCAGATAGAAGAACAAATAAAAAAGACAGCATTCAATTTAGGTAAAGATATGCAAAGGAAAGAATGTGAAAGAGAAAGGAAACCAACTACCTGCTACATGTGCAGATCCATAAATATGACCATATAAAGCTCTTTCATCATGCCTGCGCACATCAATGAGATAAGGTTGTGGAGAAGTACTGTTTCCTGCTCGTTTTTGCTTCATATTTTGCAGTAAAACTGCAACTGCATCTCTGTAAACAAAATGTTAAATTTTAAGCTCTTGATCTTTCAAACTCAAAAGAGAATAAAGAAAGACAAAAAAGTAAAAAGTTTCATGAATGAAAAATGTCACTCTGTTCAGCTGGTACGTGCATAGATTCAACCTAAATCAAGCTTACAAATGTACAGACAACTAGGGATGATAAATCAAGCATAAATTTAACAAAAATCAAGCTTCCACAATGCATACACGCAACTAGGTGTAGATGATGATAGGTAAGAACATAAATATTTACAAATTTTAGTCTTGTAGAGGAGTTAGTCTTTCCCCTACAGGTTTTTAAAAGGTTCTGGATAAACATGGGTGCACTAATACAGAGTAAGTATCGTCATATTTTGGACACTTTGTGCTGCACATAGTTTGGATCTCCTTATTGAGGACATAGGCAAGCTTTCATGGATAGGCATGAACTTTAGTGACTTTCCTAACCTAAAAACATAATGCCCTTGCTATTTTCAAGTAGCAGAGCACACCAGCGATTTTGAAGTCCTTTGAACTTGCTTCACCTAGCTTTTATTATCTTGGCACCCTTGGGAGAAGTGAAGGCCGATTTGCAGCGCATGGTGGTGAGTGAGGAGTAAACAGGATGGGATATTCAAGGAAACCAAAGGCAATTGCGTTTGAGCATATCATCTTTAATGGAGACTTTTGGCATTGTTATAAACCCCTCTTTATTACCCTTCGCCTTAGCGGTTGCACTATAGGATTGGTGTCAAGGAAAAGGTTGGAGAGGTAATGAAAGAGCTACAATTGGCTGCTTGGAGACAGGTAATTCCACGTTTGATCTTTTGAGTACTCGAAATGCCTTTTCTCCTTTCCAATTCAAATTTGAAATAACTGAGACTTTACTTAGTATTTGACATTTGTTACGGTAGGCCACAAGAGGTTATGGACATATGGGAGTCTAGATGCAAAGGCCTATATTTTGCACCCTATATGGAGGAGGGAGGGCCAAAGTGATGATGACAAAGTTTTTTAGAGAGAGCATACCCAGATGCAAGGCAGTAGAACTCCATCAAAGATGAACTGCTCACATTCGAAAACTCTTTTGGGGAGTTTGGTAGAACCCAGGTTCACCGAGGGTGATCAAGATATGGATTACCATAGAGGGGATGACCAGTGTCTCTACAATGATTTGATTACGAAGACTGCCTTCAGTGAATTCACCACTGCTCTCGATGAAAAGTTCGAGTGGGTTAATGCGAATCAAACGGGGTTGACACAGCAACTCCAAGAGATTTAGACTTCAATCTCACTTTTGACTAGCACTGTTCAAGCACTCACGCATGTGGATGCTTCTTTTTTCCCCCCAGAAAATTACTTCATTAAGTATGAATGAAAACCGTGAGAGCAAGCTCAAATGCGAGAGTACATCATGCAATGCATGAGGAAAAAAACAGCTCAAAATGAGCTAATAAAAAACCAAGGCGAAGGCTGAAAGTGCCACCTCAACCCTGAGGGAGACTCGTAGAAGAAAGGAGATCCTCTCCAAACACTGAAAAAAGTAACTCTCCTAGCAGTAGCTGCTTTGGAGGATCCCTGCATGCTCGCCCATACGGCCATCAAAGTGTGTATTGTGTCGGTCCAAATACTGGCCATGACCTAGGAAGGGTGAACCTGAATACCCTCCATCGCCTCTGTACACCTGGCTCTCCAAATATGCCAAGCTGCAATGCTAGCCAGAATCTCCCAAGACGTGTCTACTGAGGCGTAAGCATCTCTAAAAGGAGTGAAGGGAACATCCTGGAGGGATCAAGACTCCACTGAGTGTCGCCGTACAATGGGAGCTAGATCTGAATCATGTCCCTCGAAAAACACATGAGGGCTAGTAAGAGATAACCAAGCCACTGAGCCCTAGGTCGTGTAGAAAGGTGTTGTATGGAAGATACAAGAAATCCTAGCAACACCTTTCCAAATCGTCCTCGCCTATCTGCACTCCCAAAGGCAATGTTGTACTGACTCAACTGCAATGTGACAACGAGGACAAGTAGGGTCTGCCCCAAACCTAGATCTCCACACCAAACCTAGATCTCCACAGGTTCACTGCAATCCCTCCATGAACAGAAAGCCAAGAGGAAGCTCTTCTCTCGATGCCCCTCATGGATGCTTTGGCTTCAATGTTGGGTCCAAATATCACCCCAGATCCCTATCCCGGAGATCAGAAATCCAGAACCAAGGAGGTGGTTGACACTTGGTTGCACAAGTGGCAAGTACACTTTCAGTTTCACCCTTACCCCGATGAAAAGAAGATGCAGCTTGCAGCATGATATTTGTTAGGGAAGGCTTTATTGTGGTGGAAGGAACTCCGACCAAAGCCTGCAACATGGATCGATTTTGAAGAGGTCTTTAGGAAAGAGTTTCTGAAGAAGGAGGAAGATTATGATATCGTAGGCAAGCTCAAGGCCCTCGATATGTCCAAGCTGAATTTGACTTTTGAAGTCTATCTTCAGAAGTTTCGTGATTTGCAGACCAGAGCTTACAAAGATGGATCCTGTTACCTTATTAGATTTCTTTGTGGATGGTTTGCCTAACTCGTACAAGCTTCAGATTAAGAACAACAAGTGTACCACTTTACAAGTGGTCGTGAACTATGCGCGCATCTATGATGATACCATGGCCAAGGCAAAGGGAACCAATACTGCCGACACAAGTGGGAAGAACAAGAGGAACTTCTTCTAGTCAACAACTGGTACCCAGGAGTCAAAGTCAATTGACAACGCCTCCAAGAAGAACTCGACTCAAACGAAGAATGGTCGAGCCCGTTTCCTCCGCACCTTGAAGTTAAAGAAACAAGGATGTTGCTTTATATGCGACGAGCGGGGCCACACTTTGAATAATTGTCCTAAGCACAAGAACCAGATGCAAGCGCCGAGACCAAAGCTCCATGTGGGACAAGGTACCAAAGCTAAGGGAGCTACTGACCAAGCCTCGATGACATGTATTTCTGTAAATGTCATTACTTGCCCACTTGCTTGTAATTGCACTTTTAATAATTCGTTATTTGGCCCCCATGACCTTTTTTGAGTTTATGGAGAAGTAAGGGACCAAAGAGTCCACATTCTCTTTGACCCGGGCATCTCTTACAATTTTGGGAACTACAAACTTGTGCAGAGGATGGGGCTGTCCACGACACCTAGCGATCACACATACGAGGTGCAGCTTCCAGCTGGGAAGCAATTTTGGGATCGTAAGGCTAATGAACTTTCTATCCGGATTCAAGACTACACAGCTGCTCTTACCTGCTATGTCATGCACTTGGACCATGTGGACTTGTTAATCGGAATAGAGTGGTTTACAACCCACGATATTCGGATTTGATGGAAAGATCATACACTCTCTTTTTTGGACAAGGACACCCAACTTTGTATTGAATGTGATAATATTCCCTCTTCTCAGGGACCTATTGTATCTGCAATGCAGCTTCAGAATATAATAGACTCTTCTCATTATGATGTGTATCAGTGTGTTCTGATTCCGCCTTCTTCATTTGTTAACTCTGTTAATAACAAAAATGCTTTAAGCAAAAACCAAAAGCTCCCTTGCTGCTGCTCCTCCCCGCTCCCTTGCTGCCCCCTCTCCTTCAGCCCCTCCCTCAACTCCCTCCTTCGCCCTCAGCCCGTCCCCGTCCCCCTCCCTCAGCCTCTCCCTTCCTCCCCCTCCTCTCCCTCTCAGCCCACCGCCCCCTCCCCTCTCAGCCCACTACCCCTTCCCCTCCTCTCCCTCTCAGCCTTGCCCCCTCCCCTCTTAGCCCGCTCCCCCTTCCCTGCTCCCCCACTCCCCTCACCCCCGCCTCTACCCTTCCCCCCGCCTCTACCCTCCCCCTACCCTTCCCCCGCCTCTACCCTTCCCCCGCCTCTACACCCTTCTCCTCTACCCGCTCCCTACCCCCGCCTCTACCCCCCCGCCTCTACCTCCCTCTCATCTACCCCCTTCTATCCTCTCCCCCTTCCCTACTCCCCCGCTCCCCTCACCCCGCCTCTACCCTTCCACCCGCCTCTACCCTCCCCCTACCCTTCCCCTGCCTCTACCCTTCCCCCCGCCTCTACACCCCTCTCCTCTACCCGCTCCCTACCCCCGCCTCTACCCCCCCGCCTTTACCTCCCTCTCATCTACCCCCTTCTATCCTCTCCCGCTCAGCTGCCCCCTCCCCTCTCAGCCCGCTCCCCCTTCCTTGCTCCCCCGCTCCCTCCCCCCGCTCCTGTCTCAGCCCTCCCTCTACCCCGCTCCCTACCCCCCGCATTCTTTTTCCTTCTTCCTGTCTCCTCCCTCTTCCTTCTCCCGCAACATTTTTTGGAGCGGACGGAGCCTCAAAAGTGTCTGAGTCGGCCTCCTCACCTCGATTGGCGATGGATATTCCGTCAGCCAATCCTACCCCACCTCCACCGGCTGCGAAAACTATTACTTTTTCTAAAGACGAGTTGCAGCAGCTCAAGAAGGACGTAGAGATTGAATGCTCTACCACGTTGCTTGCACGCATCTTCGAGTCTCACCCTTCCAGATCGACTGGATGCTTGCGGCTCTCCCCCCAGACCTCACTCCACGATTGTTAGATGTTCGTCTTCTGGGACGAGGTTTTTTCCAGGTTGTTTTTGACACTCCAAAGGCTGCGAGCACAGTGCTCAAAGTTGAGTTTTTACACCTGGGACACAGGAAGATCTTCTTTGACGCCTTTGATATTGGTTTTGACCCAGTGGAGGCAGATAAGGAAATCTTTTCGCTCTTCATCAAATTTCCCAGGCTTCCCCAAGTTTACCATCGACTTCTTTCTGTTATTGGGGAGCATTTCGGTTTGATCCTCTTCCCTCAGAAGGGATCCTTCGCATTCCTGTGTCTGGCCTGATTCACAGGAACTCATTTTCAGCTCTGACAGATGCTTCAGATTTCCCAAAGGAGTTTGTGCCCTCTACTTTTGGTGAGCCAGTGATTGGGTTTCCTGTTGACAGGGCTTCTTCGTCAGCTGGCAGGGTTCTTTCCCCTATTGATTTTCCGCAACTTGGTTCCATTCCTATCTCCTCCAGTAGGAGGTCTTCCCCTGTTGAGGGGTTTGTTTCTGCCACTAGGTCGGGCAAGGTGTTCCACTCTACATCCTCCCATTGATGAGGATTATTAGCTGGAATATACAGGGCCTAGGTGGCGTCCCATATCGCCGCCGCAGACTGCTGATCCGGGATGAGCTTCATCCAGGTGTTACTAGGGGTTCCATTGATATCTTATTTATTCAAGAGCACAAACTGGATTCTAGAGATTGTGTCAAGTCAGGCAAGTTGCTTTCTGGCCATACATTTTGGTCGCCTACCTTGGACACTAGGGGGGCACTTCTATTTTAGTTTCGCAGTCGGTTCTCCCCTTAGTTGTTGGACACAGAGTCATTATTCCCTCTAGGGCTCAGTGGATTATTCTCTTGATTGGAGGGCGTAAGGTTGGTTTCCTTAACTTGTATGCCTCCAACATTAGAGGGGAACGTGTCATTATGTGGAAGGATTTGCTCTCCTGGGCCCCCATTGCGGATTCATGGGTGATTGGAGGTGACTTTAACATGGTTGAGTTACCGTCAGACAAAAAAGGGGGTAGAGAAGGAGGACTTCACTCTTTGGAGAGAGCAGCTTGGGACGCCTTTCTTTTTCACTACTGTGGCAGAGATACTTGGTTGGACAATGCCTTTCTTATTCAGCCACAGTCCCTCCTGTTCTCTTGGTCGAACAGGAGGCAACAGATGCCTATTCATGCACGCATTGACAGATTCTATGTAGATGATTGAGGTGGATCGGTATGCATTGCTGCTGGGGTTTCCACTTCAAACCACTTTCCTATTGTGTTGGCTATCTCAGAGCCTCACTTGAGAGGCCGGTCTACCAGCATCAGGATTCCAGATGCCTTGTACACAGAGGTAGCCCGTAGATATGGGTTTCTCATGTCCAGGGTGGGCAGCCATATCCATCACATGTAGCTGCTCCCCTTTCTGGTATTGGCGACTTCTACCACTCAATTGCTTGTACCAGGAGACAAGATATTCTCAGACGTGAGATTGGTGTGTTCGCCAGCAGTTGGCAGCTTTGCAAAGGGAAGAGCAGAAATGGCCTTCAGATGCTTGGATTCAGGAGCGCCTTGCTGCAGCAAGGGCTCATCAGCAGATATTGCTTGATCAGAGAGCAGAGTATGCCTTTCATGCATGAGTTCTTCTGGGTTCAGATGGGTGGCAAAGTCAATAAACACTTTTTCTCTACTCTTGGCCCTAGACATAGTAGAGAGAGTGTATCCCAACTCATTGACTCACATGGGGTTTTACAGACAGATCCGGATGATGTCATGCGCATAGCTTCAAATTTTTATGCTGCCCTTCTTAATGCAGATCCTGACACACGAGATAGAGAGGATGCTAGACAGATTATTTGGCAGAGCATCCCTTTGTTGGTGAAACCCGATATGCATGTTTTGCTTGATGCACCTTTCACCAACACTTCAGGACTACACTTTCAGGCCTTTACAAGGGCAAGTGCCCAGGTTCGGATGGCCTCACCCCTTCATTTTTCATTGCATTTTGGGATATGATTAGAGACTACATTACTTCAGCCCTGCAGGGCATTTGGGACTCTGGCGAGATGCCCGGGTCACTCACAGAGGGTCTCATCCACCTTATCCCGAAAGGAGGTTGCAGAAATTTAGTGTCCCAATGGAGGCCTATCAAACTTGTGGGGACATGTTACAAGATTCTGGCCAAAACAATCAGCCTCCGATTGCAGCCCCTTCTCCCAGATCTTATTCATGACACTAGACGGGATTTGTGCATGGCAGAAGCATTTTTTGTAACATTTTCTCTTTTTGGGAAGCTTCAGAGTGGACCATGCAAAGCGGCTAGAATCTAGCCATTCACTCTTGGATTTTGAGAAAGCTTATGACATAGTAGATTGGGATTTTTTGGAGGGCACCCTTCTACATTTTGGCTGTACTAATGCTTGGATCAGAGATGTTTCCTCTTTGTACAGATCAGCCCACAGCCAAATACTTATTGGTGGGGTAAGGGGTGAGAGATTTCAGATTTCCAAATCAGTCCGTCAGGGATGCCCCCTTGCTCCTTTTCTTTTTTTGTTCGTGGCTAAAGCTATGAGTATCTATGTTAGATCTCAAGCTGACATCTTTGGGCTGAGACTTCCCATCAGAAGGGAAGAGGAGCTACTTGACAGTGAGTTGGTAGATGACACAGCAGTTTACTTGGATGCCACACCACAGACGCTCACTTCTTTCAAGACAGCATTGGATTTATTTTGCTTGGCAGCGAGGACGCAGATAAATTGGCATAAATCCAATGGCTTTTGGATCAATGATGAGGACACTCGAGTTTGGGGGCTTGACATAGGATTCACTTGGGTTCAGAGGGGTGTGCCAGTCAGGTATTTGGGCTGCCAGGTCGGCTTGGATATTTCTTCCACGCAACAGTTTGCTCCCGTGTTGGAGAGCATCAGGAGGAAGCTTCTTTTTTGGAGCTCAGCCAAGCTGGATCTTGCCTCTAGAGTTGTGGTGGTCAACCAGGTCCTCTTGGCCACAGCCTGGTTTGTTTGTTCATGCTAGTGCCGTTCTAGGGACTGCATCACTCAGCTCAAGAGACCGATCAGAAATTTTCTTTGGAGTGGGCTTGATGGCACAGCAGATGTGTTAGCCAAGGTGGCTTGAAAGACCCTCATGCTCCCTACACAGGAAGGGAGTCTCAATATTATTGATCCAGATTTACAATGCAGAGCTTTACTCTGCAAGATGGTGGTGCGGGGACTTATGCCAACGCAAGAGCCGTGGAAGGCCTTTTTTATTAGCAGCATACAGAAGTGCACACCTTCTTGAGGAGGAGACTGGATGAGCAGTATTAGGTGGATTTTCACCACAGCACACCTCAGATCACCTTCGTCCCCTCTCATGGTTGCCATACTAAAAGCATGGGCTAGTTTCAGGAGCACTCTTCGGAGGATTCCTTCTTTCTCTCGTGAAGAGATTGATAGGCAACCGATCATGTGGAATGACAGTATATTGGATGTTCATGGCGGACCACTTGGTGCCTCAGTGGTCCACGTGGGAGAGGGGACCCGCCTCATCATTGGGGTCATGGAAAGCTTTCTGCAAGCTTCCAGAGGAGACCAAATCTCAGTTGACAGGACATCTCAAAGGGAGTGCACGGAGGATCTTGCAGATTGAGGCAGCCCTTCTAGCAGATTGGGTAGACAGATGATATGCCACTCACTTGCTCCACTTGGGCAGGTACTTTTATGAGAGGCGGTGTTCCTCTTCAGGTTTTGGCCTTTCGAGATGCACACGAGAATGCTTTGGTTTTTAGTGTGCATGATGGTGGCAAATTGCTCAGGTCCACAGAGGACATCTTGCTTAAGTCTGCTTTTCAGCCTATCAGGGTTGTAGGTCTTTTGGTGCAAGGATTAGATTCAAAGTGGTTCCTCGACCCAGACCCCGGGCTTCTCTCCACCGGATCTTAGAGGCTTTGGCTCTACGGAGGAGTTCCCATTAGGTATTTGCAGTGGGACCTTGGAGAGTGGGAGTGGATTGACGCAAGGCATCGAGAGAAGAGCATCCCCTTCTTTCGTTACACGGTCAGTAATGCCAGGAGATTCCAGCTCAGTAGTAGAGATTGGAGACCTACCAGAGTTCCTTATTAGGAGACATTTGATTTCACTACGGATTTGCAGAGGTGCTTCTGGAAGAGATCTGGAAGAGACTCTGGAAATCCCACAGGAATAGAAAGATCACTCTTTTCTTTTGGCTTTCTATCTCCATGGTGGGATTGCAGTGAACCTTTGGAGATCTAGGTTCGGAGCCGACCCTACTTGCTCTCGTTGCCTCTCTGCTTTGGAGACTATTCAGCATTGCTTACAGACAAGCGAGGATGATTTGGATGGGATTGCAGACAGGCAAGGATGATTTGGATGGGGGTAGCCAAGATTTTCAGTCACTTTGCCCACTCCCATTCTTTATGACATGGGGCTCAGTGGCTTGGCTTTCTCTTACAGGGCCTCAGGTATTCTATGAGAGACTTGACTCCTCTCGGGCCATTTCAATTCGACGTCATCACGTTGAGTCATGTTCTTTGGATGTAATACCACACCTTCTTTTTGCAGCTGTAATGCCTCCGTGGATACCTCTTGGGAGATTCTAGCGAGCATAGCAGCCTGGCATATCTGGAGAGCCAGAGGCACAAAGGCATTAGAGGGAACTCAGGTTCATCCCTCGCACACATTGGCTAGTATCTGGACAGACATCTGGACAGACACCATACATACCTTGATGGCCGTATGACGAGTATGCAGGAAAACTCCCGTTCAGCCTCAGCTACTAGGAGGGCTTCTTTCTTCAAGGAATGGAAGGATTCTCCTTTCTTCTCTGAGACTCCTATAGGGTTGAGGTGGCACTTTCAGCCTCGGCCTTGGTTGTTTTCCACCTCACTTTGAGGGAGTTTATTTGACCTCATGATTGATTTCATGATGTATTCCACTTTGAGCTTGCTCTCGCAGGTTTTTTCTCTTACTTAATAGAAGTCTCTTTCTTGGAAATAAAAATTTAAAAAAATGCTTTAAGCGTGTTTGAACACCGTGAATTGAGAACACTGTTAGATAATTTCATGAGTGTATTCCCTATTCAATTGTAGGAAGGTTTACCTCCAGAACGAGCAGTAGATCATCGCATAGATTTAGTACCTGGGGCTCAAACTATTAGTATTCCACCTTATAGGATGAGCCAACTCGAGGAGGATGAGTTGGCTTCATAACTACAACATTATTTGAATATGGGCTATATTCGCCCAAGTAAATCACCCTAGGGTGCGCCTGTCCTCTTAAGAAAGAAGAAAGATGGTTCGTGGAGAGTGTGTGCAGATTATAAACGATTGAATAAAGTGACAATTAACCCTCTTCCTCATTCCGATGATGTGATAGACCGTTTGGCCGAAGCGAAGTACTTCACTAAGATTGATTTGCGTACGGGTTATCACCAAATCCGTATCTATGCTAAACACATAGATAGAACCGCTTTCCGAACTAGGTATGGCCACTAAGAGTTTCTCGTATTACCTTTTGGTTTGACCAATGCTCCTGCTACCTTTCAACAAATGATAAACGATTTGTTCCGAGATTTTTTGGGCAAATTCGTTGTCGTGTTCTTAGATGGCATCTTGGTATATAGCCGAATGCTAGAGGATCACATTGGACACCTCCGGATTGTCTTAGTTATTCTAAGACAGCATCAGCTCTATGCCAAGATGAGTAAATGTGACTTTTTTATGAAGGAGATCATTTACTTAGGACACAAGATTTCTTCTGAAGGTATTAGCATTGATCTAGATCGTATCTAGAAGGTTTTGGAATGGCCCATCCCTCAGACAGTGAAACAACTTCGTCCTTTCCTATGATTTATAATTTTCCTCCGGAAATCCATGCGTGATTATTTGAACATCACGGCACCCTTGACCAACATATTGAAAGGTCGTGGATGCAGATCTACCCAGCCAATTTCTTGGAATAATGCATTGAACAAGGCTTTTGAAACCTTGAAGCTAACTATCAAGGAGGCTCCTATTCTTGCATTACCCAATCCTACCCGGCCTTATGTTTTAGAGACCGATGCGAGTGATTTTGTGATTGGGGCAGCTTTATTCCAAGAGGGCAAACCTGTAGCTTTTGAGAGTAAAGAGCTAGACGACACCCAATATCGTTGGCCCACACTAGAAAAAGAACTATATGCAATTGAGTATGCTCTAAAGGTTTGCAGACACTGTATGGTTCAAAGTTTCTTGTATTGACAGATCATCAGTCAATCAAGTATGTGTGTGACGGGTCTGAATTGAGGGGACGAAAGACTAGACGAGCAGAGTTAATGCAAGATTTTAATACGTTATCGAAAGGGTTCAATGAATAGTGTGGCGGATGCCTTAAGTCGAGTCAAGTTTGTAAATGCAATATCATTTACGGAAATATCCTCAGACCTATTTCAATCCTTGAGGGGGCTTTGCGCAACTGATAGTCATTTCAGTTCTTATTAGTAGAAAGTCCAGGATGGGAGCTCCATTGTTGACCAGGACTCAGGAATTGTGCCACCTATGGTACAAGTGGCGGGAGGTCAGTGGATGATTAGGAACGGCTTGCTGTTCCGGAATGTAAAGATCTGTGTGCCAGATGTTTCGGATCTTCGATCCAAGATTCTCTGGGAGTTCCATGATGCTCCTAATGCTGGATATCCAGGTATACATAGGACTTTGTCTCTTGTGAAACATACCTTTTATTGGCCTAAGATGCGTGCATTTATTGAAAACTATGTGGTAGGTTGCCGGGTTTGTCAGGTTACTAAGGCAGGATGCCTTAGAAGCACGGGTTTATTACAGCCATTGCAAATCCCAGGTAATAAATGGGAAAGTATTTCCATGGATTTCATTACCGGTTTGCCTAGAACGCGCAAGGGTCATGACTCCATTTGGGTCATAGTTGACCGTCTAACAAAAATGAGTAGATTCTTACCTACTAGATCGACCATATCAGCTGTTCATTTGGCTCACGAGTTTTGTAGACCAATTGTTTAAGCTATATGGTTTGCCTTCCGGCATAGCCAGTGACAGGGACTTTAAGTTTACAAGTAACTTTTGAACACTTGTTTTTGAGAAGTTGGAAACTACTCTAAGTATGAGTTCCTCAGATCATGCACAATCTGATGGCAATACAGAGAAGGTCAACCAATTGGTTGAAGATATGCTTCGGGCATATGTTTCTAAGAGACAGTCTTCATGGGAAGATTATCTTCCCATGATTGAATTTGCTTATAACAATGCAAAGCATTCAAGTGCTGGTTACAATCCTTTTATGCTTATGTACAGGTTTCAACCTAAGTCACCAGTTATGGTTGGGTTCAAGGGAATTCAAAATGATGCTGCAAGGACATTCTTGCAAGACATGCAAGAATGTTGCAATTTGAGATTGGGACAGATTTTATGCTAATAGACATCGTTCACCCCAAGAGTTCTCTGAAGTGACGATGGTATATTTACATATTCCCAAGGAATCCAAGAACCTAAGTACTGATTTGGTTCCGAAATTATCCCCCAGATACTGTGGTCCGTTCAAGATTATTTAAAGAATTGGACCAGTTGCATATAAACTAGAATTGCCTCCTGATGTTAAAGTACATCCAGTGTTTCATGTCAGTAGACTGAAAGAGTTATTAGGTGTAGATGATCAACTCGTTTCTCCTCAAGAAATAATAGAAGTTACATATTTGACTTTTATTCCACATGAACCTGAGACTATTCTTGAATTTCGTAAAAGATAGATTCATAATAGAACTATCATGGAATACAAGATCAAGTGGAAGGATCATGAGGAGGATGCAACATGGGAGACATTATCTAACCTCCAGAGGACATTTCCGGGTTTTTTAGCAAACTCAGAAGTGAGTTCTTAGAGGAGGGGAAGTATGTCATGTGCAAGGATTGGAATCTGACATGTACTGGGGTACAAAAGACTAGCTCAGGTTGCCTAGGAAGGCTTAGGGCTAGGCAGGCTTGATTCTCGGGTTGAGTGGCAAGGGTACAAACCAGTTAGAGGTCTTCGCTATTTTTGGCACATTGGGCCCGAGTCTATATAAGGGGCCCAGAGATTCAGTTCTCAATGAGCTCCCATGTGCTAGGTCTGATCCTAGATTGAGTCGCGGATGCGCACCTGCATCTTAGTGTAGCCTAAGACCCAGCAGCAAATCCAAGGCCTCTAGGCGCCACCTGGTGGTATGGGACACTAGGCTGGTCAAGATCTGGTTGGGAGTTAATGCCAGTAGCTTAGCTCATGGCTCGGAGGAGACATCTCTTGATTCGAGGTCGCATCCCGTAGATGTCATGGTTGGGTGGTGAACAGCCTGTTCACAATCCAAATTCCTCACGTTTGGTGTGTTCTTGTGTTTGCTTGCAGATCAGAGGTTTTAGAAGTGTTGGGGTTGTGTCACCCTTGGAGATGGAGTCAGCCCTAGATACTCTAGGTTAGAGATGTCTAATCTTGAAGGGTTGTTTCAAAAAAGCATCGTGATTGGGCAATAGCAACGTGTGGCTTCGCCTATGGGTCCAAGCCATCTCTTCTCTGTATTTCAAACTAAGACCACCCTCTTGCACATGTCAGGTAACACAAGGAAAGGCAGACACCCATTTCAAATTTGGCTGATTTGCTCCTTTCTTTACTAATTCTCTTATTGTGGATAAAAAACAGTTCCAACATGCAAAACTTTTTGTCCTTTCTTTTGATGAGCAAAACAAAAAGACCTCAGCAATGGAAAAGAATTGTTATAAACGAGTGAGTTGAAAAGATTTTCATGCCAAATGCAAAGTGTTGAAAAACCATTTTAAAACACCAAATAGTATAACAAACGCAAGTATGGACAATTTCTCACTTACCTGCTTAGAACGGCACGCTGGTATTGTTCACCATCCCTGCATAGTGCTTGGAATGCTAGGATTCCCCCAGATAAAACGCAGCATCTGTATTTAATAATTGATAAGATAAGGAGATGGCCTACTTTCCAACCATTCATCCACAAGTTTTTAAAAAAAAGAGAAAAGAAACAAAGAAAATTAGGAAACTCTAACAAAGGCCTTCACACCACTAAATATGGATAGAAATTTCACAAAAACCACCTAACATTGACAACACCAAATAATTTCCACAAAAACCATTTAACCTTAAAACCGCATAGAAGGAGAAGACGAGCTCAAACGTATGGAATAAATACATGATCAACTTCCATCACAAAGAGCGAGTACCGAGAAGCATATTCCCATGGTAAGTAATTTGCAAGAAAGCAGTAAGGAAAAGACTTTTGTTCATGTGTTATTTCTATCTAAGATGATATAACTTCTCCGAGACACCTCTTGACCACCAATTTTCTTCAACTATTACCTAGCACATTGCAAAAACTTCACTTCCAAAAACTCCTCCCTAAAGGATAATCTAATATATACCTCTGTAAGACTAGAATAAGTCCAATCATATAAATGTAGATTTTTTGTTGTTCTAAAGACCAAAAATCTACACAAAAAATTAAAGAGAAAATGAAAGAGAAGAAAAAAGAGGTAAACAAAAACTCTTATGAAAAACAAAAGGAAGACATACTTGGCAAGCAAAGAAACACTTACGTCGTCATCAATGTCCAAGCATAAGCAGCTATACTAGGTTTCTAAAGACCTGCGGAGTCTCTTGGGAAAACCTAGTGCTTACTAAAATACGTCAAATAAGAAAACAAGAAATAAAGAAGAAAGGAAGAAGGTGACTAAGCAAAAATAAACAAGCAAGTCAAGAAACAAAATCTTCCAAAAACTGGAATTCTCTCTCTCTCTCTCTCTCTCTCCCTCTCTCTTATTTAAAAAAGCAACCTTTACACTTATGTATCGCTTCCTCATGATTGCACCACAATTTACCATATTTTTACTCTATGGTTCTTATGAGGTGAACATACCTGGACATGCATTATAAGAAGAGCAACCAGAGCCATAAAAGTCATCTCCAAGAGAAATGGGATATTGGAAGGCGAGAAAAATCCTTCCCCATAGGAAGAAACCTGATTCACACTTGCCATGGAGTCACGTTTGCTTTGCCTGCCAACCTCATCTACTTGAGAATGATTTATGCCTCTTCTTTGCCAAAGATAGCTCGTCTCTTTTGGCATCCTCAATTCTAGAAGCATAAAATTTTTAAGCAAGTCCAACAATGATAATGTGGTTCAACCAAGTTGATACCCACTTTTGTTCTTTGGTCTTGCTTGTAGAAAAGGAGGATGGACCCTTAGAATCACAACTCTCAATAGCTTAACTATGATTATTCATGTTCCTATTCTAGAATAGATGATATATTTTCCAATTGAACCTAGTAGTTATCCACGTTGTTCTGTCTTCTGGAAAGAAGGGTGAATCCTTTAGAATTAGAGCTCTCAATAGATTGATGATTAAGTTTGTTTCTCTATTCTTAGGATAGGCCATCTTATAAGAATATTATCGTAAGCAAGCTTGACTTTCAAAGTGGTTATCACCAAGCTATGTCAGTAAGACAATTCTTACAATTGATTTTAAATTATTTAATTGAACTTTTTGGTCATACTAATGATTTGGCGACATTATATTTTGTCATGAAAATTATTTTCATAGATCACAAGAAGCACAAAAGAAAAATCTAAATTGGCATTCAAGGTTTAATTCGATAACTCACAATTGCTAGGGGACGAGCATTTTCTGAGCGAAATCTTCCGAGCGTTCGAGCGAAGGAAAAAAATAGCTTCCAACCATGCATAAATATGGCAAAAATCGATCATAAGAAAACATAGTTTCACTTAGAAATATAGCTATGCCTATTTTATACAAAAATCTTTAGGTGAATCTGTAGGAATGGCGAGAGCATAATGGGATGGCTTTTGAAGAAACCCACATGTAGAGTAGACTTCTCTATGAAAATTCCCTTATGATCCTTCTTACAACTTTTACTTAATAGGGGGTGACATTGAAAACCCTCTCTCAACCTATCTTCATGAAAGAGTTTCTTCAAAGAAAACTCATTGAAGCAAGCCATCCAGGTAGTTTCGCCAGCGAAACCCCTTTGAAGCAAGTCTCCCAAGGTAGTTTCGCTGGCGAAACTACCTTGGACAACACTTTTAAAAGTGACATAACTTTCATATCCAATGTCCAAATATAGTCATTCAACCACTCAAATTGATCGGAACACCCAATTTGAGCACATCTATGGAGTTATATTTTGGAAAATCTTTCATATATAGTATTAAATATTACATGTATTTTATGAGAGTGATATATAAGCCCAAGTTAATACTTATTTATAGTAATTTAAACTTCTTTAGAAACATGTCCATAAATATGCTATAAAAACACTAAAAAGATATTGCCATATGATATAAATGTGTTAATAAGTAATTATATATGCATAGTATTATTACATTGAGAGTGATTATGAGGAATGTTTCTTAAAGGAATCAACACTTTTTTAAGGTAATAACAGGGGTACAAAGGGATGTCTCTAAATAAGAAAATTATGTTGTGTAAAAATGAATGAGTCACTAGTCTGTATATTTTTATGATAAAGGGATCTAGTTCTAGTGAAAATAAAAGTGTAAAAACCATGTTTCCTAAAGAAAAACATTTTTAAAAATCTCTTGAAAAACACGCTCGAATAAACCTGCTCATAGGTTTTTGCTCGTAAAATTGACGCATCCCAATTGCTAGACCGAATCCATTGAATATCCCACCAAATACTTTATGCATGGAACTTGTTTGGTACCTATGGAAGAATATCCGCAATCCACATAACTTATGGTCATTCCTACATTATGCTCTTACCATAAATGCTTCACCGTACATTTCCTCACACAACAGCTCCACTCCAAGATTTTGCAAAGAAAAAAGTTCCCATGAGCCAAAGGGAGGAAAGAAGTTTGTTGGGAGCTTAAACAAGATCTACCTTCTCGAACAATTCCTATTTTTGTCACCCCTAATCTTCAAAGCGTGTTTCTTGTAACCTTAATTGGGATGGATGTTCATGGACATGTACTAACTTCCGAGTGATGACATATACCTAGATGAATCCATAAACATTCCCAAACTCATCCTCTAAAAACATAACATAGTGCAGTTTCAATCTCACGAGAGTCACTCATAAGATTGAAAACCATAAACTCCATCACGCATGGCAGGGACTAGCTACTATGACATCCCCACTAACATCATCAGGGCCCAACGGTGGGTGTAGACCATAGTATAAAAGTATGCTCTCACACATACAAATCCACACACCCACACATACTTGAGCATGCATTTATATAAAGTCTTCGTACTGAGTTTTTGTCGGCACTCCGGAGGTAAAGGGCAAACTCAGCCATGATGAAGGCTAGCACTAAAGGAGAAGGCTAATCAAAAAGTAGTCCAAATCTCTTCATTCAAGCTACAACTGCTTGTGAAGTCTAAACGATTTCATTTTAGTCTCTCCCAAACGAGCATCTAAATCTAAATCTAGCTGATAGGGCAACGCACGATTTAAGATAGAAAGAATTATCGCAATACCAGCAACTCAAAGATGTTGACATCAATGATAGGATACATTGAAATGAGCTTTGGGCATCTCTCTCTCTCTCTCTCTCTCTCTCTCTCTCTCTCTCTCCCCAACCGACCTCTGAGTTCAAGTCATTGGACTCTGAGAATGAGGGCTGATACTCTCGTTAGCTTCCACTCAGAGACTTCCACTCAGAGAGTTCGCCTCTTCTATGTACCAATGCTATTATGAGCAAGATTACGGATCATGGTTTTTGTTATGGAATTTTGTATTGTCTTGGGTGTTGATGCCCGTTTAGTGGCTCCACTCATCAGTTCATTGTATCAATTTCGTGTAGTCTCATAGACCCTTTTTTTGGTCTTCTGAAGACTTTACATAGACTTTTTCTTGCTTTCTTTCTTTCTTTCTATCTGTCTCTCTCTGGTTGACATACGATGAGTTGTTTTGACTCCCAATTTGTATCGTTGCTAGAAATATCAATCTCTAAGGCAGTGGCCAATGTAATAAGGGGCTAGGGACACTCTTTCACTTCATTAAGGTTGTTTTCCCCTAACCTCGGTTAGAGGTTGAGTTTCTGGGTGAGTTAGTCACCACACATGTTTTGACCCATGGTTAGGGTCCATCCTAGGTACTGTCTCTATGACTACCCTAGTGTACTCTATTCATTCTTGGTATTGAATCTCATTTCAGCTTCGTTTCTCTCTTCTAATATTTGGCATTAGAGCAGGCTGCCCTTGCTCCCCCGCACCCATGGACCAGTTGCATTTCATTGTGAGGAAAGTCTGCAAAAATCCCATTTTTGGATAGCCACATGCATTTTTCAAGTTAGGAGACCTCTTATATTTTCTCAAATTCCACCTCCTATATGGCTTCCACAACTGGGTGACTTCTTGAAGAAAGGAGGGATTGAACAGAGGATTGAAGAAAGGAGGGATTGAACAGAGGATTGAAGAAAGGAGGGATGGGGGAAGAGGATGAAGGGGCTGACAGCCCCAATGTACCTTCACACCTCGCTATCCACCCCTCAGAAACACCTCCTCTATGATCTGAAAACACCCTTCAAAGTCACCCTTTGCTGGACACCCGAACAGTCTAACACCTTTGAACAGCACCCTAAAGCTCCTCTCTGTGTGCTGGCTCAATACTCCCTCCGCTCCTCAGGTCTCAAGCCAACCGTGGCTTTGATACCATGTAAGAAGCGTAGCGGAAATGAACAGGAGAGAGAGAGAGAGAGAGAGAGCACGCCTCATACACACCACACTGAGAAGGAGAGAGAGGCTCAAGAGAACTGCAAGTGATCTCTGGAGAAAACCCCGCTACAACTGGGGGAAAAGCTCTGCACAAACAGGCTGCTCGAGAGCTCCATTGGACAGGTCAATAACCACAACAACTAGAGGCACAAAGAGTGGATGAATGGCTCCACACTCCTGCCCTAGAACTGCTCAACAAGGCAGGCTATGCTGCTCCACAAGGCACCAAACTGTGGTGTTGTGCTGCTCCACCAGATGCTGGACGAGAACACGAGAGAGAGAGAGAG
The DNA here is from genome assembly GCF_047967505.1 of Dipteris shenzhenensis. Taxonomy (NCBI): domain Eukaryota; kingdom Viridiplantae; phylum Streptophyta; class Polypodiopsida; order Gleicheniales; family Dipteridaceae; genus Dipteris; species Dipteris shenzhenensis. The sequence continues at coordinate 21,231,487 of NC_141601.1, forward strand.
ATCACACCTCATACACACCACACTGAGAAGGAGAGAGAGGCTCAAGAGAACTGCAAGTGATCTCTAGAGAAAACCCCGCTACAACTGGGGGAAAAGCTCTGCACAAACAGGCTGCTCGAGAGCTCCACTGGACAGGTCAACAACCACAACAACTAGAGGCACAAAGAGTGGATGAATGGCTCCACACTCCTGCCCTAGAACTGCTCAGCAAGGCAGGCTATGCTGCTCCACAAGGCACCAAACTGTGGTGTTGTGCTGCTCCACCAGATGCTGGACGAGAACACAAGTTGGGGGGGGGGGGGGGGGGGGGCAATATATAGCCTCCCAGCCCCCTAGTCGGCAAGCATGAAGCAGTGCCGACCACCAGCCTGCTGTTGTGGGCCGACCCACAGCTCTAGGGGTCGACCCCTACAGCCCTACAAAAGGGGCTGAGCAGGCCTATAGGGAGGGCTTTCCCCACTGCCCTCCAGCTGACTAGAGTGGGGCCTATGGCCCACCCCTCCTGCCCTATAAACGGGGCTGGCAGTCAGCCCTACTGTGGCACATAGGAGGCTGCCTACCCACCTCCACTGGATGGCAAAGGGCATCTCCACAGCCAGCCACTATCGCATGCATATGAACCAACACTAGGCTAGTATCTATCCTCACCGGGGGGGGGGCACCCACAACACAAACCCTCACTTGTCTAGCCTAGCCTCTCACTGGGCAGGCACACCCACAAGCAAGGCCCTCTCTCTCTAGGTGACGTCAGGAGATGTTGACCTCTAACAAGGAGATGGATACTCGTGATGCGCATGGATTAGCCTTGATCACACTTTCAGTAAAGAGGTCTATTATACCTCATATTGGTCCTACTGGACTTCGAAGCATGCCTAGGATGTTTTGGAATTTATATATCAGCTCATAACGAGACGAGTCTCATTTTTTAGGAGAGAACTTGATTCGGCGCACATGGATGAAGGAGATTCTATAGCAGACCATGTCATGAAAATTTAGGACTTGCAAGAGCAACTTCTGAATGTAAATGAAGTCCTTCCAGATTAGCAGCCTGCTTCTACTACTTTGAACTCTCTACCAGAGTCTTATCTTTCCTTCCATATGTCACTCAAGAGTTAGTGGGACTTTGTTGCAAGAGAACAGACGAGAAGGAATATGTCAGCAAATACACGTAGTGGAGAGCAAGCTTTTGCTGTGAAAGATAAGGGAAAAGGTAGATATCAGCCCATATATGATGCAGGTCATAGTTCTGGACATGCTTGTGGTAAGGATAAGGATCCCGGAAAGCCTAAAGCAAAAGGCTGTTCCAGGTTCAGCGTTTGGTATGCTTGTTTCAGGTTCAACCACTAATGCAGAAAAAGTTGATGCTTCAGCTAATTTTATAGCGCATGACTGAGTTTTTTTCACTTGCAATCATGGTGCCCCTTGGGAGACACGCACATTCACTGTGAATGAAACCGCTGACTCATGATATTTTGATAGTGGTGCATCAAAACACGTTACATTCAGAAAAGACTTGTTTGACATGCTGTCATATGCACCAGTTGGCAACAAAGTGTCATGTGTCAACAATTCTTCTTATCCTATTAGAGGGATCAGAGAGATTTTGCTCACAGCCATTGATGGGTTGGATCTCTCCATGCATGGTGGAGAATCAATCTGAATGCACGATACAAACTCTACATTCAAATTAAGGCGGGAGTATATGTCCAAGGCATTAGCAAACTTCTTGGATAGAAAGGCATTGTACATCAGTGCACGGTTCGGTATACTCCTCTGCATAATCGAGTAGCTGAGCGAAAGAACAAGTCACTCATGGAGATGGGGAGATGCATGCTTAAGGCCAAAGAACTGCCACATAAATTTTGGATGGGAAGCAATTATGTGCTCCAATCATATTTTGAATAGGTGTCCTGCCAAAGCACTTAAGGTGATGACACCATATCAAGCTTGGTACACATGCTTTTTGCCCAGCCACGGAATGTAGAATAGTTCAAATGAGAGCACCCTCAATGTCAAGAAACAAGGAGGTGATTTGTTCATTATTGTATTATATACCGATGACATGCTGCTGATGGGCACAAATGCTGCATGGGTCTCTTGGTTTGATATTTCCCAAGGGAGGTAACTTGCATTTACATGCAGACGGCGGTTCAGATGGGCTGGTGACTTTGACACTAGGTAGTCGACCAATGGTAATTGTCTTTCTTGGACACTCGTGCACTTCTTGGTTGAGCAAGAAACAATCGGTTGCTACCTCATCTTGTGAGGCTGAGTACAGGGCAAGTTTTCACAACTACAGTAGAGTGTGTTTGGTTGAGGTGTTTGTTGGCAGATCTACATGCATCATTGGAGGATCCTAGTCCAATTCTCAATGTAGTCACAGAATCATGTGTTTCATGCGCGTACGAAACACATAGAGATACATTATCAATATCAAAGAGTGATTAAATGTAGGAGAGATTAGCTTGGTTTGTTGCCCTACACATCAAAATTGTTGGAAATACAATGGTCACCTCCCCATTTGTAAGCCCCCAAAAGAGCGTGGGGAGGTGGACCTGGGGTTAGGGTTACCACATGGGCGTTTGATTAATGCCATGAGGGAAACACACCCAAAGCGAAAAACAAAGAGAGAGGGTTACCAGCCAGTTACGAGGCTCCATGAAGGGCAGGACTGCAAGTATGCCATGTGGCCATCGGGGAATGGCTGGAGCAAAAACTGTGCAGAGATGCAGGCATGGGACAGGTGGCGCTGACGTCAAAGCAGGGTACAAGTCTATACGGAGCTGGATAGGGCTTGGCAAGAGGCAGGACTGGTGCAGCAACAAAGGAGGTTGAAGAGACCAAAGACTCTCAATCTTAAACTGATGTATGGCCGATTACTCTTCCAAACTATTATATAGGTACTCTACATAATTGGGGTTGCCTTTGCACTCCCTGGGAGCTGCCATGTGCCCTCCCTAAAGCAGATGTACTAGATGGTTTTTTGTTGTCCCATAGGCCTGTTGGTCTCCCATGGACATTAATAGACTTTCTTTCTTTCTTTCTTTCTCCCCCCCATAACCTCTAGCTCACCCCGTAACCTCTCCGCTCAAGTTTGCTTCCATACCCTCTTTGCTCAGCTTCTGTAACATCTCCACTCCGCTCAGCTTTCGTAACCTCTCCACTCAGCTTTAATAACCTCTCTCTCTCTCTCTCTCTCTCTCTCTCTCTCTCTCTCTCTCACACACACACACACACAACCCGCCAACCCTTTGCTCCAGCCCGTATAACTAGGGGTGTTTGTTTGGTATTAGATTTTTACATCATGTTTCAATTTCGTGAAACACACATCAAGCTCCTTCGTCCACAGAATGGGCTGGTACTTATTGTGCTACTAATGCTTTGTTGCAATATTCGGATAAACACAATTTCATATCTTATCAATTATGTGATCTAGATGGGAGATTGCATCTAAACAAAGTGAACCGTTTATGACTGAAGAAATATATTGAGAGGATTATGCAAGTCTCGACATGTGGACCTGTGGTGTTGAAGGAGAATGCATTCAGCGAAGTATCAAAAGAGGATATGTTTGATGCAGTTCAGTTCCTATTTGCTTCAGCTGTCAAGCATGAATGCTTGCAGCCTATGGGTTGAGCTAAATGATATGATAAGAACTGTATTTAAAAAAAGTTCACTTTATGTGTGATTGTGGGTAGGCACATAGGTATGCGCATAGCCAGTTAGTGGTGGTTCTGGGTTTTGTGGGCACTTTTATCAAGTGACTATATACTAATGTAAATTATTTTTTCTTTTTGAGTTTGTGAATATATCTTCAGAGGGAGATGATGAGATGCAATGTGGATGTGCCAGGCACTCCAGAGCATGGTTCCCGTATGTTATGGTGTTGGTTGTAAATGACAAATGTTCATCATCATTGTCCTTTGCCATGTGTTCTTATTGTCATGAATGGCTTCTGTCTCGTCGTATTGTCATATGGACATCAATGTATGTTTTTTATTGTGGTCATGTGTGGGCAAGCATGCATTAAATGCCTTGCTTGGGAGTTATGTGCATGAGTGAAGTCTAAGGCTGGAATTTGGGCATTATTGCCTTGGCCTAAAGTTTGGGGAAGAGGTTGGGAGAGTGGTAAATTGCACGTAATGAAGTGGCTGGAAATTCTGGAAGCAAAAGCGTGTGCATGCAAGGTGGCTACGTGAATCTAATCTCCAAGCTTCTAGTCGACGAGCTGGCATGGTACGTGGGATGGCAGCTTCTGGAATCTGGAGAGTTCTGTACCTGTTTGGTATCATCGCGCGAAGGTGTATAGGTTGTGTGGAGCTGATAGCTAGAAGGAAAGAGATGAGCTGACAAATTGCTAAGCGAAAAGCTATTGGGACTGATCCAAGAGATGTGAGCTGCTGACTGGACGACATACGAAATATGTATGGCTGCTCCACGTCTATGAACAAGATTATGCACGGGTTGTGTTCGGATCACATACAACTTGCCTACGAGTAGTACACGAGTTGATTATCGTAGAGTGTTGTTGCTGTGTATTGGCAGAGCGGGCTGCATGTTGTAGACACGCGCGTAGAGTTTGTCACGTAGAGAGGGAGATCCTAAAGGAGCTAGATGTGCTCCTTCATTAGGTTGGGGTAGATGTTGGATTGAGAATGAGATGAGCTGAGCAATGTTCGTGAATGATTATGTATATATATCTTTATAAGACTAGAATAAGTCCAATCATACAAATTTAGATTTTTTGTTGTTCTAAAGACCAAAAATCTACATAGAAAATAAAAGGGAAAATGAAAGAGAAGAAAAAAGAGGTAAACAAAAACTTTTATGAAAAACAAAAGGAAGACATACTTAGCAAGCAAAGCAACACTTATGTCGTCATCAGTGCCCAAGCATAAGCAGCTATACTAGATTTCTAAAAACCCGCAGAGTCTCTTGGGCAAACCCAGTGCTTACTAAAGTACGTCAAATAAACAAAAGAGAAAGAAAACAAGAAATAAAGAAGAAAGGAAGAAGGTGACTAAGCAAAAATAAACAAGCAAGTCAAGCAACAAAAAACAAAAATCTTCCAAAAAACTGGAATTAACGCTCTCTCTCTCTCTCTCTCTCTCTCTCTCTCTCTCTCTCTTATTTAGAACATAAAAAGCTAAAAGTACCCTTTACACTTATGTATCGCTTCCTACAAAGAGGCAAAATTACAGTCCTAACTTAGAAAGCACAAGCATACTCAATCAAACTCTCTTTTGAAACTAAAAGAAAAACGGGCTATTCAGCTCCCTGCTTTTTGTTTTCAGCTTATGTTCAATCATTCTAAACATACCTAAGGGCGATACACCAAAGATAAAAGACTTCATATCTAAGACTGTGCGTACTTTTCTCATTATTTTCCTTGGATTATACCTCTTGTGTAATAGTAAAGTGATCAAATTACTACATTGAGTGATAAAAGACTCCTTAGTTGTACAAAGGCAGGAAAATCTATGGAATTGGGAAGAAATGACTCCATATTTTGCCAAATCAGAAATGTTTGAGTCAATGTGAGGCATTGTGTAAACCACTATATTCAGGTTGTTCACGTTTATCGTAAATATCAACCTCTAATCCTATGGTAGATTGAGAAAGTCTAAGATCTAAGAAAACACAAGAATCCCTCCTTAAAGTGCAGTTCAATTCACAAGAGTCACGAGGATAGATTCCTTCTCCAAAAGCACAAGTGTCTTTGTACATAAAGTCTTGAAAGTTAGGAACATCTGGTACAAATAAATCATCTATAAAACGCCTAACTTGGCTAAGCTTATGTAAAATGATAGGGCAGGTATTGATAGAAATAAGGCATTGCATAAACTCAAATTCATAAGTGAAAAGATAAAAGTTTGCTAAAAAGACAGCACAATTAGTGCCCATGGGGATTCCTATAATTTGTTGAAACTAAGAATCACCTATTGTGATGTAAAGATTATATTAAAGAAAAGCTATCGAAGAGCAGCAAACATCTTGAACACTTACTACCTTTGTGTATCTTTTCTTTTTAGAACCGATGTCATGATCTTTATTTTTTAGCCACAAAAAGTCAAAGCATAAGGCTGTTTTCTCAACTTTTCGCACTTTGTCAAATCTCAGCTTGAAAACTTTAGCCACTAGCTTTTTTATTCTAAACTTCAGGTCTTCCAGCTCGATCTTTGTGTAAAGTGTGGTAAAATCATAGGTTTGAAGGAGAATAGGAGACTCTTTTTCCTAGAATGCTTCGGGAGGAATTAAAAATTTTTACAACAGGAATCACTCCTACAGAGTCATTTAAAATCCAGCTTGAGTGCGAGGGGACATCTTCCTTCTTTAGTAAGTCCCTCCAAAGTTCATGGACACTAGGCAACATGGCTTTGAAGTAATAGCTTAGCCATTTAGAAATATCCGTCAAAGTAGTCTCACGAGCAGCTGCAATAAATCTTGGCTTTTTTGGAGTTTTGTGGAACTTCCAAGCAGCACAAAGAAAAGGGATACTTGGATTGCAAACAAACCCAGAAGACTTGCTAACCCAGATGATTATGTGGTTGAAACATGTCTACTAGCTCGGTGTCGACATGTTGCTACCTTGTGGAATTGTGATCATCCCAGGAGTGTCTAGAGCTGATCTGAAATCATCATGGTCTTAGGGAATTCTGCATCGTGGGGATTTCTGTGAGCCTATTTGCCAATTGTTATAGGATCTTGCCTTGAGTCTGTGACAAGGATACCTGCTCTAGAAATTGGTGTACCATGTTCTTTCCCCTTGAGCTCCACATCGCTGCTAATCCCATTGAAGTTCCGGCTTCAGTTTGCTTCTTAAGATGCAATTAAAAGTGAAATAGAAATGAGCGGGCAAGTGCATGCTTAAGGGAAAGTCTTTGCCCAATAAATTCTAATTGGATGTGATTATGTGTGCCAACTATGTGCTCAACCGAGCACCCACTCGTGCATTGAAGACCATGACTCCCTATGAAGCGTTGACAGCTCGTAAGCCTGTCATTTCTCACATGTGGGTGTTTGGGTCTCTTGCGTATGTGCATAAGCTAAGGCTGTCAAATGTATCTTCATTGGCTACAGCTCACAAAGCAAAGGTTACAAGTTGTTTCAGCCTAGCACAGGCAAGGTGATTGTCAATAGGGATGTGGTTTTTGATGAGCATAACCCTTTACCTTGGCTGAACTGTGAAACACAATCTTCAATGGAAGCGTCTGATGTGTTTGATTCTATTCTGCCTTTCACAGATATAGATGACACAGTGCAGAGCTCCATGCCACATGCTTCTAGCAGCTCCAATGCTCCTCCCACTGCTCTTGCTCAACCTGATTTTCCACCACCAAATGGCCACGCTATCGAGCAAGCAGTTCAAGAGGAGAGGGTTGTCATGAGAGAGCGAAAATCGCCTCGTTGGCTTTTGGATACCCTCAGGGGTGTACCCTCTCAATTGAGGCATAAGCTTGATGATAAGGCTGTCAAATGCATCTTCATTGGCTACAACCCACAAAGCAAAGGTTACAAGTTGTTTCAGCCTAGCACGGGCAAGGTGATTCTCAATAGGGACGTGGTTTTTGATGAGCATAACCCTTTACCTTGGCTGGACTGTGAAACACAGTCTTCAATGGAAGCCTCTGATGTGTTTGATTCTATTCCGCCTTTCACATATACAGATGAGAGCTCCATGCCACATGCTTCTTGCAGCTCCAATCCTCCTCCCGCTGCTCCTGCTCAGCCTGATTTTCCACCGCCGAATGGCCATGCTATCGAGCAAGCAATTCAAGAGGAGAGGGCTGTCATGAGACAGCAAAAATCAGTCCTACCCTCAAGGACAGCAAGCAAGATGCGCCCATGGTTGCCTGCCCCAGAGGGGAAAAAAACAGATGCATGGCGATTTGCTTGAGCTGAATGTTGCATTGATTGCCATGGCTGTAATGAGGAGCCTCCATGTCACAAAGATGCATTTGAAAGTCATGAATGGATGCAGGCCATGAGAGCTGAACTTGACTCCATTCAAGCAAATGGCACATGGGACTTGTGTGATTTGCCTACAAGCAAGCATGCCATCGGCACAAAGTGGGTTTACAAATTGAAGCGCAAAGCTGATGGCAGTTTTGTTCACTACAAAGCTCACTTTGTTGCGAAAGGTTATGCCCAGCAACATGGTATTGACTTTGAAGAGACATTTGCTCCCACTTCACACATCTTCGTTGTGTCATTGCTCTAGTATCTCACAGGCATTGGGAGGTCCATCAGTTGGACATCAAGACCACCTTCCTTCATGGGGATTTAGTGGAAGAGGTCTATGTCACTCAATCTCCAGGATTTGAACTTCCAAGGTCTGAAACTAAGGTATGCCGGCTTAAAAGGCCCTTTATGGTTTGAAGTAGGCACCACGGGCATGGTATGCCAAGATACATTCTTTTTGGTTGTGCCTTGGGTTTCAGAACAGCCCTACAGAGGCTACTCTTTATGTCCGGCAAAGTGAATCACAATTTCTGATTTTGATTCTATATGTGGATGACATGCTTATCATTGGGCAGACTTGAAGAAAATTGCGGATTTCAAGGCAGCTTTGCAAAAATCTTCAGTCCAAGTACATTGGACATCTCTTAGACCGCTTCCAGTTTGCAGATTGCGAGCTAGTGTCATGACAAGAGAAATCATTAATTTGTGATTAGTAGACATTAAAACATTATTATATATTGTGCGCCAATGGTGTAAAATGTATTTGTATTTATGATGGACACCGACCGATTTGTTATGGCGGTGGATGTCACATGCACCCCTGCACTTGGGTGCAAGGTGACACATTGGCTACAACAACAAGTGCATTATAGTTCCCAAATAGGAGATTTTGTCGTATGTTGTGACCCCTTTGTGAGCCCTTGTCTAGGGACAGTCGGGCACAAGCTACGAAGGTCAGTCTCTCAACCTTAGGTCAAGTCAACAATTCAGTTCTTGTTCACTAGTACCCACTCGAGAACAGTACGTTCAGTGTTTCCATCTTATAGGTTAGGTCTTAACCTAGGTTAGGAGCCCCCCTTTAGGGCCCCCAAAGACTGGACAGGTAAGCAGGGAAGGCAATTTGCAAAGGCTGCCCAAAAACTCCCCTGGCAAATGAGCCAAGGAGGGCTTTTATAGGCTGGTTGTAGGCCAACCAGTCTGTAAAACAGACCGACCCAGTCGGCTGTTTACAGACTGGGTTGACTCAGTTCCAGCCCTATAAAAGGGCCCCTTGGCTGCCCTTTTTGAAGCATTCAGTTTGCTCCTGCCTTCAGCTCTCCAACAGCTCCACTTCAGCCTCCTTGTGCAGCCCCTGAACTCCTCAGATCTGGCCCTACTCTAGCCTCAGTTCAGCCTGATCTGAAGGTGACCACGCAGCACAACAGTCAGAGGTTTGGACCAGCAAACGGAGACAGGTTTGGACACTGTTTCCTCAGCTTTCTCAGCTTTCTTTTACAGGTTACACAGCCTGCTTCTCAGCTCTATTATCTCAGTCATATCTCGGCTCTCTCTCAGTATCTATTACTCTCAGCTTTCACTCTCTCACTCACGCAGTAACCCTACATTCCGGTAGACAGCACAAGCCTCTTCCTTGCCTTGCAGAAGCGTCCTACATCGTCAGTGTGGACAGCATCAAGGTCTCGGTATTGGTCGGCGTTGCCTCTCAAGTCTTTGGGTCTGCTATACGTGTGCACAGTGAGCTCTTCAAAAGTGGTTTAAAGAAGGTGTTGCTGTGAATTACACAATCAGATTACCATTGTTATGTTACATTGGATCATCTCAGTAGATAGGACTAGTCGAGCTGGAGCCACTCCTTCAGACGGCATCGAATTTGGACATGTGTCACTCATTTTATTAATAAAATATGCACACACATGTCTAGGTCCTAGGGGCAATAGGAAGGGAAGGGTGCATTAAGGTGCATTTAATGGTAGATGCATGGGTCATAGGATAAGGGTAGGTGTAAATGGGAAGATGGAACTTGAGTGATTTCAAGGGACATTAATGAAAGGGTATCACCCTTTCATTGTGAATCTCACGTAGCATTCTTCATTCACCTTCCATTCATCCGCCATCTCTCACACACCTTGCATGTAGGTCGAAAATAGAAACAAGTACTCTCACGAGGGCGCTCTTTCCCATTGGAGGGCCAATCGGCATTCAAATTCTGCATGCATTGCACACATTTGCATTCTTGAGAAGGTTGGTTCTTCACATTTGGTATCAGAGCAGCAACAATCCACGACTAGGACGGCAGGAGAACGTGCGGGGCGGAAGGCAAAAGCCTGCGAGACAGAGGTACGAGCAGGAAACCTTAGCATAGAAGAAGACCGTGCGAAAAGGAAACCATACGAGGCGGTGATGTGTGGGAGAGCCCGTAGGCTATACAGAAAACGCAGCAGAGAAGAGGCACCCAAGAAGGACATGTGGGGTAAGACCGAGAGGGAAAGGGAAGACACGACACACGCCGAACGTATGTGAATCAGGCCTGCGTGCAGGTGTCGCGTGAAGACCGGCAACGCAAAAGAACCTTGGAGAAGGCTAGCAGCAAAGTGCGACGTACCTGCAAATCGTACCCTTGCAAGGAGCCTGCGGGGGCAAGGATTTTTGGAACCCTGCAATCTTTGAATTCTAGAGTCTCCGAGGTAAGGGCTTTGTCTGATCTCTTTGGGTCTTTGGACAGAGAACGGGGTGTCCTAACAAAGTGACTCCCCCCGTACGAATAGACCCTTAACCCTTAAACCGTGAGGAAAAGAGACCCCCCCGTTCTCGCCAACGGAAAGTCAGATTGGAACAAGATTTTAAGGGGGTGATCCACCCACCAAGTACCCCCTATAACGGTATCTAGAGCTCCAATCCACTCAAAACAAGTAGCCCAAATGGAGTGTATCAGTTTACAGCATAAAAACAAGGAAGAAAGGCTAAAAGAGAAGAAAGAAGAGGTCATTTGAAGTGGTGTATCGACACAAGCGAAGCGGGAGTCGGATAAGTACCACCAACTCTACAACACTTGACTTTTGCTGTAAAATAAACCCCTTTTCAGAAATTACAGCAAGTCATTTTCTATCTTGTATTACTAAAAGGAAAGAATGGAAGGAGAAGGGATATTTAATAATGAACTTGTCCTTTTTCCTCCACTACTAGAAGGAGATAGGGAGAGAACACCATATTAGGGAGTTACACACATATTGAGTATGATAACCCACGTATAGAATTACCTCATATCTCCTTCAAGAATCTCTTGATAGGGAGTTTTCCTTCAGAAATGAAGGGAGAAACAAGTTCATCCAAGAGGCACTGAGTTTACACCTTTAACTCAAAATCCCGTACACATGGATTATAATATAAGTGCAAGAGGGAGAGAGGAGACTCCCGTTGATAAGCTGATGTCTCACCTTAGCCATATGATTGAACAGTCCATTATGACAAAATTTGGGACTAAGAGAGTGCTGAATTTTGAGGATGAAGATTTAAGTACCCCCTCAAAGAGAGCTAAATTCCAACCCCGAGAGAGAATAGAATTCCCAAAGTATGATGGAGCAAAAGAGGTGGATAAAATCCTCAATTGGATTCGCCATTTTGAGCTATATTTTGCCCATTAAGATAAGACCGACGACAAGAAGCTTGCTCTTGCCACACTACATCTACAGAAGGATGCTTTGATGCGGTGGTCCTTATCATAAATGGGAAAAGAGCCTATTCTTCAATGGTCCAAATTTGTAGAGCAGCTTAAGGCCACTTTCATGCCTCCGAGGCATAAAGAAGAATTGACTTCCGCTAGGAAAGGTTCAGGCAATTCGATCACGAGAGTAATGCTGAATTTACAGCTAGGTTCTGGAAACTCTCTTTAGAGTTACCTGAGAAGAGCGAGAATGATAGAAGGAAGAAGTATTTAGCAGCCTTAACCCCGAAAGTGAGGTATGAGGTTGAAATGTTCAACCCAACCACCTTGAAAGACCTCACTAAATTGGATGAGATTGCTGCGAGGAAATTGAATCCTCGTAAACCCTTCAACAAAGGAAGGAGAAAGCTATTATACAAAATGTTAATAGTCAATCACGTCCTGGATGGATACCGTTCCCTTCCATGACTGACGATGAGAAGAAAAAGCTAATTAAGGAGGGTATATGTTTCAGATGTAAGAAACATAAGCCAGGGCATCCATGGCATAAATGTCCTACTCTATTAGCCAAAATTGCCAAAACAGATTCTGTAAAAGGGAAAGGCAAAGCATCCAATCAGGAGGGTGAGGCTTCTATCTCCTCATCCCAAGACTCTACGGTGAACATAGAACCAAGAGTAAATGCTATCCATTCAGCCAAGAGACTGAAGGAAATCTAGAATGATTCAATTCATGATTTAATGAGTACTGCCAGCTTCTAGAAAGCTGCCATTAAGGATTCTAGGCAGGCCATTATGAACTATTTTTGGGAAATTAAAAGGGCCAGGCTAAAGAAAAATTGAAGAGCTCAAGAGAGTCCACACTGGTGTATGGATGTGTAAATTGAATAGAGAGTAGGCATATTCCTTGTAGAGTATGGACAGAGAAAAAATATTTTTATCCTTCGTGTAGAGCGTCTGATAGGATGAATAGGGCTGAAATAGAAGAGTTTGAAAAAGAGATTGAAGGTCTATAGTTTCTATAGACTAAGTAGTTCTCCATTGCAAAATCAACTATGGCCAAGGTCTACCTAGTTCAATAACACATTTGGGGTGAGAGAACATCTTTTGAATACTGACCAGTTTGTTCAAAATATGTTTCAACTTATTGAGCAGGTTACTATAAAGAGATTTCAGCAGCTTGGTATTCAAAAGAGAATTCTGAGTATGAAAAGATATTGAAGAGGCACTGCAGTGGTACTTCTGCATTTTGAATATTCCGCATCAAGATGAATCAAAACTTGAAGATGGGATTTGAGTTTTGATTCAAAAGAGATCGTGTACTACCAAGAGAAGGCTATTTGTAGATTATAACGAGGAGATGCAAATGCAGAAGTAAAAGAGAAGCGTACGCGCAAGAGAAAGAGACAAGAGAGGATCCAGAAGAGGACTTCTGCCCATTCAAGCAGGAGGGAGTGTCATGACAAGAGAAATCACTAATCCGTGATTAGTAAACATTAAAACATTATTATATATTATACGCCAATGGTGTAACATGTATTTGTATCTATGATGGACACCGATCGATTTGTTATGGTGGTGGATCATCTCAATAGATAGGACTAGTCGAGCTGGAGCCACTCCTTCATACGGCATCGAATTTGGACATATGCACACACGTGTCTAGGTCCTAGGGACAATAGGAAGGGAAGGGTGCATTAAGGTGCATTCAATGGTAGATGCATGGGTCATAGGATAAGGGTAGGTGTAAATGGGAAGATGGAACTTGAGTGATCTCAAGGGACATTAATAAAAGGGTATCACCTTTTCATTGTGAATCTCAATGTAGCATTCTTCATTCACCTTGAATTCATCCGCCATCCCTTTGTATTTTCTCTCGTGTTACTTTAGCTTGTTGTTTGCTTCCTTGCATTCTACTCTGTTTCCATTACTTCCCACACCCAACAACCTCGAGTTCTTCCAGGCGCTAGTGGGTCTACTTGAAGATCCCTAAAGATTCTCAAATATTGTGAATTGGTCAGGTTTATTAAATATTTTCAAGCTTTTGTGGTCCGCTCTTGACCCTTAAAAAGATCAATGAAGTGGCTTACAAGTTGCGTTCACCTCATGGTATTCATGTAACCTCAGTCTTTCATGTCAGCAAACTAAACCATCTTGAATGCATATGTGCAACCATGATCTAGTTTCCAAGTATATCTGACATGTATCCAAAATACTTCAACCATACCATGGAGGGGGGGTTGTTAGCACTTAGCCCGTATGGCCTTGTAGGCTAGTCTTAGGACTCAGTCAACCCTTAGGTTGACTTCACTAGTCAACTATATGGTTGACTTACAGCCATATAGGACATCCCTTTGTACTTTCTCATCATCAATTTGCAAGTACTTCGTGTTTCTTCCGCTTGTTGTTTTGCTTCCTTGCATTCCACTCTGTTTCCATTACTTCCCGCACCCAACAACCTCGAGTTTCTTCCAGGGGCTAGTCTTGGTATGGCAGTTAGGACTCAGTCAACCCTTAAGTTGACTTCACTTGTCAACCATATGGTTGACTTCCGGGCCATATAGGCCATCCCTTTGTACTTTCTCATTATCTATTTGCAAGTACTTCGTGTTTCTTCAGCTTGTGGTTTTGCTTCCTTGCATTCCACTCTGTTTCCATTACTTCCCGCACCCCAACAACCTCAAGTTTCTTCCAAGGCTTAGTGGGTTTACTTGAAGATCCCTAAAGATTCTCAAGTAATGTGAACTGTCAGGTTTATAAAATATTTTCACGCTTTTGTGGTCCGTCTTGACCCTTAAAAAGATCAATGAAGTGGCTTACAAGTTGCGTTTACCTCATGGTATTCATGTACCCTCAGTTTTTCATGTCAGCAAACTGAAAGAGAAGTTGGATGCTAGAGATAATTTAGTCTCTGAGGATGGATGAACTTACATGGCTCGAGAAACTAACCACCTATGTGCGGGATGTCTTCTGGACCATGGGGACCAATGGCTTAAGAACAAGGTTATTCAAGAGCTGAAGGTTAAGTGGAAAGATTGCAAGAAAGAAGATAAAAATATTGATTCTCTTCACCAATTCCTAGAGCTTATGTCTCAATCCTCCCCTAAATAGGAAGGGGAGAATGTTATTTCCACATTTGGACATAACACGGCTAGTATTATGGAAGTCAAGTTCCCTAGAGTCATGTAACATAACCCAAGGACAATTAGGACATGATTGTCAGGATAGTCTTAGAGTTGTGATATCTAAGACATCATATGTTTATATTAGTGTGAGCCTGGGCATGGATATTCTTGGGATTGAGGCCTCCTAAGGACACAAAGCTAGAATGGAGCCCATCCATGCCTATGCTTCTCTAACGACATTTGTGTGTGGGACATGTGGTCAACGGGGGGATGAGTTCATTCATGCATATGATACCCTAACGACATTTGTGCGCAAATGGGACTGCGTGGCATGGGACGTGTAGTCTTACCTTGGAGTTCACAAGTCCGGAATTGCTTGAACTCTAGCTTGAGGGTGATCCTTACAAGGATCTATGGTTAGCCTACACCAAGTGGTCCCTATGTTAACTTTGTATTCTAACTTCTGATGGTGCTTATACGTAGATTGAATAGAGTCCTTCAAATGGAGGAAGAAGAACAAGGACTTGATTGGCGTGCCCAATTAGGATTCTTGCCCACCTACAAGTAGGTTATATCAGTGAGCTTAACATAACCAATTCCGTTAAGTTAAAGATAACCTTAACAAGGAAAATTAGTACCCACTATGTTATGCACCAAAACTTTTAGGGCTTTGTACAAAGTGGTTTATTTCATCAATCTCTTTTCTTCTTTTCAAAACCTTCGAACGAGTACCCATCTGAGTTCATCTTAGAGTATGAAAATTTCTTAGCAAGCATTCCCATTGCTCACCCTTAACCATTAAATTTTTACATTCCAACTTCAGAGAAGTCCTTAAAGTACCTCTTTTGGGTGGATAAATCTACAAGCATTTTTCCCAAGCCGTTAAGAGAATAAGCCGTTAAGAGAATTAAGTTAACTACACTCTCTAAATGCCAATTGGAATGCACAGTCATGTAAGCATTCCGGTGATAGCCTAACCAGTGCTCCCTAAGGAAATAAGCCCTTAAAGCACAAATGATGATCGTTTTGATGCAACTCCAGGCCAAAGCTTACAACGGGCCAATTGGAATGCATAGTCATGTAAGCATTCCGGTGATAGCCTTAACGAGTGCTCCCTAAGGAAATAAGCCCTTAATGCACAAATGATGATCGTTTTAATGCTACTCCAGGCCAGCGCTTACCCGTTGTAGCCCAATTCCGCTGCGGTTATTGCTGCACGCTGAGCTCTACGCCCCTTCGTTGATATAAAGACAAGCAGCTGGCTCCTGTCGGGCCTCTTGATACAAGGAAAGCGACTCGCCCATTCAACTTCAGTAAGTTGAAAGGTAACCTTCACTTCTGCCTCTGCCATAGTAAGAAATGAATAAGAATCAAGTCTTCTACTTTGAACATGCTTTGCTTCAGCCCCAAAATTTTGGTAGCCTTGCCAGATCAACCAATGGAGAGGGATTGGATTATTTATCTACACACATGGCTACCTGGGATGTTAACAGTATTCTTCAAAGGAAAGGGATTAGCTTGCACGGCTTCAGGGAATCGTACGTCTATCAAAAGATAAGCGGTAGGATTTGTGTCAACGAGCTTCTTCACCGCCAGTGCACTCAAATTGCAAAACAAAGGCGGATCGCTGGGTCGAAAAGGCACGGTATTGATTCGGGGTGCTTGCTTCTGACGACGCTTGGCAAGCACGCTGCGCAGCTGCCGTACTCCCCAAGCAAGGAGGGCAATTTGGAGAAGGAAAGTGAGTGAACCACCCACATTATGGATCCGAAGACGGCCCCTTTCGCCCCCCACGTTGTTTGGCTCTTCCGCTCGCGCCAGATTCCCCTTTCCGGCATGGCTGCTCCTTTTGACGAGCTGTTCGAGCTCCGCCTCGGGCAAACGCAAGGACTCATCAATGTCTGTGAGAGCTAGATTTCGAAAATCGCCTAAGCTGATTTTCTTTTCCTCTGTATCGACCATGAGAGAGTCTCTCACTTTGCCAAGGCGGACATTCTGCTCATCTGCCTCCAAAAAGAAGACAGGCTTTCTTTCAACAAGCTGCATCTCCTCTTCCTCCTGGGTCTCGAAACCCAGAGAATGCATGCTGTCCTGGTGCTTGGGAAACGGCCTATTGTCAAAGACGAGAGCATCCATATTTTCCACGTGCTCCTGCTGCTCCTGAGGCAAGGGGCTTCCTTCCTGGGGCTCAGGAGAGGACAGTAGAGAGAGTTTGCTGAATTTGACATCCTGAGAATCGTGATTGGGCAATTGGGTTGTTCGCAGCAACGGCTCTTGCTGGTGCTGCGCATCATTCGAATCGGAAGCTTTGTTGAGGGAATCGACAGGAAGTGTATCCATGTGCCTCTTTCACAACCTTCGAAAACACTCGAGATAGTTTTTCACGTTAGAACCGGTGCATTTCCACCTTCGACCACATGTGCATACACACACACACCATGTTGGAGGCTTGGGGCCTCTTCCTGCCCAAGCACGTGCACTCCACGTTCAGGTTGGGGTTCCGGCACCCACGTGCCCGAGCGAAATGCTTCAAAGAGGTTTGACCTGGGGCACCCTGGCCGGTGCTCGGGCACCCACGTGCCCAAACAAAATGCTTTAGGGAGGTGTGACCTGGGGCACATCCACCGTACTTGGCCTGCTCCACGTCAAGGAGCGAGTAGCGGCGCCCAGCTCCCACTGAAATTGCCGAGCCAACATTGAACCTCAGGATGCCGGATATTCAAGCCCATTCTAAGGAGCAAGTAGTGGCCCTCGAAACTCCCACCGAAACTAACGTGCCAATTTGTGCATGCAATCGGTGAGTAGCTGGTGGTGAGCTAGGCTGCTTGTTCTTCTTGCCACATGGGAGTGCCTTTGAACCTCATTGCCTTCCTCTTCGACATGCAAAATCCCTACCGCATGCAACCATGGCGCAATGAGCTTTGGAGTCTTCCCCTCGACTCTTTCCATGGTTTGCCTCTAAACCTCACTGCCTTCCTCTTTGACATGCAGAATCCCTACCACATGCAACCATGGCTAGGTTGACCTTAATGAGCTTGGAGTGCTCCCCTTGACTCTTTCCATGGTTTGCCAATCCTTCCTCGCCATGTTTGAGAAGCCTACTTTCTCCCTTCCACACAGGTTGTAGCCTTGGACACGCAGGGGTGTAAGAAATTGGAGATGGTTCCCTTCCCACACCTACACCGCAACATGCTAAAGTACCAACAATAAGAAGGGAAAGAAGACCATTGCCAAGAAGTCTATTGTGCTAATTCTTGTTCAGTCCCTCCAGGGAGGAAGAAGTGGAAGAAATAGGAGATGATAGTACTTGTTGAGAGTAAATAACAATTGGATATTTGGCTCCAGGAAATGGGAGTTCATGTAAGAGTGCAAGACCATTGGGCGAAGACATATGAGTTGTGTCAAGCTAGGAAGGTCATGCGCACCTCCTAGCAATGCAAGGACAAGTGAGAGAAATTGTCTGGGCTCTGGAAAAAAAGTTACACCTTTGAGCGCAAGCACCTATTTGTGGCTTCCATGTACTTTGAAATGGATGAAGAGGAGAAGACTACTAATCGTTTGCAAATGCTCCCATATCAAGTGTATTGCAAAATGGTGGATTTGCTCGGCTTGGATTGTCAAGTGAATCAGGCAACATTATCTTGAATACTTTGAAGGCGTAACCCTTCTCACTTGCTTAGATTTGTCTGCAAGAGCTATTACACTGATGCCCACTCATATTTTGTATCGACTGATTTTATATGCAGCTCGAAATTGAGGAGGACATTACTGGCGAAGGTGAGAAGTCACCAATTATAGCAACAAAAGATTATCTAGCCAAGGAGTCAACCTCTTGGGATGGCAATCCCTAAGGAAAGGAGTAGACGAAGTGTAGGAAATGTTAAAATCCTTGGCTAGGGTTTTCGACAAGGAGGTGACCGAGAAGGCCCATCGCTTTGTGGCTAGTAAGGCTGCAAAAGAGAAGCAGAAGGCATAATGTATGCAGAGAAAGGCTACCCACCGTCTCCATGCGCAGAAGCTTGAATGCAACAGATTAATCGGCTTCCATGGAGAGCATAGTGAGAGAAAACACTATATTGAATTGCATTGCACAATTATTGGCAAGACTCAGTAAATAGGAGATCTTATATGTTGTCAGCTTTGCATTTAGACTTTTTCATGGGTGGTGTTGGCACTTCATTTTGAAGCCATATGATGTCGTCTACTCTATGTATGCCATATGCTTCTAATTTGTAGTCACATACTTTGTATGTTTGATGCCTTCATTTAAATGTATGCTTTCTAATATGCTACAAATGTAAATCTAAAACAAACGCACTCATTACATTTTGAGATGGGAAGGTGATTCTCGGGTATGTCAACTACATAGTCAAGGCAAATATGGTGTAGAATGCAACATGTTGCTACTAGTTTTGGTAAGGAAATACACGTTTGGCATCTGCATAGGATTGTGAAGAAACGACCATGTCAAATTCTGCCTTCCAAAAGCCCTTTCCAAGACAATCCTAGTGGAGGAATAAAAGAAGTAGTCTTTCAAGCTTTGACTGTCAAGCATTGGGAAGGGAACCACAAGTCAAGATAGGGAGAGTACTCCCCATTGCCTACTATATACTCACAGATCTCTATGTCTCCATCATCAATGATGGTAGGGCCATTCAAAATCTGCCCTCTTTTAGTAGATGGTAGAGGCTTGAATTTCTTCAAAGCAACAGAACATTCATCAAACCCTGCCTACCCCTTGAGAATGTATAGGAATTGCATGTTTGCATCCATGATAGCTTGCAACAACGACATGGAGTACTTGTAGTTACAATCTCGGCACTTCAATCTCTATGTGTGTGTTGTTGTCAACAATGCCATAGCAGTCGGGAAACTCTCAGCAGGCCACAAAGTCTTGCTTCATTTTCGTATGGTTTTCTATGTTCAGCTAGCATATGAACTCTCTCATCTGCTTGTTCAGGACATTCACAAATTCCTTACTACTCTGCCTATATAGTGGACTTCTACACTCCGTAATGCTTGACAATGTCCATGAACTTCATCCTTGATCCCAGCCAATGCCAAGCTATGGCCATTCTTTTCCTCTATGAGGATTCTCATAGGTGTGCTTTGCAAGTAGTGGCATGTTCTAGGAGGGGTCTTTCCTCAATAGTACATAGTTGTAGAGTTCTCTTGGAAGTTTTAATGCTGCTTTGAACCTCACATCATTGACTTGGACATAATGAAAGAAATTGCTCCATAGATGAAGCAACTCGGGCTTCACATACCATTGGTCACCAAAAGTGTTTGATTTGATACGATTTCTTGGCATAGGTACTCATCTACTATTGTACTTATCGTGTGATTTCTTGGTGTATGACTTTTTGGTGAAGGTACTCATCCACTATTTTACCTACTATGTGCATGAGGCCAACTTCCAAGGAAGAAATTAGACATCAGTTGTGAATGTCTACATCATATTTTACCATTGCTACATTGGTGGGTGGGGTGGGTGAGGAAATTCTTCCCTACCGTGGGGACATAATTATTTCAAAGTGCTCGATAGGAGTTACCCAATAGTGGCATTAGCTATTAGTGATTGATCCAATGAAGGGTCAATTTCCAATCCATGAGGACCGACCCTGAAGCGAGTCTAGATTCACAGATAACTATACATACAACAAGGTGGCAATTCCACTAGAGACCCTGATATGCTAATTTGACATGTTATAGTGATCTAAAAGCAAAAAATGAAGAGGCACCACTAGCCGAGGAACAACCCTCAGTAGACGAGGATAGGAAAGGGACCACCGAAGCTCGAAGGGCCAAACTACACCACTGATGCAAGCCCATTAGAGCAATGACCAATAGCCAAAGCATGGACCACGATGCTATACACCATGAACGAATGGCTACACTGTGATAGCCCAGAGACACTTGTTGTGTGATGGCCCAAAGACACTAGTCAGTTCACTGATTACTTGGGTGATGGACTAGAGACCCTAGATGTGTGATGGCCCAAAGACACTAGTTGGTTCATTGATGGTTACTTGTGTGATGGCCCAAAGACACTAGTCAAGCATAAAAAACTACTCCAATTTTGCTTCTTGTCAGGGATGGAGTCCCTATCATGAGATACATGATGGATCCAAGGTTAAAAGAATGGCTACCACAAACTAGTATTGAGCTATAGAAGTGAGATGCAAATGGGTTCCAAACTTGCCACAGGGGAGTCCTAATGCCTTGCCCCTTTTTAACACTTTGAAGAATCAAGTCTACATTTTCCAAGGGGTTGGAAAAGTATGTGGGATGGTGGAAAGATAATCCATGGAAAAAAATGCCATGTTGAAGTCGAAGAAAAATATGACCCATTATTACATATTGGAGAGTGTTCATGCACTACAAGATTTTCCAAAATCAAATTACACTAAAAGATGTATTTTGTCCAACGACAAGGTGGGTGGATGTGGTAATGGAAAACAATATACAAGATGAGCAAGTCAAAGATGAAGAAGAGGAAGATCATTATTGTGGGCTAGTCAAGGGCAAGCTAAAGGGTTACTTTAGACCTCATATTGATGTAAAGCAAGATTTCTTTGTGTTGGTACAACCCCGTGATTAAGAAACATACCCAATCTAGCTAGGTGTTGCATATTCTAATGTTGATCATGATAGGAAATCAAAGTATCTTCAAGAAAGTCCTAGCTCAATAGTGAGTGCTTATTCATAGAGGAAATATCTCTAATCAAGATATTGGAGATGCAACCCTAACACTCTAAAATGGAGGGAGCCAGCCTCTTTTGTGGTCAAGAGTTAGAAAGCCAGGAAGAATCTAGGGCATCAAGATTCCTTCACAAGCTACAGAGAAAGGAAAATTATCCTAGCTCAAGCATGTGACTTGAATGTTTTTTGTGATGATAATGATAATGCATAGTATTTTTGTTCTTATTTGCAATGTATCCCATTGATGATCATTTTCAAGGATTACATATTCATATAATCCCGTGCACTTTTTGCATGATTTACATATGTGAACATCTTTTTCACAAATGATGGAAAAATCTTATTGGTTTACAAAAATGAGAAACAAAAAATCAACCATCAGTACTAAGGAATTTACCGCTAGTAAATGGACATTACTATCAGTACAGATAGTAGAACTGTTGAAAAAGGCAACAATACTGAGAGCGTAAAGTTGGCAGGATATTAAATTGCCAATACTAACACTATTACTATGAACTTTGTCAAAGTATTGTGACACTATCTTTTCTTTCATATCATTACATTCATCTCTAACTACTCTATTCCATGACTTAGACAACCATCTTTGAAAAGTATCACAATGGAAGGTCTCAATCAAAAAAACTTATTTGTAATAAATGATTGCAATGTGTAAAAGTGCATGCAAAATCTTGTTCTTGTACAAAATTGTAACAAGCATCATGTACAATTTTCTTAAACCATGACACATGCTTGTAACAATATTTCAACATCAAGATCAAGGTGTGAGTGTAGCACATTATGCATACAATTGGGAAAACTCTCTTTGTAGTATTTTGCTAGACTTCTTAGAAATCTTTGATTGTCCATGATGATCTACACAAATTTATAAGGGCCTATCTCTCTTATAGGCTTTTCCAAAATGCTTGTTATGCAAGCCTTAGACTTTATTTCATTTTTTGAATCAATGGACATTAGCAATGACTCTCCTCTTGGTGATACAATTGAATGAGTGAGGCCCTTATGTTTTCAACTACATTTGTAATAGCTTTCCTCCTACTTGAAGCTCATTCTCTCATTCCCTTTCCAGTACCTACACGTCTATTTCTTGATACTTATAGCTTTTAAGGCAAAAAGCCCAGAAGCATAGTCCCATATCAATCCATTCTCTCTGGATACAACTCCCACCTCACAAAATAATAAAGGCAAGTTGCACAAGGATTCAAATCCAAAAAACTTGGAAAAATTAACTTCTTGGAAATTTCATTACCTCACATAATTTCTAGTGGTAAGTTATTCAATTTATTAGTTATTTTTCCTAGTTACCAACTTTGAGATGTTATTTTCATTATATTTTGAACCAAAAATGATGATCATGAATGATGCATCAACACAAACATGAAAACCTTAATAAAATCCCTAGCCTATCTTCTTTTCTTGTCTATGAATTTTGTTCAAAGCATTGAATTGTTTTTCTTTATTACACGAACAAACATAGCACAATCTATGTCCCACAATATTAAATAGAATACAAATGAACTATTTAATTTGATTGTAGTTAATTATGTACTTCAAGTTATGTGAACATCAACTAAGATTGTTAAGATGATTTGTTAGCATTATATGTTTCTTGCACATAACGGGTTTGTAAGGTTATGAAAATGAGTGCTGGTATGTATCAATAAACAATCAATAAACCATAGTCAATTTGTGATCAGTAAGTTGAAGAGACTCTTTAAAAATTTTGAAACAAGTAAAAGAACATGATGGATATTTATATCACTATTGTAGCACTCAAATATTAAGAAGACTAGAACTTCTAAATATCTTAATGCATCAAAGAAGAAAGAAAAAGGTTATTGCAACATAGCTACATTTCTTAATGCACGGCCTTCAAAAATCATGAAATAAGATGCAATGTTATAGCTACATTTCTTAATGCACAAGCTCCAAAGGTTATTGCAAAATAGCTACATTTCTTAATGCATGGCCTTCAAAAATCATGCAATAAGATGCAATGTTATAGCTACATTTCTTAATGCACAAGCTCCAAATATCATGCGATAAAATGCAATGTAGCTTCAATAATTAATATGTTGGTCCTTCAATAACATATTTGGACAATTCCTTCATGCACCATGCAAATAACAAAGAACTGTGACATTTTTTAAAAATCAACTTAAGAACAACACAAGTCTTAAAATACTAGAAATGTCTTAAAATCCTAAATAGGTGATAAGTCTAATTGTTGAATGATTGGGATATTATACACATCGATTACAAATCCCCATATCAAATTATTTTTATCTTACAAAATTTTTTAAATAATGTTAGTTAATAATGTGTTTTTCAAATCAAGCAATGATATTGTGAGAGCTATAAGAGAGAGAGAGAGAGAGAGAGAGAGAGAGAGAGAGAGAGAGAGAGAGAGAGAGAATCATATATCCCTATGCAAGAACATGAATATAGCTCAAAGTCTCACGAATTACATTCCCTTTATTAGCACTGGCTCTCCTAGAGCCAGTGCCTTAGGATTGAGTTGAGTGGGAGTTTTGTGATTATTCTTAGTTTTTTAGGAATTTTTATTAGGAATTTCTAAACCTACTTTTAGATATTTGTTGGCTTTTTAGCTTTTAGCTTGTGTGGCTTTTTAACTTTTAGGTTGTGTGTGCTTTTTACCCCCCTCCAACATGGCTATAAATTAATTCAGGGGCTCCAGTCTCCCTCCATGCCTGAGCTCTCCCTAGAACGATTGTCTTTGCTTCCTCCAACTACAAGTTTTCAAGTCACTTCAAGCTTTTCAGTCGCTCATCCAGGTCTCGCGTGCTTGTTTGTGAGTAAGGCGCTAAAGCCGATTTGCCTGTTAACACTAAAGCTATTGCCTGAAAAAATAATTGCTCTCTAGAAATCCGTTTGCCAGAAAATTAGGTTCGCCTATAAAAAAAAATCCATCTTCCTATTGAAATGGGCTTTATGCTTGCCAAACAGGCTTTATGCTTGCCTAATAGGCTTTATGTCTACCTAACGTGCTTTAAGCCTGCCCGGTGAAGAGATTGTCATCTACTGGATCTGTTTATAAAAATAAAGCAAAGAAAGTTGACATCAAAACTTTGCAAGTATCATTCTAAAACCTTCAAGGAAAATAACTCCAATTTACCTTTCAGTTTTAAATTATAGTTTTTTAAAATAAAAGGCAGTGGCTTTGCAGTCATTGTGAGAGCATGCAAATAAATATAGAACCTTGGCAAAGCCTAATGGATCTTGCGAGTCCTCAAAGCATTTCTTTTTTATTATTTCTTACTAAACAATTGACAATGTCTAAAGACCCGTAAAACCCACAAATTGGAGCCAATTGCTTTCATGCATACATGCACCCTTGTTTACACCCTCATTTTGGTTTAGCTAACACATTCATACTTTCTTCTCTATTTCTGGAGGATTGTTGAGTTCCTTACAGATGTCCTTTATTCCCATTTTTAAATTCCAAGTGCACCTAGAGCCACTGGAATTGGATAGTCACAAAAGTAAATGCCTTGAGGATCTAACCAATACAATCCCAAAATTGTATGGAAAAATAAGTAGCTACCATGATCATCAATGCTTTTGTGTCATTGTCTCGCTTATTCACTTCATTGTTTGCTCATTGTTTGCTAGACATAATTCCATTCATGGGTTCTAGTGCCCTTTGCAAGGCACACCGATGGAGGTGTCGTTGAACAAATCTCCCTTGATAACCTAATCTTTGACCCAATTTTTATAAAAAATAATGAAATCATAATTTGTGACTTTGCAAGTGGCATGATAAGAGATGGAGCATTACATCTAGTAAGGAAACGAGCATACGAGGCTATAGTAGCCTTGAGCTTTGGTGACTGTATTTATGCCTACATGGCATCTTGGAAGTCATTGACCATTAACTTGGTCTTTGATATCTTGATTTTCCCAACATCCAAGTTTGTTCCACCTCTCAACTCTCAATTGTGGTGGCTTTGAGTAAGACTTGAGCATTTCATTTTGAATAAGAAAAATGTTCTATTAATATATATATATATATATATGTATATTAATGATGGATTTTCTTGCAACACCGAGGAGACACTTTTTATAGGAAAAAGCTCAAGAGGATCGATTTGACGAAGTATGAGCCTACTACAACTATAAAATGCATAATGCCTTGTCCAATGAACTATCAAGTCTATTCCATTAGGTGGGGCACGAGGCATCTTACGACAAGATCACATGAGCTCAAATTGTTCCCACATGAGCATTTAAGCCATTTATTGTTAAAGACACTATTCATTGGCTAGAGAGTGAGGCATCTTATAGCACATTCATACTCATTTTGATGGATCCCACATAGATACAACTCAGGAATTTATGGAAACTCCACATTGCAATACCTATTTCCAACTCAAAGCTGAGTGTGTGTGACTTCCAAGCTACCTCCTTGTCGGTCATTATCTTATTTATGAGAGCTATAAAATGTTTTGGGAAACTATAAACCATGAGCAAAAAAAAGTTTTGAGAATTTACCCTCATTCAATAATGCTCCCATCTCTTAGCTCTCTCAATAGGCCACTTTCGTACTCATTGAAATCCCTAGGCTTTTGAAGCCTGTTATGTAAGGAGTCCTAGGTAAATTGCAAAATGTCTATTTTGATCTTGAGCAGTAGAAATTTGGATGTCACAAAACCTCCCAAAGTTATGTCATCGTCATTCTATTTTTCCAAAGTCCTTAAAAAATTATCCAAATATGTGGACTTAAACATTTTTGTATTTATGGTGAAAAAACCAATTGGTTAACACAACCCAATGTGATGTCTTAATGTAGATTCTATTTTTCCTATGGGGGTTGCCAATTAAAATTTTGCTCTAGTTCAGAGTAAATTTTTTTTGATCCAGCTTCATGTTTGTTCCCTTCAATTTTCGTAAACAATAATAATGCCCTGCCTTTAAGGGGTAAAGTAGTTTATAACTCTAAATATTGGTGTAATTGTTAAACACATTGAAAACCTTTAACCCAATATTGCATGAAATTTACTTGACAAAAAAAGTAGCAAGATGTGAATCCAATAAAGACACTAGGGACACAACGGAGAAAGAGACTAAGGTAGCTTGCTAGCCTTATTGGGAAAGTTGATGCAAGATATCTCCCTGCAACTAAAGAGGGCCTTTGGCTCAATGTCTCAAAGGAAAAACAGAAACAATGGCTTCACCCTTGAAGAAATTCCACTGATGATACAAATGAGGGTGCTCCCATAGTCTGAACAAGCTCTAGGTACCGCCTTTGCGGTCTTGAACTCTGAATTATAGAGTGCACAGGGTAGTTCAAACCCTTAATTGAATATAGCATTATGCTTTCACCTAAATCGAAAACATTGCAAGATGTGGCCAGAAGACCCACAAAGACCATAGGGACAAGAGGGAGAAAGATAATAAGGTAACTTTCTAGCCTTATCAAGAAAGTTGATCCATATCTCGTTGTGAACTAAAGAGGGCCTCTGGCTCCCCACCTCAAAGGCATAAATAAAAAGTGGCTTCACCCTTGAAGAAATCCCTTGATGGTACGTATGAGGGAAATTCTACATTATGAACCAGCTCTACGGTACACCTTTGCTAATTCAAACTCTGAATTATAGAATGCTCCATGGTCTCACATGGTTTTCCATTCCACTTGAAGCTATCAATGGATAGAAGATACATACTAATTGTCAATTATGAAAGAAGTTTTCTTGGCAAACTTTTTGCAAATGAGAGAAAAGATGATGCTTGAAGAACCAACAACACTATCTAAATCTTCTACTCAAGTGATTGGAGCATGTCAAAGAAGGATGTCACAGGGGGGACATGAATTTTCTAGACCTGTGAATACCTTTACTCATTTTGCAATTTTGTACATTACATACTTTTTTAGTAATGGCACTTTATGCTAGTGTTATTATTTCTTTTCTTAATGTACTGTAGTTCTTGAGTGCAAAACGAGGTCATTTGCCAAGTTTAAGAGGGGGGTATGGCATGGGGATGTGAATTTTATAGACCTGTGAATAACTCTGGCCTCTAATTGATTAGAATTGTAAAAAGGGTAAGAGAGGGGTAAAAAAATCCCATTGCTAAAAATAGCTCTAGGGGCCACGTTTGGCAAGCTGGCTTTGAAAGCAAGCAGAAAAGTCAAAACTTACCTTGAGGCAATTTTTTGAACCACAAGAAGACAAAGAGAGGCAAGTCACAGGCTCGGAAAGTGCCTCAGGCATTAGGAAAAAAGGAAACTCATTTTGGGACCCTATAAGAAATTCACCATTTTCTCTTTTTTCTTTCCTCTAAAATATGCAAAAATGGATTCACATAAGACTCATATCACATTCTCTCTTTAAAGCAGATTTTATCCCAGTCTTAACTTGTGCCAACAATAGATTCCGTTTAAGGACCCCATAATTAAGCTTTAAGTATCTTTGTTTTTAAAACATTTAAAGCACCCGCACGACTTCTTCTAAAATTGGAGATGGTAAAGTCTCTTCTTGTTGGATTGGTTTTTTGTGGCGTGGTTCGGATGTTGCTATCTTTTTTAGCAATGTTGCTTTACACTCTCATCAACGTTTTATAAAGCAAAGTGTTAGCAATGATTTACAACGATAAGTCCATGTTAATCCTGAGTATGCATCTCTGCAGAAATGATAGAAGGGTCCATAAGTAGATGCCATGCAAAGAGATAACATGAGGATAGAAGGCTTATAGCATATTGATTATGGTGCGATGGAGGCATGTATCCAAAATGTCCAATCAGAGACTCTACTCCTCCATTTTCCAATCCAACAACACTACTGAAGTTTGTGGGTGATGGCAATAAGGGAATGTATGGATACATCAAAGCTCAATTTGTTGTTGCAAAAATGTATAAAGTCTTGTATCAACAAGAGATGGAGATGAAATTGCAACAGATAAAAAAAATCTCTAGACTAAAAGAACAACAACAGAAGGAAACTAAATAGCACACTAAGACAAAGAAGAAGTTGAGGAAAGCTAGAACAAAAGACACTCCCTTGGAAGAAAGGGTCCAAAATACCTCTATGCATAATAAAGGGTTATCATCCACACCTAGCTCAGAATCCAAGTGGCAAGCTTGGGCAATCATTTCTAGGGCATAATCTTTCCTCAAGTTGAATATTACTTGAACGATGAACATAATTCATATCTCCTATTTTGAAAGCGAAGGGAAAAGGCACATCATGACTACATCTTTCAATGTCAAGGCCTTCAATATTTATTGGCCCCTTAAGTGTCTCTGGTCGTAGTGCTGCAAGGTCCATTGTAGTAGCTTCATCTCTCTCCTTGTCTAAGTTTATTACCTCCTCTTCATATTGCTCTTGGTCCTCTGGAACCCAAGCTTTCTCTACTACTTTGTCCTCTTGTTACAAAAATTAAAATTAGACATGCTCACAAATTCATGATTTACAAAAACCATAGAAACCAAGAACAAGTAAACAAGGAAGAAACAACAGAGATGACAATGCATGGGCTCCAATCTACCCCCTCTAGATGGTGGCTCTTGCTTCCCATTTAGAGTATTTATAAACATTGATGGAGGTGCATCGATTAATGTCATGAGTGAGACGACCATGATAGATGCTGATTTAAAATACTCTAGTACTACCTCTCCTTATCGCATCAAATTGGCTGACAATACTAGTAAAGACGTTGGGAGTTGTGAAGAATCTAGAAGTGGATGTATGTGGAATTTTTGTGCCGACTACTTTTCAAGTGATCCCTACCAAGCCAGATGCACGTGCCTATCCATTGATTTTGGGAAGGCCTTGGCTATGCAAGGTGAAGACTGTTCAAAAGTGGGATACTAGAGAATTGATTTTGCAAGAAAATGATAAGAAGGTGTGCTACAACATCAGAAGTCACAAAAAGGAAGTTGTCCAGGAGGAGTCTTCAACATCAGAGAGTTCGAGTTCTGACTTAACCAACGAAGAACAAGAGACAGGGTGTAACTCCGAGGAGCCTAGCTTAGAGGGTGAGATGACCTTTGGTCTTTGTCTTGGTGTTGATCAGGATGATTCAAGAGGAAACAAGGTGGTGGTAGAAGAAGATCCTATAGAGACACTTCATGTGGAGGTTGTGGAGCACACTAAAAGACGTTAACGCAATGAAGAGCTTCTTGGTGATTCTCTATCAAGTAGTGAGAAGCTCCAGTACTTGGATATGTTAGATGATTTTCCAAGTCTCTTTGCAGCAAGCTATTCATAGGTTTGACCAGTCTCCTTATGGAGCACAAGATTGAGTTGAAGCCAGAAAGCAAGCCAGTTGTGCAATGCTTAAGGTGATTGGGGGTGATCCAACGCGAGGCACTAAAGAAAGAGGTAACACAACTCCTTGAGGCGGGATTCATCATCTTTCCTATTGATGATTCAGAATGGATATCTCCTATAGTTGTCACACCAAAGAAAGGAAATAAGTGGCGGATTTGTGTGGACTTTCGTCCTTTGAATGCATGCACTAAGAGGGATCATTTTCCTTTGCCATTCCAAGATGAAATACTAGATCAAGTAGCAGGGCATGAGATGTATTCTGTATGTGATGGGTATTCTAGGTACTTTCAAATTTGTATTTGGGAGGAAGATCAAAAGAAGACATCATTTGTCACACCTTGGGGAGTTTTTGCTTATAGAGTGTTTCGGGTTGACCAATGCACTAGCTACATTTCAAAGGTTCATGAGTCAAGTCCTTGAGCCTTACTTGGGAAAGTTCATAAGGGTGTTTTTGGATGATTTTTGCATTTATTCTCGGTGCATAGATCACATGGAGAAGTTAAAGATGGCCTTAGCTAGGATTGATGAAGCAAGAGGGTGTCTAAATCCTAGCAAGTGTCATTTGGCTCAAACAAAAGTAGTCATGTTGGGGCATATTGTGTCTCAAGAAGGCCCACAAATGGATCCTGACAAGGTTCAAGCAATCATGGCATTGCCAAGTCCTGAGAGTGTCATTGGTGTTCACAGAATTCTAGGAAAGAGCAAGTATTATCAATGCTTTTGTGATGATTTCACAGAGATAGTACATCCCATGAACTTGTTGATAAGAAAATGAGTTTCTCTCCAATGGGGTGTGGAGCAACAAGAGTCTTTTCAGCAACTTAAGGAGGCCATGAGTAAGGGCCCAATATTGAAGCCCCCTGATTGGTCTCAAGACTTTTATGTAAATCCAAGTGTATCTTTGCATTCAATTGGTGCTGTATTGCTACAAAAAGGAGAGGTAGGTAGAATGCAACCCATCTATTATGCTAGCCGACAGCTTACAAAGGTGGAAACAAGGTATGAAGAAATGGAGCAGCAAGCCCTCTCTTTGGTGTTTTCAGTCAGAAAGTTTCGCTCCTATTTATTACCTCGGCCATTTTTCTTCCTTACCTCTCAGTTTGTATTAGCATATCTAGTTCGCAAGCCTAATCCTGGGGGGAGATTTACAAAATGGTTGTTAGAGTTTCAAGAGTTCTCTCTCTCTTTTGTCACTGAAAATACCACTAGGTCCACTATGGCAGATTTGCTCACAAGATGGCAGGATCTTAGAGAAGAAAAGAAATATAAGGAAGACATTAATGATGAAAGGGAGACACCACCAACAGCTTTTGTCTTGTATTTTGATGGGGCTTTTAGTCCTTCATGCCAACAAGGAGCTCGGGGGATAGTCTTGATGAATTTTGAAGGTCAAGAGGTGTGGGCAAGAGGACAAGAGGTCCTAGGTATCACAACTAACAATGCAGCTAAGTATAATGCTTTGATTTTTGGTTTGGAGGGTTGTCTTCAAAGTCAATTTAAAGAATTGGAAGTAAGAGGAGATTCTTAGCTTATTATAAAGCAAATGCAAGGGCATTACAAGACAAGAGGTCCTCATTTGAAGGAGCTTAATCAAAAGGCTATGGCACTATGTAGTCAATTTGATTTTTGCAAGTTTGTTCATATCAGTAGGAAGTGGAGGTGCATGAAGTTTATTACCCCCAACTTCATGTCACAGTACCAATGAAATCATCCACTCATGATAAGATGTCACTTCTATACTTGAGTACATTGACATCATCCACATCTAAAGGGACAAAGCGTGGCTCATTGGCATATTCTTTAAATCCTTTGAAATTGTACTATACTTTATCTTTATCATTGAAAACCACATGTCTTTTCTTAATATTCAAAAATTGCATGCGATCTTCCACTACGTTCTTATTTGCAATTGATATCATTTGTAAAATATCTCCAACATTGAAATCCAAAGAGATGGTTTTTGTAATCCAGATGACATGTTTTTGATAAGTCTCATCTTTATCCCATGCAATAAATGATTTGTTGAAAATTTATAAAACATAACATCTCCAAGTATTTCCATATCTCCATACTTATGGTTTAGCTCGACATGTGTACTAAGAATATTTGATATAATAAATGTCACCTTATATTTGCCAAGTCTTTTAAAGTGAAAGAGAATTTGGATTGCTATCATGGATTGTAGCAAATGCAATTACTTCTCCTTTGCAACATAATATCACCTCTATCCCAGAAATAAAATTTGTAGCCATCTTCTTTGCAAGTAAGTTCTAATAGCAATTATAAAGAACAATAGTCTCTTTTCAATATTCTACCTATTAGTTATAAATTTTGATTAAATTACTCTCTTTTATTTTACTTTTTATTAAATTACTTTATTTTATTTAAGTTTCATGGTGATACCAATTTATGAGGATCTTATTAATAAATATGGGTTTCCAATAATGGATTTAGGTTTAGTATTTAGCTAATAGGATCTACAATTTAAATTCAATATTATAGGTTTTAGAATAATACATGATGGTATAAAGATTTTAGGTCTAGCGAGACGAGAGGCAGAGACACTTGTCATCAATCAAAAGCTCCGTAGATTTTGAAAATGGATCTAAGGGTGTAAGTGATGTACTTTTTTACATCTCATGGCGGTCTTATAGCAATCCTTCATCTAATTGTTAGTAAAATAGGCGCCATTGGAAATGGCTTAAAAAAGGCATGATTCGATGGATAGGCAGCTATCAAGAACATTTTTACATTTTTGCATGTAATTAATAAACTCCCTCTTGCTATTATATGTTTAGACACCCCTCCAAAAATATACAAAAATATATATGTTAAGAAATGGAGTGGGCTCATCAAATCTACAGAAATATGCTTAAGAAATTGATTTGGCTTGTTGGCCATGTCCCCAACCCTCCCAATCACTTTCTTAAGCACTTTTCTTTATTTGGGATGTTGGTGATCTGTTAACATGTTTCCCTTTGAATCTGTAGATTCCTATTTAGAGTAAGTTGTCTAATTTGTGCATTTCTACTCTTTTGCACTATTGAAATAAAATGTTCTTTTTGTTAGGTCCCAAACCCCAATGAGCACATTTTTTTAAATCTAGTTTTTTAATTTAGTTGGGCTTCTCTTTTTCATCTAGATTGTTTGTGAGATAACATAATATCAAATAATGATGATGGATTACATTTAGGGTGCTTTTGGTTGTCTAGATTATGCCTCTGTGCTCTATTTTACCATTGAAACAAAATGTGCTTAAGAAGTGATAGAATGGGTTACAGATACTATGATTTTGCTTTTCTTAGGTAAGTGACCTTTTTACTTAGGTGATGATATGGATTGAGTTTCTTGCTTAGGTTATGTATAGGTTGACTTTCTTACATAATCCATTGACAAAAAAAGTTTCCAGCATGTACAAGGTAGAGTTAAAAGAGGAATATTAGTTTGAAGTTCATATAGTTGATCCTTGTATCTCTTACTTATTAAGAAATCTAAGGGTGCCTACTCTTGATCTTGTGAAGTGGTTCAAACAATGCCACTTCAATTTGATCACTATTATTCTCTTCCCTTATCATTTAGAGTATTGAGCTAGGCATTTGACTTCATATCTTCTACCTTTTTTTTTGTAAAATCTTTATTGATTTATGTATCTTATTTTGCAACAACCATTGGAGCTTCATTTGTATAGGTTTTTAGTAGAAAGAATGTTTTCATTTGCATGAACAACCTCTATGGAACACATAAGGAGCTTGATTTGTATGTGTTCTTTATTGTAACTCTGTTGAGCTCCTAAATGATTACTTTAGCATTACTAAAAATACTATTATATCTTGCAGATGCCTAAAAAGTCTATTGAGTGTGCTGGATCATTGCCCTCAAAATATAAATCTATTGGATTCTGTTAGAATTTGTGACTTGAGGGTAAGAGGAATTTTGGATGTTCATTATTATTTGTTGCCTCTTGCATAAACACCATATCTTAAGGTCATTTAGTTTGTTCAGACACCACAAAAAAATGATCCTTATTCATGTGGGTGGATGTTATGTTAGCCATAATCAAGAAAGCTCGTGGCTTGGTTATGGTAAGGTGGGAAACTAGAGGGCTATGACAATGCTTGCATAAGTGGGGCTTAAAGGGTTTGGGTCTAGGGTCATCCCTAGGCTCAAGCATTAGTAAGAAGGTGCAAAGGGAAGACTATTGGAAGGGTCCCTTGGGGGGACACATGGCACCATTGGGTTGTCCCACATGGCAAGCATTGGGCATGGGGAGGGTTCCAGAACTATGGAGTTCCATGTGGAAGAGGACCCAAAGGAAGGGAACTTGAAGGGAGAGTCTATTCGAGAATGAGAGCTTACAAGAGGGAACCCATGGTTGGGAGATTAAGGTAGTCAAGCCCTCTATTGAAATAGTTGCATCACTAGTATTAGAGCCATCTTGCAAGCCTGTGGAGAATACAAGTACCGTGGTTCAAGGGGATGGTAGCATGGCCCAAGAGCTGTAATAGCTAGAATTGTTGAAGAGAGGCATATGGTTCTATTTTGATGAGTTTCAATTGTCAGTTTTGTATACAAGCTCTTAAGAGATGATCTCTGAAGTGCCTTATAGTTCTAAAAGAAACCTATAGCATTAGATCTAAAGCAAAGGTCAACAGATCATTCATTGGATTTATGAGAGGATTCTGTGCAAACTGGGTCTTCATAAGCTATTGGAAAGCCAACCTGGCATGAGGAGAGGATTCTAGCATTTGTGGAGGAAAGAGTGATGTTGCATATCATTATTCTTAAGAGCCAGGCTATTTGTTGTGTGCTGAGCTAGTCCAGAGCGTTTACAAGCTACTGTAGGTGATCACAACCAGCCCACCACTCAGTGTGATTAGGATATAGGTGATTGAGCATGAGTAGTGCAAGCCCCTGCATGCTCTTGGGGCAAGCACGTAGGAGTTCTTGTACACAACCTATGCTGATGATAATAGGATTAGGGCTGGAGATTCCGCCCGATGGCCTGGTTGTGAGTCTTATGGAAAGCTAAGCAAGATGACCTCTTGTGACATCACGACAAATTTCATACAAAGATTTGCAATGTGAGCAAGGATCTATGTATAGTGATTTTTTGTCTCCTTAGTCGTCTTCCATCTTCCATATGAGTATATAAAAATGGGTGACTTGTTGTTCATCAATTTTCATGGATAAAAGTAGAGAGAAGCCACGACGTTCATAGCCTACAAATCAGAGCTTTTGACAGAAGCCACATCATCACCAAAGGTCCCAAGCCCTTAGAAAAAGCCACCTCATCGACTCCTTTTAAGCCCCTCTCCCCTTTCCAAAGTTTTTAGGATCATCCTTACTTTGTAATCCAAATACCTTTCTCTTTCCAAGGGCCTTGTGTTTTTTAGCCTCAATAATTTCAAGCAAAAGGTCAAGGAGCAAAGCTCATATTGATGAGTTCAAGACTTCGTGGCTTAGTGAAAGGTGGGATTGAAAGCAAAAGTCACAAACCAAAGAGTGGAATGGCTTTCAATCCAAAATCCAAGACCTCGAACAAATACAAAAAAAGTGGACTTCGTATTTTTCTCTCTATTATAAAGCTTTTGGCTTTATAATTCCTGGAAAAAACTTGCATTCTAAAACGACAACTCCAAAAAGAGATGAAATGATTAGGGAGAGTGAGGAAAGGGCTAGCAAAGGAAAAGCTATTGTTGAAGAGGAAACACATGAAGAAGCATATAACCAAATTCAAGAGAATAGTATGGAAATGGAGGATGTTGATTACGATGATTACGAAATTTCGTATTTGGAATCATTAAACTAGAAACTCAAATACAAAACATAGAAATGTAGTTAAGGACTGTTCGTGATACATTAAAAACCCTAATTGAAGCCATATTCAAGCTATCAAATTCTCAATTGGTAGCTCCTATGACACAATCTCACTGATTCCTCCTAGTCAAGCTTAGAGGTCTACCTCTCAATTTAAAGAAACCTCTAAAATTCTTAAGGACTTGAAACCACCAATTTTCAAGGGGGAAGAGGAAGAATGCAACAAGGACGCAATAAAAATATTCTTACAAAAATGGCAAGACTCCCATTAACTCAAGTACACCCCTCTTGAAAATCAAGTTGTGGAAGCGAGCCTTTCCCTTGGAGATAAGGCCTATAAATGGTGGATGAGCCTCAAGGAAAATGATAGGATCCCTAAGCATTGGGTTGAATTTAAACAATTTTTTTAAAGGAGTTTTTACCTAAAAATGAGCTAGAAAGGTCTTGGGAGGCTTGGGACAATTGTAACATGGGTAAAAATGATTTGGTCTAGTACATAGCAAACTATAGGGACATTGTCTTGTGAAAGCTACAACATGTGATCGCCACTAAGCCTAGTGCACACAAGATCAAGAGAAGATCTAAGGAGGCTCAAAGCACACTACATAAGACATGAGAGGGAGATAGCAAATGGTTTTGTGGGGGTATATTTGGGGATTTAGCCCCCTTTGTTTGTTTCTAGGGCAGTTTTCCAAGCAACATGATCTTTGCCCAAACATTTGATGCTAAGAGTTTCCTGCTTGGCCTTTTCATAATCCTCTTTCTTTAAAAGAGGATGTCTTTTGTTTGAGGTTTCTTAGGTGGTGCCTATGAAACCTCCTTCTTGAAGTGCCCCGGACTTTTCAAATTGGGATATCTATTGAACTTAGGAACAAAACTAGTTTGCTCCAAAGTTCTAGCTTTGGATTTTCCAGTAGTGTCATCATCAATTTAAGTAATTTTAATTGCTTCTTTAAAGGTTTTGGGAGAAATTTTTCTCACCTCAACCTTATAGATGTCTTTTAGAGCTCTCAAAAAACCCCTTATCTTCTAGAATTCATTGATTACCTTCAACTTAAGGATATGTTGAGATATGGTGCCATGAGCACATAATTAGAGGCTAAGGTATGGTATAGGAAAGAATCAAAGTAGCCACCCCAGGATGTGGACTACATGATGTGGGGATGTGGATTGAGGATATCCACAAGGAGAGATGTGGATGAGAGGATCCCACATGAGCTTAGATCACTTAGCTCCGACATTCTGCAGCACCGGCATGTCTTCTGAATTCGATCTGTTTGAGATTGTGTTGGACACGTGAAGCTAACTTGCAAAAGCTCCCACTTGTCCTTCGAGATTTGCCAACAAGAGATTGCACAACGAATTATGTCCCTTCTACTCATAGGTGCTAGCCCCCTGACCTCCATCATCTCACTGGTTTTGGATTGTATCGTGGTTCTGCTACTCCTACCTCTTATGACGCTCAGCAATGGCAATAGCCTCCAAGCCAACACAATAGCATGCCACGCCTCTACTTCAACAAAGTATGAGAAGAACTCTAGCGATGACTAAGTAAGCCATCCATCCTCAACGCTCTCCAGTAGATGAGGTCAAGGATGCCTGAAATAAGCCCAATCGCTTTGGCGCTCCTCTAGTTGTTCGACTGCCATCTCCCTGACAAGCACCGAAGGCTCCGCTGCTTCTTTCATGCAGCAATCGAAATACGTGCGACAGGTTCCCTCCTCTTGTAACAAGCCTCCCACTGTCCATTCACGCTTCCCAGCAGAGGGGAATTATCTATAGATAAATCAGATGTCGAAGAAATTTGGTGTCCCTCGATGTTTGCCACACCTCTAAAGGCTCTACAGCCTACTCCAATGACCATCGACAACAAAGGTAAGGCTAGCCCACCGACGGCTCACCAACTCCAACCCTGAGCTGCTATGCTCAAATGACCCTATAGCACACCTTGCAATAGAGACCTGCTGCCCATCAAGCCATCCGCGATGCTCCAGAGCCTCCTGCTCGCAAAGCTTCACCAAGGCATAGTGCCATGGCTCCACTGCAAACGCCCATGGAAGAAAGCCTCCAGTGCCTCAAGCAGATAGATGGATAGCCTTAAGAGATCTCCAACGAGCCTTTGCCTTCCAAATGAATCACATCCTCAGACACCATCGTGCAGAGTCATCATAGCCAGACAACTCTAAGGTTGAACCTTAGGCCACGTGGTAGTCACCAAAAAAGACACATGGCAGATAACTTTTGACCTGGGTTAGCTTAAAGTAACCCTGGGTTAGTTTGGTGTGGTCAGTAAGTGCTGGTCAACTTAACCTAGGTAGGATTAACCCTGCAGCAAGTAGATAGGGTTGGTCAATCCAAACCTTGGTCAGGTCAACCCACTATACCATGGTTAAGGCTTAAGTTTAGGTTAATGCCACATCATCATGCCACCTAAGCACACAGAAGCCCTTGCTAATCATAGTATGGAATTCTGCATGTGAATCCCTATGCCACATAAGCAAAGGCCTTCTCTTCTTCACAGAAACTTCGACAAGGCATAACTTCCAATCCAGGAGGAATTTACACATGCTCCAAAAAGGAAAAATGATCATCTTTTCGAGCTCTATCCATCTATCAATTCCAAACCACTTTACACAATTAGACACTACCAATGTTGAAAGAAATAAATTGGCAAGACCTTTGCAACACATGAACACAAAAAGCATGCCAAAAGCACAAGTGCATGAGATGACCATAGCAGCATAGAACATGGCATCCACACATAAAGCATTAAGGCGCATGGTAGAACAAAGCATCATGCATCATGCTACATCAAGCAAAGAAGAGAACACCATCGACAACATGTGTTGAGATAGCAAAATCCTTGCCACGTTCATCCCATATGTTTGTAAATCAAACCTGAGAGTAGCCATGTAAGCACCCAGAGGAGGATTTGATCTTGTAATACCCACATCTGACCACCTTAAGTAGCAATGTTTGCACTAAGGGGAGGTGATGGAATGTAAACTCACATCTGATCACCTTACAGTAGTAGCCAAAGGACCATGGCACCAAGGGTAGCACATAATTAGAGGCTAATGTATGGTATAGGAAAGAATCAAAGTAGCCACCCTAGGATGTGGACTACATGATGTGGAGATGTGGATTGAGGATATCCACAAGGAGAGATGTGGATGAGAGGATCCCACAGATGTTGACTATTCAAAGGGCACTCTCTATAAGAGGCCTATCATGTATTGTTGAGAAAAGAGTGAGGATAGGCTTCAAGATAAGAGTGGGGTCACTTGCTATGAATGTGATGAAAAAGGTCACTATTGACCCGAGTGTCCTAGATTGAGAAAGAAAGAAGAAAAACAATTATCCTTGTTAGAAACTTCTTCAGGGGATGAGGAAAGAGAGGTAATGATGGCTAAACAGGGGTATGGTAAAGCAAAAGAAGAAGAAGAAAGCAAGAAAGAAGTAGATGAGGAACATCAAGAAGAGGAACGTCGTAGTAAGAAAAAGAAGGCATCTAGAAGGAGAATTAGCCAATCAGACTTTCCTTTAGGACAAGGCATTGGAAGCTATGACTTGTTGTCCGACCTTAAAGAAAAGGAAGCTCATATCACCTTTGGTCAATTACTTGCTTTGTCTCCAAAACTACGGAAGGAATGGGGAAATCTAGCAAGCACAAGAGTGTCAAAGAAGAAAAAGAAGAAAAGTGCCATTCCTATTGTTCAAAAGGTAGATATAGATGTTGGTGATGATGTACCTGTGGTTGATGGGATCATTGATGGTCAAGTGATTTCGAATGTGTACATTGATGGCGGTGCATCGACTAATGTCATGAGTTAGAAGACCATGATAGATGCTGATTTAAACTACTCTAGTACTACCTTTCCTTATCGCATCAAATTGGTTGACAACAGTAGGGTAAATACCTTGGGAGTTGTGAAGAATCTAGAAGTGGATGTATGTGGAATTTCTGTGCCAACTACTTTTCAGGTGATCCCTACCAAGCCAGATGCACGTGCCTATCCATTGATTTTGGGAAGGCCCTGGCTACGAAAAGTGAAGGCTGTTCAAAAGTGGGATACTGGAGAATTGATTTTCTAGGGAAATGATAAAAAGGCGCACTACAACATCAAAAGCTGCAAAAAGGAAGTTGTCAAGGAGGAGTCTTCAACATCAGAGAGTTCAATAATCAATGAAGAAGAAGAGACAGGGTGTAGCTCCGAGAAGTCTAGCTCAGAGGGTGAGGTGGAAGGAGTGGCCTTTGGTCTTTGTCTTGGTGCTGATCGGGATGAGTCAGGAGGGAACAAGGTGGTGGTACAAGAAGATCTTGTGGAGACACTTCATGTGGAGGATATGGAGCACACTAAACTATGCCAATGCAATGAAGAGCTTCTTAGTGATTCTGTATCAGGTAGTGAGAAGCTCGAGTACTTGGATATGTTAGACGATGATTTTCCATGTCTCTTTGCAACAAGCTATTCACAGGTTCGACCAGTCTCTCTTGTAGAGCACAAGATTGAGTTGAAGCTAGAAAGCAAGCCAGTTGTACAATGCTTAAGGCGATTGGGGGTGATCCAAGCTGAGGCACTAAAGAAAGAGGTAACACAACTACTTGAGTCAGGATTCATCTTTCTTATTGATGATTTAGAATGGATATCTCCTGTAGTTGTCACACCAAAGAAAGGAAATGAGTGGCGGGTTTGTGTGGACTTTCATCCTTTGAATGCATGCACTAAGAGGGATCATTTTCCTTTGCCATTCCAAGATGAAATACTAGATCAAGTAGCAGGGCATGAGATGTATTTTGTATGTGATGGGTATTCTGGGTACTTTCAAATTCGCATTTGGGAGGAAGATCAAAAGAAGACATCATTTGTCACACCTTGGGGAGTTTTTGCTTATAGAGTGTTTCGGGTTGACCAATGCACTAGCTACATTTCAAAGGTTCATGAGTCAAGTCCTTGAGCCTTACTTGGGAAAGTTCATAAGGGTGTTTTTGGATGATTTTTGCATTTATTCTCAGTGCATAGATCACATGGAGAAGTTAAAGATGGCCTTAGCTAGGATTGATGAAACAAAAGGGTATCTAAATCCTAGCAAGTGTCATTTGGCTCAAACAAAAGTAGTCTTGTTAGGGCATACTATTTCTTGCCTGCAAATGGCTCCTGAAAGGTTCAAGCAATCACGGCATTGCCAAGTCCTGAGAGTGTCACTAGTGTTCGCAGAATTCTAGGAAAAAGCAAGTATTATCAACGCTTTTGTGATGATTTCATAGAGATAGTACATCCCATGAACTTGTTGATAAGAAAAGGAGTTTCTTTCCAATGGGGTGTGGAGCAATAAGAGTCTTTTCTCAGCAACTTAAGGAGTCCATGAGTAAGGGCCCAATATTGAAGCCCCCTGATTGGTCTCAAGACTTTTATGTAAATCCAAGTGTATCTTTGCATTTAGTTGGTGCTGTATTGCCACAAAAGGAGAGGCACGTAGAATGCAACCCATCTATTATGCCAGTCGACAGCTTACAGAGGTGGAAACAAGGTATGAAGAAATGGAGCAGCAAGCCCTCTCTTTGGTGTTTTCAGTCAGAAAGTTTCACTCCTAATTATTACCTTGGCCATTTTTCTTCCTTACCTCTCAATTTGTATTAGCATATCTAGTTCGCAAGCCTAATCTTGGGGGGAGATTTGCAAAATGGTTGTCAGAGCTTCAAGAGTTCTCTTTCTCTTTTGTCACTGAAAATACCACTAGGTCCACTATGGCAGATTTGCTCACAGGACGGCAGGATCAAAGAGAAGAAAAGAAATATAAGGAGGACATTAATGATCAAAGGGAGACACCACCAACAGCTTTTGTCTTGTATTTTGATGAGACTTTTAGTCCTTTATGGCAACAAGGAGCTGGGGGAATAGTCTTGATGAATTCTGAAGGTCAAGAGGTATGGGCAAGAGGACAAGAGCTTCCAGGTATCACAACTCACAATGCAGCTGAGTATAATGCTTTGATTCTTGGTTTGGAGGGTTGTCTTCAAAGTCAAGTTAAAGAATTGGAAGGAAGAGGGCATTACAAGACAAGAAGTCCTCATTTGAAGGAGCTTAATCAAAAGATTATGGCACTATGTAGTAAATTTGATTTTTGCAAGTTTGTTCATATAAACAGAAAAAAAAATCAAAGGGCATATGAGTTCGCTACTCAAGCCATTGTAGTACAAGATTGGGGGGTGGTCTCTTTGGTAGACAATAGATGGCTAGAACTGCAAGATGTTCAGCAATATGTGGAAGAAGGCACGTTTCCTCATGGGTTAACTCTACAATAGAAGCTTGTCCCTATACTATTGTTGATGACATTATTTATAAATTGGGAAAAGATAAGGTGCTCCGTCGGGTGGTCCATCCCATGGAGACTAGGAGAATCCTAGAAATGTGTCAAGAATGCTCTGGTCATTTTGCTTCAGCAAGCACAGCTAGGAGAATTCTTAATACAGGTTTACTTTTGGCCACGCCTCCATAAGGAGGTATATGAATGGTGTCGAAGTTGTAAAGTATGCCAAAAGTTTGGAAGGAGACAGTTGATTCGTGGGCCCTTGAAGCCAATTCCAGCATATGGACCATTTGAGAGGTGGGGGTTGGACTTTGTGGGACCACTCCCTTGCTCATCTCATGGCAAGCATTATTTATTGGTGGCCACAGATTATGCGACTCGGTGGGCAGAGGCCAAGGCCACAGTCAATAGCAAGGCAAACACAGTTGCAAAATTTCTCTTTGATCGAATTTGTTCATGCTTTGGTTGTCCTTTGGAAATTCTCACTGATGGAGGAATCTCTTTTAGAAATGAACTAATTGAAGATGTGGTGCATAAGCTAAAGATAAATCATAGCATATCCATGCCATACTACCCCCAATGTAATGGCTTGGCTGAGAAAACAAATGGATTGTTGTGCAATTCAATGGGAAAGCTTGTAGACACTAAGAAAAGGGATTGGGATAGGCACTTGGCAGAAGTTTTATGGGCTTACAGAACCACACACAAGCTAGCTATTGGGTTTACACCATTCCAACTAGTGTATGGAATAGAAGCCATTTTGCCCATTGAAGTGGAGATACATAGTCTTTGCACTGCTGTTGCAAGAAAAGGACATGAGGGTGCCTATGCTCAACGCTTGGTACAGCTAGAAGCCTTGGATGAATGTAGATTACAGGCCTTACAAAACTTGGAAGCTTCTCAAAAAAGGCGCAAGGCCCATTTTGACACCAAATTATGCAAGAAGAAAGATATTGCAGAAGGAGATTTGGTCATGAGATTTGATAGTCGTCTGGACAAGCGGCTAGACAAAAAGTTTATCGGCTAATGGGAGGGACCATATCGAGTCAAAAAGAAGT
The DNA here is from genome assembly GCF_047967505.1 of Dipteris shenzhenensis. Classification (NCBI taxonomy): domain Eukaryota; kingdom Viridiplantae; phylum Streptophyta; class Polypodiopsida; order Gleicheniales; family Dipteridaceae; genus Dipteris; species Dipteris shenzhenensis. The sequence goes on from NC_141601.1 coordinate 21,274,429, forward strand.
TCACGAATGGAACCTATCAGCTTGAGGATATTGATGGCATGGTGATACCTGGACGCACCAATGAGTATCGCCTTAAATTCTTCTATGCTCGACCACCTTGAGGGCCAACAGACCCTCTTTGTCACAGTGAAGGAGGGTGACAAAATCTCTATAAAAGGAGCCTTCCTCTCCCTTGTTCATCATCTCTTCCACCTTTAGGCCTCATGTTGCTGTAGCTCTAGTCTCCTCAAGCCTCTTCCATGAGCCTTCTCTCCCTCTTGTAGATATTCTCTTATGTAGACTCTTAAGTCCATCTCTCTCTAGTTCATTCTCTCTCTATGAGTAGTCTTGGAGATTCTGCTCTCTCTTTTATGTATGAAACCTCTTCTTCTCCCTTGTGTTTGTAGTATTTTGAGTTACATTGGAGTGGAGCCTCACTCTATTGACAATGAAAATCACTTTGTATTCCCTCTCTTGAGTCTCTCTTCCCTTTTCTTTCTTTCAAAGCCTTAAAAGTTCTTTCTATTTCAATCACTCATGCACACACATGGTCCATCCATTTCTCGAGCCACTAAGGGAGTTACTTACTCTCTTCTAGGTGAAATTTATGAGTGGTGGATCATTGATGAAGGTGGAGTTTGAGGGAGCATCTTGCTCAGGCGAAATTAGCATGGGTGGAGGGCAGTTTTTATGATAGGTTGATCCCCTGTTAGTGTTTTGCTCATAACTTTCTACTCAATAGTCCGATTTTGATGAAACTTATATCAGCGCAAAGCTCTCTTCAAGGCGCATGTTTTTATGTATTTAGACCTTGAATTAGATACTATTGTAAAAATTTGTGAGTATCTATGTCTTCAGTCTGTTTTCATGATAGTTTTTACCCCTGTCAAGTAAACTGCCCATAACTTTCTGGCCGCTTCTTTGTTTCTTATGAAATGTATATCAACACGAAGCCCATTTCAAGATGCATTTGGATATGTGTTTGAATATTTTATATCATGTCTTTGCTGAAAGTTATGGGTCTCTATGTGTTATGATAGTTTGGAGAGTGTTTTGAGCTAATTGTAAAGGTATCTACGAAGGAGGTGCAATGTTTCCCCGGATTCTACCCATCCGACCCAATCAGCCCCTTCAAACTCCTCGATATATATTAGTTCATGTCATGTTGAGCTGCAAGATCTTCTTTCAACAACGTATCACTCTTCTCTTTGGCGCAGATCGGCTTGTTGAGATTATGGCCTTCGCTGATCCTTTCCTTCTCCCTATGCTTGAAGTACGACATCACTTGGGATGTTACCATCTTCATTCTCTTATAAGGGAGGATAGTATGGTGTGGTCTCTTGGTATAAAAGCTTCTTTTTAATATTCCTTTCCGAGTGATGAATATCTATATCACTCAATTCGAAAGCAGTAGGAAGTGAAGAGGTGCATGAAGTTTATTACCCCCAACTTCATGTCACAGCACTAAGGCTTTGGGCCAATCGGATGCCTAGTTTCTAAGCAGGAGCATTCTAGCTCCTTGTTGTGGGTTCCCATTCTCTTTATGTTTTTAAAATTATTTTTAAAGTGGCTGAAATAGTGGTGCTTGTTGGTTAATATTTATTCACTTCCCTTGAGTTTATTTGAAGGATGGTTTTTGAAGGGCATCCAATGCCTATCCTTTAAAGGGACTTCAAATACAATGCATAGGGTGATAGGCCACACTATTGTGTAGTGAAAAGTTTGGGGGTGGTAGCCTTAAGAATTGGGGCACACACATTAGCACTGAAGAACACAAACCATGGGGTAGATAGACGTGGCACAACAACACTTTCCTTGTAAACATCAAAAGATAATAAGGGGAGTACATGGTAGATAATGGCATTGCAAACATCAAAACATAACAAGGAGAGTACATGGTAGATAATGGCATTGCAAAAGCACTTTGCTTGCAAACATGCCTACACAAGGAATAGAGCAGGGAGTTGTGGAAGTGACATCAACTTTTAGTGACTTGAAGCTATCTTTGCTACTATAATAGAGAATAGTATTCTTTGTTACTATACTAGAGAATAATATTCCTAACCATTCATTGGTTGGACACTATCAAGAGATCAGTCTAGGCCAAATACATTATAAACTATATTACTCAACAAATGCTGGGAACATAAAAGGCACACATCTATATATATCATAGACACTAAATGGATAGTTTTTGTTCATTCTAGCTCATGTGGTGACACAACATCTCTTCATCTCAACTTGGGAGCAAAAGCTTGTAATGATCCCATCCACAGTATGAGTCAATAATCTAGATAGAGCTAGGGAGGATAATGGAACTCCAAGAAGTGAACACCTTAAAGATAATATCCTTAGCTCTATTTCAGGGGAGAGAAAGCAAATCTACCAAGTGTTGGAGGGTGTAACCATGTTTCCTTTATTAGTCATCGTGATTGTATTTTTGGAGAAAATTAACGAATTTGCCAAGTGTTGGATTGTTCACCCACCAGTAGGGAATATGAGCTGGGTTTAGACCGTTGTTAGATAGCTTAGTTTTACCTATTGATAAGCGGTGCCACAATAGTAATCCAACTTAGTACGAGAGGAGCCATTGATTCACATAATTGGTTATTGCACTTGGTTGAAAGGCTAGTGGCACGAAGTTACCATGTGTAGGATTATGATTGAATGCCTCTAAGTCATAATCCATGCCAGACTCAATGCTCTCTACTTCCTTGGTTGTACTAACAGATAGTAACACACACGCACGCACACGTGCGCACACATATATAGATGTATGTATATGCATATAAATGTACATATATATATGTATTTATGTATGTATGTATGTACGTACATGTACACACACCCACACCCTTGGGAGCCTTGTGATGTGTTTGTCGACACTTTGGTAACCCATGCAAACATTATTGGCTCTTACCCCCTATCATTGAGGGACCATATAGGGTCAAAAGTCTATGCTTTTCATGGAGTAGTATGAATTTATGCTTGACCCGAATGTGTAGCCATATCTCCCTCTTTGCTCACTGCCCCCAAGGGCACCGGTGGTAGACTCCATGAAACCCAAGTCTCCCTTAGCCTCTCCTATTGCGAAGAGAGCAAAGGATGACTAGGTGGCTCGACCGACTAATATGCAAGACTCCGACTCCGAGGAGGACATGGAAGTTAGTGAAGAAGGCGGTTACGACCTTTAGGGCATCACAGATGAGATATCCAGTGGGCTAGGGAAGCTTGCCTTGGGTGTACCAAAGGACGCGATGGTCTTCAAAGCGGCGGTTTCGAGCAGTGCCATTATCCATGAATACACAGAGCTCAGAGAGAAAGGGGTCTTTGTGTACTTCATGGGAAAGACATACGGGGAGGCTGACCTAGAAAGATGAAGGGCAAGCCCCACGATGCGGCGTTTTGGTATCACTGCTATTTCGTATGTGGGAAGGGGTCGTCGTGCAGCTGGACTCGGGGGATCTCGATCCCACCAAGATCCACGTCAAGTTTAGCCTATTCCCAAATTCATGCTTTGCCTTTAGGGAAATCGGACATTATGCGAGGCAATGCCCTCACAAGGCTACTGGGGAGAAGGAGGACACTCCAGAAGACGAATATGCACCAGGAGAGAACTCAAGAGTCAGGCGCTAGTCTGCTGGCATATCGATGCCAAGGTCCACTAAGGTTTCTCTAGAGGCTCGAATCAAGGGCGGCACCACAAAAGGCTCCTAGTGGTGGAGCTACCACCTAGCCTCAAAAGAATCTTCCGTTGCGAGAATCCTCCTCAGCCAATCAATTGGTGCTACCGCAACGTCTTGGTCCTTTAGAGGAAGAAATACACAGCTTCTCCAAGAAGAACCGCACCCAGAAAGAAAATGCCACAAGCAAGGGTAGTGGGAAGAAGGGCAAGAGATAGAACATGTTTGAGGTGCTGGCTTCTCCTAACATTCTGCCCAAGCATGCATGTTAAATTCTTGTCGTGGAATCTACATGGACTCGGGCTCAAAGCCAAGAGATGGGTGCTCGCAGATAGGATACCCCAATTGAGGATGAACATAGTTTGCTTGCACGAGATTAAGTTAGGGGAAGAGGATGCAGGTTTCTTAGTTGCACTTTTTCCTTCATTATGTACCCCCATCGATCAAAATGTGTCTCATATATAGCACCCACATGCATGCTAACTGATGGACATGTGGACCAAGGTCTTTTCTGTTGCCCCCCCTGCTTGAAGTCAGTCTTTTTTTAACTTTTTTTAAAGACTGGTGACACAGTGGAAGGAAGGGATTACACTACTAAGCTGGAAAGGATAGCCTGCGGGCAATTCAGACCTCATTCAGACTACTCCCCCAGATTCTCCCCCAGATTGTCAATCTGGTGGCAAACTGCATGGCCAGGAGGTGGTCTCTATGCATTTGGGAATGAGGCCCTGGTAGGGAAATAGCAACAAAGGGTGTTCAAACATGGGAGGACCTCTGGGATCCTTGCTCAAGTGAGTGGTTGACCCCTATGCAGGTGGGTGTTAAGTTCACTCTATCTCAGGCTGAGTTGGCAGCTGTGAGTGAGGTCATGAGAAGAATTTCAGATGAATGGCCCTCCAACCAATGTATCTCGCAGAGTTGTATAACGGGGGAGTGGGTATGGGGGTTAGATATACCCCTAAGCAAGCTCATGGCGAAAGTGATGGACATGCTCCTAGCTCAAAGGGCAGACTGGTTCCAGAGGCTTAATTATAGATGGGTGAGAGAGGATGTGGAATCCATATGGCGGGGCAGAGTAGCTCGTGCTTGGAAGCTACCCCCTTCAGTAAAGTGAACTTCTTCCTGTGGAGGATTGTGGGTGGCAACTTTCCGATCGACAGCCATGTCCCCTTGGTGCAAGTGGACAACAGATGCAAGATATGCAACTCATTTGCATAAACTCTCACCCACCTATTCTGGGGGTGTCTGTGAGTTTGTAATGTTTGGAGCATTATCCAGCGGCATTGTGCCAAGACGTTGGGGTTTGATTTCATTTCCAAAGGTACTGCTATATTTGGTGCTCGGACAAATCGACATTATGGGATATCATCAGATATGCAACCTTACACAGGATCTGGGTTGCCCGCTATGAGGCTTTTGTTGATAGACTGCTATTTTTTCTTTATCCTGTAAACAAGTAGCCATGGATGTAGTGTTACAAGTTAGGTGGCTTGTAGTTAGTTGGCCTGATGAGGCGGTTCGAAACAGACTTCTGAGTCTCTTGTATGACATGTCTTTTGCTGGTTTTTGAGGACTTATAATTTAAAAAGCAAGATGAATTTTATTCATGTGGCCTGCTAAGAGAGAGAGAAAAAGAAGAGAGAGAAGTAGAAGTAGAGTCTCTTAATGTCCTAGGGGGGCCAAAAAAGAAGAGAGAGAGAGAGAAATGTGAGAGATGGAGAGAAATGGAAGAGGAGAGAGAGGGAATGTTCAATGAATGCGCGTCCAAATTTTAACAAAAACTTGGAAAAGGAGAGAGAGGGAATATTCGAATGCACTTCTAAAAAAGCAAACCCAAATTTGAAAGAGAAACCAATCAAAGAATTTGAAAGAAAAATACATCTGAAAAATGCTAGAAATTAATTTTACTTTTGAAAGGGACGAACCTTCACTAAGGCCTCCTACGGCAGGCCAAAAAAATCCAATGGGTGCATGCAAAGGCTTGCGAATGCGTGTGGACCGTGGCATATAAAAGTGGAACAGGCACCGGAAAACAGACAAAGCGTGTCAGCTGAGATAGCGGGGCCGTGGACGGCGCATACTGTGGGTTCTCGCGCGTGCTGCGCCTTGGCCGCCGGCCGCCAGCGTATCCATTAAAAGCCGAATAGTATATGGCTCGTGCAGTGCGCTTTTAATACTCGAGCCTCCGACATTTGTTTACGGCCACTTTAATGGCCGATGCGGGCCGCCGCCGGCGCCGGGCACCGCGCCGTCAGTTTGCACACACGTGCAGCCGCAAGTGCAAAAGAGGCCAGCACATGCGACAGAGTCACCAACCCCACTGCCCAGGGCCCAGGCATTCACCTTGGCCGTCCCGAGGTCCCCCTCGGCCCAACCGTGCATCTTTCACTCGTAATTTGTAGCTTCCCCACTTCTGCGGTATATTAGCTCTAGACATACTTTAGAGTGTAGCCCCGTGCACACCGCGGAATGGAGTGAACGTGGTAGTTTGGTGGTTCGTGTTCTTGCCACATGCAGACGAAGACACGCAGCCAATATTCGAGGTGCACATTTGCCTTGGACTCCACCCACCAAACGATAGCTGGAGCCCAAAACCCCCCGCCATTCCACCTCCATACCAACATTGGGTAGATTTCAAGGTGGAGCGAGTGTTCATTTCGGTAGAGCATGCCATTTTTCACAAGTGTCATCCTCTCCTGCCTCGGAGTTTAACGCCTCAACCAGTGTGCCTTGCTCATAGTTTCACTCGTGCTTGGAGGACAGAAGCATGTGGCCAGGTCAAACTCCATCGAAATTTGATCACTCAAAGGTGTGTCGCTGACTTCAAATTTAAACCTCCAAAATTAAATCGCATGTGGCCGCCCTCTTATGCCCTTCCCCGTGCGCACAATCCCTTTGGAGCTTGGTTGTTTTGTGCTTTTTGATGATTGTCTTCAAAGTGCCTTTCAAGTGGAGCCACCCACACCTTCGATTTTAGCAAATGAGAGTGTTGCTAATAGAGTACTTCTCTTTGCTCAAAACAAGCATAGCAACTGATTTAGGCCCTAAACACTCTGCCACCATAGCCAGTTGGAAGGGAGTTGGAAGAACTCTGCATTGAATGGGTGGGAGCAACTCATTAGGCCCAGTGCACACGATGCAGAATATGGTGGTTGTTTTTGAGGGCTAACACAAATTTCCAAACCACTTGAAGCACCATTGATGCTCATATTTGCTCCTGAATGATGGTGCCATTTCCAAGTTCCAATACCACTGCGCCACTCTTTGCCCACCAATAGAATGTTGCCATCTGGCGCTAGGGTTGCCTTGAATCCTCAAGAGTGGTACAAAAGTGAATGGGCAGGCTAATACGAAACGGTTAGCTCTCAAATGTACAACTCCATACAAGTCCTCAAACCTTAGTTAGACTCTAATAAATGCTTCATACTAGCTAAGTAATTTTGGCATGTGAACTAAACCATCGAATGGTAGCAACTGTGCATATTCCTCTTGTGTGCACTAGCTCTTAGTTAAAGCATGTAACCGCATAAAGTTGCAAGTGCCATCAAGTACCTCAATACATTGGCTCTTAGCACTCACACACACGCTGGCCTTAAAGGTGTGATTGGCTTTTGGTTCTTTGAATTTATTACTAAAATATTTGTGCACCCAAATAATTTCCTCCCTCAAAGCTTCAAACTTGAAGCTGCAAGTTGGAGGTTCAACATAGCCAATAACATGACCATTTGAAGTTTGACCAAGTAAAAAACTCGAGATTATATGCTCTAATGCTACCTTGAAGACTTTCAAACACAACCAACTCTTTGATACCATAGTAGCATCAGGCATCCAGCTATTAGATCTGCCTTGTGAACTCAACACCCTCAAATAAAGCACAACAAAAACTCTTTTACTTCGTGGGGTGACTGTTGAAAATCAACGCTTTACTCTCATATAACTATGTAGGTACTTGCTAGCTTTACTTTGGAAGTCTCCCTTTGAGAGGAGAAGGCATTGATTAGAATGATGCTTGATAGCTCTCAATTTAGACATCGGATGGAGGCCAAGTGTGCCTTAATAGTCACAAGTAATGAGCGTCAATAAGGGCTCGAGGCAAGGTCTTGGCTAAGGGTCTCAAATAGGCTAGTGTAGGGTTCAAGGGCAGAGCATTTAATCTGACGGCATGGGTTTCCTAAGAGTGGTGGGGATTTAGTTGGCCACTAACTTGAGGTCGGCCATTGACTAAGCACCAACCGACCTCCCAACAAGCCCAATAGGGGTATGGGTTTCCTCACAAGGGGTGGGGGTTTATTCAGCTACTACTAATGTATTGACTAAGAACTAACCGACCTCCCAACAAGGCCTATATAATGATCATCCATCTAGCCATTAGGAAACACTATATTTCACCCTTACAGCAACATATTGATGTAATTTTGAGACGGTTCTAGTTTGGGATTTTTTAAAAGAAAAAGAAATTGTACCTAGCTGTAAATGGAATTTTAGTTGCTTAAGGTGATGTTGAATTTTTGTGGCATCTCAAATTTGTTGTGTGAGTAGTGCTAAGAGCAGGCTGCTTGTGCATCATGCATTATGTTGAAGCAGTTTGCATAATGCATGAGGCGCTATGCATTATGCATAAAGCACCAATGCAAAAAAAAAGCAGTATGGTTTGTGCATAGTGCTTTATGTGTAATGCATAGTGCCTAATGCATTATGCAAACTGCTTCATCATAATGCATGATGCACAAGCAACCTGGTCTTAGCAGTAATCCAGATAATGTGGTGAGGGTCTAATGGTATAAGCCATATTGCATGGTATGCAGACTATAAGCCATAAATGGTATACATTATATATCCCAAAGCTATTTTCTCAATCATGGTGAGGGTCTAATCTATTTGCATAATGAAATAAGAATCTATTGCTATTGGGCCACTAGCTACATGTAATTTAATAAAATCCCAATTGCTTACTTCTTATCTGACCATTTTGGCCATTCACACCATATTTAAATTCAACTTCTTCATCAGGTAGTTGTCAGAGGCTTTCCTATAAAGCCAAATTGTACACGTTCTTTTTTCAGCTTCTTTTCGTGCTAAGAGATTGAATTCAAAACTATAGGCCCCTATATGCTATTATACATGCTATAACTCTGGTATACACTCATTACTACCATCCACGAGGACATTATCCAATCCATGGGGACATAAGCCCATCAATCAGTCCCATGCATGGTTCTCAGCAGCTCCAATCACCTTCTATGCCTATGTGGCATCTCTTGCACTACTAGAGGTCCTATGGTAACCATGATGATGGTTGATTCTAGGGCAGTGTGGCACTCGTATAGCTCTATAGCCATCCAAAGGAGATGTGGTTGCTAGTTGAGCTGTCCATAGTCATGCTGCATATCTCATGATTGTCCAATGTCTGCCTAATCTCCTGCACTGCTAGAGGTCCTATGGTAACCATGTGGTTGATTCTAGGGCCGTGTGGCACTCGTATAGCTCTATAGCTATCCCAAGGAGATGTGGTTGCTAGTTGAGCTATCCACAATCATGTTGCATACCTCATAATTGTCCAACGTTTGCCTAATCTAAAGCTTTCATTCTCCAATTTCCTCATGAAAAAAGATTCACAGAGGGAGGTAGAGTTAATAGTCATGCAGTAAATGCATGTGCATGGACCCCCATCTCCATGATTGGTGATAAGGAGAAAGAAGGATCTGGCTAGTGAACCCCCCATATCTTGTGCATTGAGATGCTGATTGTGAGGCTTGTGAAGTGATTAGATGGAGGCAATCGATGTTGAGGCTGTTCTAAAAAAGGCAAGGCTTGTGTTGGTTCTCCCTAAAATCCACAATCCATACCCACCACATGCAATAGCATAATGAAATTGGTGACCAAGCAAATAGGATGCTTTTGTTGCCTCAAAACCACCCAGTGTTGAAGTCACTTACAAGGACCCTTGCCTTCCTTGCCTTCCAAACATGCAAATCTCAGTTTTGAGGTGCTTTATTCTTGGAAACAATGGACCCCGATATCTATTTCATGTCAAGTTAAATAATTGGAGTTCAATTATCATGCCTTTCAAACGCAACATGACATGCACATCCTAGTTGGTTGTCCACCATATTGTCCACTATGATCATCCATCACAATGGCTCACATCATACATTGTGGTGTCTGAAATTGGATGGTCTAGTGTTGTTCATAATGTTCCCACCTCCTTCATCATAATGGCTAGTTCTTCCTTACATCCTCCACCATGGTGGTTGGAACTCTACCATCAGAATTCATATATGCATGCCCTTGTACCTTTATGCATGCTCTTGAGCCCACTCTATGCATGCCCTTGAACCTCCTCTTCCCTACAAGACATGCACCTCCATCTTCTTTCCTACAAGCCTTGCACCTCTATCTTCCTTGACGAACCTACTCCTAACTTGCAAGTCCTACAACTCCACCAATCTCCAAATCATGCCATTCACAATGATTGTACTTGTAGGAGTACCAATCCTTTTGGTGGAGGATGTGAACCATTGTACTACATTAATGCTTAGAGCACTATGCATTACACATTATGCTCAAACCAATGCTCAATGTTTATGCCAATCTATTTAACTCAATGCTTAAGAAATCACAAGGAAAGAATGAGTGAGATGAGTAAAAGAGCTTTCAAAACAGTCAAAATTCCCTTAAATAAGAAAAAGAGTCTTGATGGTTATCTTCTAACGAGCTTACACATCAAAACAAATAAATCCTTCACGTGTTCCAAGCTTGAAGAAGCTTATGAGGTGAATCCTCACTTGTTGTAGCCGTTGACCTTTGGTTTCTTCTTTACCTCTCCAACTTTGAAATTTGAAGTCTTATTGCACTCGATCGAGGGATGTAAGGACCAACGGATCATCTCACTTATTTCTATGGGATAAAAGAATGTTGTAGAGACATTGATTAGGAAATTCTATGTGCAATATTAGTGTCTTTGTGTGTCTCTCTCATGAATAGGTTGCCATAGTTTCTCCCCAATTGTCATCGGTATTATTTTAATTACAAATCGTCATGTATTAGGGGAGAAAAGAAGCAAGACTTAGTGGGAACATCATGTATATATAGCAATAGCATGCCAAATATGTTTGTGGAGTCCTTATATAGTAATAGTAGCACTGTTATAAGAGCCATAGCACCATTACAAGAGGCATAACAATCTTACAATCATGTGTCTCACTAATCTTGCTAAGTTCAAGACTGTCTAGATTCAATTTATTGTTTTGAGAGCACCCAAATAGGAATAGTATGTTGCATGTCTTCATTTTCTTGTAATGGAATTCAATATAGTATTGGTAGCTTCAACGTGTTTCTTAATATTCTTGTAGCTTTTCATAGGGAAGATTCTCCGGTCAATTCTTGTTTATAGGATGTTAGTTCCCACCGTTGAGTCGTCTGATCTAGAAATACATGTCATTTTTCTTTATAGTTGGTGACCTTCCCAATTTGTAAGCCGACATTTATGAAAAAAGAATAAATTAAAACATTGGCTAAGATTTTGAATAATGTAGTGTAATACTAGCAAATCAGAATAAAGTAGGTATGTATGTACGTATGTACACACACACACACACACGCACGTACGCACACACACACACACACACTTTATGTTACAAAGTGTCCTAGGTTCTTGATTTTGGATTTTCGAGCCAGTTCTTAGGTTCAATGATGAATAGCTTGGATCCAAAATTCCAATATGTACGTATGTATGTATGCATGTATCTCTCTATCTTGAGTATCTAAGTTCATATTGTGTTCATACCCCACATAAAAAACCAAAGCCCAAATTCATATCAGGACACCAATGTCACAATGTGCGAGACAGGCAATCACCCTTATGAGGACTAGATCACATGCACTCTGTATGTGTGCGTGCGTGTGCATGTACGTGTGCGTGTGAGTGTAATTGTTCTTGTGTGCGTGCATGTGTGCATGCATGCATGTGTGTGTGTGTGCCTGTGCATGCGCGCACGCATGTGTGTGTGTGTATGTGTGTGTGTGTGTGTCTATTTATCTATCTACCTGTCTATTATAAAGAGATTGCATGTGAGACTACAAGTCTAGGCTTTTCTCCTTGAGAGTGATTGTAAGAAAATACAAGTTCCTCTTGTAAAATAGACGACAAGATCGTTGTAGACAAGAGATAGACAATATGGGGAGTAAAACTTTATTACTATAAAATTAGTACAATAAATAGCGACAATATAATAAAATTAGTAAAATAGATGGCAATATTGTTGTAGACAAGAGATAGACAATAAGGAGAGTAAAACTTTATTACATAAAATCAGTAGAATAGATGGCAACCACTTCTCAACCATGTGCTTTGGTTAAGAAGAGTCGGTGGCATGCTAAATTCAGATGAAGGCTATATGTCGAGAAGATGTAAGGCTTCCTTAATTCAAAAAGCCCTTGAATTTGCAACTGCCATGAGAACACCTTAATATCCAAAAATCATTGGATTGCAACACTTGAAACATGTCCATTAAGATCTCTTAACAGGAAATAGTGGAGCATGGTAAAGAATGACAGGAATGACAAAATGCCAGCCACTTCAGCATTTTAAAAGAGGAGTGGCCAATTTCATAAAAAGAAACCCAATGCTACATGATGATCAAGAAATCTCTGCATATATTAGTTGTCATTATGAAGTCACAGATTTACAGCACCAATTACATATACTTAGTTGGCATCTGGGTCCATTGCAAGAGCTTGCAAGACAAGACCCTAAACCTAGACATCATCTTTAACATTTAGCAAACATGAGAAATTTTCAATTGCTCCGGCTTTTTGAAATAGCACCTGATTGCTTTGTCTCTCCGCCTCGAGCCGTGCACGTGCCACTCATACCTCTTCTTCAAATCCCTCTCACGTAATTTCGATTAGATTGTGCCGGGCTGTATGGCTCTCTCACTCAAATCCTTTTACTGCTTAGACCGAGAGTCCTCCACGTCTGAGAAGAACCCTATCAGCTGCTTCGTGGTATTCTCGAACTCTCTTTTAACAATGGAAACTTTGCCTGGCCACTTTCTTTTGTGGCACTCGTGAAGCATGGGTCATCATCATCGAAATCCTCTTTAAGAGGGTGTGGGAGAGTTGCAACCTCCATTTTCGGGCTGCACAAGTTTTTATGCAAATATAACTGTTGTAAGGGGTGGGACAAGTTGAAAGACCCAAACTTAAGAAAAAACAAAAAAACAAAACCTACCTAAAGTGGGTGTTGAAAGTAAATCAAGATATCACCTGGATCTACAATCCATTCACCTCCAAAGGTTGCAGCCATCTTGGAATATAGCTGCCTGTCCTTGTTCTGAGGCAATTGGCACTCATGCTGTCCCATTTTTCCAATATGAGCTCCGTCCAGAAGGAATATGCATTTCAGAGTCATTGATGACTTTGAATGCACCACAAATCCTATTCCAACGGTACAAGCATTGGAGACCGACCTTATAAACACGTTCCTTCTCGCAAATGGAGATGAATTCCCACTTTGTATCTCTTTCTTCTTAATTGACACCGTCGATGTCCCTTTGTCCATCAATCCATCAAGTGTTTTCTTAGCTTTAATTTGGGCAAAAGTCTTGTCCATCAAGTAGTTAATATTGGCATTGTTAGGGCTGTTGTCTACTGAACCAGCCAAGCCATGGTGTTTTGACCCCTCACCCATGCCCTGAGGAGTTGTAGTTTCTATTGTTGGTAGCTGCTACACTAGGTGAGCAAGTGGGGGTTGTTGGGGACAGCATTATGGGTTTAGGGGTTTGAGAGGCCTGATTACCCTACATTACGTTGGGCAAAAGTTCCTAATGAGGAACAAAAGTAACTTGAAGCGCCACAGATGAGGTTCCCATGCTTGAAAGGGAGTCGAAGGTGAGTGAGGGCTACAGGGTTGCAGAGGAGGGATGGAAGCCTGCTATTGGTGGGTGGTCACTTTGCCCAAGGCCTCCCCCACCCAGGTGGCGGAAGGAGTCCAACTTCTTTTGCAACACCTAAACCACCATCGAATGCTCTAACTAGCTGTTTCCACGCAGGGCAAAAAGCCCCATTTGAATTGCAGAAGGGACATCTCTTTAGTTCCATGCTTGAGCATTCAGGTGGCGAATGGAGTGAATGATGGTCATTTGGACCCAACAAAAATGCTTGGATCCAAATGACCTCCTGGGTGCAACTTCCCTTGAAGGGAGAGCCTCAGCCTCGTGGAACTCATTAAGCCAATCCCCTCTCTCCCATCCCCCAATGCACAGCTCTGCCCTGCCTTGCCTCTACAGTGGTCTGCAGTGCTCCTCCCTGATCTTGCATCTGCAATGCAGCACACGAATTCTTGGGCATGGAAACGCAATATGGGGTGGCGCTTGGGAATCCCCATAGCCATTGGTGTCAGAAGGGAAATCCGTCAACAGGGGAAATGGCACCTTTTCCCCTGCGTGGTAACACCTACTGCCTTTGCCGCAGCACCAAATGCTCGCATTTCCTAGCTCCTACATGCCTCAGCCCGAGCACCGAATATGCGCATTTCCACCAGCGTGGAAACAGGTCGCAATGCCACTCGAAGTGCACAATGAGCGGTAAGCCTAAACTCGATAATAGGCGTAGTAGTAGTAGTAGAAGTTGAAGGAACAGTGGTTGCAGAGCGTTTCGTAGCGAGCCCCGAGACAGTGGCCCACGCGCAGCATCGTAGAAACCGGGCCACGCAAAAAGAGGGCATTCAATAGAGGAGGCGGCGGCGCAGGAGCACCGCCGTTCCACCGGCTGACGTGGCAACGTCGACGGGTCCTTTGGACGGCGACGCCGGCGACACGCAGACGCGGGTGGGACCCCCAACTACTGATGCCCGCATGGGGCGGCCTGCCGCCCTCTTCTCACCGTGCGTGTGTGGACTGTACAGTGCTAGAGTCCTACTAGTCCTGCTTGTCCTATACAAGTCTACAATCAGCCGACCAATTACTATTAATGTGTGGTTTTCACCTCTCCAAAAATTGGCGGCATCATCACCAACCCCAATAACATCCACATCTTCCATCCAGGGCCTCTATTTATCCAGGCCGCCTCCTGACTTCTAGGACCAGATTAACCCACGTTCATCTGGGCCTGATAATCTGAGTTCAGCCTCTTTGGAGACTACTGGGAAAAAACAAGCTCGGAATAAGTTCATGGGCACTTCATTATGGTTTATTCCAAGTGAGAATCATGGAGAGTGGATACATGAGTGGTTTAGAGAGAGAGAGAGAGGGGGGAGGGGGGCGAGGGGAGGGGGGGGGCAGTTATATACATATGATGAGCAACTAAGGGTTCAAATTTACATCGGACATCCTTGCCAAAGTGTCAAGACAAGGCTAATTAAAACAAGTTTCACTTGAAAGCGTCCATTAAGACTAAATAGAGGTATCCTTGATATTCCCATCACAAACACAAAAAAGGTTGGGCCGGGACTACCTTCAAAGTAACTATCACATGCCTTCTACGTTCTACTCCAAGATGCATTGGATGGTCCAAAGTGCCAAATTGAAATTCATTAATAATCCGATATAGGGACTAGTGTATTTGGTTTAGGGGGACGTTTTGGATGGCCGACTAATTACGAATATGTGCAAATATGCAAATGCCACTATCTAGCTCATCACCAAGGTGCAACGGGCCAGTTACACCATCACATACACCACGTCCTTAGCGTCACTAAGGTAAGATAAAGAGCAAGGATAGCATATTTGTTGGCCAAGGCCCATGTCGTCACAGCGCCTCTAGTTGCATACTTGCATGTCCCTCTCTAAGAAATTACTTTTTATTGTTCAATGTGGATTAAGGGCTCATGGTTTTGAGGACTCACCCATTCCTAACACATGGACCCTAACACACAATTAAGGGCCATGCAAGTGTCCAATGTGGCCTCTTTGGGAGCTAGCCATCAAAGCACTCTTTAAGGCCTCATGTGTTATTTACTTGCAATTGTGGGTAAAAAATGATGACTTCCTCTTACAAAGTTGCAATGATGGAGTTTGCACAATATAAGATTCAAACAAGTGACGGGCCTATAAAATTCTATGTAGGAGTGAGCTAAGTGATGAGCCTATAAAAGTCCTCGCCTTGTCCCCAGTTCTATGGTGGTGGGAATTGTCCATAACCCACTTGATCTTTTAGCTTTAATCCTTTCACCCTAGTGAGTGTTGGGCCCTCTCGACATATATGCCTATGGGACAAAATGGAACTAACTACTCTCACACATCCATAAATTTATCTTAAAAACTTTTGAAAGTAGCCAATCAATCAAGAAAAGCTCTTACTTAGCACTTCATGGCTTAGATCTTATGTTTGTCATATAGATTGAACTGCAAATACATGAATTTGTTATTGATTCCTCATAGGCATAGGATCATTATTGTAAGAAATCTTTCCACCAGATGCACAAGGAGCATTTAAGGGAATTTGTGGACAAGACTTTTGGTCTAACAGTTGTCTAACAACTTGCTTTTGTTGATAACATCCCCAATTTCTCGAATGATGGCTGTAGCATCAAGAAGCCTTACATTTACACGAACTCGGCATTGTATGTGAATGCTTGTTAACATGTCTTAATGTGATGACATGTGCTCATTTCAACCCTTGATTGCTGCATTGTCATTCACAGTATCAGAAATGATATTACATCTTTCCATGTCTGTCATTGTGAAGAAGATTTACATAAGTGCATTTTTTCCCCCTCACCCATGTTTAATGCTTTCAAGATGTATTGGATTCCATAAGTAGCTAAAAAGCTAGCAAGAATATGGAGTTTTGGCCTTAGAATAACAACCAAAGAGTAAAAATTTTAAATTGGCTAGCTCAATTACCAATCAAACCTGGTAATAATTATAGAATTTTTAAAGCTAAATAGCCCATTTGATTGGTATTTAATAGGCAATCAACAGGTTGACCTCGGCAAACAAGTTATTTTCGAAAAAATAAAAAACGAGTGTTTTAAACAGGATAGAACTTGAGCTTGGAAGTTTTGCTTTACTATTTCGTTCTCCCACGTAGTCGAAGTACAAACGCAGTTTCCTCTTAAAATATGTGCGGAATAAAAAGAAGAAATAATCGTTTTAGGAATTTGAAATCCCATAAAGAGCAACATCTCGTTTGATGAAATATTCTATGCTGCTAGCATATAAGAGAAGCCGCTGAGTAACACACAGCTTCTATGAAGAAAAGGAATTGAACCGAAATTTTCACGTTAAAGCGGGACCCCAAATGTTATGCCAAACATGTAGATTACAACTGCACTACGAAGAAGCAGGATTTGCTCGTGTAATCCGCTATGCCCAGCATTGCAGCTCCTCTAGAATGAGAGGGGAAATTTTTCGAAGCTGTACAAGGATTGTAACTCCGGGGCTCTTAACGTTTAGCCGAATTATGTCAGCGTCAAAACGGACAAAATGCTGAACATGCAGCACCATAAGAGGCCAACGGAACTCCAAGAGTCTTGGTTACGTAAGTAAAACAGTTAAAGGAATGGCAGTATTACCATATTCATGGCCGTCCTAAACTCAAAGAAATGCTGCCGAGCTCTTCAGAGCGCTCTGTGCAAGGGGGAAAATTGAGATCGAAAGGAGCCACAGTACGAGGCACTGGCTTTATTACTTGGTGAGTCGGTGGATTAGCAGCTTCTGCATCTAGAACGACGGATGTGGAAGAGTCGCAATCAGATCCTTCGTGGGGCGGTAATGCGTTCATCCAGCAGCTGGCAACGCTATCTCGTTTCTGTTCAGGTACTGAGGCTATGCAGCTGCTCAAGTTGAGACGCTTATCTGACTCCAACGTAACTTCTTCAACCCGGAAGCGCTTATTAGACGGTAGGATGACCGACCCAAAACTGCTCTCGAAAGCACTTCGGAGGCCGTGACTTCCATTCAAGCTGTGCCGCAACCTGGAAGAAGAGTCATCCACACCCGAAGCTAAATCACGAGCGCCCAAGTTCAGATCCACGGCTCTGCCATGCAAATTCTTGCTACTCGCAAACAGGCTACTCCAGGACTCGACGGGCGGCATGAGAGGAGCCGCGGCGCGGCGAGGGCTGGAGGGCCAGGACTCAATGGTGCTATTGTTATGGCTGGCTGCGTGACTCTGCTCGTCAGCGAGGGGGACGAAGTTGGTCTTGGCCTTGGGGCCACGGAGGGCTCTGGCAGCAGTGTCGTAAGCGCGGGCAGCCTCTTCGGCGGTGTCGAAGGTACCGAGCCAGACGCGGGTTTTCTTCCAGGGGTCACGAATTTCAGCGGCGAAGCGACCCCAGGGGCGTTTACGGACGCCACGGAAGTGGGCGTCTTTGGGGGGAGGGGGGGAGGGGGGGGAGGAGGGGAGGAGGTCGTCGAGGTGGGGGTGGTAGAGGCGGTGGGTGTCTAAGGCCATGGTGGAGAAGGCGATGAAGAAGGAGGGAGCTTGAAGGAGGCGATGAAGAAGAAGAGAGAGCTTGAGGAAGGAGGCGATGAAGAAGAAGAGCTTGATGAAGAAGGCAATGAAGAAGAACAAAGCTTGATGGAGAAGAAGAAGAAGAGAGCTTGAAGAGTTTGTGGATATGAGAGTGTAGGGGTTGGTTATAAACGAGCCGGGCGACCGGCGAGTAACGACGGCTGCCGGTAAATTGCACCGCCGGTGTGCGCCCTCTATTGTCGCCTCAATCATTATTAACGGAGCTCGCCCCCTTGACCGGGAAACTGGCTACAACCTGCCAGACGCCACAATTCTCCGCTCGCCATGTCAGCGCGCGGTGGCCTTTTCCCACCTGGATTCGCCGCCCGGGCCTGCTGCCCGTGCTGCCCGCCGCGCCCCTCTCTCTCTCATCACAGTCAAGTGAAGGCAGCCGCGTCGCGGCCCACAATCAAAAAAGCGTGTCGGCCCACGGCGGTCCCCACGCCACCCCCCGCCATACCCGCCGCCGCCATCGTACCCGCACCCGCGCCGCGGCGGCGGATTCCGGCAATCTCTTCTCCGCGGTCGGATACCCCGCGTCCTCCCCCATCGACGGCTGCCGCGGGGTCTTTGCCCATGCGGCACGACTCCACCGTCAGCACCCGGTTGCCGGTTCTGCCCCCCGCGTCTCCCCCTTTCCCTCTGGACATGTAAATGATGATGACGACCGGTCGCTTCATGCACCGCACATTACGGCGCCCGGCGACCTGGTGAGCGTGACTGGCACTCGTGCGCGCGTACGTGGCGCGCGCTCCATCGCCGGGCCGTTTGAAAATTTTGACTAGGGTACGGTATTTATGAATATTAAATATTAATATATTCGACCCCCGCCGCCCGCCAGGGCCACCTACCGACTGGGTGCCGGGTTACGAACGTGGGTTAAAAAATCCCCGGCCGGCAGCGTACGTACGCCGTGTCCGGACGGTCACGGGGGCCGGCCGGCGAGGCATGCCGTGCTCTGACCGCTTTTCTCTCCGGGCAGCTGTTCCCTTGCCGGCCAAAAATCCACCTCCCCTCCGCCTTTCTTTCACCTTTAATTATTAATTAATGTGTCCCATAAGACTCCCGCCTTATTAACTCACCGATTCTATGCTGGCTCGCCCGCCTTGATTTTATCGCTTCTGCCGCCCTTTTATTCTATTTTAATCTCGCCGCTCCTTAATGATTTTCACCTGTCGCCATTTGTCTCGCCCGGCAAGGCTTTATACGGCCCCCGCGCCTTTATTAAAGAACGCAGCTTTGCCTGCGCTGCTGCACTTCCTTGAGAGACCGTCAGAGAGACGGAGCTTCACGAATCAATCGTATATATACGTGCGGTGTTCTTGTGTGATGACGACTCGGGATTCTGTGTGTGATCTGAGAGTCGGGAACGCCAGCTGCGCCTTAATTCCCGGACGGCGCGCCTCTTTTTGGGAGATATTCACGCCTTTGTCAAATCAGAGTGAGATGAACTCACGGTCGAGCGAAATGTCGTTTGGGCAAAGAAAACAGAGCTGTCATTGGCCAGACTGCTGCTTCTAGTGTGCTTCGCAAGCCATTAGAGCGAGTTCCCACGCATAGCAAACTCAGCATATTTGCTGGGATTCGCCACGAGGGCAAACGTTCCCACATGAAGCCCCTGAATTTTCGC
The DNA here is from genome assembly GCF_047967505.1 of Dipteris shenzhenensis. NCBI lineage: Eukaryota > Viridiplantae > Streptophyta > Polypodiopsida > Gleicheniales > Dipteridaceae > Dipteris > Dipteris shenzhenensis. Next base: position 21,294,178 of record NC_141601.1, read on the forward strand.
TGCCAAAAACTGGTATTCTTTGGCCCCGTTGGAGATGGATTCAATGGCTCTCCACCTGAGCAAATGCCAAGAATACGCGAGAACAGTTTCTACACTATGCTTGCATTTGTCAGCGCTCCAGCATTTTTGCTAGCCTAGCCGAACGCGGAAACTCGCTCTTACAATCTTATATTTGCCACGAACGCTCTAATAAATCTTTTAGACACACGCGCTACCGTCGGCTGCCCAAACAATGAACTTTTACACTCGTAGATTCATGAGAGCCCGGTCATATCATACCTAAGAGCGAGTGAGATGATAGTGGAGCTCATTTTGTGTCTAGGATCGCCCTCTTCCGATTCTCGACCTATTTCCACGCAGATGGAAATGTGCGCATTCGGGTGCTGGTCACGAGGCATTAGAGCATTTGGTGATGTGTAATGAAAAAGCCTCGACTCCTTCTGCCACCTAGGTGCGGGAGGCCTTGGGCAAAGTGCCCAACCAATAGGAGGCTTCCATCCCTCCTCTACAACCCTGGTTTCGCGTGTGGACCGACCCTCCCTCTGCTGGTGCTCAAACGAGCTACGCATTCCCTTGCGTGGAACAAGACGTGCTACTTCTCCAAAGAAGCCTTTCCAAGTCCCCTGTGTAAAGCATAGAATAAAAGATAGTCCATTTGGTACCATCTTGTGTAGAGCTAAAAGAAGCCATTTCCATGTACGTGTGGGTGTGGTTTTGGCGTCTTGTGTTTCTACGTTGAGAGAAGCTGCAAACCAAAAGTTAGCGATGCAAGAGGAGCTATAAAGATAGCTAGTGCAATCCTTAATAATTTCAACCCTTTATAAGCCAAATACTAATAAGCGAATCAACTCACCATTAATCAATGATCCACAAACACTCGAGGGTTGTCCATATATCGACTTCACAGACCTTATCCAACCAACTCTTGGGAGTCAAAGTAGAACAAGGCAAGGAAATTATGGAGACCTAGCTAGGAACCAGAAAGCTAGCACACAATCCTACTATGAAGCTCAGGTTTGAATGGAACCAAAGATATTAGCCTAGATCTAAGCAATGCAATTGATTAAGACCTTTTGCAAATCAGCTTGCCACTCAAGAGAAAACTACAAAGCTAATTAAACATTAAGCCATTATCAAATAGACCTGAAAATGGACATCAAAAGCATACAATACCTAAGTGATCATGCATGTTAAGTACCTAAGAGCATTAAACAATAGCAAGGTGTAAGAATGTTGAAGGTATGGAGTAGCAAAGCAATGGAAACATCAGCTCTATGCAATTGAATCTTAAGACACGGGAAGTGTTAGATATCAATGCTCCACTCTCGTGTAACTACGCGGGAACTAGCTAACTCTACTTGTAAGCCCCCCATATGAGGAGAAGGCATTTGAGTAGCTCGGTTATCCGGTAGGTCATGGTTTGGACACCAGATGGGGGTCATGTGTGGCTTGATGGCTGGACGGCTTCAGATAGAGTTGGCACATTGCCAACTAGGCTACATGCAAGTACGGAAGGCATCCCATGACTGACCGCACTAAGGGTAGACGGAGCATTTCCCGGGGCAGCCCACTCTCGAGTTGCGGGGCCCGTTTGGAGTCCTAGATGATTCCGGATGGCTGTGGGCCTCGAACGATGACCGTAGGTCAGTTGCTCTATTCTGCGCCACGGTTCTATCGTGTGGTCGGTGGCCTATTTCGGGACTGACCTCCAGTCGGCCGGTTTGGACAAATTGGGCCGGTCTCCCAATTGAGTCTAACCGACTACGACTGGTGGCTATATAAGAGCAAGCCCGTGAAGCCCATAATCATCACTGGCTATAGCAACCCTGATTCCTTAGCATCCAGCCTCCTTCCTCTACTGTTTCCAGCACGCCATCGAAGCTTCTCTCACAGGAGCGCATGGCTAGGAGGCAGCGCCATCTATTGTATCAGTTTTACAGTAATCAAAATTTTGATTCTCCATACTATCTGCTTTTCTCTCTTGCATATGAGATCCTGTTATCTGTTGAGCATAGACGTTGTATTGGTTTCTTACATGGTATCAGAGCTTGGGCTCTAGCAAGAAGATTTGGTAGTGTGTTTCTGTTTGTGAGCAGATTGTGAGAGATGGCCCAGCCCGCAAGACTACGAATCCCACTGTCGGCGAAAGCGAAAAGTTAGACGGCACTAACTATCCACTCTGGAAGTTCAAGATGAAGACCATCCTAAGTGCATACGAGCTTTGCGATACTGTTACGGGGGTGGACATGAAGCTGGTTGCGAGACCGAATCCAGCCAATGTAGGACAACAGATAGTACCAACTGCGGATGAGATTCTCGCGTGGACCAGAAGAAATGCAGATGCATTGTGTTCTATTTTCTGCAGTGTAAGTGATTCTATCATGGCATTAATTCAACATGTCACCACAACGGAGGAGGCATGGACGGTCTTGAAAAATTAGTACGAGACCACGAATCAGACGCAGATTCAGAATCTGGAGACTCAACTTGCAAATGAGAAACTGTCTGAGTCTAAAATGTCAGAGGAGTTCATCACCAGGGTGAAGAATCTGCGCGATCAGATGACTGCAATTGGCATCACCATCACCAGCGAGAATCTAGCACGAAGGCGCATACGGATTCTCCCACCAAAGTACGACAGTCTTGTTACGGCATTGAATACACAGAACAAAAATCCACCCCTCAACTTTGAGGATTTCAGCACGATGCTTCTGGAGGAGGAGATGCGTCAAAAGATGATAACTGGAGAAGATTCGGATTTCTCGGCTGGATCAAAGAAAGGTAAGGGTAAGGACTCTGGTAACCCATCTTCTTCTAATGATAAAAAGAGAAAGAAGAAGATCAAGTGCTTCTATTGCAACAAGGTAGGGCACAAGTAGAATGAGTGTCGGAAGAAGATTGCAGATGAGAAAGAGTCCAGCAATAGCGCGCAGGTAGTACCAGTAGAGCTGTTTGTAGCAATTGAGGAGATTTGCACGGAAGCAGTTCATGTACCTGCGGATGAGCCTTGGATTATTGACAGTGGTGCATCGCGCCACATGACCAGTCGTAAGGATTGGTATACCTCTCTACATCCGGTAGGGAATGACATCCTGGTAGCAGTTGGCAATGATGCAAAATGTCCAGCAAAAGGAAAAGGTACGATTGCTCTCAAGTCAGATGGAGTTGTAAAACAGTTGTCCGATGTTCTTTATGTGCCAGATATCAAGAGGAACTTGTTGTCCATTTCTGCGATCACGGATCGGGACCTCAAAGTTCGCTTCGATAAGAATGGCGCACAAATTTTGGATCTTTAAGGGAAGGTCATTGGTAAAGATACACGGCGCAACAACATCTACGAACTCTCAGCTTTCAGTGCTCGAGCCGATGTGAAGAACACTAAGCTGTGGCATGAGACGTTTGGTCATCTAAACCTTAGTTCTTTAAAGGAGATGCATAAGAGTGGAATGATTGCAGACCTACCAAAAATTACAGATCTGCCCGATGTATGTGAAGCTTGCATGATGGGCAAGCAGCATCGGCAGCCCTTTCCTAAAGAGGCCAGCAAGGCAAAGGCTCCTCTAGAGCTCGTTCACACGGACCTCTACGGAAAGATGGAGATGGAAGCTTTGGGTGGTTCCTACTACTTCATGACGCTGATCGATGACTACAGTAGAAGGATATGGATATACTTCTTGGACACGAGATCCTGTTATCTGTTGAGCACAGACGTTGTATTGTTTTCTTACAGGAAGACCTTGTAATATGGGAGGCTTAGTTCGAGATGAGAGGGATCCATAGTTTTAGAGAAAATCCAACATGCTTTAACAAGATAGAGGAAGAGCTTGAAAGGGCTACAATCATAATGCTAACTCATGGGCTATAAAAGAGACAAATTCGCATAGCAAAAGGGCCTTCACAAGGAAGCAAATGCTTTATCAATTCCAATGGAGAATTTCAATACACTGGGCTTAGCTTAGTAGCCATCTATGACTCATAAGCTCTAGAGAGTATCAATTTGAGCAAAGGCAACTAGTGAAGGGGTCTAAGGAGCCAAGAAGGACTATTGGAGGTCTTCACAAAGGCATACTATCAAAGCTTAGTGAGGACTCAAAATGGAATATGAGTTCAATTTTTTTTATTTTTTTAAAAACTTTAAACAGCCAGCTTTGATATTAAAGGGAAAATATAACAAACGGGGAGGGTCAATCCCCTATAGGACCCTTAACAAAACTGTGGCCAACAAGGGGGCAGAGCCCATGGTCTGCGCTTGAGGAGCAACACCAGACTAGGGCCCCAAACTAAACTAGGACCGAGCAACTAACCAGAGCTGCTCTGATGTCTTCCACACAGGCCAGTGTCACCATATCATTATTGGCTTTGATTAGGATAGAATCTGTTAAAAAGGAGGTCACTAGATAGAGAATCGTCGAGATGCGCCGATCCCACACAAGGTTCGATCAGGCCAGCTGGTTGCGACCTATCCATATCGCATAGCATGTCGCCCCAATGGCCATGCAGCCTGGCACCACAGTGGACGAACACCCTGTGGTCTCTCTGAGCAGAGACTGTTTTGAAGTTAGTCTAAGGCGCGTCATCGCCCCCGATGATATGAGTTCAAATTCTATATGGCGCTCATAAAGGAGAGCCTAAGAAAGCTATGCCAATGAGTACAAAAGGTTGTTTGAGGCCCATCTCAAGGCATGTCAATGAGACTTCAAATGAAGCACAACCGATAAAACACAATAGAAGTGCCATTCAAAGCACTCAAAGTCTCAAAAAGGAAAGTAAAGGGCTTGGTGACCATGTAGCACCTGCATAACTCTAAAAGAAGGCCATTTAAAAGGCCACGATAGCTGTAATATATTTAGTATGTAAAATCTAGCAAGCAACTAAGCCAAGGATCCCTCGAGGATGTTGCCATAACAAGAGATTATAGGACACCTCAAGCCTTAACAAGCATCAATACCTCAAGGTTAAACTTTAATCAATAGGGCCTTACAACCCTTCTTTAGTAGGCCATGCCAGATGGAGATTGAAGCCAACAAAGCCTCTTCCATGGCTTCGGCCTCCAACCAACCATTTCTTCTTCACATGCCTCAAAGTTCTTCCTAGAAATTACATTGCTCTTCGTTGATGAACTTCAAATATGAAAGTGCCACTTCAAATATCTGGCCTAATATGAAAGTGGCAAACATATGGGGCACTCCCTCAACCACCTAACCAACCCTATGAGCTCTCTGCTCCAGAATAGCACTGGTCTGAGAGCTCTATGAATCTTGATAACCCACATTGTATGTGAAATTCACTAGCATATGGAAGCCCCATAATAAGTGCCATTCGAATTGCCCCATTAGACGACATTTGTGGGTTTCAACACCCTCCCTCAATTCAAACACGAGGGAGATCAAAATTTGAAGTGTCATTATCCATGGGTGGAAAATGGATCCACCTCTATCACCCAAGCATGTGACACACATCACCATCATGTGGAATGTTATTTGAACGTGTGAGAGTTGCCACTAGCACTATGTCTCAATCATAGAATCTATATTGCTTCATCCATTGAGTGGCACTCTTTTTATTGTTACCTAGCCTATGGCTACATATTAGGCACGCACTCTCTTTTGGTTTTTGAGGCACCTTGTAGGTGCATTTTGTGCGGCTGTGTGTGACATTGCATCATCATTAAGACTGTTCCTATCAAATATTGTGAGCAAGGTATGAGTACACATTTGTATTGGGACTTGTTAGTTGCCACATGGTGAGCATATGAAGGACACCCACGTATTGTCAAGGGTATGCAATCTAATACTTCCAAGACATAGCCGATGTGGATATGTACCATGTGTATTGGGGATTATGTGTTGAGGGTGCCCACACCTACATACCCCTAGGAGCTCTCTATCCCAAAATGGTAATTGAGGGAGAGATGCATGAATCCAATAGGCCTTAAATGTCTACTATTTTGCCAATTCACATTTTATGTGTGATAAGTCTAAGGGAGCTACCATGTGGTAGCTCCATAATGAGCCCATTTAGGCCCTGGCCTTGAATTGCCCCATGAAGCCATATTTTGGGGCTCCACTATTTGTGAGGCTTTAAAGCATATTTTTCTTTGTATCTAGTGATAGGTGGTTAACATCATTTGAATCTTCTTTGTACTGTTTCTCAATTTGCCCATTTTTTAGTCAATCAAATGTAGAATGAGGAGTTCATTAAATTTAGTACTCAAGTTAGCTTGAATATTTATTTGGTCGCAACTTGAAACTTCTTGACCTTGCAATTTTTCAATCAATTAATTGTTGCTTTCAATAGTTTTGGATTATTGGCTTCATTTTCCTGTAGATTGTATTCTTATATGGGTGTGGGTGTTGCTTAGAGAGAGAGAGAGAGAGAGAGAGAGAGGGAGGGAGGGAGGGAGGGAGGGGGGGTGGGGGGGAGAGAGAGAGAGAGAGAGAGAGAGAGAGAGAGAGAGAGAGAGAGAGAGAGAGAGAGAGAGAGGGCACCTTAGAGCAAGCCCTTGATCACAAATGTCCCAACATACCCCCCCTCAAGCCTTTTTCCTCAAGGGTACATCTAATCATATAGTTTCACATGCCATCTCATGGCGGTCAAGGCTAAATCTATGGCATGGATCACATGCTAGAAAGGGGGCCCAAGGGCTGAGGTTTACAAAAAATGAGATAGACCCCCCCAAATGGGTATCTCCCTTGCATGTACAACGATTAATCTTAGGCCTTTATGTGGACCTAGTTTCTAAGGTCTACAAGAGGTACCATGGAGGCAAACACAACACATAACCATAACATTCTTTTGGAGTACTACTACAGGAAGAGAACCTCAAAATTGACTACATGACCAAGTGATGACAAAAGTTCAAAGATGTTGGACTTTAGAAGGTCTAATATTTATCTTTATCTACCACAAAATTTATTTCTTCATTCATTGATGGACTTCTTACTTCAACCATATTTGCCTTGTCTTTCTTCTCATTGCAAAACTTCTCAGAGTGAGTGTTTTTGCCACATTAAGTGCAAGGATTGATCCTATAGCAATCTTTTTCAAGATGATTGGTCTTGCCATAGTGCTTACATGCTTTGTACTTGACTTTTGAGAACTTTAGTGTAAGTGCTCGAGTTTGATTTTCTACCTTCCTTGAAGTATACATTCTCTCTTCTTCTTGTAGAGCATTGATGATGCTCTCTCGTGTTGGTTGGGGAAGATTCTTCAAAGTAGTCACAACATAGTCAAAGTCTTGAGGCATAGTCTTCAAGAGCATAGCCCTTGCATCATCTTCAATGAGACAGGAGCATTGTCTGAGGCAAATTGTGTCATAAGACTCTTCATAGTGTTGACATGAGCAACAACAGATTCTCCATCCATCTTTAGCTCAAAGAACTTAATCTTCAAAGTTAGTTTAGAGCTATGAGAGCTAGCACCAAATAGCACATCTAACTTATGCCAAGACTCATAAGGAGATTCCAAATCTGAAAGATGATGCACATAATCATCCGGCAAACCTAATGCAATAATTGCATAGGCTTTCTCTAGCCTTTTAGCATCTCTTGGTGTTGTTGAAGTAGAGTCACTTGCCTTCTCCTTACCTTTGGTAGTAGTTGATTCACCCTCTTGTCATGAATGATTCCCTAGCTTGACTAAATCCCACAATTTCTCCTTCATATTGAGGTAGGAGAAATCTTCTAAAAAAGTACAAGTAGAGATAGCATCAAACTAGAGAGCTCAATTTGCATTGATAAAGAGACCATTAAAAGGATTTTTTTGCAGAATGAAAATTAATGTCTTATACCAAAGAAGAGCCACCAGAGAGGAATTGCGCAATGTTGTGCCAAGTCACCCAGGAGAGTTGTGCCAAGTTTGACTAGTTTTTTTGCTTATTTCTCCTCATCCACTATAGCATTTGAGCACAAAGTTCATCAAGAGCTTCTTCATAGTGTCGCCCAACTTTAACTCGAACAACTAGTCAAAATTCTACGTCTACAGCCTGAATTTTGAAAAAGTGCGCCAGACATATAATGCATTGGTATGGGCAATAGGAGGACAATTCCATGACAAGCTTGGAGCTAGAGGTGCACCTTAATGAGATGGTTATTCAACCTAGAGGGCTCAGAGGATGGTCACCCAGGTAAAGAGAACAAGCTCTCATAAGAATTTTCAGGAAAGGCACAATATGGAGAGGAGGAGGTGGAGGTGAGGAAGATGATGTTGATTTGGCAAACTAGGAGGCTAAGAAGTTTTCTAGAACCTACAACTCTGATACCACATCTTGGGGAGTCATGGGAGAGAATAAATGCATCATGACAAGAGTTGAGAACACAAGAGAAGACCAAAATGTATGTTCTATTGATTGTGAGAGAGAAGCCTCTCATTTATAGAATGGGAGAGAGTGTGTCCTAGATCATAGGCACCTCTCCTACATCAAAGGTAGGGACTTCCTAAATCTTTGGCCCCTCCTCAAGAGGGTGCCTTGGATTGCATCACCACTTGTGTCATGGTCCTAGACACCGCATAGCACTAAGTGTGCTACACACACACACACACACACACACACACACACACACACACACACACGTGACTACTACTAGATGCATACATGCACCTTAGAGCAAGCCCTTGACCACAAATGTCCCAACATACCCCCCCTCAAGGGTTTTCCTCAAGGATCTAGTCACATAGTTTCACATGCCATCTCATGGCGGTCAAGGATAAATCTATGGCTAAGATCACATGCTAATAAGGGTCCGAGGTTCACAAAAAAAAGGGATAGACCCCCCCCACCCCAAATGGTTATCTCCCTTGAATGTACAAGGATTAATCTTAGGCCTTTGTGTGGGCCTAGTTTCTCAGGTCTACAAGAGGTACCATGGAGGCAAATACAACACATAACCATAACATTGTTTTGGAGTACTACTCCAAGCAGAGAACCTCAAAATTGACTACATGACCAAGTGATGACAAAAGTTTAAAGATGTTGGACTTTAGAAGGTCCAATATTTATTTTTATCTACCACAAAAGTTATTTCTTCATTCGCTGACGGAGTTCTTACTTCAACCATATTTGCCTTGTCTTTCTTCTCATTGCAAAACTTCTCAAAGTGAGTGTTTTTGCCACATTAAGTCCAAGGATTGATCCTATACAAATCTTTTTCAAGATGATTGGTGTTGCCATAGTGCTTACATGCCTTGTGCTTGAATTTTGAGAACTTCAGTATAAGTGCTCGAGTTTGATTTTCTCCCTTCCTTGAAGTATTATTTCTCTCTTCTTCTTGTAGAGCTTTGATGATGCTCTCTCGTGTTGGTTGGGGAAGATTCTTCAAAGTATTCACAACATAGTCAAAGTCTTGAGGCATAGTCTTCAAGAGCATCATTTTCAGTGAGACTGGAGAGTTGTTTGAGGCCAATTGCATCATAAGACTCTTATTAGTATTGACATGAGCAACAACATCCTCTCCATTAATCTTTAGCTCAAAGTACTTAATCTTCAAAGTCAATTTAGAGTTATGAGAGCTAGCACCAAATAGCACATCTAACTTATGCCAAGCCTCATAAGGAGATTCCAAATCTAAAAGATGATGCATATAATCATCTCCCAAACCTAATGCAATAATTGCATAAGATTTCTCTATCCTTTTAGCATCTCTTGGTGTTGTTGAAGTAGAGTCACTTGCCTTCTCCTTACCTTTGGTAGTCATGGATTCACGCTCTTGTCATGAATGATTCCCTAGCTTGACTAAATCCCACAATTTCTCCTTCATATTGAGGTAGGAGAAATCTTCTTAAAAAGTACTTATAGAGACAACATCAAAATAGAGAGCTCAATTTGCACTGATAAAGAGACCATTAAAAGGGATTTTTATGTAGAATGAAATGTCTTATAGCAAAGAAGAGCCACCAGAGGTGAATTGTCTAATGATGTACCAAGCCACCTAGGAGAGCTGCGCTAAGTTTGGCTAGTTTTTTTGCTTATTTCTCCTCATCCAATAAAGCATTTGAGCTCAAAGTTCATCAAGATATTTTTCATAGTGTCGCCCAACTTCAACTGGGAGGGCTGGTCCAAATTCTACATCTATAAGCTGAATTTTGAAAAAGTGCGCCAGACATACAACACATTGGTATGGGTAGTAGGAGGACAATTCCAAGCGGAGCTAGAGGTGCGCCTTAATGAGATGGTTATTTAGCCTAGAGGGCTTAGAGGATGGTTGCCCAATTAAAGAGAACAAGCTCTCACAAGGATTTTCAAGAAAGGGGAAAAATGCAAAGAAGGAGGTGGAGGTGAGGAAGAAGATGATGCGGCAAACTAGGAGGCTAAGAAGTTTTCTAGGACCTGAGAATACAAGAGGAGACGAAAATGTGTGTTCTATTGATTGTGAGAGAGAAGCCTCTCAATTATAGAGTCGGAGAGAGGGTGTCCTAGATCTCTCCTACATCAAAGGTAATTAGCCCTACTCATACGGACGTCCTAAATCTTTGGCACCTCCTCAAGAGGGTGCCTTGTACTGTATCACCACTTGTGTCATGGTCCTAGACACCTCATACCACTATGTGTGCTACTACACACACACACACACACACACACGCACACACACACAAACATGTGACTACTAGATGCACACATGCACCTTAGAGCAAGCCCTTGATCACAAATGTCCCAAAAAATTCAACATCTATGCAGTATCAAAAGAATTAAACATTGATAAGAGAAACTTCTACGCAGCCCAAAGTATGCTTATTGGATCTGTAGGTGATTCATTGCCTTTGGATACATGTCGACGAGATCGGCTCAATCACAAGAGAGGTTCAGGAGCTTGTATTTTCTCTCTAGGCTTCCCATATTTATGTCTCACTAAATTAAAAAGGATGTATGCTAAAAGCAAATAGGGTTGAAATCTGTTAACCCTGTGGCAACAAGGGCCAGAAGTGCACTCTAGGACAACAACTATTAGAGCATTGTGTGTGTAGAGTCAGCAAAGCTCCACTTGTAATATATTGAGCTTGAAAGATGGTATGATAAATCTTAAAGGATGAGGATAGCCAAAATCCTCTCTAGAAAGATCCAATCATACTTGCAAAATCACGATCTAGAGAGAGAAAGACTAAATCTAGAGAGAGAAAGACTAAAAGCCTACAATTTTTAAGGTCCCTCCACTTTGTGTAGAGACCCAAAAGATCCCTCCACTTTTCCAAAAGGTCCACCACTTTGTGTAGAGACCCAAAAGGTCCCCCCCAAAAGTGGAGGGACTCCTATCCAAAAGGTCTCCTACAAAAGAGGTCCCACCACGGAGGTACCTATGGATTGTGTAGAGACCAACATGTATAAATATCTCTTAATGGAATGAAGCTCCCACTCTTTGGGGTTCAGTGTTCAAGCTCACTATTGTATTCATGTGATTGATCTCCATTGCATCCATGCTCTCTTACACTATCGTGTTCTAGCATGCCCTTACCCTTGCTCTCTCTACCCTTGTACTCCCTCCTCCTCCTCCTCCCTTCTCCTTCCTCCCTCCTCCTCCTCCTCCCTCCTCCTCCTCCTCCTCCTCCTCCTCCTCCTCCTCCCTTCTCCTTCCTCCTTCCTCCCTAAAAACTCTTTAGCCTATCGACAGGCAGTGTTACAACTATAACACAGTAGCTCCTCAAATGAGCTCCACAATAAGTCTCCAATCGACTTTACGACCAAATCTGGGCAGCTACCTACTCCAATGAACTCTAGCCCTTTTTATGACAAGGCAGAGCCAAGCCAAACTGGGACAAATCCTTCCACTTTGACTGTGCTATGCCGACTCTTCAAGCGTCTAAATCACATGGAGAGAACAATTCGAATGGCACAAAGGCCATGTCTCAAATACTCCAGTTTGCAAGCTGCCGTAATTGCCTCCTCCAAGCGGATAGCTCCAGCACTCCTTCAGCCAAGCCTTCACCGGCAAGACAAACAGCTCCCGAGAAGGCAGCCAAGCTTACTCTTTGGCTTCATCTATGCCCTCCACCGACGGGCAGTCTTCAGTGCACAGACGAAGCACAGACGAAGAGCAGCCAGCAACGAAGCAAGATCACATGCACATCCAGCACCAATGAGGTAGAGAATGCAAAGCAACGCGTTGCCATGGCCATAGTTGCCCCGCCGCCATCATTGTTGCATCATAGCTTTCTCTCTTTCATCTCTAAGGTCCTAAACCTTAGGACACGTGGCAGCAGATAGCAAAGACATGTGGCAGATTGGATTTAACTAGGGTTAGTCAAGTAAACCCACAAAGGTAAATTCAGGTAAGGGCTTGGTCAGTTTTCTGCCATGTGGCAGATCAAAAGAAACTATGGTTAAATTAACTCAACCCACACTACACAATGGTTAAGTTTAGGTTAAGGATTGGTTAACTGCCACATCAACAAGTGCCACCTAAGCACAAAGGCCCTTGTGAAGCACAGTTTGAATTCTTTATGTGAATCCCTATTCCACATCATGAAAGGCCCCTCTTGATCAAAACTTTGACAAGCCGTAACTTCCAATCCAGGAAGAATTTGCACATGCTCCAAAAAGGAAAAGTGATTGCCTTTTTGAGCTCTACATATCTGTCAAGTCAGAATCATTGTATGTAATTAGACACTACCATTGAAGCAAAACAAACTTTGCAACAAATGGAAAAGCGACTCATGAATGCAAAAAGCATGCCAAAAGCACAAGTGTATGAGATGACCATAGCACAGAGCATGGCATCCACACATAAAGCATCAAGGCACATGGAAGAACAAAGCATAATGCATCAAGCTACATCAAGCGAAGAAGACAACGACATTGACAACATGCATTGAGAAGCAACAACCTTGCCACCTTCATCCCATATGTTTGTAAATCAAACCTAACCACCTGAGAGTAGCCATGTAAGCACCTAGGGGAGGATTTGATCTTGGAACTCACATCTCGCCACCTTGCAGTAGCCAAAGGATCATGACACCAAGGGGAGGTGTTGACAGTTGTGGTGCCATGAGCACATGTAGAGCAAAGGTATGAGTAAAGGGCAAGCTGCCACATGGCATGGAGGAGATATCCCACATGTGAGCAAGCATATGGATGTAAGTACCCTCACCTATAAAAGGGAGGTTCATTTGAAGTAATATCAATCAAGCACTTTGCACTATCTCAAGATTCTCTTTATGAGTCCAAGCTCATCTATCTTGGAACCTAATTGACTTGAGGTACATGTCATGAGCACTCTCTTCATCATGTCTCCACATAGGTTCCATCCACCTTAGAGTGCTCCATCGATCTTGTGGCACTCTAGTTTTGTCAAAACATCATTGGATGGAACACAGTGCACTCAAGATTCAACGCTTATTAAAAAATGTAACTTACGAGATGCTTTCATCAACTACATTGATTGAGTACGTGTTTTGACTCAATACGTGGCACTTAATTCATGTTACAGATATTCAATTTGCATGATAGGATAGTAGCTACTCGTATACTTGTTGGAGGCACTAGCATAGTGGTACTTCCCAACTGCAACTGCTTGCCACTAACAAAACAATGGTAGGTATTCTTTTACCAGTACATACAACAACAAGAGAAGTATCCCTTTCATCCCTTTACTTGTCATAGGCAAACTTGAATCTCCCTATCTATTAATGTTTTCCAATAACTTACCGAGTACTAACAAACTAATATGTTTAGCTAGTACTAACAAACTAATATGTTTAATGTAGGTGAAATTTTTTCTTGCCTTCAAGTAGAGCCACCCAGAGGTATAGATTCACCAAAGGGCCTTTAAGAAGTTGAAGCCTTACTTTGTGCACAAGCTTAAGGATGGGTACACTTGTTGTTGCATCACACATGTGCAAATGTCTTTTTTGAAGGATGTTACGATAGGTCTCTTTTGGTGTGCATGGAGTAGAGTGCAACTACAAATGTGAAATTTGTGGTTCGGGTGATAGTTGCAATGCAGTGTGAAAACTTTTGCAGGCATAACTATGCTTTGGGAATTCGTCCTTGCCCAAAAGCAATCTGTGCCAGCTACCATGCCCTTAAGTGCTTGATGGGACAATGCTCTTCATGTGGAGCAAGAAAAATGGCCCATTGCCCAAGGGAGGAATCATTTATTGCATGTACAGTGTGCATAAATATATTTGAGGATGTCCAAGTTGGAACCACAATTGGTGGAAAAAATAAAAAAAGGAAAGTTCTTTCATTCAAAGAGATGCAATGCAAGGAGCTTTTGGTCATGTTTAAGGACCACTTGAACAAGTTTATAAAGCATAACTTTGTCTACAGATGGCAGGTAGAGCAATTCAAGGAGTGTCTTGCTCGCTTCCCCGAAGAAGTGGTAGTATCTGTTATGGATTTTGCATAAAACTACACTTTCAAAGAACAAAATGAGATCCAATCCATGCATTGGCACTCCAACCAAGTGACAATCTTTGTCCAAATTATGTATGTGTGAATTGTAGGCATCGTCCACAAATACCATCACTTTTATATATCCGATGATAGGATGCATGACACTCTTTTTGTTCAACATTGCTTTATGCTCCATTATAAATGGCTGAAAGATCAAGGCATTCAGGTCAATGAACATTGGGTGTGGTTAGATGGAGCAGCCTCACAATTCAAAGAAAAGAGGCCTTTTTACTTCGTTCCTCGATATGGCACAATGGTAGGAATGAAAATGACACATAATTTTTTTGGTTGAGGACATGGGAAGGGTGAACACGATGGTGCAGGGGCTGTTCTTAAAGGCATCTCACTCATGAGCAGCTAAAGCCAAATGGTGCAAAGCTCCAATGTGCAAAGGACGTGCTATTATTTCTAAGAGAGACATTGTCTAAAGGGGCTACTGCCACATAAAGGCTTGACCCATTACCCGAGTGTTTTGGGAAATCAAGGAAGGTGATGTGGATAGAAGTAGGAATTGGGATTGTAAAGTTGTGCCTAATTCACGTGAGTTGCATTGTGTGTCGAGATCTATTCTTTAACAAATGGAACAGCTTTAAGGTGCAGGCAAATTTTCATGTTTTTGTAGTGCCTGCATGCAGGGCAAACGGAGGAGGTGTTCCAATACATCACACCTGCCCTTTTGGGAGTATGTTACCCTATAACCATTAGAAAATATCATTGAAGATGAGGACGAAACTGATGATCCAGCATTTGAAGGACACCATGATTGAGTGATGCACTTTGTGTTGGTGATAACTTTGCTGTTATAGCTCCTCCTAACAATGATGAGCTTGTGTATTTCTATATTCTAAAATGCACACAAGGGAAGGAAAAGATAGACATTCCACTTAAAGATGCATGGCGAAATGTTTGTGGTTAGAGGATTTTGGTACAAGCAAACTCAAGGAAATCCATATGAGTACATGCTCTTAAGATTGGAGCCTGAAGTCTTCATCGAGTCCCACCTTGTTAGAGCTATCAAGTTTCCAATGGAGCGGGAAGGACGTTGTGTGGATAAAAGTGAATTGTTGCATGCTGATGGGCAGGTGCAGAGCTTTGTACATAGCTAGTTGGTGGTGGCTATAAGTTATGGACACCCTCATAAAGGACTCTTCACTGATGTATTAATAGTAGATACTTCTATAGGGACTTTTGGGAGCTGATGAAAAGTAGTGTGGTTGCAGCAGACACTTGAGAGCAATTGGTGTGGGATGACATGCTTTTCATTACCGTTCTATGTCCTATTTTTATCTTGCCATGAGTGATTTTTTATTTGTTGCAAGTTGTGTGAACATCCATGTCATGGTCTGTGGGCTTCATGGATGTGCAGCTATATGTGGCAATCAAGCAATAAAAAATGTGCTAGAAGGTTATATGCAAATGTGGTGTGTCTAAGGTTGGAATATAGACACTAATAGCCATGGTATAAAGTTTGAAGGGAAGGGTGGAGAGTGGTAAGAACGCAAAGGTGACATGGCTAATTTTGAGAAAAGGAAGTGATGCATGCAAAGATACTACATAAATTAGGAAAGGTGACTTCTGGTCGACGAGCTAGCATGCTACATAAAGGAGGAAGGGAAGCTTCTCGTGAGGGAGCTGGAAGATATGCACATTGACAGCAACCAAGGGGGAGACACCGGGGAGCTTCATGAGCTCGAGAGGAAGGGAGAGGCTATAGGTATGGAGATGATTGTGCAAAGGGAGAGATGGGCAACAAGGGGAGAGCAGAGAGGCCTTTGGCTGGGGGTACGCAACGAAAAGGAAGGTTGATGGGAGAAGGAGCTTGGAGAGGAGGTGGCGACGCTACTGTAGCACTGGGGGTTGTTTATTTTAGAGCTAGGTCGCTAGGAAGGGCACCATCAATAGGAGAAGTGGGGAAGGGCCGTCGTGGATTGATGGTGTGGCGAGCGGCTATGAAGAGAGAGATGACATGAGCTCGTGGTGTAAGGATGGGGGCTACAGGAGGAGGGAGCTTCTGAGATAGAGGGGGATCGCACTGGTGAGTGAGGAGACTCTTCTTGATAGAGCAAGGAGGCTTGTAGTGGAGAGGGAGGGAGTTTGAAAAGACCATAGGAAGGAGCTCCATGAGCAAGGGGGGAGGCGTGTGAACTGAAGGAGGTTCTAGGAAGCAAAAAGTCAAGGGAAGCACGCTGGGAGAAGAAGTAGACAGGGGGATCATGACTGCATGCTGAGAGGGAGGGAGAACAAGGTAGTTGGCTGGCATGGTATGTGGGATGGTGGCTATAGGAGAGTTCAGGGTGATGATGCTTTCCTTCAAGAATTTTGTTCACGGTGGATACTCGGTGGATTTTTTAGCATAGTTTCGATGCAGAGATCAGCCACCACAGTGGAGCAAGTTATAGCAGCCATAGTGGGGGTTATTTTTGGAAACACTATTGGAAGTTCAAAGAGTAAGCTACAAGACCTTACAACAACTTTATGATAGGGTTGTGCATGAGCTTGCAGTGACTTTTGAAAGTAAAGCAGTCCATCATCGTGAGAGATTTCCAAACTAGAGTGGAAGTCCTAGAAACAGCCCTTGATGTTTTTGAGCTTTTAAGCAGCTTCAAGAGATGTTGAGGGAATGAAGGAAGGAACTAGTCCCCTTCAGGAAAAGAGCAAGGAAAGGAGCAAGGAAGGCCAAGCCTACAATCAGGGAGCTCAAAAAGGTGACTTGCTCAAAGCAATGTGGAATCAGCCCCCTGAAGGAAAGGAGTCCTTGAGATGTAATATGAAGGAAAGGAGTCCTTGAGATGTAATCTGAAGGAAAGGAGTCTTTGAGATGTAATCTATGTAATCTGTGTGTAATAATCTATTGCATTATTAATTTTCTCCAGGGTCTACTTGGGCAATGTATCTATTTTAGGATAACACCAAAGTGGTGGTTTTGCTTGTATTATTATGTGGGTCAACGTTTGCTTGGGTACAACCAACCGCTACACCCAAAAATTAAGTGCCACCAGCATGGTGGTTTACTTCTATTATTACAAGGATAATAACTTAATTGCCACTAGCACAGTGGTTGGTCACCAACACGATGATTGGTTGCACACTAGGAATATAATAGCCACTAGCGCAGTGGTTTGCTTCTATTATTATTATTACAAGACAAGATGAATGGCATACAATTCATTCATTTAGGAATTTTGGATTAGTTATGGGATTTCATATTTTTCAATGTAAGTGCAGTTGTTAAGATATATACATATAATAATATATGTATATGTATATATATGCAATATTATAATATCTCCAAAGTGAGTGAAGTGATGTTTTCTCAGCTATGTGACTAGATAGTGTCCTTTGACAGGCCAAGGACCATAATGCGAGACAAAAGATTTTGATTAAACAACTAATATGAGACTAAAGACTGCGATTAGACAATCAATGTGAGATCAAAGATATCGATTATTAAACAGTCGAATGATGAGAGGTGGACATGTCAGGTTGTATGAAAGAAGAATGAGAAGGCCTGGCTCAATGAACTCTCTCCCTATTTAAGTGCAGTATAGATAAACTAAGAGCCCATTATGAAATCTAGCCCCAAAACTCTATACACCGATCCACCTACTATAAATCTATGGGATACCCAAAAGACTTTGGAATGCTCATGTTCTATCTGAGAACAATGTTGGATGACCTCCTCACAGAAACAGACCCAGAGAAGGGGGAGGAAAATAGCTTACAAGGAGGACATGCTTCACAATTGGATTTATGACTTGGAATTGGCAAAGATGGTGAATATGAATTTCACTAGCTATCATTTTTCCTACTCCTTTAAGGTACTTGTCAAGCTCATGATGTAAGTTTCTTTTGGCAGGACATGATGGCGGCACAAAGTTTTATAGAGCACCAATACCTAAATGAAGATAACCCCGAGCAAAAGGAGGAGCTACTATGGGTGTACAAGTCGACAAAACAAGCAAGCAGGAGGTTGGTGGCCTGAGTATGTAATGAGGTCTGGAATAGTTTATCATACTGGCCTAAAGAGCTCGGAGATTCTTGCTACAGAGAGGTTGATAAGATAGTCAAGGGAGTTTGATATTTCCTTGAGCCATAAAATGTCATTGTATTTTTGAAAAGTAAAAATCTTGCAGGCATTTCTTGGACTTGTGGACTTTCTCAGACTACCATCATCCATGATCTATGGTGCTCATAATACCTGATTTTGTGTCAATCTGCTTCCATGTTAATACCTAAATGTTTTAAGTAGCCCGGTGGTTGAAATTCGACAGTTAAAGATAACCAGTCTAAAGGGGACTATTTTAGTGTAGCATTGTGCAATGAATTTTAGGATAGCATGGCAGTAGTGTAGGATAAGTGGTCACCAGCACGGTGGTTGGTTGCTAACTAGAATATTAACAGCCACCAGTGTGGTGTTTTTCTTCCATTATTACAAGATGAATGAATGTGTGGATTTGTGGATTCAGTATGGGATTTAATTAAACCAAGACAATGGTTGTTTGGGATATACTAAAAACAAGCATGGGATTTATTGTTTGGGATTTACAAAAACAATTTAATAAAACTAGCGCAGTGCTTGTTTGGGATATACTAAAAACAAGCATGGGATTTGTCATTTGGGAACAAGTGTGGTGGTTAGTTTGGGATTTACTAAAAGAAACATAGTCTCAAATACATTTTCCATTTTCTAGGATCAGTGGAATATTATTTCCTTACAATGAGACTACATTAATACCAACAATGATCAATGTTTTAAGATGACCATGCAGTAGTCCCACTAGTTTGGATTCCAAATTTTCAATCCATTTTGGTTTTCAACAAATCAAAAAGAACTTATGGAGCGTGCCCTCAAATGGGTGCACATCGCTTTAGCACAGCATGGTCTATTGGTCCATGCCTAATGTTCTCAATGCTCATTTATGTGTGTCCTTGGGTTGAGGAGAATCTCACGTAGTGAACTTTTGAATATTACTTGGTTGCATGATGTACATAACAAAATTTTGATATTTTTAAATAAATTGCTATATCCTATAGTCCTCTGGATGCATGTTTCACATGCAACATAGAACTTGTAATGCTTTAATGGTCTCGTTCCAAATCCTTATTCCATAATCTTTTGGTCTCATGTTCAATTTGGAATGTGTACTATGACTTGAAGACAAATTTTGCCGAATTCCATTGAGCAATGCATAAGTTATGGGTCATGCAAGATACCTATATACAGAAAATTCTGTGAACCTCACCAAAAATGGCTACACCCAAGCAAACAATGACCCTGTACCAAATATTGTAAACACTTTATTTTGCAAAAAGCAGTTCTATTGTAGTCCTCATACCCATCGGGGTTGTTAACAATATGTTGTATTCAAGACAAATTTATGTGTAAGCACTCCTTCTTAAAGGAAACCATTTTTGTCTTGTCAAAATATAATTTTTTTAGTATATGGTTTTTCAGAATATGTAATCATCCTTATCAAAATATGGTTTTTGTCAGTATTTTCATCTGAAAGTATGAAATCTTACAGATTCTAATATTACTTCCAAATTCCACACACAAGGCATGACATATAGCACGACGATGCACATAATATAAAAGATTTAAAAGTGACATCATAATTTTAGGCTTTTAAATATGAAATGACATCCTTTGTAATCAGAAATCCTTTGCGAGATATGTGGGGTGATGTGGAGAGAGGGCGGGAGAAGCGGCAATGAGTGGCCATGCAGAAAAGCTTTAAATGTTGGGTTTACATTTCAAATGGCATGTTGTCCATGACATCTTCATCCATTTTTAAAGATATTTTGTATATTTGTGTGTCCCTGTCCATAATCTGCATAGGAATTTTAATGCTTTGCACTGGATGTAAGTACATTAGGACCTCATGTTTATGTATGAGAAGGTGCTAACTATAGTCACCAATTTTTTCATAGTACAATCCCTTGACCACATGGGAATTTGCTGCAATAGTGCCACCCCATCTGTCTTTAGTTTTGTTAATGATTTGACTCTTTACTTTGGTGCATTTAATAGCATAGAAGTCAACACCTTCTTCATTTTCTAGCTCTGAATTCATAGCAAAATTGTTATCCACACAAAAAGCATCGCTCAAGCTGTCAAAAGGTTCATTCATATACAATGATCTTCTCTACTTCGTCATCCTCACTTTCATCTACAATGGGTATGATTGTGTGATAGATCCATGTCTTCACATATGATTTGCTGATGCATGTGTTGTAGTTACCTTGCATGTAAGCATTGCAATAGCATGATAGGCTTCTTACTCTTAATGCCTTGCCATCCTCTTTTGAAAACCCTTGAACATTGTGCAAGGAGCGAGTCTTCTGAATGGCTTTATAATCCCATTTGTTGTCTCTACAGACCTCGCCATCTTTGATCTCCCAAAACACCCTTGCACCATGGGACAAGTTAGCTCTCAAGAAGGCCACAACATCTGCATCACATTGTAATTTTGTCCCATTTATCTTTAGTTGCTCATCTATTAAATCTCTCTTCACTACTGCACCCGCCTCATCAAGCTCACCCTTACCATGTCCGAAAGCAAAGAAATTGATCTTTATGTTTGTGAGTCCTACAAATCTGACAACAAAGTAAAATGACCTTTTAGCCTTGAACTAGGAGGCAGCACCATCATACCAAACTAGTGCTCTGATAATAAGAGTTCTTGCCCCTGTAGCCATCCATAATGCAACATAAAGCAATGTTGAACAAAAAGAATATCATGCACTCTATCATTTGAGATGAAGAAATGCAAGGTCTTCTACACATCTACTCCATGCCAAGTATATGTGATGTGACAAGAAACTAGTCATGTATCCAACTTGCAGATACCTACTTTGTAGCCATCTTGTTCATAGGTGGCTAGTTTGTAGCTATCTAACTAGTATGCTACATGATAGTATGCAGTTACCTAGTTTGCACTATTTGCCCTTGAGGGGTCCCGTTTCATGTTGATATGGTCCTTGAGGGGTCCCCTTTAGCGGCAAGTGTTGTATCGACATGCCATATATGTCCAATGCATGTCTATATGGCCCTTTCCCCTAGAGGGGACCCCTCAAGGGCCAAATCAACAATTGCACCACTCTATATGGGAACTTGTTGACAGGTCCAGCTACCCAACTAGTATTCAGCATAGCAGTAGGCAATTCACTAGTTTCCACTTGGCTTGTTTGAAGCTAGCTAGTTTGAAGTGAGCTAGTTTGCAGCAAGGTAGTATGCACCAATCTAGCATGGAACCCTAAACCATATCTAACGATGATCAGATATAGAAAGGAATGCGTATCAACATGCATTAGATTAAGACACCAACATGTAAACTTGGAGATACCTACTTTGCAGCCATCTTGTTCATAGGTGGCTAGTTTGCAGCTATCCAACTAATATGCAGCATGGGAGTATGCAGTTAGCTAGTTTGCACCATTTGCCCTTGAGGGGTCCCCTTTCAAGTTGATTTGGCCCTTAAGGGGTCTCCTTTAGGGGCAAGGGCCATGTCGACATGCCATATATGTCTAATGCATGTTAATATGGTCCTTGCCCCTAAAGGGGACTGCTCAAGGGCCTTTTCAACAATTAGGTAGTTTGAAGCTAGCTAGTTTGCAACAAGTAGCTAGCTAGTTTAGACCTAGTTTACAGTTAAGTAATTCATTAGCTACCTAGTTTGGACCCCTCAAGGGCCTTTTCAACAATTAGGTAGTTTGAAGCTAGCTAGTTTGGACCTAGTTTGCAGTTAGGTAATTCAAAGCTAGCTAACGACATACTAGTTTGGACTTAGTTTGCGGTTAGGTAGTTTGAGCTAGCTAACAACATACTAGTTTGGATTAGTTTGCTAGTGCCTAGATAGGTAGTTTGGAGCTAGCTAGTTTGGATCTAGCTAAATTCATACTAGTTTAGACTTAGTTTGCAGTTAGCTAGTGTAATTTGGAGCTAGCTAGTTTGCATATAGCTAGTTTGAGGGTACATAGTTTGGATCCAGCTACTTGGACAAACCTAGTTTGCAAATAGTTACTTTACATTTGCATCCAGCTAGTTTGCAAGCTAGTTTAGCTACTTTGCATTCGCATGCAGCTAGTTTAGCTAGTTTGCTAGCTAGTTAGGGGATATCTAGTTAGCAGGTGCCTAGTTTGGAGATTCCTAGTTTGTAGATGGCTAGTTTGTAGCCGGCTAGGTTGTACATAACTAGCTATTGGCAACCTATATTGCAAAGACCTGTGCAAGAGAAAGCTAGTTTACAGATAGCTAGTTTGTAGCAACCTAGTTTGTGGTTTAAAGCTACCTATTTTGGAAGCTACTTTGTGGCTACCTAGAATTGTGAAAGCTACTTTGAAGCTATCTAGATTGCAGAGACCTAGCTTGTATACTACTATGAAACAACCTAGTTTCAAGAAAGATAGTTAGTAGCTAGTAAATATGAGGACTTTGCAGTTAGCTATTATGCAACTCATAATCCATGTAAGTACTATGTAGCAAGCTAGTACGTAGTCTACAATTTGAAATAGTAGATAAGATAGTGCCAAGATGATAGGCATGAAGACTAAACCTGAGGTATTTCAAGGAGATGTACTGGATTTTTCACATATGATTTTGTTGTCACTGTTTTACCCAAGTGCAAGTTCCGAGGGTGTTGGTCACGTAGAGTCAAGTCATTGCTCGTTGTAGCATAGGTGTTCACAAGTGTAGCATAGGTCCTCGGGTTGTGTTTCAGTGAGAGGTGTAAGCATATCTCATGCACGCATGAATGAGAAAGAGGGCTCGATCATAACAATTAATGGAGGCTCTCACCTCCATGAGAGTTCAAGGGTTTTTGCGGTTCAAAAGGGGGATAGGATTGAGAGAGATAACTAGGAGTTCCAAGGTTCAGAGTGGGTTGCAGGGTTTAGGAGGAGTCCAAGGTTGAGGAGTGGAGAGCTGATAGTGTAAGAGAGAATGGATGCAATGGAGATCGATCACATGAACACAATAGTGAGCTTGAACATTGAACTCCAAAGAGTGGGAGCTTCATTCCATTGAGAGATATTTATAAATGTTGGTCTCTACACAATCCATAGGTACCTCCGTGGTGGGACCTCTTTTGTAGGAGACCTTTTGGACAGGAGTCCCTCCACTTTTGGGGGGGACCTTTTGGGTCTCTACACAAAGTGGAGGGACCTTTTGGGTCTCTACACAAAGTGGAGGGACCTTAGAAAGTGTAGGCTTTTAGTCTCTCTCTCTCTATAGATTTAGTCTTTCTCTCTCTAGATCCTGATTTTGCAAGTATAATTGGATCTTTTCTAGAGAGGATTTTGTCTATCCTCATCCTTTAAGATTTATCATACCATCTTTCAAGCTCAAGATATTACAAGCAGAGCTTTGCCACCGCTACTCTACACACACAATGCTCTCATAGTTGTTGTCATAGACTGCACTTGACCCTTGTTGCCACAGGGTTAACAACTCCCATAGACCGATTTGATTACCCATCCTTGGGTTATGGTTGGGTCTACAAATAATGTTGTGCTATGGTTATCTTTACCCAATGAGTGCCTATAGGATTGCCAAGTCATTGTCATTCTCTGGAATCTGTTCAGATTGTTGCCCATCCATGCTATCCACATTGAGAGTAGGTGGAGGGTCTAATTCCCATTCTAATGATAATATCAATGTTTCAAAGTCCTCTATATCTTGTGTTGAGAGGGGTGTAGAGTCATCCTCTTTCTCTATCGCAAACCCAATTATTATGGCCAATAGATGGGCAATGTAGCATTTGCCATTATGCGTAGTGGATACATAATTGGTTAGCAGCAGCAAGGATATGTGTTGAGCCTAGTCTTGTAGTTTTGCTCTACCAAGGAGTGTAAGATATATAGTTTTTCTCTCTTGTATGATTGAAAATGTTAGCCAAAAACTTAGCTGCCTCTTTGCATATGAAATCCAGAATCATATCATGGCGTATTCCCCCGCTTTGTGACTTTGTGTTAGGTGGGAATAAATCCTAAATTTCAGAGAATCTTGCATCCAAATGTTTCTTTGGATATTCTTCTTGTGGCTCTGGAAATGAGAAAATTCCTGCATAGTCGATCTATTGAGGTAGATCTATAAGGGCTTTTCTTTATATGTTACTATGCCATACTTATCTTTCTCCAACTCTCTGCTTTTATATGATGTTATGAATTGACAAATGTATTCTGTCATAGCAGGTGTTGGTAAGAACGATTTTAGCTTCTACCTAGTCCCTTTGGCTGCAAGAAGTTGTAAGCATCAGGTGACATGGTGAACGTTAAGACTCATGGCCATACAAGTTGTATTGTTCCATCTATTGCTAGTTCTTTGTTGGTCTAGTCATCAAGGTGTTCCGCACTTGCATCCTGCATAGTCAATTGCTCTGCCTCAATTTCTCTTGCCTCTAGGATTCTTTGGTTCTGTGGCATTTCTTATTGGCATGTTGCATTTATTTGCTCATCAGTATCACTATCTAAGACCACTAGCCTTGGTCATTTCTTCAAGTTGGTGATTTGAAAAGGGCTGTTGAGGTTGAGGCTTGGGCCGTTTGGCATGGTGTCGCTTTGTCGATGGCATTGTAGGCCTTTTTCCCATCTTATTGGATTGTCTTCACCCTAGCATTGCACACATGAATCAGGTCCCAGTTTAACAGTTGCCAATATAGTGCCATGTGCTAAGAGTGCATGTTTCTTTTGTGAGTGGCTAATGCATTTTACTCTTTTTGATGAGGGTGCCATGTGTGTGGATCAAAACGAGTATCTCTTGGGGATTTTATTTGTGCAATAATTTATTTGTGGTGCTCAAAACGTGTGGCTGCACTATGCATGACTAGTGAGGTGGGCATTCCTCCTATATGCTTAATTTGCTAAGGGAATCATAAGGCAGCTAGGACACCTATGAGCCTTAGGTTGAAATCGATTGAAACTACCTATGTGCGAAGGCGTACATATGCTAGTCCTAACTATGGAAGACTTGGGGCTCCCAAATCTTCATTATTGTTAGGAATGGCTTGCATGTTGATGTAGTAGCGCTTCAGTCGGCTCCCATTTATTGTTTTTGTGAACTAGACTCCATCCAGTGTTCTAGCAGCACATCTCCGATGGGATTCATTTTTTCGACTCTATAAGGTCCTTGACCTAGAAATTTGAGCTTGCCCTTATGGATTTTGGTATTGTACAGCAGAACCAAGTCACCTTCCTTGATGTCTTTGTCTTTGAGGTTTCTATCAAACCATTCCTTCCTTCTTCATTTTTCTATTGTCATGGCATGGTAGGCAACTAATCTAGTCTCTGTATGCTTCTCTAATTGGTAGAGTCTTCCTTTTAGCGATGCATGATCTCCCATACATTCTTGTACTGCTATGTGTAGACTAGGTATTACAAATTCTAGTGGGACCACAGCTTCAAGGCCATACACTAATTGAAAAGGTGTATTTCATGTACTGACCTTGAGTGTGGTTTTGTATGCCCATAAGGCTGCATTTAGTTTCTTTGCCCAATCAGAACGCTTTGGTTCTACTACCTTGGTGAGGAAAATACATAAAATTTTGTTGGTGGATTCGGCTTGTCCATTCCCTTGGGGGTGGTAAGGTGTGCTCTTTCTATGGATCACCATAAAGCTAGACAAGAGTTCTTGGATGACCTCATTGACAAAATGTGTGCCTCTATCTGACACAATTTCAATGGGACATCCAAATTGAGTGATTACATTCTCGTTCAAGAACCTTGTTGTGCTTCTGGCATTTGCCTTTCGAACTGCTTTAGCTTCAGCCCATTTGGTAAAGTAATCAGTGGCCATAATGATGTAGCATGCATGTGTTCCCTTTGCTCTACTGCTGGATGGGACCCACAAAATCAATCCCCCATTTTTCAAAGGGTTTTTGTGCAACAACTATTGTTAGGGAATTGAATTCTTTGTGTTGTGGTTTAGAAGCTCGTTGGCATACATCACAGCTTTTGACATATTCATAGGCATTTGACCAAAGTGTTGGCCACCAGTATCCTGTGAAAAGGACTTTTCTTGTTGTTGCTTCCCCTTGGAAATGTCCACTTGCAATGCCTTTGTGTGCTTCATTGAGGATTGGCATGATCTCATGTGGCATCACACATCTCCTTAAAACCTTGTCCTTTCCCATCTTGTATAGTTGTCCTGCAATGAGTTGATATGGTGCAGCTTTTAGAATTAGTTTCTGAGCATCCACTGCTTTCATTTCAGGAGGTGGTCTTCTTGCCATTAAGTGCCCAATGATGTTTGCACACATCAAGCATAGCATCTATTTGAAATAATGTGGCATCTGGTAGGACATCTTCTATTCCTTCCAGCTCTTCTCCTATCCTCAATCGTGACATGTGATCAGCAATGAAATGTTAAGCTCCTTTTCTCACCATGATTTTGAAATTGAATTCTTGTAGCAGTAGAAGCCATCGAGTGATCCAGCCTATGATACAAGGCCGATTCACAAGATATAATAAGGCTTGATGATCTATGTAGAAGATAAAGTGAGTAGCCAATAGATAGTGCCAAAATTTCTTCATGTTGTAGATCATTGCCAAGGCTTCTCTTTCTGTTGTGGTCTAATTCACCTCTGCATCATTTAGTTGTCTGCTTGCAAAGTATACTAGGTAGTCTTTGTTGTGTTTGCCAGGTCGACATAACACACTCCCTACTGCATAATTGGAACCATCAATATGTACATGAAATTCTATGTCCCAATTTGGTGCCATTAGAACAGGGGTTGTGATCAATCTCCACGTGAGGGTTTTGAATGCTTGTTCGCATTCATCTGTCCAGATGAAGTTGACTAGGAGCTTATATAGGGGCCTTGCAATCATGGAATACCTCAGTATGAATCTTCTATAGTATTTGGCATGTCCCATGAAGACTTGGATTCCTGGCATTTAGTAGGGGGGGAAGCTCCATGATGATCTTTATTTTGTACATGTCAATTGCAAACCCCTGTCGAGAGACTATGTGTCCCAAGACTACTCCGTGTGTGACCAAGAATTGGCATTTTAGAGGATTCAAAGAGATTCCATACTCCCTGCATTTTTTAAGGACTTCTTCAAGGCATTTCAAGTGATCCTTTTTTTTTTAGTGTATGCACAAGTCATTGAGGAAGACTTGTAGGAACTTGTAGAGAAAGTCCTCAAAGGTGGTGTACATTACCCTTTGAAAAGTAGATGGGGCATTGCATAAGCCGAATGGCATGACTTTGTATGAAAAAATGCCCCATTCTATGGCAAACGCTATCTTTTCCTGATCTTGAGGTGCAATTTGTATTGGTTGTACCTGCTGAACCCATCCAAGAACCTATACACTTTAGATCCTGCTACCCTTTCTAAACTTGTTTCAGTCAATGGTAGGGGATAATGATCTCTGATTGTTGCTGCATTGACGTTCTTGAGATTCACACATATTCTGGGCTTCTTGTTTTTCTTAGGAACAATCACAATTGGAGACACCCAATCGGTAAGCTTGATTCCTATATTCCATTAGCAATGCTTTCAATTCTTTTTCTTCTTCTAGAGTGAGCTGTTCACTGATGTATACAGGCTTTTCTTCTTCATCATCCAAGGCAAGATTCAATTTCCTTGTCTTGGCTGATCCTTCATAAACTAGGGTATCCTCAATATTCTCTATTTCTTTAAGCTCTAATTCCCTGGCTGGCCTAGGCATTGTGATTTTTGCTTCTCCTCTAGTATAGTTTTTGAAGTAATCGGTAACTTCCCTTAGGCCCTCATGGCACTTTGAGGTGCTTGCTTGGCTGCTAGCTCCACTTAAAGATATTTGGTCCAATTCACCTGTGTTCCCTTGTTCTTCTTTTTTGTTTACTACTCATCATTTCACTCTTCATTCTCACATTGGGTTTGAACTTTCTAAGCTTTTTGCTTTGTGAGACCACAGTGATGGACTTTCAATAGGAGTCGCACTCCCAAGGAGTGGTTCTTCAGCCATACAAACACCTTCAAGCCCTTTAGGATCCCATTTAAAATTTGGGGACTCAGGTGCTTTTGTGGGCTTAGTTAAGTACAATTCAACCACTCTGGTCTGCATTCTTTCGAGTTGGTTGAAGTGCTCTATCTTGGCCTTTTGGCACTGGACACCCTCCTTTTTTTTTCTGGACCAATTGCTATTGGATTGTGCTAGAGGGTCGGTCTTGGGGTATTCAATGGCCATGAGTGCCTATAGGATTTCCAAGTCCTTGTCAAATACTTGGCCTTCCAAGGTTGCATTATCAACTTCTATTTCTATATCCCACTCTATGTCAGTACCATAGCCTTCTATTATGGACTCTTCAGGGTCATTGTCCCATTTAACGCTTGTCATGAAGACTGGCATTTCCACTACTTCTAATTCATCGTCCCAGAGTGGTGCTTCTAGTTGTATCATTTTGGCATCCACATCTGGCAACATTAGGTGTGTTGTTTTACAATTATCTATTGTAGCCAACGTCTATATCCAATTATTGATGTCACTTTGTGTATCCCCTTCTATGGGCTTTAGTACATTGCTAGGTACAGGGGATGCATGACTGGTGGCTGTAGTGGAAGAAGTGTCTTCAACATTTCTAGGAATAGTGGGTTTGATTTCCCCTATTCCCAGATTTACCTTGATACCGGTTTCTCTGTTTTGGATAGTGATTCTATTAGTGCCCCAATTATGGAGTACCGACACTTCCCGAAGGCATGGTCTTCCCAACAATATCTGGTATGTTGTCACTCCCTTGGGAAGATCCAAGATAGTAAACTAGAGCATGAACCTTACTCCAGCAATTTTTATTGATGCATTGTCAATGATACCCAATGGTTTCATTTTCATGTGGTTAGCTAGGCGGATGTTAAATGTGTCCTTCTGCATTGGAGGTAGGCCCCATTCTTCATATAGCTCTCTTGCCAGAATGTTTACTCTGGCTTCGCTGTCTTCTATTGCTGGGTATTGACCAAAGGCTTTATGCTCCAGTGGGATGGTTACATTTTTAATGTCATCCCTAGCACTGAATTTTACTACAATTACCTTTTCCTCTTCTTTAGGTGGGGGGCGTATTGTGAAGATTCGATACATCCCTTGAAACTCTCCCACATTGTAGGGAAATTTCTTAGTAAGGTCCCAATTGGCATTGTGACAGGGCAGCTTATCAAGCTTGCTAGTGCGGTGCCATCTAATTGGGGATGTTTTGCATGTTGCTCTATTACCTGTGGAAGTTGTTGGGATCAATCATTGTGTCAATGCTGGGTGCTAATGGTGCTCTGACCTCTATTGTTTTGCCATCCTATCTGTCTCAAATTTTTATTGTTCTTGTTGAACCCATTGCTTCAAGGCTTGGTAGCGAGTCTTTTTAGTTTCAACATTGGGGTATGATTCCTTGGCTCCTTGGGTGGCACCCTTCGTAGATGTGCTAGGCATGGTCTCACTATGTTGTGGGATTGGCATGGCTTGCTTTGCTAGAGGGCTCTTTGCTTTTTGAGCAAAAAGGAGTTTTTGCCATGCCGCTTCTTTTTGTTGTCTTGTTATGATCAAGACTGGTTGTGATGCCACACTGTGATTTTCCACACTTATCATCCCTACGGGTACATCATGTTTTACTTCTGTGGTTGGTTGAGGCGTTGTTCTTAGTGGGCAATCCATGCAAGCATGCCCAACTCCGCATTCCCTGCACACATGTTGGAATGAAGTGGGGTTACCCTTGTGTGGGCATTCTGCTATGAGGTGGTTTTCTCCACAACCAAAACACTTGATGGGTGTTCAATATTGGTAGGCCTTACTTGATTAGCATACACCGGGATGAGTCCTTCGGCACCATCCCTGTAGTACATAGGGCATTCTGTTTCATACTCATAATGAGGTTCTAGCTCTTCAGGTTGGAGTTGTTGCAACCGAACTACTAGTGGGAGCCTGTGGGTATTGTAGAGGATAGGGATTCCTCATTAGTTGAGGCACTTGTGTTCTCACTGGGAGTGGGTTGAGACGTGGCACTTGTGCATTAGGTGCTAGTGCCCGTTGTTTGTACACTAGGATTGGTGGCTATTGGTATTGTTGGGGCCGGGGTTGTGCTACCCTCATATTGTAGAAACAAGTATTTACATCATGTCCTACAACATTGCAAATGGGACACCATAACCATGGGGGCTGAGCCACTTCTGGTGGGTTTGGTCTATTCCTTAAGATTGGGAATTCATTGGTTGTATGGTTTGCCATACAATAGTGTGGGCACCAAAGATTTTCTCTCCATGGGTACTGTGGTGGCTAAGAGACACGCAACTTTTGCTCGATGGCCTACAACATTTCATCTTTGACTCTTAGGGCCATGGCTTCCACTCTGTCCTCAGTGGTGCGATCTTTGTTGGAAGTGATGCCCTTCTTTGAAGATTTCTTGTCATGTTGACTTGACTTATAGCCATCACTGTCACTCAAAATCTGTCATGCCGTCCTCAATGTCAATTGCAGCTTCATGAGTGTCGCTGACATTCTTCCTAAGTATGTTCTAACCTTTTCTTTCTTGCACATATCTATATTGCATAGTTGTAATGTGGGGTCATCTTGTAGCCTTTCTATTTGGAATCTTCTTATGAACTGCTCAGATAGCAGTGCCCATGTGGCTCTTTCCTCTACAAGAAGGTCGAGGCACCATTTTGAAGCCTCATCGATTAGGGCCATCAGGAACCAAGCGGCTTTGGTTTCATTTTGATTGGTCGCCTCCAGCACAACTTGCTGCGTCAAAGAGTTCAAGGAACCTGGTGGAGTCCCCTTGTCCATTGTACTTTGGAATTTCTAATTTACCAAAGTGTCATCTGCCATTGTTGTTGTTGTTGTAGTTGCATTGTTCTCCAAGGGGATCTGCAGGATCCAGATTATCTTTAACTATTTATTCTTCAATTGTTAGGTCCTCAATATTGCTTGTCGATGGTGAGAGGTTGAATTCTTGAAGAGCGTCAACTCTCGAGGGTGTTAAGAGAGTGGGAGAGAAGGAAGGAGTCTCACTTGCAGCTTTCTCACATACACAATGGGGGAATATACACAAAGGTGGAGGCTAAAAAATAGTTTTCCTCTTCTTAGTTGTGAAAGCCAAAAGAACTCTTCTAGTACAAAAGAATAGGTGAACCCTATATGTGGGTCTCAAACCAAACTCAGCTACCTAAGGTGGCATACTAACCGAGCCACTAACTAGAGTACATAAAGATAGCTGTCATCTAGCTATTAAGTAAAACTTAGGTTAGGTTAGTTGACAATCGATTAGGTTAGTTGACCATAGGTTAGATTAGTTGACTCTAGGTTAGGTTAGCTTGGGGTTAGATTAACATTAACTGTTGATCAGTTAGTAACTAACTATAGTTAGTTGGACTAACTATAGTCACACTAACTTATATAGTTAGATTAACTAGGTTAGGTTAAGGACCAGTTACATTAATTGAGTCCCAAATAACTAGTAGTTAGCTCACAACCCTAGTTAGGCCAAAGGTCTAGGACCATTCACACTTGGACCTAAAGACCAAAGGGCCCCTGAATTCCCCTAACTTTGAGGGTCCATAACTTGCTTATTTGGACCCGAATTGGACCCAGATTGGACCACAAATTCACACACAGAACCATTATGCTACGAGAACTTTTTCTAGCCAATCCCATGCCATTTAGGAATCCATAAAACACGTCAAATTGTGCCCCCGTGTGGGCCCCTTTTTCACACTATTTCGCCAATAAGATTCCACCATGACCTCCGATTGACAAATTGTCTGCACCGGCACATTTTCAACACGAGGGTCCCTACTACACTAATGCATCTCTCACCCCCCTAACAATTTCTACTCCTTCTTTGGGAGCCCGTATCTTGGCCATTTGAAGACCATATCGCACCTAGTCTAACGCCAAGATTCACTCACGCAATGTCCGATCTCAAATGCTAATTTTCAAATCTTTTTACCATCATTTTCAATCTCGGTAGTCGCCAGTATGTAGGCACTTATTTTGACTCGTCGATTGCATATTTTTAGCCAATATCGGGCTATAAAGATCAATTGCGAATTTCAATGTCAAAGGCACTCACTTAAAGGATACACTTAAGCATTGTGTATGCACCTCAGAACTAGATGAAGACTATCACCTGGATACTTTCGCGAGCTTTCTTCCACCCTCTGTTGAGATGTCAAGCTCCACTCGTGATATGCCATGGTGACCATTGTGCATTTATGTCACCAACTTGTTAGCTGCAAATGCGGTTGGTACACCGCCTATGAATAATAGTTGGATGATAGCTATCTTTATGTACTCTAGTTAGTGGCTCAGTTAGTATGCCACCTTAGGTAGTTGAGTTTGGTTTGAGACCCATATATAGGGTTCACCTATTCTTTTATACTAGAAGAGTTCTTTTGGCTTTCACAACTATGAAGAGGAAAACTATTTTCTAGCCTCCACCTTTGTGTATATTCCCCCATTGTGTATGTGAGAAAGCTACAAGTGAGACTCCTTCCTTCTCTACCGCTCTCTTCACATGGTATCAGAGCTTGGTTTGTGATAAGGAGCTCAAGGAAGCAAACTAAGTTCGCAGTGTCCTAGTAAGAGGATCAATGTTGCTTTCCTTTTTTTTTGAGTTTGGGAGCAAATCTCTGCAGGTAGCACAGCCGGAAAGTACAAGAGTACACTGTCTTATATTGGGACGCCCTTCACGGTGTGGCGAGAGGGCAGTATATGCTACTTCGAGGTCATTTCGGGGCCCATTTTGGTGGCGGAAATTTTCCGCAGGCACTCAGGAAAGTGCCCTGTTTTTACTGTGTGCGACCACTGTTCTGCAGGTCAGTGAAAAGTTATCGCAAAAATTACATCGTATGCTTGTGTGCAGAGATATTGGGAGTGACAGAATCATTCTTATTTCCTGTTGATGCATAATCATCACTAGGAAGTGACTGTGTGGTCAAATACCACTCTCGTAAGTTTTGCAGATTTGCCCTTGTGAGGCAGAAGTTGTGTTTTTTTGCAATGACCGAATATTTTGCAATGTTCTGTAATGGCGTCTGATTCTCTTTCACAGATTGTCACTGAAAATCTTGACAAGAACAACTTCCAAGCATGGAAGTTTAAAATGACAAATTTCGTTAAGGGAAAAGGCTATTGGGAATTCATTACTGGAGCTGAATAAGAACCAGTTATTCCTAATGTTCCCAATCAACAGGAGTTGCAAGCATTTAAAGGCTGGCATGAGAGAACCAAAAAAGTTATGTGATAGCTGTCTATCAGTATTTCAGATTCTATGATTGTGCATATTCAGGATGCAAGCACACCGAAGGAGGCGTGGGATACTTTGACAAAAAAGTATAGCACAAATATGCAAGCCAATAAAATGTAGCTCAAGCAGGAGAGCCATAATGTGCATAGAGAAAATATGAGCATCAATGACTACCACATGAAGGTGAAGAAGATTGCATATGCACTTGCTTCTATTGGGTCGCTAGTGGAAGATGATGATTTAGTTTCTGTGACCTTGAATGGTCTAGGAAAGGATTATGCACAATTTTGGACATCCATTGCTATTCATGAGAATTTTCCTAATTTTGAGGAGTTGATTGCTCTTCTAATTTCTGAAGAATAGAGAAATGGTGGTGCATCTTCTTCAGGAGGAACTTCAAAAGAAGCTATCTTCTACTCAAATGCTCGAAGAGGTAGAGGCAGAGGTAGAGCAGGCCGATTTGGAGGCTGTGGTAGAAATCAGAATATGTAGCAAATTCAAGAAAACCAGTCCTATGGAGGAGGACGTGGTAACATTAGAGGCAGGCGGAGTCAAAGAGGTCATGGTGAATGGCAAAGAGGCCAAAATGCAAACAGTAATGTTGAATGCTACTACTGTGGTAAAATGGGTCATACGGTTAAAGACTGCTATAAAAAGCAAAATGACATCATGATTGGAAAATTGCGGTAAGGCAATTATGCATCCTCTAGTAGACAGGGTGATGATAGAAATGAGAATCTGTTTATGGTGCAGCACATGACCAATTCTATGACAAGTGAAGAAGAAAGCAATGATGTGTGGTATGTTGACTCAGGTGCGTCAAACCACATGGCAAGTCATGCAAAATGGATGTAGGACGCAAGGAAAATGGAAAGACCAGGATTTACAGAGACTCGTGATGAAAGTGCACATCCTATCATGCAAATTGGTAAAATTCCTTTGTCTATGCAGGATGGAAAAAAGAAATACCTATCTGATGTATTTCATGTCCCGAATATCACCAAGAACCTGGTTTCTGTTGGTCAAATGGTTGAGCAGGGCTTGCAGGTCATATTTAATCCTCATGGATGCTTTGTTGAGGATATGAAAAATAAAGGTTGCTTGATAGCGAAAGGGAAGAAGAAGGGTAGGATGTTTACATTGGATGTGGCAGACATGCCTGAATTGAGTGCAGCAATGTTTGCACATGGGACTAGTGTAGTTGCAAATATTGATATCTGGCATAAATGCATTGGTCATGTTAATGTACAGTGACTTAAATTAATGCAAGCCCAAAATATTATTGCAGGATTGCCTAAGTTCAAGGTTGCAGAAATGCATAAGGTATGTGAAGCTTGTCAATTTGGAAAACAGGCAAGGAAACCATTTCCTAGACATGTTCAAGAGAGTAAGAGGCCATTGGAATTAATCCACTCTGATGTGTTATTAGCCGGAAAAGAAATCAGGACCAGAGGCTAGAGGCTAAGCATGGCAACGCTCGAGGGCCATTGAGGAAAGGAGAATGTGAGGGTGAAACATTATCATGGGAGGGGAAAAGGAATTAGAAGGGGAGGGAATGAAGAGGGAGACTTTGACACAAGGGGAAAGGGAGAGGGGGGAAGATAAGCGCGTACATGATGGGAGGAGGAATGTAAACATAGAGACATCAAGGGAAGAGGACCATGCTTTATTTGAAAGGAAGGGAAGGGGGAAATCAAAGTACTAGCTAGGTGGCTTTACAAGAATGAGCGTGTCTCATCAAGGAATAGCCCCCTCCTTTTATAGCCAAGAGAGGGGCTCTCTCCCAAGAAATCCATCCTCCCACATGTATGATGTGTGTGGAAAAGTCTCCCATGTGGGCTAGGCGGTTATGCACTCTCAATTGTGTGCGAAAACCCTTTGCCTCATTTTTTCACATAAATCAAGCCCCATATCTCAAGTCTATGATACTCCCTTGGTCTCTTCCCAATTTTATAATGTGTTCAAACCTCTAGGAGGACAAGTGGAGGGTTGGCACAAGGAATCTTGCCACCTCATCCTACTTTCCCCATTATTTAACTTGCTCTCTTGGACCTTCTATACCTCCCCCACATGGGCCTATCCCATATGGAGGGAATAACCCAATATAATATCCATCTCCACCTATTTTATATTACTTCTCCCATGGACTTTGAGCCATATCTCACTAAATGTAGCCTAGGTGGAGGGGTGGCACATGGAGGAGCCATGCCACCTTACATTTTATAATACTTCCACCATCGATTATGTACAACACACCTTATGGGTCCTCTTACGTGGAAGGGTGGCACATGGTCATGCCCTGCCACCTCAACCCTGGGCCCTATGCACAGCATATTTTATTATACTATTGCCACACATACAAACACACACTCATATTTATGCCTTTTTTCCTTAGACAAATTTATCCATAACAGTTCCCCCCCAAGGCAGGGAATGCACAGCATTTCCATGCCTGGGTCCATCACGCACAAAGAAGGCTTGAGGTAATGCTTGTTGATCACCTTCTTGCCATATGGTTCATTTTCTATCCCACCACAAGATGTGTGACCTAATTGATACCATGAAAGACATTAGCATTGCTTGGAAGTTTTTTGCTAATTTAGATTTTGTGCTTTGTAAACCAAGGACGATATTCAGGGATGGATCAGACATTGCATGCCAATGTGAAATGAATACTTTTAGAATATTCATTAAAAAGGAATGGGGACATGTATGTACTATTGATAATGAAATTGTGGATGAGAATATATTAAAGGTATATATGAAGAAAGGATTAGGACATATCCCTAGGAAACATTTGAGTATTAAGGAGACACTGGATACATTGTTTATGGTTTGGAACCAATTGATTACATTAAGTCCTTTGTTTTCAAAATTGCTTAACCCAATGGAGAGGGACTTTAGATTATATTTCAATGACCATTTGAGGAGACTGACAAATAGAAAGAAACTACACATTGTGGAAAAAGGGGACCCCATGAATACCCCATCTATAATGAAGGAGGTTAGGAGACTTACAAGATCCCTTCTTGTTACTTCCACAGATAAGTCAGCTTCGACTCCAGCACATATATGTAAAAAGTTCATTTTTGATCAAGTAGTACTAAGGGTATCCAGCAGGGACTTCAAGAGAGTGGATAGCCCATACATCTTAGATTGACTGGTTGAAGATATTCAAAACTTTAACTTGAATACTACTGTGGACTCTCATTCATTACTGTATCTCATGGCTACCTTCAAAGCTCACAAGAACATTTTCAGATGGATTACTAATGCACACCTTTGTGTCTCTTCGGAATTGGCTTCATTAATGACTTTCGCACTACAAGCGTGCTTGGATCCCATCATGGAGTCATCCAAGGATCTTCAAGTATGAATTAAATCAGAGGCTGATATTATAGTAAGTGCATTCAGGTTAGTCAGTTCCATTTACAGAGTAAATTTGAATTTACCAAATGAGATTTATACTCAGTTTTCACTGTAGATATTGGAAAGTCTTATGAAAACGTCCCTCTAAAAGGGAAGTACGGACTAAAATAGATTATTTCAGAAATCATTGGAATGGCTTATGGAAGGAAAGGAAAACGTTATCTGAATTTAAACTGGAGGAGGAAAAAAGCTTCATGGAGCAATAGAAGAAGTAAGACCTTGACATCATGGTCAGAACAAGAATGTGTGAAGATCAATATGTGGCTCCTAGAAAATATGCACTTGAGACTAGCAGACCAGGTATTTAAACAAGTCTCAGGTATACCCATGGGATTTTCTTGTTCACCACTATGGTGTAACTTATATTTACATTAAGTTTGAGCGTAACTTTATTGAGAAATTATGGAGACAGAAGGATTGGGGGAGATTATCTAGATTTAAACACCCCTTTAGATATATGGATGATATATTATTAGTCAATGTTGACTCCCCAATGGAGTTCTTCCAATCATAAGAGAAGGATGAAATACACCCGCTTTGGATCTACCCCCTCTAATTCCTAGAAATCAAAGATACTACAGTGGATATACAAATTTGGGATGATGGTAACAAGTTAGGAGTCAAAGCCAACTTCTTGAACATGTCCATTACTATCACCAACAAAAATAATGGAATAGCAATGACAAACAGATTTGATAAAACTAATTCCCTGGATTACCCAGTGTGTAAGTTCATTTGGGCATGTAGTAACCAACCTATATCATTTTCTGAGAAAGTAATCCTTTCCCAAGTAATGCTCGTACTTTACACTGAAAAAGAGAATTTCAATGCCTTTGTACAAATCAAAAAATTGATCGGGAACTTTGAGAAAAATGGGTTCAAGGGAGGAAAATGTAGAAAAGTGATAAGAATATTCCTGCAACAGGAGTTCCCTGGATGCGACTTGGACCTTCAAAAATTATGGAAGTGGTTGGGCATGTACATATCCTAAACCAATATTTCCTCTGAACTTATGATTATAGATTTATTGGGTAGTAGTCTGACCCAATCCATAGTGATGGGCAGTCTACTGCTCTCACTTGGATTGTGTGTTGGACCTGTGGGAATGCGGTAGGTGGGCCTCACACACACGCACACACACACACACACACACTTCCATTAGAGGAAGTGTAAAAAAAAATCTATGTAAGTAAATTAATTGATTCCCCCTTGAGAGGACACCATCTTATGGATATTTGATCTAAGACACTCTAGAAAAGTTATTAGGATGTCTATAAGGAGATGGTATGAGTAGGGTGCACCAAGGGTAAGTTGAAATGGAAGGGAAGTAAATGGAAGGGACTGGAAATAACCCAGCAAGTAACTACTATGGGAACGATTAATTTTGTACAAAGGATAAAAAGGAGGGCTTGTTTATTCAATAGTTTCAGCTGAATATTCCAAGGCCCCAACTGATTGACCAACATGGTGACTGAAAAACGGCACGAAAATAGTTGTTTATGTTACTAAAACATTAGAGGAGATTCGAACCAGGGATTTGATCAGAAGAAGAGGTGGTTATAATGCGGCCGTGAGTAAATTGGAGCATGTATTGCCATGAAACCGTGAAAGGAATAAGGCTCTCACGAACCCCAAAAAACGTAGCATCTAATATAGGAGTTTCAATGATATGATCGAGATGCAAAAGACACTACCTCCAAGAATTCTAAGGGAGGAGCTGAGCGGGAGAGTCTTTTTTTTATAAAAAGAAACTGCCGACTTGTATTGCGGGGGGGGTCAGCCCTGGAAAATAAACTAGACCCTGAGCGGGAGAGTCTTAACGTGAAGAGCTAGTGAACGGCTCTGAAGACCTTCGTTCACGCTACAAGAACACTGAACGAACGTACCCGATACAGGGAACGGAGAATGGATATGGCACAGGTAAGTAATTACCTGGAATTACTCAACACTGTAGGAGGCAGGACGCGACCCGCGAGGTATCTAATAAACCTCTTGCTTTAGAAAACGAGAGTGAGACGCCCCACACTAGAGGGTGCGAGCATAGGAAACTGTAAAACTTGGCATCACGGCACTTTGCCAACCCAGAATATCCAAGATATGAAGAAGACCAGCAGAGCCGGAATGCTAGAAGGGAGAGGAAGCCCCAGGTCAGGAACCTGAGGGTTGATCCCTAAAAGAAGGCTAGAACTTTACGATAGTTTGGCTAGGGAGAGATTCCGTCGAATGCACTATCCTCACGAACTGCGAATGTGAGCAACATACCATATCGTTGCTATTCCTTGAAGTCAAGTTTGTAATGGTTGAGGGTGATGAGTTAGCTCCAGGACAACCAAGAACCTATGGGGTATGGAGAGCTTATAAGATAACGATGGACCGTTGGCTCCACCCTATAGCGATGATATGCCATCCAGTATTACATCCGTGAATCCTTTCTATGCTTCGGAGTCAAGAAACGTTGTGACGGTCTTTGATTTATGACTAAGATTTCAATGAGTAATAGTTTAACGTAAGGGACGCCATGCATGACTTCTGCCATGAGCGTGTATGAAGCCGCATAACGATGTACACAAAGGCACTACCTGTCGTTTGGCTGTAATACAAATTCGGGATTCATTTATACGTAGGAATGGAACTAGGAGATCCCCCTACTGTCATGCGGGTTAAGTTCTGTAAGAGGATTGACGAGATATAAAAAACAGGGAGTTTTCGGAACTCCATAAGCCTCCTTCACTATAGCGAGTTGGGAGGGACGTATCTCGGCCATAGCTTATGAAGTATTATAAGGCGTGATTATTAACATTGACAACCCACTTCAAAAGCGGTCTGAGACACCCAGACCTGCGAGGATGAGTGAGCTAACACTCTGAGCAGTATATTTGAATGTATAAATGGAAGAGGAGGTAGATAATGTGTGTTCTACAAGGAGATATGCCACGGTATATGTGACGACAGTTAACTATCTAGAGATCCCATTAGATGATGCGTTGATTGTATGCAAGTGACTCGACCTTTCTCTCGAAACGCAGTTTAGTATTTTTAGGGGATATGGCCTGTATAGGATAATACCTTCCACTCCAGCGAGGAGATCGACGAGATAATTCTACTGGCATGACGAGGAATGTATTAGCCATCGTCGGCACGTGCATGTAGCTCCAATACTTGCAAAAATGGAATAGACTGCTTTCGAAAACCGCTCGAGAAGTATCCAGGGGAGAAATAGATCTAGTTCATCTTCTTACTTTTTACTTTGAAGAGTAACGCTTTGCAATAATGGAAATAGTAAATTGTTGAGGATAGAGGAAGGGTGTATGGACCTTGGAGACTGAAGTTAACTTTTCGTATGTTGCATTATAATATTGAAATATGAGCTAGACATATATATGTCCTCTCATGGAGGAACAGTAAAAAAGAAGCTTGGGAGACGAATGTTTATATCCCTGATCACGTTTAGAGGGATTTCTTAAAAACAGTACGTAGGAACCACTCTTATTTATAGTATTTGTGATCAGGAATGTTTTTTGCCACTTAATGAAGAGGTGTATGACCATTTATGAATAGGTTTGGGAGCCAAGTGCCATAATATGAGCATACAAGGATCATTCTTGTGCATAATCTTGAATGCCAAGAACTTTTACTGCCATATGCTGAACATTATTATGACCATTTACTGAATGTTTTTCCTACCACTTATTGAATATTTTTATTGCCATTTACTAATTATTTTTGAAGTTCAAGTGCCATGATGAGATTATATGCAAATCAAGTTGGGTGACATGGATAGCAACTGTGTGCTAGCATGGAGGCCTGCAATCCCACATTAAAAGGTCCTTGTTCTAACTTGTCCTTTTTGTGGATGGATACAGGTGAGTTGGCACACTCCTCAATCAGATTTGCAGATGAAGGTTTTTGAAGGTTACATTGGCACACTATCTACTACTGGCGAGATGGATAGATACATCTACATAACTTATAATATTAGTTGTTCTGTTGCATACAAACTTTGGATAGTACTGAGAATTGTGAGAGAAGACCTTCCTATGTGTGGATGTACCATACACATAGATATTTTGAGGAAACTCAGTAATCCCTAGTTATAACCGTTAGTAAATAGTTTTTTTGGGAAGATCATATATATACCCTTGTTCACTTTTTCACCCCAATTGTATGTTTGAGGGCTTTGGAACAAGAGGAATGATGATGTTAGATTTGGAACAACTTAGACCCCCTTTCCAACTTATATATGGTTGCTTATACCACAAAAACTTCATATTTTGCAATGATAATAGACATATTTGTATTTCACTTTGGCTCCTTTGTGTGGAGATTGAGAAGACTTAGGAGTTATGTAAATTTGGAATGTTTCATATGAGTGTAAATATTGGAGTTATGAAGGGATCATTGGAGGTGATCCAATAGTTTGACAAAAGAAAGGGTTGAGGGTTCTTGGAATTAATGAAGTAATGAGATTCTGAATTTTTCAATGGCATTTGATTGAATTATGTAAAAGGAAAGTAGATATGTAGGATGAACTTACATAAGCTCTTTCCCTCTACTTTTCCTCTATATGTTTATATATATTCTTCTCTGACCATGCATATATATATTTCATTCTCCCTGTGCATATACATACATACATACATATAGTTCCTTCTCTTTATTAAACCAATATTTATATAATTTGTTTCCTCGTTTACTTTAATTGTAATACTTTTCTTTGAATTTTCTTTACCTCCCTCTTATTTCTTATTATTTCTTTCTTAGCTCCTCACTTGATTTATCTTTTTGCTTTTTATTTCTCTCATTATTTCTTTTTAGTTCTTAAATTTATATGCTTAATTTCAATATATTTATTAGGCTCTTTGTATAAAGCTCTCTTTTATTTATGTAATTATATAAGGCTCTCTTTTATATATTATTTGTATGTATGTCTTTTCTTACCTTTTCGTCTTTATGTTTCTTAATTTTATGTACAAAATTCAAGCAATTCCCCCCCCCTTTTTTCCCACATACATAATTCCCCTTTTAAGCTATCTTTAATGCTAAATTTATTTAGTAAATTTCATTGATTACTTTATTAAATTACTTGCTTTATTCATTTCTTTATATATATATATATATATATAAAGTAAGCAATAAAATAAAGAAATATATACAAAATTATATATATATGTATGGGTATGTTCTTTTGATTATTCACTTAGGTAAAAAATATATTCTATGAAGCCTCATGCTTCATATGTTGGTTAATGGACTCATTTAAAAAATGTGGACTACAAGTGGACTTAACTTTTCTTCCTTCTCTTTAATCGGGCATAACAAAAAGGTTCTCCACCTTCTATACCAAAAATGTTAATCATGGGTGTGGATTACTCCCCATGGGTGTGGGATAACCCCCTTGTATCTTTTTTAAAGAAAAGAATCTAACTATCTTTTTTATGGATACAGGATCCCCCCTTGTTAATTGTAATTTTTGATGCCTCATCTTTTGTAATTATTGTAGAATCTTGATAGGTGCCTTGATCTATGGCATAAGTTATAACAAGATGGGAATTACATGCATTACCTGTCTTCCCTCACAAAACTGTAATGTTTTAACATATTGTTTTTTCTAGATGGGGGCAGCTAAGTGGACCCTGACCTCGAAGCCTAGACTAC
The DNA here is from genome assembly GCF_047967505.1 of Dipteris shenzhenensis. Lineage (NCBI taxonomy): Eukaryota > Viridiplantae > Streptophyta > Polypodiopsida > Gleicheniales > Dipteridaceae > Dipteris > Dipteris shenzhenensis. The sequence goes on from NC_141601.1 coordinate 21,336,853, forward strand.
CTAACAGATTTGACACTTTTGTACCAATTTTTATCTTACGTATAGCCATATAATATTTTAAAAAAAGTATCCACCCTTATTGGAGCTTTGTGTGCCATGTTGTTCAAAGGTTTTATTTTTTACACACACACACACACACACACACACACACACACACAAGCAAACAAAGAAAAATCACCAACTTGACATAATGAAGAAGGCATAAGGGAGATCTTGGTGGTGCAAAGAGCCACTGTGTCGACAATTGGATGGGAGTCCCTACAATAAAACAACCAAAGAAAGAAACAAAAGATTATGTTTTGTGTGCTTTTATATTCCATGTTGCGCTTCTGCATAGTACTCGGACAGTGGTAGAAGTTGTAAACCAGTTTGAATTGTGTGTGTTCACATGTACTTATACAAAGCAACAGGGATACAATGTTTATTAAAAAAAACCATCAGGCTCATGTTTTGAGTAGCATGCAGGTCTTGGGCAACTTTTCAATTATAAATTCGCAGCTTTATTTTTGTAGAAATGAGGATATGTATTGAAAACCATGTTGGATCATGGCTAAGGAGCAAGATGGGAGTGGAACAACCAAAACAACTCTTGAACTTTATTCATGAGAGAAGGCCAATATATAGGCACTTGATACATACATGAGAGCCAAGCTCCACTAATTTCTCCATTGAATTCTCAATCAGCATCTCTCAATCACACCACACTCCTAGATTCACTCAATCACAACCTACTCCTAACACATCATTAGTCACACCTACACACACACGTGTTCACACACTCACTCATGTGATCACACTCACAACCAGACCTTGTAATCCTTGGTATTGACCCAATACATCAATTCGTCCCATCAAAGCATAGAGCAAGACCTATTAATTTGAGTGGGAAACTTTTAATAAATTAAAGTAATTGGACAATGAAGAGCTCAGAGCTAAAAAAACATTAGCTTCTTATCATCTCGAGATCAAGCATTTCCATTCTAATCCAAGCAACAAATGTTTTGGCATATGAGATGATTGTATTCATCGAGATCAAATTTGCATGCACAACAACTTTTTAGATTAGCAAGATTACCCTCAGATTGGGCGCTCTTAAGCCATGGTCTTGAACCCATATTTAGCTTATAGTCTCGAATGTGCTCAAGAGGATTATCAAGGCTTACATGGTTTCTTTATCTTTGAACATTGCACATGGATAAGGCCTATCTTTGCTCAGATTCACCATTCTCTATTTCATCAAGCCGTCTTGATGCTTGGCCATCAAACATAATGGTAGGCTTGCTGATCTTAGAGGTAGCAATGAGCACATGGGCATTGTCCATATGATCCAAGCTCTTCCTATGTGAAAGAGGTACTCCCTGAAGGTGGCTATTCAACAGCAAATGGCAGATTGTAAAGTAGGCACTAGCAGGCAACACGGTGCACTGCAACCTCCAGCCAAGAAGATGAACTATTCTAAATTTGGTATCCTGATTTCTTTCAAAGGTGGCTATTCAACAAATGGTCGATTGTAAAGCTTGCACTAGCAGGAAGCATCGTGCATCGCAAAATCTAGCCAAGAAGAAGAACTATTCTAAATTTGGTATCCTAATTTCTTCCAAAGGTACAAATATCTCATGCTATTTACCTTAAGAGTTTTAATTTCACAAAAAGGGCAATTTAGGACTTGTACATCTTTAATTAGAGTTTCCAATTACTTCTGGTACTCATTCATTTTGCAATTTTCATTCTGACTCTTCAGATTCTAGCATAATATGGGAGTCTTGGAGATTTCATAACTTAATATGTGGACTTATGATGCCCTACTTAACGTGATGATAAGGAGAAAAAACCATCTCACAGCTCAGCAATTCTATAGCCAAGTTAGAAGCATTCCAACTTGACAATGGCCACAATACCTTTGGTTCTTGGGATGATAGGACTAGGTTTGAAATACTAGGCTTTCATTATGTGTTGTAGAGCATGTTAGATGCGAAACATCATAATGTGTGAAATCCTATGATAGTAATTCTTGTATTGTTTAGTATGATGTGAGAGCATGTTGAAATGACACATAGCCTTTTCGTGCCGAGTTCACACCATGGCTTCAAATGGAGATGGTGTTCTTAAGATTAGGAGATTGCGAGTTGAAATGGGATTCTTAATATGTAGAGGAGCAACGCTAATTAAACGGCCTATCTTGCATGCACTTGGAGATGGATGGGATTCTAGGGAGCTTTGTGGATGGTGGAATTGAAAAGTGCTCGAAGTGGTGGGTAGTCTAGAATTAAATCGCTTAGGTCACGGTGACACGTTTGAGTAATAAAAACATAATTTGCTTCCAAGAATCACCATCAGGGCGTTGTCTTGATAATGGACATCAAGCCTCCTAGGAGCCACCATCTTGATAACGGACATCAAGCCTCTTGCGTCTAAGAGCTCATCTAAGAGAGAACCAACTTTTGCTTGCTAAGCTCATGAATCTACATTGTTGTTCCTCATATGCTCTTAGCCATGTGTTGGCATGGAGTTTGCCCCACACAGTATCGGATGTTAGCAGGTGGCGAGGGGACCAAACCTCAAACTGCACCTATAGAATGAAAGTCACTTTTGTCGTTGGCTTGTAGAAAACGCTTTGTTCTAAGAGCACTCCAAATGGATGACAACTTGCAAGTATGGGCAATGATCCCTGACAATTTGTGGATGATGACTTGCAAGTGTGGGTAGGGATATTTTTAAAGTCCGAGTGCAAGCGTGGAAGCAACTGGTTGGGATCTTTGAGAGTCTTAGGATAAATGTGGGCAGGGATCTCTGAGAGTCTGAGTGCAAGCTTGGAAGCAATTGGATGGGATCTCTAAAGTTCTCTTTCGAATGCTGAGAGTGCATTACCATGTCATGGAAAATCACACACTATTTCTATGGATGGAGAAGTCGAGAAGGGAGAGCAAGCAGCTTGGCGGACTAAATTATTTAGGCTAGACTTTCATGTGGGGCTAAGGTCATGACTTTTGAAATCGGTGAGTCATGTGGAGGAGTGAGAGTGCAAGGAGAGGTTTATCCTTTGCTCGCCATGTGCCAACTTTTCTTTAAGAAAATATAGAAGGGCCATGTCTAAGGGCCTCACACACTTTGCCCCTCTTGGCCATCGCCAATGAGTCCCCTTGCCATATCTCCCCTCATTGCTCTCTGAGAGCACCTCCTCCCTCTCCTCCCCTCATTTTCTCCCTCTCCCTCCTATCGCCCCTCCTCCCACTTAGCCCCTTGCCTCGCCATTGCCTTCCCCTCCCCTCTTTGCTGTATCCTTCCTAGCACCTGCCCGCCCCTTCCTTCCTCTCCCATTGCTTCTCCCTTCTCCTCCTCTTAGCCTCCTCCCCTTTTTCCATCTCGCCTTCCCTCGTGCTCACCTCCTTGCCTCTCGCTCCTAGTTAGCCCCTCCTCGCCTTCCCTCCCATCACCTCCCCCTCCCTCCCACTTAGCCCCTCCCCTCTTTCCCTCCCGCCATCATCTCCCCCTCCCTCCCACTTAGCCCCTCCTCTCCTTTCCACTCAACCCCTCCCTCCCATTCAACCCCCTCCTTGACATGGCCTCCCCTTCTCCTTTTGTCCTACCTTCCCTCCCCTTGCCTGTGGCAGCGTCGTTGATGTTAGGTCATGTTTGTGTAGTCTAGTTAGTTTAGTTTAGTTTAGGTATTGGAGTTAGTTTAACTTCACCTAATATGTTCTAAAAATTAATATTGGAGTTAGCTTAACTTCGTCTAATATGTACTAAAAATTCATGTGAATTTTCAAGTTCTGTAGATTGATTTCTTTTTTTAGCATGTGATTTTTATAAGCATTTTAAAAAAAATGTGGGCATTGGAATCGTGCTCTTCACACTTCATTTTAGAAGTAAGATGAGCCCAAATTGAGCACTGCATTACCGCATTGGAGACTGATTTTTCTCTCTCTACTCAAGCATTTCAGCATTACAAGGATCCCACCCAATCCTATTGTTGCTTTTTTCAGGTTTCTTACTGATTGTGAGCTTGTTGCAAAATTTTTTCATTAGAGATGGGGTACGACTAGAGAGCTTGAGCAATCGTGGGAACGTAGTCGCACCACGGCGGCCCACAAATGCTACTTGAGCAATCTGTAGGGTGAGTGGGAACGGCCTCTTAGAACACATTCCCACGTATAAGCAATGAAGTAGGAGCCTTCCATAGTCGAGGCAACGAAGGAACAAAAGTGTGAAGAGAGAGCCTCCACCTACATCATGTGGTCTTGGAGTAGGAGCAGCTCTATCAGAGTTGTCTCGATCTTCCCATTTGCTCAAATCATGCAAAGGTTCAGGCTACTTTATTGATGTGCGTAAAATCGAGCAAGTTCATGATGGTAGTAGAGGGCAAGTGCTTGAGCCCGTAGATTTTAAGCCTTTCACGTGTGGAAAGGTGGTGGGGATTTTCCGGTTGCTCGTCCAAAAGAGACGGTTAAAAGAATGGGAAATGGAAAATTCAAATGGATACTGAAAAGTAAGGAGAAATGAGAGAATTTGCACGCACAAAACAAAAAAAACAGAGTGAAACAGTTTCATTCTCTCTCACTCTCACTGTTTACTCACGCCATTGTTGATGAACAGGAAGAGTATCTGTAATCCGTTTCGAAACATTGGCATTCGCGGAGCAAGACGTTCGCCAGCTTTCTGGTCCGAGGATGCAGCAGAGAGAATCAGCAAGGATTGATTTATTTGCAGATGATTGGCTCCATCGATGGACAAGTACCGGCTATCTTCCGCCCCTGCAGCAGCGTTTCGACGGGAATGTGAGCGCCTGAAAGTCTTTCAGCTCGTGAATAACAGAGAGCTGCCTAGACGGGAATGTGAGCCCCTGAAAGTCTTTCAGCTCGTGAATAACAGAGAGCAGCTGCCTAGCATTGGAGCACGTGAGTGCCCTCGCGCCTAAAGTTAGGGGGCGACGACAGCCCACCGTTGGAAAAATCATGTGTATTGTCGTCAGTGCAAGAGCGGCATTGGGTCCTTCTTGTAATGCCGCTTCAGCATGTCTTCCCACCACTTCTTCTTCTACAACTCCGTTGCTCCAGCATGTCTCTCGGATTGGCAGAGCTCACTTTGCACCCTGTAATCGATCCACCCAGACGTCCCGCTGGCCATCCTGTGCAGTTGATTCAGCTGGGGAACCTACCAGAGAGAGTTTGGCGGAAATCTCTTCCAAAGAGGGAGGAGGGCTACGTGTGAGTCAGAGTTTCTTGGCGTCACAGGAAGATGTTTTGGGACCCGTTCTTACTCCCGGAACCGATCCAAATTCCATCAGGGAATGGGAGCTGGACTTTTGCTCTCGTCCCATCTTTGATGCACGAGGCAAGAGAATTTGGGAGCTGATAGTCTGTGACAGTAAGCGGAGGCTACAGTTTGCCAAATTTTATCCCAACAATGCAATTAACAGCGTTACTCTGAAGGAGGCGCTAGTTTGCATCATGCAGACGCTAGGACTTCGGAAACCTCAGAAGATCCGTTTTTTCAGGTAGCTCTGCTACCCTTTTGTCTTTCTATGCAGACACCCGGCATACGAGTCAGAGTATTTTTGAGGCAAAAATTAGATTAAGTTTGAGCACAGTACAACCGGCAGTTTCTGTGTAATGTATGAACCACTTCTAAGTCTGGATGTCTGCATTTTTGTTTTACGTTTATGTCCAAATTGGTCTTGCAATTTGAGGTGCATTGCATGCCTTCGACGAGATTTCTTCCTATGTTAGCTTCACTAGTTAATGTATGTGTTGTGCTGTTTTAACTAAGTTTGTTTTTGAGCCATTATAAAAATTATCCATTTTTGGCCAATGTCTGTGCACAGAGAGAGAGAGAGAGAGAGAGAGAGAGAGAGAGAGAGAGAGATCATTTTTGTCTTGCTTGTCGCAGGTCTCAAATGCAGATCATTGTCTCAAAGGCTTGTGCTGACCTTGATATCCAGCCTGTTCCCAGTCGGAGGGTATGCTTATTGGTGATGCTTCATGAGCTAGGCTTCTTTTAATCCCTGATAAACTACCTATTATTTTTGCCTGACTAATTGTATCGAAAATTTTCCTGTTATTGCAGTGCTTTTCATTAATAAGATGGCTGAATGAGCGGTATGAGTCTGTTTATTCTCAACACCTTGGATTCCGAGAGGGTGCAGCACCCCTTCTACAGCTAGAGCAATCGCTGCCTCTTGAACTCTCATGGGAGTCCTAAAATGCAAAAATAGAAGTTCAGAAGAGTGCCCTTGGGTTGTATATATCATGTGATGAAAGTTGCTGCCATGTAGTGCCACTCGCAGAAGAAAATTGTGGTGCACTTAAGAAGACTGAACAAAGTCATGAATGGGATGCCAAATTCATTAACTACTGGCCATCAAGGTCGAATATGAAAATGCTTGCAGTTCATGGCCATTTAGCACACAGGCAGAAACTCTTTTAGCAAAACACCTTTGACGTGAACCAGCAACACGAGTCAGTGTAAGCTGCTATGACTACAGTGCTAGTAGAGGATGTGGATGAGGTTGTAGGCCTGCAACCTTTAGCACAGTTATCAGTAAAGCATTGCGTTTCATTTAATTCTTTTTATATGTTTGCATTTCAATACATCAATGTAGTTCGAGAGTTGGAGCTTTCATCTGTATAATGGGATTTATGATGATACATCGGATTGACAATTTATGGAAGCTAGCATTACACGGGTGTGGAACAAATGCAAGCATGGAATCAAAAGCCGATCAAGAACACTACTATGTGTTAGTACTCGTAATACTAGAGAGTGGGCACAGAGACAGGACATCCCAACAAGAGGAAGGTTCTCAACTGTAGCTGTTCCAAGCAAAAAGACAATAATGAGTATGGTCTCATGATCACCAGCATAGTCACTATCATAGTATCCATGCAACCCTGGATGACTTCCTTTGTATTCTATTCCAAACTCTCTTGTATCTCTGATATACCTCAAGACTCTCTTGGCTACATTCTAGTGAGACTGTCTTTGATTTGTCATAAACTGTGCAAGTGAGCTAACTGCATAACAAATATCTAGCCTGTGATAGTTAGATATATAAGAGGTCTGATGAGTTGCCAATAGTACTTGTCATTGACTATAGGCTTTTCTGGATCTTTGGTAAGTTTCAAACTGTACTCCATGGGAGTGGCTGCAATCTTGCAATCTGCCATATAAAACTTCTTTATGAGATTATCCACATATTTCTATTGGCTCATGAAGGCGCTATTTGAGTTTCTCTAGAACTCAATACCAAGACTTTCATGTTGAATTTTATAAATTAGTCTTGTTTTAACTTGTTGATGAAGCTCTCATTACTTCCTGTCCACAATTAGATCATCTACATAAAAAAGTGCAATAGTAATGTCTTACCCTTGAACTTTGTAGTAGCAGAGAGTATGATCTGCATTAGACTTGATGTATCACAAATCATCAAAATACTTATCAATTCTATTGTACCAACTTCTAGGTGCTTGCTTTAGACCGTGAGACTTTTCCTAAGATGAGAAATTTGATTCTTTTTTCCTTGTTCAACATACCCTACTGGTTGTTTCATGTACACTTCCTCACAAAGAAATGGGTTTGAATCAAGAAGGTGAAAGTGGCTGCAGCTCGGAAAACAGTCAAAGATATACACTTTGGGATTTTCGAGTTTCTTTTTACTCTAGGATCAATTATCAGCCCACATGATGTAAATGCAGACCTTATAATGTGTTACGAAGTCAGCCTTCTAGCAGATTAAAAACTTTCTAGGTTTCTGGCTGCATATGTTTATCCTATGGTCTACAACCACTATTGGGTGTTGATGACATCAGTGGGGATGTCATAGCAGCTAGTCCCTGCTATGCGTGATGGAGTTTATGGTTTTCAACCTTGTAAGTGACTATCATGAGATTGAAACTGCACTATGTTGTGTTTTTAGAGGATGAGTTTGGGCATGTTCCTGGACTCACGGTATATGCATGGTTTGTTTAAATGATTGCGCGATGGGAACTTGTGAAGGACAGCCAAAATTATAAAGACAAGGGACATCAAAAGGACTATGGCTGCGATGAGAGCTTCAAACCTCCATACATTGTGTAAGATGATGACATTGTAGGTGGACATTGCAATAATGACGTTGAACAGCTGTTGCACACATATTTTGGTGTTGCTAGCTACCTTTTCCATCAATATATTTGTGCACAGCAGCAGGAGAAAGAATATTTGCAGGATGATGTAATAGATGCACATCAAGTGCCATTGAGCTCGTCGTAATAAGAAAAGCTTTCGATAAATCTTGTAGCAGCCCATATTGCTGCCCACATGGTTGAGCCTCAGCCTCAGCACCTACCTTCTCCATAGCAGCCCTTCGGGCTGCTTTTTCTGGATCCATGTGTTGCCCATGTGGCAGGTTTGCTTGCTGCTCACATGAAAGCCACTTCTATCCTATTCTTTCCCTCAGTTGAGACCCGATGGTGTGCTTTTCTTCTGTCCATGTGGCCTCTCTCTTATCCCTTTCCATGCTTCTGGTCCTCTCCCTCATGTCCTTCTCTTATGGGGGCTCACAAGTGGGAAGGTGACCCTGAGATACCAACACAATGGACTGAAGACATGCTTTGATAAACACAAAGCATGGCTTTGGTCAATTGTATTGAGCGACCCTAGCTCTATGAGGGACCTTAGCCAAGGCCCCTCTCTATAATTGATCAAAGCCATGCTTTGTGCTTATTGAAACATGTCTTCAGTCCCCTTTGGTTCATTGTTGGATGAGCAACCTTAGTTGAGGCGATGACCCTTAGTATAGTAATTTTGGTAACAAGTTGCTGTAGATGATTAGTGTTATAGGTGGATGTTAAGGCTAGAATCTTGAAAAGAGATCTCTCTGAGATGAAGGAATGTTGAGAGCTGAAGACAAAATCAACTGAACTGTTAAAACTACTAGAACTAGCCTAAAGCACTGGACTAGCCTACAAAGCCATACCAAGGGACTACATCAAGGACTCAATCTAACAAAGCCCCCTCCACGGTATGGGTAGCGTACTATGGAAACATATCAGAGATACTTGGAGCTAATGCCATGGCTGCACATGTTCATTTCAAAGGACATAGGAACTACAACATACTAATTTGGCCGTGTGTGACACAAATATATCAAGCATCCAAGCCTGTTGATAAAGAGTGGCATCAAAGGGCGTAGTAGTGTCATCCAAGAAGACTCCACAGGTGTAGAAACTGGTTTACAACCCTCAAAGTGAAGTCAGTGTAGGAGCTGTCCAATGTACTTGGAATGACTCATCATAACCCCCCTCAACATGAGCAAACTGAATGTCAAGATAGCAATGAAGCTGGCCCAAATCTATCGTTGCAAAAGACTGCCTTAAATCAGCCTTAAAGGCTGTGATGTATTGAGTGGAACGTCTAGTCAAAAGCTTATAATCAACATATAGAATTAAAATCAGCGAGTTGGCATCACGCTTGCGGACATAAGGAGTGCTCTCCTAAAATGGTTTTGAAAACTGGGGCTGATGAGATGAGTATGTGTCTTGGCATACGAAGCCTAGGGCTCCTGCTTCAAACTTTAAAGTGCTTTGTGCAACTGGCATCCTATATGTTTAGAACCTTTGATTTCAAAACTAGGAGGCTGAGTGACATACACCTCCTCATGCAAGTCTTCACGAAGGAAAGACACTTTCATATGCAGCAATGCACTTGCCAATGATGATGGGCTGCAACAGCAATGACACACCTGATGGTAGTAATGTGTGAAGTGGGTGCAAATGTCTCCTCAAAATCAATGCTTTGTTGTTGAGCATCACCTTTTGCAACAAGGTGGGCTTTGTAGCGGTCAACACTGCCTTCAGCTTTCCTCTTGAGTTTATATACCACTTGGTACCAATACGCAAATCACACAGCTCCCAAGTGCCATTGTGTTGAATTCAGTCTAGCTTGGACTTCGTAGCTTCGATCCAATCCTTGCTATTAAAGGCATCCTTGTGACATAGTGGCTCTTCATTGCAAGCTGTAGCAATCAATGCCAGGGCTGCTCTTGTGTGACGAGACAAAGGCTCTGCTTGTTTGCTGTCCTTCAATGTGTCCAGCAGCCATATGGGGACATTTTTATATACAAAGAATATGGGGACTTTTTTGTTGTCATATGCTTAGTTGCAGGAAACGTCCAAAAAAGTTAGGAAATCCCGTTTCCTAATGTTTCCAAAATTGGGGTGTTTTCAAAACTTGGAAACGTTTTGGAAACGCCTAATCTACAAGTGCACCATAAGAAAAGCCAACAAGGGCAGGTATTGACAAGAGATGATGGCAGGTGCTTGCATTGTCATGGTGGGTGCATAGCGAAGGCTTGAGAAGTAACATGTGACAATCTACATGGGTGACGATTAATCCATCAATGCACTATATGAATTCCATCTTAAGGATAATTTGCTCCATGCCCTCCAAGAATCCAATTGCTTGACCATTGATTGGTTGGTGCTCTCCAATTATTGCATTTCTAATAGATTGGAGTCTCAATCCATCCACAATTGGATGGCTTATGCTTTCTACGATTGCTTGGTGACCCTACACTCACCTTGTGTGCACACGTCTAATTGCTAGCTTCTGTACGTGAGCAGAAATATACTTTATTCAGCCTACCCTTGCAGTTTCCTACTAATTCAAATGCCATTTCAGAAACGTTTCAAACTACCACGTTTCCTGCATGGAAACATTTCGTGCAACTTTGGTCCTATGACAGCCCTCTCTTCGGTCACTGCTTGATTTGTAGTAGCCTGATCAATGTGAGGGCTTTCAGGATGGATATCAGATTTTGTTTGTGGCTGTAAATCACCTACTACTGGCTGAGTTGGAGCTTCCACGGACTAATCAAAGTTTGAAGCAGACTCAACAATGGCAGCTATGTATCAACAAAGACACAGAAGCAACAATAGTTGGCTGTTTTGACAATCCAACAACGGCATACCAGAAATCTCAGCAAAGGCAACATAGATCCAGTCGAATGATCTCCTTCATCTCTCTTGCATCGATAGGCATATGGCTGAGGCACCAAGGTGTATGTAAAGGTGGATAGTATTGAGAAACCCATGTCTCTGAAATATTGTATGAAACATCTCCTGTCCCCTTCTCTCGTGAGTTGAATGGAAAGACAAATCTAATGCTGAAAGTATGTTGCTGTCTGGCTTCTAAATTCTTTGTACATTTGTGATGATCTTAAAAGCTGCATTTGACTGCAAGGTGATGCGTTAAAATTTGTAGTATGATTGGTGGGGACTGAGGGCGCTTTGATTGATATGTGAGACCATCATGTCTTGTAACGGCTCCATTCTGTCCCAATCAGTGGCATGGAGATTTGCAGCCACATACATAGCTATACAGGCACCACAGGGTTGGCCCTGGCAGGCAGGTGGCCCAACTCTGTTGTCCAGGTCTGGCACATGTTCGATGTCTTACAGAGTAACACTCAGTGTGTCCAGGTTGGTCAGCAAGAGGGTGTCCAATCATCCAAAGGACAACGGCATTTCAGACTTCAACAGCTGCCGTTCAGTCCTCACCAGCCTCTTCAGTTTTCGACAGTTTATGTCTTGAGTCTTCAATAGCCCCTAGTCAGCAGTGGATGTGGGTTTCAGCCCCCAGGCCCCCAGGCCAAGCAGCCTACAGTCTCTGCATGAAGGATTAGTCAGATGTCCAGGTGAACAAAACTGATATGAAGCTTATGAGACCTGGTTTACTCTGCTCGTCTCATGGAGCTTAGAGAACTAGTTAGCTTTTGGCCTGCACAGAGACCAACCGGGTCTATGGTGCCCAGACATAAATATAAGAAATCTCTGTTAGCTGTGGAGGATTTCTCGTTCATGATTGGATCTACTACTTGTAGGGAAGGTTATTCATGGTGAATACTAATCCCTTGTATAGTATCATAATGAAAAGAATGGTGGAAAAACCAACTAGACTTGCATCAATTCCGAACACACACACACACACACACACGTGTGTTATGCGCTGAAGCATGCATTACACGCCCCCCTCCCCCCAGTGCGCACCCACGCAGGCACACATGCATGCACGCACACACACTCCTGTGTGTTTGTGGGAGAGAGAGAGAGGTGTGTGCAAAGTTCTTCGGATTTTCAATCCTGATGTGATCGGAGGTATGGCAGGTGTTCTCGAGGAAGTTGCAGCTGTTGAACGTGGCTCCACGTTTGGGAGTCCTTTGTCTCTAGATGTCTTGGGCTTAGATCTTCCACACAATGCAGTCATTCCTGGCGTGGCTGTGGCTTCAAGTCGTGCTACTCCTCTCGCAGGTGAACCAAATGTTCTGGTTTAGTTACCCTTCAGGGACTGCATGGGCTCTTCTTACCAGATTCCTCTCTGTGTTCTTTGTGTCCAATTGCGAACTGGCATGCATATCAAAATTTTGAAGTACTTTCCTATATTTATTTCGTTTTTGTGGAGCAGCATGGACAAATGCATTAGAATTGGCATCACTGGAGGTGGACAGGAGGAAGGCATGTGTGGTTCTTTCGACTGGGGTTTCTGATCGATGGCTCTATGCATTTTATCGGAAAAAACGTAAGGCAGAGCAAGAAGCTGAGGCTTGGGAGGCCACCAAAAGAGCCTGTGGGGGTCTCCATTTCCTTGCAGTTCAGCAAGCTTTGGACTCAGATCTTTGTACAGGATTCTGGCTTCTTTTTGATAGCCCTCTATCTCGCGTGTAAAGAAGCTGCAGTGTCCATCTGAATATTTTAGCAGCATGTGACCTTGAATATACGCCATGAAATTGCATGTGAGGTTGGTTTTTGCAAAATCAACACAGTTCCTTCACTTAATAGTCAAGACTGTGCTGCTATTGATTTTCGGATGCTCCGATCCGTTTCTTTGCAAACATGAATCTCAGACCCAAAAAAAAGGTTTTACTTGCACAAAAATTAGATCCCCAAGTTTGAAAAAATTCAAACAAGGTTCATGTGGCCTCCCCTTTGGTAGATTTGGCAATCCTTTTTAAATAGAAAATAAATTTTGGTTGTTTTCGTGCTTAGTGCATGGAAGTATAAATTATGGAGTGGTCCGACCAATACGTTGTTCTTGCCCATATGTGGTCAATAGTGGAGCCATAGATTGTTGTGGGTTCTGTGATGAGTTGGTGCGTACTGTTTTGTTGCATGAATCGTAATAAGGTTGACTTGTTTTTGCTGTTTGAGTTGTAATCGATATTGAAGTCGCCGATAGTGTATGTTTCTATGTGCGCTACAAGTCTTGCAAGATTTTTATTAGAGTTTTAGTTTTTGTGTGTGTTGGCTTGTAAATGTTTATGACAATGACTTGTTCTCCTGTTTCTTCCTTCAATGTTGTGACCTGGCATTCACATGCTTGTGTGACCATGTTGGTGGTGGCAATAGCTTGGTTTTTTTTTTTGAAATATGTGGTCGCCCTTGGCCTTGCGTTGTGTTGTTGTTGTCAAAGCTTGGTAAGCTAATACCAACATTGTTCAGTGTGAACTCCCCGGAAGGTCTCCTCTCATATAGCATGTTTGGAGTAGCGACAATACTACGATTGTGGTACTGAACAAAGGGACAATGTAGCTTTAGGACTTCATCGACATGCACTCCACGGATCTGCAAAGCAACCTGGAACCCGTCATGATCAACAACACAACCTTTCAAAGATGGTACGAGAAGAATGGGTGAGCATTGTCGCAAGTGTAACAAAACGGCTTCGCTGGGTCTCTGGTAACTCGCGGTCCTCCGTAGTTGCTGCATTGGTGTTCGACTAGTGATCTCTTTAGGCCAACGAAATGCAATACTCCAGCAACCTACAAGAAGTTATGGTTATAGTAGTTATGTTCAATTACGAAAGCAAATGTGGAATGACTAATTGAATTTACCTTTTTCCCATAGTCTCGTTGGGAGACTTGTCGTATGAAACTATCATGCAATGTCATTCATAGGTTCCCTTGTGGTGCAGCCCCCAAAATCGTGAAACTCCTAGTACATGCCGGGCTCGCATGAACGAAATATTTTTAGCGACATACATCACAATGCCTTCATCAATGAACTCTTGCACTAGGTGGGCTAGTGTGTGTCTACGTTCAGCCATGAACGTCGACTGTTTCAAACCAATGAAAAGTTTGTTATATAAAACCCTAAAGTGTGGCTGACTTGCATTTGGGCCGGTCTTTCGGGTTTGGGCCATCCGCAACAATGATTTGGTCTGTTGGTGGCCCATCCAAGTGAACTTTGATAACCATAAAAGCTATGGTGTCCATTAGTGCCGCGAAAGAAGACCTTGTTGTTTCCACTTGATTAGCTGCCCAAGGTGCATAGATTCGATTGGATTTCTCAGGCACGAAGGAAATGTCACCGTCGAATGGTTCTCCCTTTAGTATTGTTGTTGTGGCATCTATCCTCAGTGACACAAATAAAGTCCCACCCTCACCAACAACTCTTTTAGCAATTGTGGGGCCCTCAATCCTGAAGAACTCGTCCACTTGTAAAACTTCTTTCATAAAACATAGGCATGAGGGACATGGAGAGTGATGGTCTCACAACACTCTTCATCAGTTAGGTCGACCTGCATGAAGATGGGGTAAGAGACATCCCTTGCTTTGAAGGTGCCATATTTTGCAAGGGCTTTACCTTGGAAAACGAACTTGTAAGGAATGTACTCTGACAACGATCTTATAGGCAAGACTGGTAGACTATTTGCAAGAGCGAGACTTGGGTCTACATAGGCTACTGGATTTGAATTGTGAGGCTCTAGAATATCATTGCTTATTGCATCAGCCTTTGCAATTTCGCTTTCTTTCACAAAGTGTGAAGGGGCGGCTGATCTAGTTGGAATGAATAAACAATGGAGGTTGTAAGCAATTTATTGGTTCCATGCTTGTAATGTGGAGTGCATTACTACTACTAGCAAGTGAAGTAAAGCTTTGCAATTTTTTAAAAATTCGCACAAGTTAAGAGAACATGTGTATTTATGTTAGTTGTTGCTTGGTGATTCTTTTTCGTAAAATGCGTAAGTACAAATTCGAAGTTGCTATGCTTAATTGTTTAAGAAAACCTAAACGCCATAAAATTTTAGGCAACAAGCTGCGTGAAAATGTAAAATTGATTAGCTCATATTTAATGTTTTGTGAGCTTCTAAATTCACTACGCATTGCAAGAAAAGCAAATTGTGAAAGTGCAATGTTTGATGTGGAAGGTAAAATATGCTAAGTGAAATGAATTAAGTGTATTGGTTAACATATTAACATATTTTTGACAAAGCAACTGTAAACGTAAAACTGTAATGTTCGATGGGGATAACAAAATATGCTAAGAACAAGCGATTTCTAAATCAGACTCATCCTCAACAAATGGTGGCTCAATATCCATGTCTATCCTGCATCGCATTGTCAAGAGACATCCCTTGCTTCATACCTCTTACCGAACTGGGAGAGAACAATATAAGCATATTGATTAACATGTTGACAACTTTTGGAAAAAAAATTACAAACGTAAAAAGAGATTTCACCTTCTGCATAAGCTTGCTCTGCAGCGGCATGAAAAACACTCTTCAAAGTTTTCTTTGAACTTTTTTGAATTGGGGAATTCTTTAACAAAGAACCATATTTTCTTGTTGTATTAGTGGGCACCAAAACAAGAGGGACATGCAAAGTTAGAAGAGGAGTAGACGATGTAGTTTCAATTTGGCACTCGCCAGAGATTACAACAAAACCTTTCTCGGCTAGAGCACGAACGTCCTTCGTGAAAGAGATCATGCACAATTTCATTCTCTATAGCCTGGGCAATGCTAGCTAGCCCTGCAATAGCTATAATACTATGTAGCGGACCGAATCATGTGTTTGAGAACAAAAATAAAGCTACATTACGCCTAATCAGAACAACACAATCAGTAGTAGGACGGATGGGCCTCATCTTCACCATCCGACTGAGGACCTTGAACTTCATGATGTTCATCTTTCCATCTGGCGATAATTGTCGATGGAACACCAAAATGTGTTGAACCAATCTGTTGATGTAGTGGTCGATCGATGCCAATCCCCCACAAGAAGACCCTCTAGTTCCACCCTTGCGCTTGGTATACTCATCAACCCATAAGATATCTTGCAACCAACATATTACATAAAAACCCAAAGATTATATAAATTAATAAAATATCAATTTTCAAGAATTAATAAGAATAAGGATTTTCACAGATGAAAAATCATATCTTTAAGAAATTTGATTTGCGAAAACTAGGCTTTGGTCGCATGATGTCAGATTTTGGGCTTATAGGGGTTTTTTTGGCATAAAATTGATGGGCATGGTTGCTAGGGTCCTAGTGGCCTTCCAAATCAAATTTCTTAAAGATATGATTTTTCATTTGTGAAAAAACCATAACCCTAATTGTTTACACAAATGGAGTGGGAGGGGCAAGTGGTAGGGGCATGTGTGAGGGGCAAGTGGCAGGGCAAGTGGCAAGGGCAAGTGGCAGGGCAAGTGACAATGGTAGGATGTCCTAGGTTTAAAATCATAACATTTGGTTGGGTTTTGTACCCTAAACCCTCAACCTTATATTCTATTCCCTAAATCAAATTTGGGAGGCCACTAACACCCTAGCAACCATGTGCATCATTTTCAAGCCAAAAACCCCCTGAAAACCCTAAATCCAACATCATGCGACCAGAGTCCAAAATGATGCGGGGTTTTTGGCTTGAAAATGATGCACATGGTCTCTAAGGTGTCAGTGGCCTCCCAAATTTGATTTTTTAAAAATATTTTTTTCTTAAACTACAAAATCATAATCCTAATTGTTTCCAAAAATGGAGTGGCAGGGGCAAGTGGCAGTGGCGGGATCTCTTGGGCTTAAAATCATAAAGTTTGGTTGGGTTTTCTACTCTAAACCCTAAACCCTATTTTTTATTCCCTACTAGTTGAAGAAAAAGCAATGATTTTTGTTGCTAAACCTAGAATTGTACTGACGATTTTGAATCACATGATGAAGTTGGCAAAGCTACATACCTTTTCTACCTCATCGCGGAGTGCGTTAGCTATAGTGTTCAATTGGACTCCCTTTTATGGTTGGTCTTGAACTTCATGTTGGCTTGAGGTGCCGGCTTCTTCAACTCTCTCCCCGAACAATTCCCTCTGCAAATTCATGAATTGCTCATTGGACATGTCGTACTCTGGTGCAGCATCCTTGATTGCCTTCTGTGTTAGTTGGATTGCCTCCAGATCGGTGAGGCTCGAGTCATCAATGCATGCAATCTCATTGATTGATGGATTGACTGGAGTATCAAAGTCAATGACATCATCAAAAGTGTCATTCGAGAGCTGACATAGCACCTCATCCTCTCAGAGACCGGTTTCTTCCATCACTTCCAATAGGGTAAGGTATTCCTCACCCTCAATCTTGATTGGATCAACCAAAGGAAGGTGCGGCTTAGTAGCTTCCTTATGTGGATTATAGGTAGATGATGGATATGCACGAGTCGAATATGAAGATAAGATGACCTTGCTTTCAACTTGCTCCTCAGCTAGGCTAATAGTATGCTCCTCAGGCTCCAGGTCTAGGTTTAGGTCATCTGCTCCACCACTTGTGGATGCAGGACCCTCGAGCTGCTCGCCAACATCCTCATCAAACTTGCTAGTCGTAATAAGGAGAACGGTGAGGGCTACATCTCTCTCGATCAAATGAATTGGGGAAGGTGAATCATCCCTGATGGGAATACTCACGGAGAGAGATAGGGAAATTATCCATGGCCCTACCTAGTGTCTTCTTGAAGTTAGCACTTTGGACAAAAGAGCTCAAAATATCCAATGAAAACCATTGGTGAGGGGAGTTAGCAATCGCGACAGATTGGCCATGGATAAGTCTATTAAAAAATTGAAGAGAGGGACTATCAGCAGGAAGGAGAGCTCTCAAGTGTGACTCAAGATGGAATGCCTTGCAGAAGATAGGATAAACCTGATCTGTAGAGGCATGGGAATCAGTGGGTGAAATCCACTCATCAAAAGCCTCTCTAGGGGAAGCCATGAGTGTAGGAGGATGCTCGGGAAGACAAAAGAGGAGGATGTGGAATGCAAGGTTACTCAAGAGTGGGAAACTGAAAATGTGAAAATGACCTTAGAAGTGTACTTTATAAATGGGCATTGCCCTAAAAAATGCTCTTAATTACAATATTTTTTATATTTATTGTTTTTTCTTTGGAAACTCTCTCTCTCTCCCCTTAGCTATCTCCCTCTCCTCCCTCCCTCTCTCTCTCTCTCTCTTTCTCTCTCTCTCTCTCTCATAGACCTGCAAGGTCTTCCAAGGATGTTAATATATCTTTTCATTCTTTCCCTTCCTTTGTGTCCCTCATTGCTCTGTCTCTCTCTCTCTCTCTCTTTCTCTATATCTCTCTCTCTCTTTGTGTCTCTCTCTTGCTCCCCCTCTCTCCCTTGCTCTCTCTCTGTCTCTCTATCTCTTTCCCTCCCTTTGTGTCCCTATTTGCTCTCTCTCTCTCTCTCTCTCTCTCTCTTTCTCTCTCTCTCTCTCTTTGTGACACCCGATGATCATCTTGTTGCCATGTTGCCCTTAGCTATCTATGTCATGGACATTGATTTTACATATACACTTTTTATTTTTTGTTAGTGGCTCCACCCTTTGGATTAGTTGTATCTGGGTTTTTTTTCAATCTCATAGTCTCTCAAAGACCTTAATTAATTTTCTTATTTTTCTCTTTCTCAACTTAGAGGTGCAAATGAATAAATGCAATCTTAACTTTGTCTCTCTTCCCATTCTCTACCTCTCTCTCTCTCTCTCTCTCTCTCTCTCTCTCTCTCTCTATCCCACTCTCCATCTCCCTCTTTCTATCCCCATATCCATTGTCATGAACATTGATTTTACATATACACTTTTGGTATTTTGTTAGTGGATCCATTGTTTGGATTAGTTGTATCTGGGTTTTTTCTCAATCTCATAGTCTCTCAAAGACCTTAATCAACTTTCGTATTTTCTCAACTTAGAGGTGCAAATGAATAAATGCAATCTTAACTCTCTCTGTCTCCCTTTGTGTCCCTCCCCCTTCCTCTATCTCTTTCCCTCCCTATGTGTCCCTAACTGCTCTCTCTCTCTCTCTCTCTTTATACATCTAACTCTATCTCATGGCCAGGTGCATTATTTGTGTCGCTTATTGTACTCTCAACTTCTCTCTCTCTCTCTCTCTCTCTCTCTCTCTCTCTCTCTCTCTCTCTCTCTCTCGCTCTCTCTCTCTCTCTCTCTCTCTCGCATGCTCTAATTGCTATCTATCTCTCTCACACACACCTTCTCTTGCACAATACATATATATACAAATACCCACACAAATTTAAAATTACAAATATTTATCGCTTTAAATATCATTCATAAACCATAGAGAGCCATCAATCTAGAGGTGCAAACTTAATTAAAAAAACCTTAACAATAAATGAAACAACACTTTGTATTATATATGATTTCTGTTCATACATGTAACAATGCCTCATTGCCAAGTGCATTGTTGAAGCACTAAGGATCCAAGAAACTGGATATCATATGAAATACCTACTATCATGTCTCTACTATCTCTAGAGTATGGGGGGGGCAACAATTCTTACAAAGGATACTTGTATCATCCCTATATCTAACTTTGCGATTATCAAGTCTAAAATAATAGTCTTGGGGAGGGCTTGCTGTTGCCAACAACAATTCTTCCCTAATAAATCGCATGGTCCACTCCTGTTCCAATTGCAACATTAGATCAGGATGTCCTTGCTGATAAATTGATACCAGTGACAACAAGACTGTGAGTCCCATCGCACAGATCATCATCCATTGCTTCCCACTCGGGGGGGTCACTATGCATAAACCCTCTATATCACGTGCGTTCAAGGCCTATATTTAAAATCCCTTATATGTAATTTTTTCATTAATAAAATGTACCCCTTTTCTATACAAATTTGTAAATTTTTTCCAAAACTATTTAAAATAGTCCCTTATGTATATTTATTTCTGTAAATTTTAGAATAAAAAATATCCTTTTGTTGAACTCACGTGATAGGGTTACATATGACGAGTGACCCCCCCGAGGCTTCCCATTGAAGGTTCTTTCATCTAAACCTTCTATATGTGAAAGTCATGTAGAGATTTCGCCTTCCAATGAAATACCTACAAAATTTGGAATCTGTTAATGCATAGTATCCTAATCATTTTTTATACAAACAAGAATTGTAAGATTTGCTCACCAAAATGTCACATCTGAAGTGTTCAATCCACATTGTACTAAATCTATAGCATGACATGTTCTTGTTGTCCATCCATGGTCAAATAGCTCAGATAGCTAGTTCATTTCTAAGCTCTTGCAAGTGTAAGTAATCTTTGTTTTCCTTAATTGCCTACAACTTGCAAAGAAATCAACAAAGCATGGAAATGGAAGAAACTAGCTCAACCTAGAATTTCTTCCACCAGTAGTTGGCTTCATAGCATTTCTCACATAATTAAATATTCTATTTCTATATGATTCACTTATCTCTGTGCTTGGAAGTGGCCATTATGGACTATCAAAAGAGGGTAAGGGAAGAGATTCTAATCTACCATACTATCCTTCTTCATCTGGCACAATGAGCATTGAGTCATAGAAGAAGATCCCGTCCTTTTTAATTTTGATGGTGTGCGACCTTCATAAGGAATACTCCCGATCTCAACATGGAGGACATGCAACACCCTAGTTACACATGCTACAGGCTCCCACTCTTTGTAAGTAGATGGATATAAGTCTGTAAAACAAATACAAGGCATAAGACAGTAGTGTCAATGCCCCCAAATAAATGCAAATACTTAAAAAAGCAAATGAAGTACTAGTACAGTTTGAAAAACTTACAATTGGGCCTATGATATGGAGGTCCTGCATTTGGATGCACATATATGTTTGCATGGGTAAAGACATGTTGAATATATACATGTGTCACTGTGTTACTGCCAGGAGAAATTTCAAAATCTAAGATCTGTCCCTCCCAATGTTTGGAGATGTCCATTGAATTCTTCCGACCCACTTTGTAGCACCCATGATTTGTGGGTTGCATTGTGATCCAAGAATATTTCCTGTAGAGCTGAGGAATCCATTCCCCATGCTCATCCTTAACATTCTTCAATACAATAGACTGTAAACTACTTCTGTATCTATCATTTTCTACTTCCATAGTTTCTGCCCCTGTATCATATGATTAAAATTAGCTCTTTCTACTTCCAAAGACCCTCCAAATTTATGTCTTCTATTCTCTCTTTCTCTATCTCTCTCTTTCTCTTTCTTTGCAACTCTCTCTCTCTCTCTCTCTCTCTCTCTCTCTCCCCCTCCCTCCCCCTCCTTCCCTCTCTCCCTTAACTAAACCTCTCTCTCTCTCTCTCTCTCTCTCTCTCTCTTTCCCTTCCTATATCTATCCCTCCTATACTAATGAAGAGAAAAATGACTATTTTATGTCTCTCTCTCCCTCACTCATCCCCTCAAATAGAAAACAACATAGTAGTTTGAAATAATCTCTCTCTCTCTCTCTCTCTCTCTCTTTCCCTTCCTCTATCTATCCCTCCTATACTAGTGAAGAAAAAATTGTCAAAAATCATCTTGTAGTTTTACATATCATCTACTTCAATCTCTCCCTCTTCCCTGTCTCTTGTAACAAACATATAGACAAAGTGTTATACAAAAACGAATCTACTTATTAATACAAACAAAATTTTCAAGGCAAAATCACTTCATTACCTGGAAAGTATGTGTTCCTTCTTCTGGAGTTGACTCTATATACTCCAAAAAGGTAGAGAAAGAGCCGAAAATGATAGAACACTCGTTTTCCTCACTCCTTCCAAGTAGATTTAGGTCGCAACTTCAGGAGGTGACTCTCTATACTCCAAAAAAGTGAGGAAAGAACCGAAAATGAGAGAACACCCATTTTTCTCACTCCTTCCAAGTAGATTTAGGTCGCAACTTTGGTTTCTAAGAGAGAGTGAAATAAGTAGAGAATGAATGGAAGAGAAGAAGGATGAATAGAGCTTGGATAGAAGTTTCTCTGAGAGATTTTCAAATGTGGAAGAAAAACGTAAGCAAAGAGGAGAGAGAATGACTAAGCAAGAGTGGAAAGAAGATATTTTGAAACCAGCTACTAGAAAGTGGCGGGAATGAATGTTTGAAACATTTTGGAAGAGAGAGAATAGGGGGAGAGCTGGTTAGGAAGTCAAAGTTTGGGCCAAATAGTTGAACCAAATGGAAAACGTGAGCATAGTTCTAGCTAGGGGATAGTTTGCCCTGGGAGGAATACAAGGAGGCCTAACATGGTAAGGGCAGGCCTACCAAAGATAATTTTTTATTGTGAACCACCAATGATGTTTTTTGGGGTATTTTGAAAAAAAACTAAAAATTCCCCTAGATTTGGGGAGCCTCTATTATAGAGAAGTCCACATGGCATAATCTCCTTCATGGATACCATATTCCCTTATCCAAGCCTCTAATATTTTAGTAATTCTCCAAAGGGCCCCTTTTTGAGTCCAAAATTTTGGTAATGGCATCCAGCTCCAAGTCTTTCATGCGAGCAACCCAAGAGAAATTCTATTTGTTGCAGGCACCTTCTACTTTGAATGCATCTTGCATAAGTAATCAAGGCCTAGAAGGTCTTTGTTGGTCTACGCTAATAGCTACAGTGTTGACTCATGCATACGAGAAATATACATGAAAAAAAAAGGTGACTTCCACTAGAACAAACAGCCTTGGACGACAATGTGACCAGAACTATTGCTCACAGTTCCTTCTTGGCTCAATCTCCCATGTAAAACCTCAAAGATGCAAGGTTTGAGCGATCGAGGGAAACAGAAGCGGGAAGGAATGAGGCAATGGGGAGGGAGGGGAAGCAACATGAAAGATTTGTAGCTTCTGTAGAGAAAGGGTGAAATTTGAGATAGAGAGAGAGTGAGAGAGAGGACCAAAGCGCACACTCCATGCACACTCGTAGTTTTGGACGAACAATGTCACACATTGCCCATGTGGAATCTACCAATGGCTTGGTGACAATTGGTGGTCGAGCAAAATGAGCGGGAGCTTTAATGGACACATGGTCGACCAACCACACTTTACTACATAGCTAGCATACTAAACTAAGAAGCCCTAAACCAACTAATCAAAATTTAACAAACCCCAAAAATGAAACAAATTTTTTTAAAAAATAGTTTTTGTTTCTCTGATCACCCCAAAGACTTGCACGATGGTAGTCCAAAAGACACTTAAGAAGTCTATGGGTCTAAGTTGATGGATGTAAGGTTGTAGGGAGTTCTTTGGTTTCTTATTCATAGAAGTTTTTGATTGTGTCACTTCACTATTCTACATATCTTGTGTGGTTGCTTCATCTATCATCGTCAAGGGCTACAGTCGACTGGAATTTAATTCCAGAAGTCCAATCCTTTGCACTTCCTACAAGGAAGTTGAAATCTGTGCACTCGCAGGTCAAATCAATGTTAGAATTTTGGCTTTGCTTCGTTGGCTGCTGGAAGTCCCATCAGAGGTCACTGTCATGCTGGAAAATCAACGAGGTGAGTTCACATGTCATTTTCAAGGCCTCCCACGGGGCCCTTGATGTACGGGAAAAGCTTGAAATTGGCTTTTTCCCAAAATGAAAGTGGCTCGCGGCTGCACCGCTCACCACTTTCATTTTGGGAAAAAGCCTCCTTCAGGCTTTTCCCTTATACTTCTTTGCCAATGAACTTTACAAGAGTACTTTGTCTTTTCCATCCCTCTGATTATTGAATCACCACTTATCTTGAACAATACTTTCATTTTGCATGGTCCTACTCTCAGACTACACAAAGTCCAGACTTTGGCAAACGATTTGAGACTTGTGGACTTACACAATCAAAATCTCAAATGCAATTCAATGTTCTATCACCTAAAGAGTATCACTTAAGAATATTGTCTCAAAAAGGTGGGCATGGATAAATTTTTGCAAATTAGCTTAAAACTTGTCAAACTTGTCATGTTTAGAACCTACTCTCTGAGAGGTTTGCAATGGTATATGCCATGATGTGGTTTGGACATGGGGATGGAAAGATATTGGGAAGTTTCTTTCTTGCAGGAATGTGTTGGATCCTTTTCACACTATTGCAATGATGGACAGTTGCTTTGTCATAAATTAATTAACAAGTCCAACTGTATAGCAAAAGTCAGGCCATGTGGATGTGATGAGCTTATCAATTACATGAGAATAGAAGGTATGATTTGAAAATGTAGTGCTCGTCACAAGAGAATACCATCCTCATCCTCAAGACCCAAATATTTGTATAGTATGTTGAGATCATGCATTTCAAATTGCATGTATGACCTATCCATACATAATACTAATGTAGATGATTAATGGATATAATGGAGATTGTCTTGGTCAAGTATTGTTCTAATTAGTCATCATATGCTATGGAGTCAAATCCATATTGGATGTGATGGATCTATGTTACTAAAGTCATACTATGTTGATGTGGATGGAAGAGCCTTGCTTTGAGGGCTTACATACAAATATGCATGATTAGTAAATGGAGGCTCAAGACGTATGAGATTCGAATCGATGTTGTAAATTGTTGCATACCTTTGGCAACAAAAGTTCAAAATAGTATTTTCTTTCACTCTCGGACTCATTATTCAAATATCATCACTATTATAAAAATGTCTCTAAGTCTGGTGCTTTGTGGTAGAGGATTTATCATGTGCTGACATGAGTGTCTATCCATGAGAACTCTTTGAACTGCCCACCACTGTGGGGATTATGTTCAACCTACTCAATCTATAATACTCTCTCTCAAAACAAACTATGTTGTAAACATAATCCAACTGTGTGGAGGTGAGAGGAGTAGTTGGAAAATGTATGATCCAACATGATGGAAAAATATATGCCAAAGATCAAGCCTATAATATGTGCAATCGTTTTGAATCCAAAGAGAGATCACTCTGTTAAGTGTACCATTGATGTGATGAAGTGCCCATCACCAACATAATGAGGTGATATGTTAGATGTATGAATGTGAACAACGATGATAGATATGAGGGGGCTTGTGTAGATGGGAGGGTGGTTTGGGCAATGGCTTACTTGGATTGGTGGATTTGGATCTTCTATAAGGCTATGGAGTATGCATTGATACGTAAAATGCGGCAAAAGATTTTATCTTCATTCACAAGTTGAAGAGGTTTTATCTTCATTCACAGGTTGAAGAGATTTTATCTTCATTCACAAGTTGAAGAGGCTTCAGTAGATCGAGGTGTGGGCTTGATGATGATGTTGACTGGTTCTAAATTGTGTATACATTAAAATGCTATGACCACTCTATAGAGCATGATTTGTTGAGCATTTGTACTTGCTCTAGCACCTCGGGGGGTTCACTATATAGAAATTACCCATAACACGTGCGTTCAAGGGGTGATTAAAAAACCCCTACTCACATATGGTTTTTCAAAAAAATTACATAAGAAAATGTGATTTTTTTCTCAATGTGAATAAATAGACCCCTTATGTATGTAACTTTTTGTAATTAGTACCATTAAAAAAAACCCTCTTGTTGAACCCACGTGCTAGGGTTACATATTTTTTAGTGACCCCCCCGAGTTATAGCACTACAAAATTCCTTAAGGTTCAAAAGTTATAGCCATTTAAATTTTTTCTAGACTTTATGTGAGAGAGGGTGGTCAAAATGACGATGTGGCATGTATGATGATGCAATATTATGTGTGCATATGTTGAATGCAAATGTATGCTCATGTGACACATTGCTTAGATGGCTCATGATGATGTGGTACTCATGATTGTGCATGATGAAATGGAAATTTCACATATCATTTATGACATGGTAGTTTGAGGACCCTGTCGACATGGTAGGATAAAGTGACATGGAAATTTTACCACGTACCACTCCCATCTACCACGTGGCCCTATCTACCATCACTTGTGTGAAGATGGTGAGGCTACTGATCTATGATGTGTGGTTGAGCAAGAGCAAGAGCTCTAGAGGAGATGGCGATGGAATCAGCAAAACGAATGAAGAAGAATGCTGTGGATGAGTTTGGACAGCGGTAGCTACGACGACATCTTCAAGAGGTGAAATGTTGCACTACTTTATTATCCATTATTGTTGCCAATGTAGGTCACCTAGAAGTGCCTACTTTGTGTTGTTTCTATGATTTTGTAGAGGTCACCTAGGTTGTAGTCTTTGCTTATTACAACTCATGTGGCATTGTTGTCTTGTGCTATAGTTGTAGTTATGCATAGTTGGTTGTAGGCATTGTAGTGTCATGGCTATTGCCTTTGCACCGCTTATCTACATTGGACCTACTATTGAATAATTGCTTACATCTAGGTTGTGGTAGTTGTAGTTTTTGCACTGTTGGCTCTACATGTTGTGAGTCCATCATTGATGTGTATTGAGCCATTGATAATTTGCATGTATCTTTTCTTGTGTCATTGATCATTTTCTTTGAGTCTATGCTTTCTTTGTTGGAGTGAGGTGGTAGGGCTTGTGTGTTGTTGTTGCAGCTAGCTGTAGTAATGTCTTACATCAAGGATGAGGTGAGAAGACTTGAGCTATGTTGGATCCTATTGCAAAATTTGATTGTGCATTGAGTCTTTACTATCTTGCTATCGCTAAGTCGTTTGGCCTATAATTGTCTTTGTTATTGTCATTGTAGTTTGCTTGTGGTATTTGGCTAAGCATTGATAGTTGTGGTCTTTGGCTGAGCATTGATAATTGTGATTGGGAGTTTCCTTAAACATTCTTGTAGTTGCAATCATGTGCTTCTTTACAGTAGGTCATTCATGTTGAAAAGACCATCATGCCCAAGAGCTGAGGAAATTCAAGCCTAAAGCCTAGAAAAGTCCCAAAGTGTCATTTGAAGAATTTCTCTAAGAAGTATAAAGTAGGAGGGCACTACAGAGTGCAAGAATTGCCTTCCACTCCTCTTCATAAAATTTTGACAAGAAAAACTCACAAAGAACTCTAGAAAAAATCTCAATAATAAAATGAACATAACTCTATCTCCATAGCTTAGAATGATCAAATTTTTGAAGCATAGTAAAAAGGACAAAAATCTCTACAATTAAGCTAAAAAATGACGAAGAGCCTCTAGAAGAGGGATTGTTCCCTTGATGGCACCAAGGGATTACACCTTGATGAAGCAAGAGCTTGTGCCTTGACAAAACAAGGAGTTGCTTTTTCTCACAATGGAGGGAGCACAAGTAGCTTTGATACCATGTTGGAGGACCGGGGGGGGGGGGGGGGGGGGAGAGAGTTGAGTTCACAAAAGATGAGTAACTGTAGACTAGATAGTATTGAACAAGATGTTGAATACACACATGTTTTACCTTTAGGATTAGGGCTAGAATTCAAGCTAACCCTATGCCTTGCCTTTATGGTACAATTTACACCATCCTTAATACCCCTTTTATATAATCTTTGTAATCCTTAGGATGAAGGGTAAGATTCCCCTTGATGTGGATGATGTAAATTGTGTCTGCAATAATCTTTCTAATCCTTAGGATGAAGGGTGAGATTCCCCTCTTTATATAATCTTTGTAATCCTTAGGATGAAGGGTAAGATTCCCCTTGATGTGGATGATGTAAATTGTGTCTGCAATAATCTTTCTAATCCTTAGGATGAAGGGTGAGATTCCCCTCTTTATATAATCTTTCTAATCCTTAAGATGAAGGGTAAGATTCCCCTCAATGTGAATGTGCTGTAAATTGTGTCGGCAATAAGTTGATCCACCTAAAAATCTGGTGTTGGACTTAAGGATTGAGTTTTGAATTTGGGCATATGAGATGTGATATCCAAATCAAGGATTTAAATATTGAACTCTAGATTTGGTCATTGAAAAATGATGCTAACATCTAGGGCAAACAACGTGCTGACGAGTCTAGGGACATTGGATTTGGGGTGGATGATCACCAAATTTGGGACAAATAACCATCAAGCTTGGACTTTGAAGTTTGGAAATCAATGCTTGATAACTGGATCTAGGCTCCTAAAACTCCCTAATGCATGCAAATTGGGAATCTTTAGAGCTACCATTGATATCGGTTTTGCTAAGTTTGTGGTATTCCTGGATGTCATGTGCTTCAATTTCCTTGAACCACTAGCGTATAGGTCCAACTTTTAAGGCAATATATAGAAACTCCTACTAGCCAAGCTCATGTTGAGCTTTGAACCCCTAAATTTGCTGGCCAATCATGACCACTTGCTCTTTGATTTGGTCTTCAATACTTACACAATAATATTTTTACATAAAAGAAAATAATGTAGCGTACATACATCTTTGCTATGAATGCATACTATGGATGTTCTTTTGTCATGCGATATGTAGCCTAGTGTAAATCACTCTTTGAGTGAGCACTCCAATGTGTTGAAAGGAACAACCCTAGCTTAGATAAAGATTATGAGTTTGCAATTGCAATGTGAATGCATCTCTCAACTATAGAATTAGTTTTTGTTTTTCATCATTTAGCTCTAGCTCAACATGCATGATGACTATTTATAAAGAAGTAACTAGTTGACAGCAAAATGATTACTTTGGGATGATTATTCAAAAAGGGCTTTAAGGGACTTGAGTTTGACTTGAATTATAACTCTATATCTTACTTTAGTTGAAACAAAATATCAGCTATGTTCTAATAGATTTCTCTTCAAGGAAGGCCAAGCATGGTATGAGGTTGAGCCTCTTGAAATTGTATGGACTATGGGTTGAATGCCTTGGGTGATGAGGCCAAATTAAGATCCAAGTAATCCAGACATGGCATTCCTATGTCAATGGACATACTCACCTTCAGCATATCCAAATTTTTTGATGAGCTTAGAATCTTGAAGGTGATGATAAATCATAACCCAGTTGATGATTTAATATTCATTCCTTGGACTCAATCCCAAAGTTTTAAACTCACATTTTCTAGAGAATTGATGTAAACACCTTGTTTTTCTAGAGTAGACCTGCCCATTTTCCTTTGGATTATATGGAGTGCGTACTTGAGTTTGCATTCTATATCATTGTCTTTTCTTTAGTACCTCGACTAGGGTAGGGCTCAGTTACATAGTCTTTCTTCAATGTTGCAAACCATTGCCTTTCAGTACCTCAACTAAGGGCATGGTTATTCTACATAGTTTCTAATAAGACTTTGAAAGTATCCTACCCCATTCAAGACACTTCATAGTAGCTACTAAATGTTAAATGGGGCCAGGATGTCTTTACCCTTTTCTAAATCAATAGAAGCCCCTAAATAACTTATAGCAACACTCCACATGTACTCTAAATATCCATTTTTTGGGGTTTAAAGTAATGGAATGAATTGAACAACTCATAAAAATGCTCTTAGTTGTCCTACATGAGGTATTGAGGTACTTAATGTTACATCATCTATAGAGAGCTTGAGGTCCTTATAAAGAAGACATCCAAATGAATTCATGAATCATTCGTAAGTTCCTAATGCATCATGTAGGCAAAAAAGAATGATGTGCCTTCCAAAAGCCTCAAAAATTAATATAAATGTCGTTCTGAGCTTGTCTTTATGTGTTACTTTGATCCAATTGTATATTCAAAGCACTCCATAAAAATGTACAACTTTTCCTTGAGATGTGATTAAATATTTGATTTATGAAGGGTAAATAGCATGCATGAGTCTGTTGGGATAGTTGTTTTGTTTCTCTCTCTCTTGATACAAAAAGGTAGAGAAAGCACTGAGGGTCTTCATTTCAAGAGATAAGGAACTGAACTTGTAGTACATTATACAAGAAGATGGAGAGATTTAGTGATCTTAAAATGCTATCACATATCTCCTTGGGCTAAAGAACCACGTCCTCTAGAAATATTGAGCAATGGGGAACTCACTTTCTTTGAACAACGTGAGAACAATGTTTTTAGCTATCTTGAAACTTGTACGATTGTTTCCATTTCATTGAAAAGATATAGAATGATGGTGGAGACACAAAGAGGTAATTGTAGTCCAATCAAAGGAATGATGATGGAAAATTGGTATAGTATAATGCTCAGTCGAATAAATCAACATTTCAATATCACCATAGGGCATGCTACATCAAAATTTCCCCATTTGTATGCATGGTATGATGTGTAACGTGTCAGTAAAACCATACAAGCATTGAGTGATGTGCCCTTGACCATGGCTCTATTATGCTCCTTGTATGAGGTTAGGAATCATAAGACTACACAACCTAAACTCTAATAGATATTGCAAGGGTATAAACTTTCCTTCATGGAGTACCAAGTGCTGGCCTTGGCACAAATGGTGGAAAACCATCAAAAAGTCATATTTAGGGCCCCAGACTACCACTACACCCATCAATAATGCTGCCATAGTCACCACCATTAAGAGCCACTCACATTAAACAAGTGATGATGGAAGAGGTGTAGGAGAATATAGAGGGTATTACAAGAAATAAAATTTACATGATTATCCACAATGCACCATTACTAGGACAAGCTAGATGCTCATGTAAGATGATTATCCAATCCACTTGCTTTAAGCCATAGCTCAAGGGAGAGACCATGACATGAAAAATACCATCAAAATACCTCCCTTTCGATGTTATCATTGCTTAAGGACCTCACTATGTGCTACAATGCCTTGTGCAAAATACCATGGTAATGCCAAAAAAGCCCCTTTAGTGCGATTGTGCAATCTATATGGAGTCACCTTTACAAGGACTGTCCTTTGTGAAGAAGATCTAGATCTCCAACTACATACAAAAAACTTTAATTTGCAAAGTTCTCATTCACTAAGTATAAATAAGTATTACAACTATCCCCCTCAATGCTTACAAAGTAGAGTAATACAAAAGGAAACCCACATGATCCTTGTCCAAAGCACAAACAAAATGTCCCAAATGACTCAACAAATGTAGAAAGTCTAGACATGGGTTATAAAGAGGATAGAGTCATCACCCAAAGTGGGATAGTAAAAGACATTGCTATCAACTCATTCTGAAGTACATCACATCAAGGTTCATTAGAGGAGAATTTAATCAAACCTCCCTAGAACGGGAATTGAGAAGCATTTAGAAAAAAGAAAGCCTCCCTTTAAAGGGAATTGAGCATCATGGAAAGTGATCTACATACACCACAAGGCTTTGGTGATTTGAGTACCCAATCTATGCAAGAGAAGAATAGGCTTCAAGAGACCTAGAACTTAGTCTACAAATGCTATTGAATAGTTCAGCAAAGATTCAAAGCAAGTAAGGAGACAAAACCATCCATTTGGACTTAATCTTGATAAATCTTCAAGCAAGACAATGGATACACTAGAATTGGTGGAGGAAGTTTCTACCAAAACTTTATGATTCAATGCCATGCCCAATCTACCAGCAAGAATGTTTGAAGAAGACCTGACCAATCAATAATTGGAAGAGGGTAACTTATACTCATATGTTGTTTTAGAACCAATACCAACAAGGACCAATCAATTAGAAATTAGGAGTTTGCTAGACTCTATTCCTTCTTGTCCTAAAACAATTGGATGCCCATCCTATTTGAGATTTATACATCAATGTGACAGGAATGGTTGAGTCTACATCTCTGTGATTAGAGGATGTAGATATTGGGTAGGAATGGGATGTGGATGATGGAGACTTGTTTTCTATGTAATGGGTCATCACACCCCTAGCATGGTGTTGATCATTCTACCCTTCCATTTGATGAAGATGATAGCTAATATCATCTTATATGTTGGCTCCTATTGGGTGGTCCTCCATTTCCATCTCTCCTCCCCCTCTTAAGAGATTCTCCTCCACTGAGTATTCCCTTCATGTTTCATAACATGGAATCAGAGACATAACACTTCTCCCACTTCCTCTCTTGTCATTTTGTAGCATCCTAGTCTATTTTTTGAGCTAGCTAGTCATTTGTGAAGATTCCTCTAATGGAAACTCAAAATTTCCCTAGAAGTTCAACCCAATTGATTCAAAAATATTACAAGGAGCTACTTAGAATTGCAAATAGCTGGTGTCCATAAGGCTTTATGTGTTTCCATCATGGGAGATTATATTTTTGCAAAATTTTTTTGTTGCTCATCTCCTTGCTATGCATTGTTTGATAGAAGGGAGTTCTTCTATGTCTGATCTCTATATAGTTGTAGTCGATTTTGTCATAGTGAAAGTGCTTCTTGTTTGAGCATTATTAGGACAATTGTAGAATTTTCTTACAAAAGTATTACTAGTCTCACAATAATTGAGTTTTTTGGTCACCAAAATTTACCTACAACTACTCTCATTCATCAAATATTGGATAGGGGGTTGTTTGTAGGAAGTGTTGATGCTCTCCATCTCAAAATCTTTGAGTGTGCTTATTTGACTTTCTCTGACTTCATTCTTAGCATGCTTCTCTTGGTGTGGTACTAATAATGGACTATTGAAGGAGCTTGATATGCTACAAAGTGATGAGACTCTCTTTGTTTTGTTGGTGTCCACCTCCATCTACCTAGTGACTCTAAGTTCTACTATGTATTTTTTAGTGACAAACTTTGCTAGCTGTTAGCTGCTTTTCCATTTCTTACTAGAAGAGTCTCTTAGCCTTAAAACCTTACTGTATCGCTGTCAAAACTCTATAGTATCTAAGGATTTCCTCTCAGACTATCCTTGGCATGATGTCGTGATGATTCCACTAACTTTCTTTGTAGAAAGAAGTTCTTTGTTATGAAAAAGTTCAAAAGTATTCTTTAATGCTAACACATGGTGGCTTAATATTTTGGCTCCTTCTTAAGGATTTAACAGAAAGCTCTTATTGTGGGCCAACCATTGTGTTGAATAGTGTATTTTTAATGGTTCCTTTCCATAAGGGGCTCATTTTATGCTTTGTCTTGAGGTTCTATTCAATAATATTTATGTAATTGTTGCTGTTACAACTTGCTTGCAAAGGACTCTCACACAGAAGATGGTTATAGATTTTGTTCCAAGGATG
Source organism: Dipteris shenzhenensis (assembly GCF_047967505.1). Lineage (NCBI taxonomy): Eukaryota > Viridiplantae > Streptophyta > Polypodiopsida > Gleicheniales > Dipteridaceae > Dipteris > Dipteris shenzhenensis. The sequence goes on from NC_141601.1 coordinate 21,369,780, forward strand.
GAGGTGATTTTATATAGCAAAAGAGAAGTTGTTGCATTTGCTAGAATCCATGATAGTTACCCAAATTCTCTTTGTCACTTTAAAAGACTTGGCGAAGATAAGGTGGCATTTATTGTATCAAAGATTCTTAATGTGCATGTTGAGCTAAAGCATAAGTAAGGAGATATGGAAATACTTGCAGATGTTATGCTTTAATGTGTTTGACAAATCATTTATTGCATGGGATGGAGATGAGACTTATCCAACACATATCATCAAGAATACAAAGTGCATTTCTTTGGATTTCAGTGTGGGAGATATTTTCCAAATGATAGATCATTTGCAAATAAGAATATAGTGGAAGGTCAAGTTTTGGGGAACTTGAACAAGTGGATCAATGGTCATTTGTGCATATGAGGACTGTGAAAGTTACCAATGATGGTGTGGATGATAACATAGTGTCATTGGATGGCCCCTATTATGAGGAAGGAAAATATTTGAGATGGAGCATGCAACTTTTGAGTATTAAAAAAGGACATAGTTTTCAATGATAAGGATAAGGTATACTACAAGTTTCAAAGAACTTAAAGAATATGCCAATGAGCCAAGATTTGTCCCTTTAGACGTGGATGATTTCAATGGATGCAAGTATAGAAGTGACATCTTATCAAGAATGGATGAGTTCATTGGTATTGAGAAAGATAAAGAATTCAAAAGAAATGCCTTATTGTCCCTTTAGACATGGATGATTTCAATATTTACATCAATTGTTTCATCTTGAGCCAAGTCTAAGGCGCCAAACAAGTCTATCTCCAACTCTATACCGAGTTGATCTCCTATATCATCATCGTACTCTAGCATCGTATGTTCACCTAAAAGTATTTGATCATCTTCTTTAATAAAGTGTGGTGATTCTTGATGATCGTTGTCTTCTTCCTCAATATCGTGATCTCTATCTCCCTCCCGTGCGATGTCATTATGTGCATCTTCCTCTTGGCTCATATGATGATCTACATCTTCTTCGCTAGATTCATCAATTGGATCCAGCATTGGTAGTGGCATCTCCATATCCACATCTCTATCTTCAAAAATTTGCTTACTTCATGGTGCAACTTGGATCACATACGACCATCTTGGATCAGAACCATCCGGATGAAAAACCACCTATATTGAAGATGGGTGCCAAATTTCGTTAATTATATATATGAAATTATGCTCAAGTACATGTATCAATGGATCTTTAAAAACGAAAGCTTCGATTAATTAAATCATTAGTATGCACCTGCTCACAGTGCTTGGGAAGAACAAAAGTATCACTTTCATCGGTCCAATCTTTGGTGGAGTCTATTGCAAAGAAATCACTACTATCTTTTCTCACTGTCGCATGGGGACCGTTGTAAATAGTTCTAAACCATTTTACATCAAGAATGAAAATACTAAATCGTCTGAAATCAACTTCATAGATGTTGCGTATGGTCTCACAATAATCCAACTGTGAGGAGAGAAGATTGGTATCCGAAGCACTTGCTCAGCTATCTTGTGTGAAGTTCGCCATGACTCCACAATCATATGTGACTCTCTTTGAATCGATGCGTTCCACGCGAAAATGTCATCCATATGACCATAATGCATTGTACTTTTTGTACTGTAGAAGAGCATCATTAAAACAATGAAGATGCATCTATTTTATAGCATATATTGCCACAAATAATTACTTAATTACGTTAAGAGGTAAGAAACTTACATGCACCCTACATCCAGATGATAACTCTTGCTCGCGCTCATTTATTGTCTCTCCATTAGGTTTGGCTTTACGTAGAGCCAGTTGTAGCCAATCAAGTGACATGTGAGTAGGGAGAAGAGCCAGATCCCGTGGATATGGTTGTGATCGCTTGTAAATTACTCTGAATCTCATCCTTGCATTTATTCTTTCTGCTTTGGCCACTTCATATCTCTCAATCCACTTCTGCATCTCAGGGCTATTGAGGATACAAAACTTATTGAATTTCTCCATTTGCTCTTTGCTCATCTTTCTTTCAATCCCTTTTCCTTGGGGAACCTCGCCAACAATGCGATCAACATCCTTGTTATGCCAAGCTTGCAGCATATTGGGATCCGTGGATGCAAGAAACTCTGTGATATATACTAATGACTCTTGCACAAGCCATCCCTTTGCCATGCTTGCTTCTGGTCTTGCTCTTTATATCACAAATCCCTTTAAAGTTTTCATAAACCACTCGAGAAAAAACATCCATCGACTATGAACGGTACCTGCTATAGCCACCTCATCAACTATGTGCACAAGCAAGTGGACTTGAGTTGTCATAATGCTCGAGGGAAAGTGCTTCTCAAGAAAGCATACGGCTTCGATGGATTCCACCCTAGCCTTCTCGATGCTTGATATGGAGATCTCTTTTTGAGATATCCACCTATTTCACATGTCCATGTAAGATATTTTCATAATCAGTCTTCAGATTAATCAGCTTAAATTGAAGAAAATACAATCAATGCGATTTAATAGTAAGCATACCTCACAATACCATAGATCTTGAATATAGCATTTCTAACATCTTCTTGTAAGCACCCTTTTACTGTAATTGGGAGGATGAACTATCAAAGCAACAAGAAGTCATTTCAATAATATAACATAATCATAATTACACTAATGCATCACGATTATTGGTACACTAATTCTACTTAGAATACTTGTAAGACCTTGTGCCAATCATGGGACTTGAGCACACTAAGCTTATTGTCCTTTGAAAATGCTCCTTTCAAGCAACGCATGTACCCTATCGGTGTTTGAAAAGAGGCAATGTCTGCCTTGACCACTGCCTCCTCCCTCGTCGAGAGGATCCATGTTGCTTTCGGGACGACAACTTTTCCCGAAGCATGCACTTGGGGCCACAAACGAGACATCCTATTCATAGAATGCAAGTCTTCTCGCACTCCTCTCGAGTTTTTGGAACCAACCAAGTGTGCCCAAATAGTAGCCCCCACATTCTTGAAGATATGCATGGGATCCAAGAGATGATTGATTTGTAACTGACCCCAATAAGGAAGCTCGTGAAAGATTGATAGCCTCTTCATACCAGGAGGAGGTCCCTTTCCATTCACCCTCCAAGCTTGAATCCAGTCACTTGCCTTCAAATATGTTGGTGGTGGATCAAGTTGACCTCCATGTGCGAGATGGTTGAGCAGAAGGTATCGAGCATGACCTTCATAAACATTTTTCCTCATATGTTTGGAGTAGCGTGCAAGCGATTTCAGAGCTGGTCCACAAACAGGACAAGCATGGTACCCACTTGTAACAAGTCCTGCACGCATGCATGAATGTGTGAGTACAAGACATGTGTGCGAAAGAGAGTCATAAAAGCATAATCCTCATTATACATGTAAAGACACAACCACGTACCTGCGCACTCTCTATATCCTGGGTAGTCATGCATGGTCCACATCAAGATACCCCTGACCAAAATATCATTGGTATGTCTAGGAGCTCTGGAAATATCAAAGACCTGCACTCCTCTCCATAATATCTATAACTCCTCTATCAAAGGTGCCATGTACATGTCCATATTTTTTGCCTTGTACTTTCCTGGCACAAGTAGTGCAAGCATGAGGTGTCCCTTTTTTATTGTTAGCCATGGTGGGATATTGTAATTCACCATGACTATGGGCCATGTCGACCAAGATGTCGAGTGTAACCCGAAAGGATTCACACCGTCCATGGTGAGCCCAAGATGTAAGTTGCGTGGCTCCCTCGCAAAGTCCGGCCACTAATTATCTATTTGCTTCCGAGATGCACAATCTGTAGGAATCCTCAATGTGTCATCAGTGGATCGATGAGATGCATGCATGCCATGTCATCAACTCCGCTATGGATTTGCATTGGAACATGTGTTGTATTCTTGCAATGATGGGAAAGTGTCTCAAGACATTTATCAGTATCCGCTCACCCTGCAAGTCATCTCTATATCGTTGTTCCCCACACTTTGGACAACTAGCCAAATCTCCATGCTCACGATGAAAGAGAATACAATCATTACGACAAGCATGGATGGTATCATAATCCATACCCACTATTGTTAGCATCTTTTTCACTTCATCTCTTAATGCGGGCATGGTATTTGGTACAGACAACATCTTCTGGAGCAACCTATGACAATTCAAACATACATCAGCTTTGAACAATGATGATTCGGTATACACTATCCAAATGATGATTCTCAAAACAAACATGATGATTCTCAAAACAAACAATATCCAAATAATGAGTCAAATTAATGCAAGAGCTAACCTCATTAAGGCCGAAACACTTGTATCTGACCACCCATACTTTACTTGCAGATTCAAGATTGAGAGACAAGCACGTAGTTTAGACATCCTAGCACCCTCGTACAATTGTGTTGATTGCAACTCTCGCATTTTGACCTCAGAATCTAACATCACATGTACATGGGATGTAGTGCCGCTAAAAATGGAATCCATCATGTCGACCATACCCTTGTCATCATTCGGGAGACTATAGTCTTGCTCAAAGTGAGAAGGTACATGCGTACCCTCATCACCCTCCTCATCCTATTTTAAGATTTCGTGTAAATATAAGATCTTGTATTTCTTGATATCCAATAAGACTGTGAACTTAAATAGCTTTGACTTATCGATGGTCCATCAACACGTGCAACACCAACGGTGGGTACTGGTTCGGGCTCCTCCCCATACATCTGCAAGTGGCGCATGATAATACGACGTTGATGTCGTACTTCTCGCTTGCAATGAGTGCAATGATAGTATAACCTCTCCATTAGCCACTTCGTGCTCCCAGGCGTTGGCACATCATCGGACGAGCTTTCACTCGTTCCTTCCATCTACACTTATAAAATCACAACATAAGTTGCAAGACTTTATATTAATAGTTATAAAATAGCATCTATGAGCTTCCCTTCATGCTAGAATAAAAAGTGACTTAAAGCGTCCCTATTTAGCGACGTTTTGCTTTGTTCCATCGCTATATAGCAACGCTTTTAATTAAAAATGTCACTATATAGCGACAAAAAAGTGTCGCTATATAGCGATGCTGTGGGTTAAAACCCAAGTCTCCTGCCACACGGTAACCGAGTCTCTTTAGCAATCTTCCTAATCTCTCAAGTAACCAAGGCAATCTCTCCTCCCACCTATTTTCGACGACCTCCCACCTATTTCTGACAACCTCCCACACTATTCTCCACTCCTCACCCTTCTCCTAGCTCTTGTACTCCCTCTCTACCCTTTTCCCTCTTTGGTTTCTTGAAAGGAAGTTCTTCAAGAGGTGAGTTTGTTTCAACAATGTAGGTTATTTGTTTGTTAGCTTTAGTTTTGTGAGTGCTTCTCCTTGTATTGCTAAACCTATAAACTAGTTTTCATGCTTGTTTTCAAAGGATTGAAACAAAAAATGAGATTTCAAGAAAGAAAGAAGACTCACCTCTTTTTTGTATTTCTCTTCCTTCTCTTTCTCCTTGTCTCCTCAATCTCCTCCTTTCAAGAAGTTACTTTTGTAATCTCCTCCTTCCTCTAACATCTTATTTGAAAAATGGTATGTTTCCTCTCTTTTGTAGGTTATTTGTTTGTTAGCTTTAGTTTTGTGAGTGCTTCTCCTTGTATTGCTAAACCTATAAACTAGTTTTCATGCTTGCTTTCAAAGGATTGAAACAAAAAAATGAGATTTAAAGAAAGAAAGAAGACTCACCTCTTTTTTGTATTTCTCTTCCTTCTCTTTCTCCTTGTCTCCTCAATCTCCTTCTTTCAAGAAGTTACTTTTGTAATCTTCTCCTTTCTCTAACATCTTATTTGAAAAATGGTATGTTTCCTCTCTTTTGTAGGGCTAATCCACAACACCGAGTGGGACGTACTATTTCAGGTAAGTGCTTCCTCTTTTTTCCATTTATTATTTTTGTTATTTGCATTGGCCTGCAGCTAGCACCTTAAGCGTTAGCTGCAGTGATGGGCGTAGGAACCCTCTCTTCTACTCAATTTCTTTCCTTCTTCTCTCCTTTAATCTCTTTCCTCCTCTTTTTCCCTCTTTCCTTTTCCAATCTCTCTTCTCTCTTTTCCCCCTCTTTTCTCTTTCCCTCTTCTTCTCTCTTTCTCTCCCTCTTTCCTCTTTTCCAATCTCTCTTTCCTTTTCCTCTTCTTGTCTCTTTCTTTCCCTCTTTTTCTCTCTTTTCTTTCCCTCTTCTTCTCTCTTTCCCCCTTCTCTTATGCTCATGCATAAACATAAGCATGAGCATATGTCTTCTTTTCTTATGCTTATGCTTATGCTTAAGCATAAGCATAAGCATATGCTCATGCTTATGCTTTTCCAATCTCTCTTTTCCCTCTTTTCCTTTCCCTCTTCTTCTCTCTTCTCTCTTTATTGCCCTCTTTTTCCCTCTTTTTCCCTCTTTCCTTTCCCTCTTCTTCTCTCTTTCCCCCTTCTCTTATGCTCATGCATAAACATAAGCATGAGCATAAGAGAAGGAGACATATGCTCATGCTTATGCTTATGCATGAGCATAAGAGAAGTACACATATTTTCTTTTTCTCTTTCCCTCTTCTTCTCTCTTTCTCTCCCTCTTTCCTCTTTTCCAATCTCTCTTTTCTTTTCCTCTTATTCTCTCTTTCTTTTCCTCTTTTCCCCTCTTTCCTTTCCCTTATCTTCTCTCTTTCCCCCTTCTCTTATGCTCATGCATAAACATAAGCATGAGCATATGTCTCCTTTTCTTATGCTCACGAAGTTAATCATTCATAAGCATGACGAATGTAGCCAGAGCATTGGTAAGTCCAAAGGGCATTACCAAAAACTCATAATGTCCAAACCTGCTGCTTATGCTTTTCCAATCTCTCTTTTCCCTCTTCTCCTCTTTTCCCCTCTTTTCTCTTCCACTTCCTCTTTTCCCTCTTCTTCCTCTTCTCTCCCTCTTCTTCCTCTTTCCTTTCCCTCTTTACTTTCACTCTTCTTCCTCTTCTCGTCCACTTCCTCTTTTCCCTCTTCCTCTTCTTCCTCTTCTCATTTCCCTCTTCTCTCCCTCTTCTCTCTCCCTCTTCTTCAGATTCCTCTTCCTCTTCTTCCTCCTCCTCTCCCTCTTCTTCCTCTTTCCTTTCCCTTGTCTTTGCCCCTTCTCTTATTCTCTCTTTCCCCCTTCTCTTTCCCTCTTTCCTTTCCCTCTTCTTCCTCTTCTTGTCCACTTCCTCTTTTCCATCTTCTTCCTCTTCTCTCCCTCTCCTTTCCCTCTTCTTTCTCTCTTCTTTCTCTCTTCTTCCTCTTCTCTCCCTCTTCTTCCTCTTCCTTTCCCTCTTTCCTTTCCCTCTTCTTCCTCTTCTCGTCCACTTCCTCTTTTCCCTCTTCTTCCTCTTCTTTCCCTCTTTCCTTTCCCTCTTCTTCCTCTTCTCCTCCACTTTCTCATTTCCCTCTTCTCTCCCTCTTCTTTCCCTCTTCTCTCCCTCTTCTTCTCTCTTTCCTTTCTCTCTTTCCTTTCCCTCTTTCCTTTCCCTCATCTTCTCTCTTTCCCCCTTCTTGTCCACTTCCTCTTTTCCCTCTTCTTCCTCTTCTCTCCGTCTCCTTTCCCTCTCCTTTCCCTCTTCTTTCTCTCTTCTTTCTCTCTTCTTCCTCTTCTCTCCCTCATCTTCTCTCTTTCCTTTCCCTCTTTCCTTTCCCTCTTCTTCCTCTTCTCGTCCACTTCCTCTTTTCCCTCTTCTTCCTCTTCTTTCCCTCTTTCCTTTCCCTCTTCTTTCTCATTTCCCTCTTCTCTCCCTCTTCTTCAGATTCCTCTTTCCTCTTCATCCTCCTTCTCTCCCTCTTCTTCCTCTTCCTTTTCCTCTTTCCTTTCCCTCTTCTTCCTCTTCTCGTCCACTTCCTCTTTTCCCTCTTCTTCCTCTTCTTTCCCTCTTTCCTTTCCCTCTTCTTCCTCTTCTCCTCCACTTTCTCATTTCTCTCTTCTCTCCCTCTTCTCTCCTCTTCTTCTCTCTTTCCTTTCTCTCTTTCCTTTCCCTCTTTCCTTTCCCTCATCTTCTCTCTTTCCCCCTTCTCGTCCACATCCTCTTTTCCCTCTTCTTCCTCTTCTCTCCCTCTCCTTTCCCTCTTCTTTCTCTCTTCTCTCTCTTCTTCCTCTTCTCTCCCTCATCTTCTCTCTTTCCTTTCCCTCTTTCCTTTCCCTCTTCTTTCTCTTCTCGTCCACTTTCTCTTTTCCCTCTTCTTCCTCTTCTTTCCCTCTTTCCTTTCCCTCTTCTTTCTCATTTTCCTCTTCTTCAGATTCCTCTTTCCTCTTTGTCCTCCTTCTCTCCCTCTTGTTCCTCTTCCTTTCCCTCTTTCCTTTCCCTCTTCTTCCTCTTCTCGTCCACTTCCTCTTTTCCCTCTTCTTCCTCTTCTCCTCCACTTTCTCATTTCCCTCTTTGCTGCAGGCGGACGGTTGGGGTTCAAGGCAACCGTGGTAAGTCTACTTCTTCTCATTTAATGTATTGTTCTATTTGTTTTACTACATATTACATGCACTTTAGCTAACTCTAACTCTCGTAAATTGGATCCACAACAAGCTGCGATGGGTCGTCTTCCTACATATGTAGAGACGCGACATGCATTTCGTATAGAAACAAAGCCATGGTTTATTGAGTAAGAGGCAATGGGAGTGACGGTCGATTGGGCTGAGGTGGCTACTCGCACGGTATAAGTCTACTCCTCCTTGTAATCTCACTTTTTAAATTGATTTATTCTTTAAGTTCTAATCTAATTTTCAATTTATATGGTTCACTTTTAGGGTCAAAGCTCAAGCGTCCCATCATTGGAGGTGAGCGATCACTAGGGCCAGGGGTTAGACGCACATGAGGAGGATCAGGGAGAAGGCGCAGCTCACGAGGACCAAGGAACAGGCCAACAAGACGAGGACGATTCGGATTCGGATGAGTAGTAGTAGTAGTAGTGGTAGTAGCAGTTTGCATTTTCTTCGCCCTGTATGTCATTTTGTATATCCGCTCATTTGAGAAATTTTGTATCGCCCTTTTGAAAGGGTAATTTTATAACAAACAACGTTGTATATGCTCGACATGTATATGCTTTTGTTGCTCGATCATTTCATTTGAGCGATTTTGTATCACCCTTTTCGCAAGGGAAATTTTATTATAAAAAAACTTTGTTTTGTAATTATAAAAAAAAAAGGATTAGTAGGGCTAAACAGGGCCATAGGAAGCCCTGTTTAGTCCCACTAATCCTTCTTTTTTAGTTTTGTTAATCATCGCTATATAGCGACGTTTACCAGTGTCGCTATATAGCGACGATTAACAATGTCGTGATATAGCGAAGTTTAGATCGTCGCTATATAGCGACGTTTATGATCATCGCTATATAGTGACGATTTATAGCAACGGTTCTTTTCTAATGCTTTTAGTGGCTTTTATAGTGACGTTTGCGCCCGTGATAAAAAAAATTTAAATGTAAAAAGCATCAGTATTTTCATTGGAAAATGGCCTATGCCTTGTAGTGGTATAGAGAACAGGTGTGGCAAAGGAGAGGGAGCAAAAGAAATGAATACTACTTATGAGGTTCTCTTGATTTCTGGTAAATGACAAGAAAAAACAAAGTTTTGGAAAACATATAAAGCCTCTCATAAATGGAAAAAGTATTTGCAATAATGCATATCCCATTACTACATGATTATCACATGACACATACTGGTATTTGGCTAATAAAGCAAAGTATGGAGTAAAATTTAACATTCATGGAAACACAGGAAGGTCCAAAACAAGAGCCTCAACAGTCTCAACAACAACGATTTTCAAAGATTACATTCATGAAAATGCTTTACCTCAGCCCCATCTATCTGGAATGCATCTTCTGATAGGTTTGACAAAAAAAGAAGTATTTAAGTCTATTAGAGAAACATAGAGGCAAAGAGGGCATGCTCTGACATCTTTTCACAATTTGTATGCTCTTTGGAAGAAGAGCTTTGGATATGTTAAAATCCCAAAGAGGCAAAAAATGTCAAGTGCAGTGACTGTGATAATCTAATTAAGCGAGCACTTGAGAGTGCAACATCTCCAAATCAAAGAGAAGCGTACATAAACAATAGAGAATTTTATCATGGACTTGTTTGGCATTCTAGAATAAAATATGCATTTGGAAGGAGCAAGCTATTTCTCATCCAAATGAGTACATGTGCATTATTGTAGATGGTATGGATCAGAATACAACAACATTACCTAGATTCATTAACACTCCACCTAAGCTATAAGGAAAGTACTTTTTGAAGACACATTTATGTGGAGTGTTAGTACCGCTGGATATAAGTTTTCTGTAGGTATATGGATTGATTCCTTGCATCCACATGATAGCAATCAAGTTGTGACATCCATTATGAAGGCAATTCACAGTGTACATGTAGAAAAAGGTCTCCTACCAGCAAAGTTGAGAATACAAGCAGACAATTGCAGGTGAGAGAATAAGGTGTACTCTTCTTTGCATTTTACTCAATGCTAATTGCTCATTGAATCTTCAATGATATTGAAGTTGGGTTTTTGTTGGTTGGACATACACATGAGGATATCCATCAGGTACTAGCACAGTCTCATGAGAGCTAAAACATAAGGACATGGAGACAATGGATGACTTGATAAGAAAATGTGGGAGGCAAGTTGGTAGCCGCAAGAAAGGTACAGTATGCTCCATGGTTGAAAGGATGTATGATTGGAAAAGATTTATTCTACCTTTCATACAAAATGAGAAAAAAAATCATTCAACATGGGCTTCTATAAAAGAATTCAGCAAGAAATCCAAAGGTGAAATAGAACGCTTAAAAGCTTTTATTACATACAAAGAGGAAATGTTGAAGACATTTCTTGATTAGAAGCCCTCTTGGAAGGAACACACTGCTGTTGTAATTAGGAATACCTACCAATTGACAAAGGACCTTGAGAAAATGCGAGAAGATGATAATAAGAGAGAACGGCCTTTATTTTGGCCAAATATTGGTAACGACTTACACCTAGCTTGTTGTCTCTTTGAAAATGAGTTTGAATCGCTGCTGCCACGTCCATATTGTGGACTGAAGAAGAGAGAGTTTATGCCACAAATAGACATAGACGTCCACTGTTTTATTGCAGTTCGAACATTGGACGATGAACATGAGAACGTGAAGTGTTGGGTTGCAAAAGTGGTGGACGTGAGCATGGACGACTAGGGGAGAGATACAACATTTACATTGGTATGGTATTAAAAGTTGTAGAACACAAGCTATTAAGTACCTCTATACTATAGTCTAATGTATATATATGTTTAAAAGATATACACTCTCATGTTTACATAGGCTAAACATCCAAGTTGAGAACATAACACAATACTTTATAGATTAACATGGGTCTACACTTAGTAATGTTGTTAGTACATAAGGTTTCAATCGAAAACCCTTATACAATTTGTCCCCCACTACAAGGCATAGGCCCTTTTCCGACGAAAATACTGACATTTTTTATACTAATTTTATTTTTTTTTGACAAGCGCAAAGGTCGTTATTTATGTCATTATAAGCATAAAAAAAGAACGGTTGCTATAGAAGCGTCGCTATATAGCGACTCTAATAAATGTCGCTATATAGTGATACTAGTAAATGTTGCTGTATAACGACACTGGTCAATGTCGCTATATAGCAACGATTAATAGAACTAAAAAAAAAATTAGTGGGGCTAAACAAGGCCACATCAAGCCCTGTTTTGCCCCGCTAATGTTTTCTTTTTACTAATTATAAAAAAAAGTTTTTTATTACAAAATTTTCCATGCAAAAAGGGTGATACAAAATCGCTCAAATGAACTGATCGAGTGGCAGAAGCATATACATGTCGAAGATATACAACATAGTTTGTTTCAAAATTACCCTTCGAAAAGGGTGATACAAAATTGCTCAAATGAGCCGATATACAAAAGGATATACATGGCGAAGTATATGCAAACTACTACTACTGCTCATTCGAATCATCGTCGTCCTTCTCGTCCTCGTCTTGTTGGCTTAATCCTTGGCCCTCGTGAGTTGCAGTTGATCCCTGACCCTCGTGAGCTGCACCTGATCCCTGGCCCTCGTCACCACTCGCCTCCGATGATGGGACGCTCAAGCTTTGACTCTAAGAGTGAAACCATATTAATTGGAAATTAAAGAATAAAACAATTTAAAAAGTGAGATCACAAGTAGGAGTAGACTTATACCGTGTGAGTAGCCACCTTAGCCTAATCGACCGTCACTCCCATTGCCTCCTGCTCAATAAACCACGGCTTTGTTTTTATGAGAAACACGTGTCTTGTCTCTGCATCTGTAGGAAGGTGACCCATCACAGCTTGACGTGGACCCAATTTATGAGAGTTAGAGAAAGTGTTGAGATATCGAGCTCATGCCAGGGTGACCATTGTGCATTTATGTCACCGACTTGTTAGCTACAGATGCGGTTGGTACACCACCCATGAATAATAGCTGGATGACAGCTATCCTTATCTACACTAGTTCGTGGCTCAGTTAGTATGCCACCTTAGTTAGTTGAGTTTGGTTTGAGACCCACATATAGGGTTCTTCTATTTCTTTGTACTAGAGTTCTTTTGGCTTACACAACTAAGAAGAGGAAAACTGTTTTTAGCCTCCACCTTTGTGTGTATTCCCCCATTGTGTATGTGAGAAAGCTGCAAGTGAGACTCCTTCCCTCTCTCCCACTATCTTCACATGGTATCAGAGCCTTGTTCGTGGTAAGGAGCTCAAGAAAGCAAACCAAGTTCACAGTGTCCTGGTAAGAGGACTAGTGTCGCTTTCCTTTTTCGAGTTTGGGAGCAAATCTCTGCAGGTAGCACAGCCGGAAGTGCAAGAGTGCACTGTCTCAGATTGAGACGCCCTTCGCGGTGTGGCGAGAGGGCATTATATGCTGTGGGAATGGGCGAAGCCCTTGGTGACTTTATTTTTCTGATTCGAGGTCATTTCAGGGCCCATTTTGGAGGCGGAAGTTCTCCGCAGGCACTCAGAAAAAGGCCTTGTTTTTGCTGTGCGACCACTGTTCTGTAGGTTGGTGAAAAGTTGCCGCAGAAATTGCATCGTATGCCTGTGTGCAGAGATATTGGGAGTTACAGAATCATCCTTATTGCCTGTTGATGCAAAATCATCACTAGGAAGTGACTGTGTGGTCAAAAACCACTTTCATCAGGTTTGCAGATTTGCCCTTGTGAGCCAGAAGCTGTGTTTTTTGCAGTGACAGAATTTTTTGCAGTGTTCTGTAATGGCGTCTGATTCTCTTTCACAGATTGTCACTGAAAAGCTTGACAAGAACAACTTCCAAGCATGGAAGTTTAGAATGACGAATTTCCTTATGGGAAAAGGCTACTGGGAGTTCATTATAGGAAATGAAGAAGAACCAGTTCTTCCTAATGTTCCCAATCAACAGGAAATGCAGGCATTTAAAGGATGGCATGAGAGAGCCAGAAAAGTTATGTACTGGCTGTCTATCATTATTTCAGATTCAATGATTGTGCATATTCAGGATGCAAGTACGCCAAAGGTAGCATGGGATACTTTGGCTAAAATGTACAGCACAAATACGCAGGCCAGGAAAATGCAGCTCAAGCAGGAGCTGCACAATGTGCAGAGAGAAAATATGAGCATCAATGACTACCACATGAAGGTGAAGAAAATTGCAGATGCACTTGCTTCCATTGGGTCGCCAGTGGATGATGATGATTTAGTTTCTGTGACCTTGAATGGTCTAGGAAAGGATTATGCACAGTTCCGGACATCCATTGCCGTCCGTGAAAAATTTCCTGATTTTGAGGAGTTGATTGCTCTTCTAATTTCTGAAGAGCAGAGAAATGGTGGTGCATCTTCTTCAGGAGGAACCTGAAAAGAAACTGTCTTCTACTCAAATGCTGGAAGGGGTAGAGGCAGAGGTAGAGGAGGCCGATCTGGAGGCCGTGGTAGAAATCAGAATATGCAGCAAACTCAAGAAAACCAGTCCTATGCAGGAGGACGTGGTAACTCTAGAGGCAGTGGGAGCCAAAGAGGTCATGGTGGATGGCAGAGAGGCCAAAATGCAAACAGCAATGTTGAATGCTACTACTGTGGTAAAATGGGGCATATGGCTAAAGACTGCTGCTACAAAAAGTAGAATGACATTATGAATGGAAAATTGCAGCAAGGCAATTATGCATCCTCTAGTAGACAGGGTGATGACAGAAATGAACATTTGTTTATGGTACAACATATGACAAATTCAGTGACAAGTGCAGAAGAAAGCAATGATGTGTGGTATGTTGACTCAGGTGCATCAAACCACATGACAAGTCATGCTGAATGGATGCAGGATGCAAGGAAAATGGAAAAACCAGGATTTGTGGAGACTGGTGATGATACTGCACATCCTATTGTGCAGATTGGCAAAATTCCTTTGTCTATGCAGGATGGGAAAAAGAAATACTTGTTTGATGTATTTCATGTCTCGAACATCACCAAGAACCTGGTTTTTATTGGTCAAATGGTTGAGCAAGGCTTGCAGGTCAGATTCAATCCTCATGGATGTTTTGTTGAGGATATGAAAAATAATGCTCGCTTGATAGCAAAAGCAAAGAAGAAAAGCAGGATGTTTACGTTGGATGCGGCAGACATGCCTGAATTGAGTGCAGCAATGTTTGCACATGGGACCAATGTAGTTGTAGATATTGATATCTGGCATAAACGCATTGGTCATGTTAATGTACAGCGACTTAAATCAATGCAGGCCCAAAATATTGTTGCAGGATTGCCTAAATTCAAGGTTGCAGAAATGCATAAGGTGTGTGAAGCCCATCAATTTGGAAAACAGGCAAGGAAACCATTTCCTAAGCATGTTCAAGAGAGTAAAAAGCCATTGGAATTAATCCACTCTGATGTGTGGACTACTAAAGCTGCATCTATTGGAGGCTGTCACTATTTTGTCACATTTATTGATGACTTCAGCAGAAAACTTTGGGTGTATTTTATGAAAAAGAAAAGTGAAGTGTTTGGGAACTTCAAAGCTTTTAAAGCTATGGTTGAAAAAGAAACAGGCCTGCAAATAAAATGCCTAAGGTCAGATGGAGGGGGAGAGTACCTCTCAAATGAGTTTGCAAGGTTCCTGCAGGAGCATGGCATAAAGCAGCAATATTCATGTAGTCATACCCCACAGCAAAATGGAATTGCAGAAAGGAAAAACAGGCATATTGGAGAGGTATCTCGGGCCATGCTAAATGAAAAAGATCTACCAGATTATTATTGGGTTGAAGCAGTTGCTACAGCAGTTTATATAATGAACAGGACTCCCACTGCAGCAATACATGGCATGATGCCAGAGGAGATGTATACTGGTAGGAAACCAGACATTTCTCATTTGAAAATTTTTGGTTGCATTGCCTATGTTCATGTGCCAGATGCGTTGAGGTCCAAGTTGGATCCAAAGGCTGAGAAGTGCATCTTTATTGGTTATTCTCTACAGCAGAAAGGGTATAGATGCTATAACCCTTCTACACGTAAGTTCACAGTGAGCAGAGATGTTGTTTTTGATGAGATGAGCAGCTGGTATAAACCAGTAAATGTGATGATTGATGTAGATGCACAAAATGGTAATGCTGCACAAAATTTACAGCAGCAATCACAAAATATCAGTGGACCTGTAGTGTCCTCTAGCAGTGGTTCACATACTTCGCCATGGACAGGTAGATTGAGATCAGGAGAATCTCCTCAAAGCAATGCAGATAGTGGTACACAGGTATCACGAAAAGAAAAAGAGAAGTTAGATCAGCCCATGTTTGATGTGAATGCAGGTCACTCTTATGTGGATGGTGAATCCAGTGGCTCAGAGCAGAGCATTGATGATGAGTTGGGTATTCCTTCTGTTGTTACACCTGGAGTAACGAAGACCAAGGATGTTTTGAGAGCACCTAGAAGTGAGCCTATTTTGCGCAGGTCTACCAGGGTTAGGTATCCTGTGGATAGGCTGAAATATGATGGATTTACAGCCATTCACTATGCCTATATGGTCAAAGTGATACAGGAACTAGAACCCACTTCTTTTGAGCAAGCCATGGGAAATGAAAAATGGGAGAAAGCCATGGATGAAGAAATGGATGCCTTGGATGCAAATGCTACATGGGAATTGGTGCCTTTGCCTAAAGACAAGAATGCAATTGGCTGTAAGTGGGTTTATAAGATCAAGCACAATGCAGATGGTTCTGTGAATAGATACAAGGCAAGATTAGTTGTCAAGGGGTATGCACAGAATATGGCATTGATTATGAAGAAACTTTCAGCCCGGTTGCAAGGATGGCAACTGTAAGAGCAGCCATTGCTATGGCTGCATCAAAGGGATGGTCTTTACATCAGATGGATGTAAAGAATGCCTTCTTGCATGATGATTTGCAAGAAGAGGTCTTTATGGAGCAACCAACAGGTTATGTTCATGCTATTCATCCTGAGTTTGTTTGCAGGTTGAAGAAAGCCTTGTTTGAAGCAAGCACCTAGAGCATGGTCTGACAAGATAGGACAGTATCTTGTCACTATTGGCTTTCAGATTTCCAAGGCAGATTTCTCACTCTATGTGAGAAAAACAGAGAAAGGGATTATGCTGCTTGTCATTTATGTTGATGATTTGATCATCACAGGTGATAGTGATGAAGATATCCTTCATGTGAAAATGCTATTGAGGCAGAAGTTTGAGATGAAGGATTTGGGAGAGCTGCGTTATTTCTTGGGCATTGAGGTGATTAGATCACCAAGTGGGATACAGCTCTTGCAGAGGCAGTATGGACTAGACATGCTGTGGGATGACAGGCTGTAAGCCTATTTCAGTTCCTTTGGAGCAGAATGTGAAGCTGAGCGCAGATGCAGGTGAGCTTCTGGAAGACCCTACTATGTACAGACGCATAGTAGGAAGTTTGATTTACATGACTATTACCAGGCCAGATTTGAGCTATGCTGTTGGGTTGGTAAGTCAGTTTATGCAGGCTCCAAGGAAACCGCATTTGGATGCGGCTAGACGCATACTTAGGTATGTGAAGTCCACATTGCAGTATGGACTATTTTATGAGGCTGGGGTTCAAATACAGTTGCATGGATACACTGATGCTGATTGGGCTGGTAGTATTTCTGATAGACGATCTACCAGTGGATATGTGTTCTCTTTTGGGAGTGCTGCAGTCACTTGGAGCAGCAAGAAACAGCCTACAATTGCCTTGTCGAGCACAGAGGCTGAGTACAGGGGTGCAGCAATGGCTGCATGTGAGGTAGCTTGGTTGCATAAGCTACTCTATGATATGCATCAGTCTACAGATGGGCCAGTTGTCATTTATTGTGAAACATGAGCAGTATACACTTGGCAAATAACCCAGTCTATCATGCTAGAACAAAGCACATTGAGGTGCATTATCACTATGTGCGGGAGAAGGTTTTAGTAGGTCTTATTGATCTAGTTTATGTCAGCACAGAGGATCAGGTAGCTGACATATTCACGAAGGCATTGGGCGCAGAGAAGCTGCGCAAGTTCAGAGACCTGCTTGGTGTGCAGGAATTGAGTTTGAGCTCGAGGGGGAGTGTTGAGATATCGAGCTTCACTCGCGATATGCCAGCGTGACCATTGTGCATTTATGTCACCGACTTGTTAGCTACAGATGCGGTTGGTACACCGCCCACGAATAATAGCTGGATGATAGCTATCCTTATCTACACTAGTTCGTGGCTCAGTTAGTATGCCACCTTAGTTAGTTGAGTTTGGTTTGAGACCCACATATAGGGTTCTTCTATTTCTTTGTACTAGAGTTCTTTTGGCTTACACAACTAAGAAGAGGAAAACTGTTTTCAGCCTCCACCTTTGTGTGTATTCCCCCATTGTGTATGTGAGAAAGCTGCAAGTGAGACTCCTTCCCTCTCTCCCACTATCTTCACATAAAGTGCATGTAATATGTAGTAAAAAAAAATGAACAATTTACATTAAATGAGAAGAAGTAGACTTACCACGGTTGCCTCGAATGCCAATCGTTCGCCTGCACCAAAGTGCGAAGTACCTATGGCATCTAATCGTCTCCTCGTAGCCCTCCTTTGACCCTCGAACATTTCGGAATGGTCCCTGTTTTGCTTCTTGAAAAACTTCCAATCAGCTTTGTCTGCCCAACTGGGTTTAGCCCTCCCCTTTGTGATGGAAGTACGCAAGGTTGATCTACGATGCTTCAAGACCAAACCCATGCGCTCTAGCATGTAATTCTCATTGAACTCCCGATTTGGGGGGTTAGGATGCTTTGCTTTCAATTCATCGATGATCGCCTGCTTCTTTTGGTCATCTTGATACCACCAATCAGTAGCAATGCCGCTCCTAAAGTGGTGGCTCATCAATCGCCTCATGGTGGCCATCACTACTTTGCCCTTTTTATCTTCTATTATCTCTCTAGTAGCTGTGATTTGATAGGACAGGTCCTTGACTAGGTAAGGAGTACTCATGGTAATGGTAGAGTCAGAGCGAGTGGTGTTTGAGCGAGTGCTTCCGGAGCGAGGAGTAGTAGTGGGAGTAGGAGAGGGCAAGGGAACTGACTGGTATTGCGTCTTAGGACCAAGTGGAGACTTGTAGGGATGTGAGTGTGCTGACTTGTCTACATCTCCCAAGTCAGCACAACATAAGCGACCCCTCCTTCCCTTACGATGGGCACGCCCAGGTGATGACCCCTCAGTCGAAGGGGCACGATGGGATGGCTGGGTAGTAGGTCTAGCTGTCAGTGTAGGAGAGGGAATTGTTGAGGTCCTCTGGGATAGCAGAGAGAAGAATCTCACTGCCTCCTCATCGGTCATCTGTGCCAGAAACTCATCGAGACTCTTGACAAAGCCATGGGCTACTAGCAAAGGAGTTCCCCGAGGGGTAGTCGCAGTGCTACGTCCGAGAGGAGTCAGGCCAGGGGTAGGCCCCTGAGGTGTCACCTTAGGGGAATCAAAGTCCTCTGGAGAATAGAGATCATGATGTCTCCTCCTACGAGGGTTTTCATACTCGTCGGACGTGCGACGTGATTGCATGTCTAACGTAGACACAAACAAGAGAATATATTGAGAAAGAATATGATAATACATTGACAAAGCATAAGAGAATGCATTGAGAAAGCATATGAGCATATGCTCATGCATAAGCATAAGCATAGGCATAGGCATAGGTATATGCTTATGAAAAGAAGAGAAAAAGAGAGGAAAAAAGAAGAGAAAGAAAGGAGAAGGAGAAGGACATGCATATGCATAGGCATAGGCATAGGCATATGCTTATGAAAAAAAGAGAAAAAGAGAGGAAAAAAGAAGAGAAAGAAAGGAGAAGGAGAAGAAGAAGGAGAAGGACATGCATAGGCATAGGCATAGGCATAAGAGAGGGACACATATGCTCATGCATAAGCATAAGCATAAGAGAAGGAAGAGGGAAAAAGAGCATAAGCATAAGAGATACGGAAAGAAAGCATATGCTTATGCTTATGCATGAGCATATGAGCATAAAAGAAAAAGAGAGAAAACTTAAGCATAGGCAAATACATATACTTATGAAAAGAGATCGAAAGAGGGAAAAGAGGGGGAGAAAGAGAGAGAAAAAGAGGAAAAGAGGAGAAGGAGAAGGAGAAGGAGAAGGAGACATATGCTCATGCATAAGCATACGCATAAGAGAAGCAAGAGGGTAAAAGAGCATAAGCATAAGAGAAAAGGAAAGAAAGGATATGCTTATGCTTATGCATGAGCATATGAGCATAAAAGAAAAAGAGAGAAAGCATAAGCTTGTGCTTATGCATGAGCATATGAGCATATGCTCATGCATAAGCATATGAGCATATGCTCATGCATAAGCATATGCATTTATACATATGCTTATGAAAAGAGATTGAGAGAGGGGAAAGAGAGGGGAAAAGAGGAAAAGAGATTGAAAGAGGAGAAAAAGAAGAGGGAAAAAGAGCATAAACATAAGAGAAGGAAGAGGGGAAAAGAGATTGAAAGAGGGGAAAAAGAAGAGAAGGAAAGGACGAAGAGGGGGAAAAGAGATTGAAAGAGGGGATAAAGAAGAGGGAAAAAGAAGGGAAGGAAGAGAGGAAGAGAGGGAAAGAAGAGGGAATAGGGGAAGAGAGGGAAAGAGAGGGTTCCTACGCCCATCACTACATAAGGCGCTAGCTGCAGGCCAATGCAAATAACAAAAATAACAAAAGGAAAAAAGAGAAAGGACTTTCTTACTTGGAATAGTCCCGCTCGGTGTTTTGTGGACTGACCCTACAAAAGAGAGGAAACATACCATTTTTCAAATAACTAGTTAGAGAAAGGAGGAGTTTAGAGAAGCAGCTTCTCAAAGGGATTGGATTGAGGAGACAAGCATAAGCCTACAAACAAGGAGAAAGCATAAGCCTACAAACAAGGAGAAAGAGGAGGAAGAGAAATACCAAAAAGAGAAGAGGTGAGTCTTCTTTCTTTCACAAAATCTCGTTTTGTGTCTTTAACCCTTGAAAATCAAGCATGAAAACTAGCACATAGCCTTAGCAATACAAGAAGAAACATGCTTCAACACTCACAAAACAAAATCTCACAAAAAACGAACCTACATTGCTTAAAGAGACTCACCTTCTTGAAAAACTTCTTTTCACACAAGCAAAGAGGAAGAAGGGTGGAGAAGGAGCACAAGTGTTAGGAGAGGAGCTGAGTAGTGGTGAGGAGTGGGGAATAGAGAGGAGGAAAACAAGGTTGTCAAATATAAGGTGGAAGGAGAGATTTTTGCTTTTCCTACAATAGAGATGCTAGAGAAACTAGCATCGTGCGGGGTTTCGGGTTTAAGCCCCCAGCGTCACTACATAGCGATGCTGGTTAATCGCTATGTAGCGACACTTATATCCAAAAAGCGTCGCTATATAGTGATGGAACATGATAAAGTGTCACTATATAGTAACGGAACAAGACAAAGCATCACTATATATTATTAGAAAAGAGAAAAGAAGCTCATGCGTGGCTATTTTTTGGATCTTAATAGATTTCCTTGCAACTCATGTTGTGATTTTGGAGATGGAAGAGATGAGTGGAAGCTCATCAGATGATGCGCCAATGCTCGAGAGCACAGAGTGGGTTACAGAGAGGTTGTATTGTCATTGCACTCATTGCAAGCGAGAAGTACGGCATCAACATTGTATTATGATGCGCCACTTGCGGATGTATGGGAAGGAGCCCGAACCAGTACCCACCGTTGGTGTTGCACGTGGTGATGGATTATCGGTAAGTCAATGCTATTTGAGTTCATAATTAATATTGGATACCATTATGACACGAAACCTTGAGACAAGATCTTATATTTATACGAAATCTTGAAATAGGATGAAGAGAGAGAGAAGTTGATAGATGCTTATCCTCAAATTCTAAATAGCAAAAAACTATTAAATTTTATAGAAATATAGTTACCAAAGGGATTTTTAAATTGGGACATTGGGAAAAATCAAAAGTTTAAAGAACTCATTTTAAAGCCTTGTGATTTAGAGATAAGAGGTATGTCCCTTGAACATACATGGTATATAGGGTTTTTAATCAGTGATTTCTCAAAATGCTTGTTGCTTCAATTCTTAATGGAGATGAGTAATCCTCTAGCTATGATAAATAGATACAAAGCTAAAGGATATTGCTTAGATATTCTCTTGTAGTTAAATAGATAGACTATTGGTAGTTAAATAGATAGACTATTAATTTATGAGGATTAAATAGATAAGCTATAAATTATTACGAGCATGCTTAAACCTATGGCTTAACAAAGTAGATTCTAGGTACAATATTTTACTCGAGCATTTGATTCACGAATTATTTGGTGTTGATCTATGCAAGCTATGATGCTACATGCTAGAAGTATTGCTCTATCAGCTCATTTGCAGACATGTAGGAGGATGCTTACACCCGTGGCTTAACAGAGCACATTCTAGGTAGAACAATTTGCAGGTTGCATTAAGCAGGCTATGATGTTAGACTCAAGCTATGATGTTAGACTCAGTGGTCCATAAATTAGTGATAGAAGTATTAGGAGTTGCATGCGTACACCTATGGCTTAACAAAGCATATTTATAGGTACAATAATGTGAATAATGTGCAGGTTCGTGGGTGATTTAAACAAGCTATGATGTTAGAAGTAGTGCTCTAGATACTAAGTTACAGAAGTATTGGTCTACTGATCTTCTGCCAGCATTTGCAGAAACCTAGGAGCTGCTTGCTTACAGCTGTGACTTAACAAAGCAGATTCTAGGTACAATGATATTAAGAAGCATGGCTCTACTAAGTTACAAACGTGTTGTCTACCGATCTTCTTCCAGCATTTGCAGAGAAGGAGCATTAGAAGCAATGCTCGACTGATCTTCTTCCAGCAGTTGCAGAAATTGAGGTATGGGAGGGACGAAGGCGAAGCAAGCATCCAGGTTCACGTTCCCCTCCAGCATCTGCACTACCTTGCTCATAGATGGCCGCATCTCTTCCGAGTCTTGTACACACCACAACGCTGCATACACCATCCTCCTTACCTGCTCCTCCTCGACCCCCTCGTCCCCTGCTAGCCTCTCATCAACCACCCTCATCACCTCATTCTTCCTTACTTGTTTCGCTGCCCACACCGGAAAGAAGAGCTTCTCCAAACCTTCCACCCTCCTGTCGATGTTCCTCCTCCCGCTTATGATCTCTAGGAGCGTCATCCCATAGCTGTATACATCAGCTTTGGCTGTTATGGGCGATCCCTCTAGCCACTCTGGTGCCAGATACCCCCTCGTCCCCCTCATCGTCGTCAGCGCTCGGCTGAACTCTCTGCCCATCAGCTTTGCCAGCCCGAAGTCAGAGAGCTTTGGGCAGAAGCTCTCGTCCACTAGAATGTTCCCCGGTTTGATATCTAGATGGATGATGCAGCTTTGGCATTCCTCATGCAGGTACGTCATGGCCCGGGCGATGCCAAGGGCAATGTTGAAGCGCGTGCTCCAATCGAGCACCCCTCTTTCCATCTCGCTATCTGAATCCTGCATGAATAGGAGGGCATCCAGGGACCCCCTAGTCACGTACTCGTACACCAAGAGACGGTGCGTGCCCTCACAGCAGAAACCGACCAACCTCACCAGATTTACATGCTGAATCCTGCCAATTGTACGCATCTCAGCAAGAAATTGCTTCTCTCCCTGCTCTGGTCGCTCTAGTTTCTTCACGGCCACTTGCGTACCATCCGGTAAAGCACCTTTGAAAACCGTTCCGAATGCGCCGCTTCCTATCTGCTCCTTGAATTTCTTGGTGATCAACCGTAATTCCCTATAGGAGAACATTATCGACCCTCCAGTAGTAAGGACATTTCGGATTCGAGATCGTCGGATGAAGCTGAAAGCAGCTGCAACGGCAAGAAGAAGCAGCGAAGCGCCAAACAATGTTGCAACGATAGATATTACTCGGATCCATTTTCGTGTTGAATGACGAGCAGGACTGATCTCGCACCCACCGGACCATCTTTGTGCAAGCCAATCCTGAGGATGAACAGGTTTGTAACCCGGCAGGCAAGTGCAAAGAGGAGATTGGTTGTCGTTGCATGCGCTCTTTGGGCCACAGACACCATACACATCACACTGATGCGTAGGTACAGACCAGTAAGTCAACCAGCGTCGAGTTACGTTATCCCAGCTTCGGGATTCCAGTGTTCCGTCCACTCGAATCCACGCGAAGGAAAGAAATTGATTAGAAAGCTTCTTACTGGGATAATATTCGAATCCAGTTGTAGCATTAAAGTCGATGTTGTAGACAGAGCCGTTGATCAAAGCCGGAAGTCCTTCGAACCCTTGCCCCGTCCACTGCCCACTGTCCCAGTATTGCCGAGAGTTATTCCAAACCAAGCCAAAGTCGAATGCATGCATTTCGATAGCGTATATCCCTACGGCAGGATTTGCCGAGCTCCTCCAAGATTGAAGTTTATATCCCGGCTTCAATCTCATATGTGGTAACCATAGGTTGGTGGAAGGGTGTTGGAAGCTTTCCCAAACAGAAGTGGAGTTCGCGGTTATCAAGATCAAGTTGCCGGTATCTTGCAATGAGGCAGAGTCCACGCCCAGCCCAGACGTGCCGCTAGACCATACGGGTCGTCCGGCATCTAGGAGTTGCAGCTCCCCGTGGACGGATAAAGACCAAGAAGAATTGCTACTTGCTGGTTGTTCCCTGTTGGCGATCCACACGACAACTTGATCCGGCACTTGTGCGTACCGGATGCCAAGATAGACGGAACCTCCAGAGCCTAGTGGGGAGAACAGCCCAACTGCAAAGCGCCCATTTGTAGAGAGAAGGGTCTCGTGAACGGAAAGAGTGGAGCCTATGCGCAGAAGATATTGTGTGGAGTTGGCGGGCTGATTGGGAGAACAAAGCAATGGAATGATCAGAAAGCTCAAGCTCAGCAGGGAAAGCTGAGAGGATTGCACGCTAGGAATTCTAATATACTGGCATGATAAAATTCCTTGACCCATTAGAGATGGATGCTCGTCTCCGAACGTTTCACAAAGATATATATAGAACTCAATGTACTGCGGTTCTATCTCAAATCATGCAGAGGATTAGCACTGAAAGCTACCCTGACGATTTTATCAGTCTGGGCGGGGTGGCATACGATATACATTTCAAACCCGGCAACCTGGAATCGACCTTTCTGGCCCAGATGCGCGGGTACTGCATCCAAAGTCGACGCAAAATCAATTCAACTATCCGTGATTCCCACGGACTCTAGTGCATATCCGCTGAAGTGAGTGCTTCAATTTGACATCTGTTGAAACCCGACTTTGTCGCTGGTGCATTTTCCACTAGACGTAACACAGGGTTACTGCAAATATCGCCATGTGGCGTGTGTTCAGCCATTTCCTTCTTCCCGTTCAAAACGTGGGCGTTTATAGGGCCCCGATCAAGAAAAAACCCCGTATTAGTTAAGTAGTTGACTTTCCGTTGGTGCGGGGGCTAATTAACGTAAGCTTTTGTGAAATGATTAATAGAAGGTACAATTTTCGTAAGGGACGAGTCCAAGGCACCACGTGTCACCTCGAAAATCAAAGTGTTCCAAATGTTTACATCAACTAAAGGGAAGCATGCGGGGCTACGGGAAGAGGGAAGGGGAGGCAGAAGGGAGAGAGGGTAGAGAGAGAGAGGTGGGTTGAGGGAGAGGAGACAGAGGGTGGAGTAGTTAGAGAGTTTTGGGAGTGCAATAGAGAGGCGAGGTCGAGGAGGGACAAGGGACGGGAGGGAGAAGTTGAGAGGCGAGGGATGGAGAAGCAAGGTAGGGAGGGTGAATAGGAAGAGGCGCAGACATAGAGGTAGGTAGGGACATCAAAACGCATAGTGGGAGAGGAAGCAATGAACTAATTGAATTGATAGCTTAATCGAATTAATTCCTTTGAATGAGCTTAGTTTAATTTGCTATCATGTAATAAGACAAATTACTTAATAGATTAAGTCATCTTTGTGGATGGTGTTTTACTAGATAGTTGGTGATGTGTTGCCATGGAGTAGGTAGAGGCCATGGGGAGGCCTTTACCCAATGTGAAAGCGAGTTACTTTTACATGGGGTAAAGGTCGGCTATCAAAGTAGATGGGGCAAGGAGGGTAATTTTTTCTCGGGGGGTTCACCTCCCAAAATTTTAGTGTACCACGTGGATTCAAAAGGAGGGGTATTTTAATTCAACTTTTGGAAAAAATTTAACAGGTTTACAATAACAAGAGGGGGTTTTTAATTCAAATTTAGAAAAAAATTCGTTAATTCATAAGTAAAGAGGGGTGGTTTTATAGGGGACAAAATTTTAGTTGAGGGGTTTTTTTAATACCCCTTGAATGCATGTGATACCTAGGATTTCTTAGTGGTGCACCCCCGAGAATTTTTTGCAAATTTACCTTTGATATGATGGGCACACGTGGAAGTTTTGAACACGTGAGCATGTATGAAAATTTTCAACTGTGATGTGATGGGCAAGTTTGGAAGTTGTTGACATGTTGTCCATCTTAAAGTGCCCATCATTTTATGGATTTTAAAGAGACTTGATGGAATGGCCCAGATTAAACCTCCAAGCCCTAGTGACTTTGAGAGAGATAGTGATTCCCATGGCCTCTCTCTTGTGCTTTTTCTCCCAAGGAGAATAGTTTTCATAAACTATCATACAAATATATCCTTAGGTTCATCGATTTTCTTCAATTCAACACTTGATATTGCAATCTTGTTGAAATAAAGAAATTGTTGGTGTCATTTGGTTAAAGACTCACGGGTACACCTGAAAAACTTTAGTGTACCACATGCATTCAAAAGAAGGGTATTTTAATCCCACTTTTGTGAAAAATTTAAGAGGATTAGAATAAAAGAGGGGTTTTTTAATTCAACTTTAGAAAAAAACCATTAGTTCAAAAGTAAAGAGGGGTGGTTTTATTAGGGGAGAAAATTTAGTTGAAGGTTTTTTAAATACCGGTTGAATGCACGTAATACCTATGACTTCTTTGTTGTGAACCCCACAAAGTTGAAGGTCTTCAGATCCTCCTCTAATGCAATAGCTACAAGTTGACAACTAGACAAGGTACTGGTCATGTTCTTTTGCTTAATGCAAAGCGCATGTTCATTAATTTCTTCAATTCAAGACTTAATATTGCAATCATCTTGAAATGAAGAAATGGTTGGTGTCATTTTGGTTGAAGGTTCTATGATGCAATAGCTACAAGTTTATGACCAACCAAGGGAATATTGTTCTTTTTCTTAATACCAAGCTTCAATTTTTGTGAGTAATGTTTCACCACATGGTGTGGCAATGTGTTGCCATGAAGACTATTGATAGATCAAGGGGAGAAATGATGGATTATGCTATCAATTCACTATGTTGGTATTTATATGATATATATATTTGTAGTTTTTATAGATCGAGGTGAGATCTCAGGGGAGTCACTTAGTGTAATATGTCTATATCACGTGCGTTCAAGGCTCCTTTTCTAAATCCCTATGTAACCTATTTTTAGCATTTCCTTACACTCCCTCTGGGTCATTGTTTGCTTGGGTGTAGCCATTTTTGGTGAGGTTCAGAGACTTTTCTATACATAGCTAGGTATTTTGCATGACCCATAACTTATGCATTGCTCAATGGAATTTGGCAAACTTTATCTTCAAGTTGTAGTACACATTCCAAACTTGAACATGAGAGCAAAAAATTATGGAATAAGGTTTTGGAACATGACCGTTAAAGCTTTACAAGTGTTGTGTTGCATGTGAAGCATGCTTCCTGAAGACTATAGGATATAGCAATGTATTCAAAAACATCAAAATTTTGTTCTATACATACATGCAACCAAGTAATCATTCAAAAGTACACTACGTGAGATTCTCCACAACCCAAGGACACACCTAAATGAGAACATTAGGCATGGATTAATAGGCCTCCAATGTTGTGCTAAAGTGATGCATACCCATTTGAGGGCACACTCCATAACTTTTTTCGATTTGTTGAAAACCAAAATAGATTGAAAATTTGGAATCCAAACTAGTGGGACTACTGCATGGTGGTCTTAAAACATTGATGGTTATTGGTATTGGTATCTATATTCACCCTAAAATGGAAGAAGTTGAAAAAGTGCAATTTGTGCATGTGCAAAGATCTTTTAATAAATCCAACACTAGTTACAATTTTGAATTGTTTCTTTCATGCACTTGCTTGCTATATGGCTCATAAGCATGCCAAAGGTCATTGCATTTCATAATACACAGCATCAAACCCGATAGCATGCCCTTTGGCCTATTTGTGTTTTGAAGCATTTTAGGCCACATTGCACTTGTTTGGGATATCCAATTTTGCTAACGTCTATTGTCGAAGGGGAAAAAACTAGCAGCTGAAAATTTTGCTCCTCCTGCAAATTTCAAATTTTCACACCTCCTGCCCATTAAATCTTAGAAGATTAAGTACCTGCAACCTACCCTAGTCCTGTAAATTTGACCTCGACGTGACCTTGCGCAGACTTTGGTTTACCATTGTCTTCTTTCAAGTAAGTTGTCTTCTATTCTTTGCTTACCTCACCAGCTAGGTTTGCTGCGTCTATTTTGGATTGATCATGGCCATGGCATCAATGGAAATATGTAGCTTGCCATGGCTTGCAAGAGAAGCAGACAGAGGTTGCGAGATAGGAAAGCTAAAAAGCCAGGTCAAGGCATAAGGAACAAAGTGTAGGTTTAGGAAAGCGCTAGCACGGAATCGAAATGGCAATGGAAGACACTTTTGCAACATCTGCGAAGGGAGAAACAACGAGAAGAAAGAAGACTCCTTGCAGAGAAGTAGCAAGAAGCAATTGTAGATGCACACATTCGATCATTGCCATCGGAGCAAAGAACACGAGATGTGTCACGATTGGTGGGAGCATTCGAGGCAGCAATATCAGACCATTCAGCTGATTACCAGTCTCAAGTCTTCACAAGCTTTAGCCTGCACCCTAAAGTTTGTAGAGTAACAATAGGTAACAACCCTACCAACACCTCAAGAGATGCATGCTCAAGAGGCAATGCTCTCACTACAAGGCATAGGCCCTTTTTCGACGAAAATATCGACGCTTTTTACATTAAAAATGTTTTTTTTCACGGGCGCAAACGTCGCTATAAAAGTCGCTAAAAGCATCGAAAAAGAACCGTCGCTATATAGCGGCGTTCTTAAACGTCGCTATATAGCGACACTACTAATCGTCACTATATAGCGACACTGGTAAACGTCGCTATATAGCGACGATTAACAGAAGTTTAAAAAAAGCATTAGTGGGGCCTAACAGGGCCATAGCAAGCCCTGTTTTGCCCCACTAATTCTTTTTTTTTTAAATTACAAAAGAAATTTTGTTATTACAAAAAGTAAAGAGGGAAAAAGAGACATATGCTCATGCTTATGCATGAGCATATGTCTCCTTCTCTTATGCTCATGCATAAGCATAAGCATGAGCATATGTCTCCTTCTCTTATGCTTATGCTTATGCTTATGCATAAGAGAAGAGAAGAAGAGGGAACGGAAAGAGAGATTGGAAAGGGGGAAAGAGGGAAAGAAAGACAGAAGAAGAGGGAAAGTAAGGAGGGAAAAAGAGACATATGCTCATGCTTATGCATGAGCATATGTCTACTTCTCTTATGCTCATGCATAAGCATAAGCATGAGCATATGTCTCCTTCTCTTATGCTTATGCTTATGCATATGCATAAGAGGAGTCTTATGCATAAGCATAAGCATAAGCATAAGAGAAGGAGACATATGCTCATGCTCATGCTCATGCTTATGCTTATGCTTATGTATGAGCATAAGAACATGAGCATGAAAGAGGGAAAAGAGGGTGGAAAAGAGGAGAAGAGAGAAGAAGAGGGAACGGAAAGAGGGATTGGAAAGGGGGAAAGAGGGAAAGAAAGAGAGAAGAAGAGGGAAAGTAAAGAGGGAAAAAGAGACATATGCTCATGCATGAGCATATGTCTCCTTCTCTTATGCTCATGCATAAGCATAAGCATGAGCATATGTCTCCTTCTCTTATGCTTATGCATAAGCATAAGCATTATGCTCATGCTTATGCGTATGCATGAGCATAAGAGAATGAGCATGAAAGAGGGAAAATAGGGGGCAAAAGAGAGGAAGAGAGAAGAAGAGGGAAAGTAAAGAGGGAAAAAGAGACATATATCTCCTTCTCTTATGCTCATGCATAAGCATAAGCATGAGCATATGTCTCCTTTTCTTATGCTTATGCTTATGCATGAGCATAAGAGCATGAGCATGAAAGAGGGGGGGAAAGAGGAGAAGAGAGAAGAAGAGGGAAAGGAAAGAGAGATTGGAAAAGGGGAAAGAGGGAAAGAAAGAGAGAAGAAGAGGGAAAGGAAAGAGGGAAAAAGAGACATATGCTCATGCTTATGCATGAGCATATGTCTCCTTCTCTTATGCTCATGCATAAGCATAAGCATGAGCATATGTCTCCTTCTCTTATGCTCATGCATAAGAGGAGTCTTATGTATAAGCTTCTCTCTTCTCCTCTTTCCCCTCCTCTTTTCCCTCTTTCATGCTCATGCTCTCAGCTTATGCATGAGCATAAGAGCATGAGCATGAAAGAGGGAAAAGAGGAGGGGAAAGAGGAGAAGAGAGAAGAAGAGGGAAAGAAAAGAGAGATTGGAAAAGGGGAAAGAGGGAAAGAAAGAGAGAAGAAGAGGAAAAGGAAAGAGGGAAAAAGAGACATATGCCTCCTTCTTTTATGCTTATGCTTATGCTTATGCTTATGCATGAGCATAAGAGCATGAGCATGAAAGAGGGAAAAGAGGGGGGGAAACAGGAGAAGAAGAGGGAAACGAAAGAGGAAAAAAGAGAGGGAAAGAGATTGAAAGATTGAAGGAGAAGGAGAAGGAGAGGAGGGAAAGAAGAGGAGAGAAGAGGGAAGAGAGGGGAAGAGAAGGTTCCTACGCCCATCACTACAGCTAGCACTTAAGGCACTAGCTGCAAGCCAATGCAAATTAAAAAAATAACAAATGGAAAAAAGAGGAAGCACTTACTTGGAATAGTACGTCTCGCTCAGTGTTTTGTGGACTGGCCTTTGAAATCCTTTGAAATCAAGCATGAAAACTAGTAAGGAGCTTTAGCAATACAAGGAGAAGCACTCACAAAACGAAATCTCACAAAAAACCTACCTACATTGTTCAAAGAGACCTCTTCAAAAACTTCCTTTCAAGAAACCAAAGAGGGAGAAGGGTGGAGGGGGAGCACAAGAGCTAGGAGAGGGGTGAGTAGTAGTGAGGAGTGGAGAATAGAGTGGGAGGTCATCAGAAATAGGTGGGAGGAGAGATTGCTTTGCTTACAATAGAAATTAGAGAGTGCAAAAGAAAGCGCCGCGCATCGCAACGGGTTTCGGTTTAAATCCACAGCGTCGCTATATAGCGACGCTTTTCCGTCGCTATATAGCGACCTTTAACATTAAAAAACTCAAACCCTAAAAGTCACTATATAGCGACGTTTAACCCTAAAAGTGGCTATATAGCGACCTTTAACCCTAAAAGTGGCTATATAGCGACCTTTAACCCTAAAAGTGGCTATATAGCGACCTTTAACCCTAAGTGTCGCTATATAGCGACACTTATACCTTAAAAGTGTCAATTCAAGGCACTTGATCTAAGAAGAGAGGGAAGGAACTCATGGGTGGCTAATTTTTGGATCTTAAAGGATTTCCTTGCATTTTGTGTTATGACTTTAGAGGTGTGCAGATGGAAGGGACGAGTGAAAGCTTGTCAAATGATGCGCCATTGCTCGGGAGTGCAGAGTGGCTTACGGAGAGATTGTATTATCATTGCACTCATTGCAAGCGAGAAGTATGACATCAATGCCATATTGTCATGCGCCACTTGAGGATGTATGGGGAGGAGCCCAAACCATAACCCACCGTTGGTGGTGCACATGGTGATGGATCATCAAAAATTCATTGCTATTTGAGTTCATGATTAATATTGCATGCGTACATGACATGAAATCTTGAGACAGGATGAGGAGGGTGGTGTGCATATACCTTCACACTACCAATGTGGATATGAAGATAGAGATCATGTGGATATGGAGATGCCACTACCAATGCCGGATCCAATTGATCCAGATGGGTTTAGAGAAGAAGATGAAGATCACAATATGAGCCAAGACGAAGATGTGCATAATGACATCATATGGGAGGAAGATGGAGATCACGATATTAAGGAAGAAGATGACAATCATCAAGAATCACCTGACCTTATTGAAGAAAATGATCAAGTCTATGGTGAACGTACGATGATGATATAGGAGATCAACTCAATATAGAGTTGGAGATAGACTTGTTTGGCACACTAGACTTGGCTCAGGATGAAGCCAAGTCTCAAACGTAGACATGAATATATGAGCTTTGAACTTGATGTACATGCTCTTGTACTTTTATTCTTTTAAAGCATCAAACATGTACACGCTCTCGTATTTTTATTCTCTATGAGATCAAACATGTATGAAAATTTAAAAAATTTTGTCATTGGAAAAAACTAACTTTTAAGGCCTATATGAGTAAAAAACATCTCTAAAAAACGTCGCTATAACATAGTATCTTAGTGTCGCTATATAGCGACTCTTAAAAGTCACTATATAGCGACTTTTATAACCGTCGCTATATAGCGACTTTTGCTTAATGTCGCTATATAGTGACGCTTTACGGGACGTGCTTTTCATACCGATGATTAGTGCCCCGTGCGCGCTAAACGTCGGTACGTAAACGTCGCAATAGGATCCGTGTGTAGTAGTGTCTCTAACCTGAGAAATGGCCTATAGAAATTGAAAGGGGTGCACAGGTTAGATCAACTAGTTGCAAAGAGGATGAGATTAGCTATGTTGGTGTCCCCTGAAACAAAGGAGAAATGGCTTGGGCAGACAATGTCGAAGATGATGTCAATTAGGACCAATGTGGCTCCAGCAGCTGAACATAGAGCAGAAGCAATGCACGATCATCCTAATCCGAGAAGTCTA
Organism: Dipteris shenzhenensis; assembly: GCF_047967505.1. NCBI lineage: Eukaryota > Viridiplantae > Streptophyta > Polypodiopsida > Gleicheniales > Dipteridaceae > Dipteris > Dipteris shenzhenensis. The sequence goes on from NC_141601.1 coordinate 21,402,249, forward strand.
TGGGGTGGTAGCAAGCTAAGGGTGTCCACTTTTTGGCCACTCTAGGAAAAGTGTTACACCCCCAACTTGCAAATACAAAGGATTGCACTACCTCGATCATGGTACTGGAGCAAAAAGGCTCGACCGTGGTACTATGCAAAAATCACATGTCAGCAAAAAAACCTCGATTGTGGTTATGTGGCATCCTACGTGCATACCCCGATCGCTGTATGTGACATCCTACGTGCATACCCCAATCGCTATGTATGTGGCATCCTACATGCATACCTCGATTGTGGTTATGTGGCATCCTACGTGCATACCCCGATCGCTGTATGTGACATCCTATGTGCATACCCCAATCGCTATGTATGTGGCATCCTACATGCATACCTCGATCGAGGTGTGTGGTAGTCTACGTGTGCATCCAAATACCTCGATCATGGTATTTGGGCATGACACTATGTGCATCTGTGGCAGTGAGCTGGCAAGCCAAATACCTCACTCATGGTATTTAATACCTCGATCAAGGTATACACAGATGACAAGCCAATACTATGTGCATCCATGGTGGCAGTGAGCTGGCAAACCAAATACCTCAATCGTGGTATTTGATACCTCGATCGAGGTATGCATAGATGACACAACCTGCACCCATGGCATTGAGTTGGCATTCCAAATACCTCGATCAAGGTATGGGGACATGGCATATGTTTTAGCACTTGGCGAGGCAAGTCCTACGTGGTATTCTTGCATGGTTTTTTCAAATGTTGATTTGGCGCAGAAGTACCTCGATCAAGGTATGCTGTAGGGGCATCGGCATGTTGAGTTGGCATAAAAAAACCTTGATCGTGGTAGTTTCATGGATCCTTCACATGGATAGGTGTTGCATCAAAACCACGATCGAGATATGGTGCTGCATGTCTCACATGCATACGTGGTAGAAAGAAACCTCGATCGTGGTATGTCCATACATCCCTCGCATGCATGGATGTCACATCAAAACCTCTATCGAGGTATTTATTATATGGTATGATGATTTGCCATGTCAATTACCATGATCGAGGTAATTGATAAAACGGTATTATGATAAGCCAATGTCATTACCGCATGGATGTTGACACATTCTGGAGGTTTACTCAAAAACCAGGATCAAGGTGGCATTTTTAATTTTTGAACAGAAGTCATTGACGGACATCTTAGACAGACATTTTTTGACAAAAAGTGATGGACTTGTAGAGCTTGGAGTCTTCCCTCCCTCCTCTCTCCCCTTGCCTCACCCCCTCCTTACTCTATGCTATGGCTGCACTAAAAACACACACACACAAACATGACAGGTCTTTTTTTTTAATCTCTAGCATGTGAACTCTGAGTAGGTGAAGCCAAAGATATGGATGCTTGAGGTCAGTGGTCTTTGCAAATGTAGATAGTAATATAAAGGGAATCTATAATTCTAAAGAAACATGCGCTAAAGTGATAGCCCTGCTTTGCCATTTTCCTTGGCCACTTGCTCCTTCCTCACTTTCTTGCTCCAACACAATCTTCCACTTCCTCTATTCCCTCTTATGTCCCTTTGATGATAGCTTAGATCAAGGATGATTGTCTAACATATACTTTGTTACATGGTTGCATGAATTGTGTTTGCATGGATCTTGCATGAACTTTGTTGCATGAAATTTCTTAGAACTTTGTTGCTAGAATTGAACGATTTGCATAATTGATTTGAAGTTTAGAAAGTGAATGACATTGTGTAATATCAATGAACGTTTATCATTTCTAGAAGTGAATGAAGTGAGAATGACATTGTGTAGATATATTATTGTGTAATATCAGTGAATGATATTGTGTAATATGTGAAGTGAATGACATTGTGTGATATTTGAAGTGAATGACATTGTGTGATATTTGAAGTGAAGATTACTAATTGAACCTGATTTCAAAGCTCATTGCACATAACCCCTCTTAGAGCTCTTTCTAATCATGACCCAATGTTGCCTCTAAAGATCCGATAAGTGCAAATTCCAAACATATTCAAAAGTGCCAAGGATAAGCAATAACAACCACCAATGCCAAGATCAACATTAATTCACAACATTTACCAACTAGGTAGGAAGCTCATTACTATCAACAATGCAACTATAGTCATGGATAGAAACATGTAGAATACATATAGCAAAGACTTGGTCCTCTAGGGATGCCAATGTTGTTGTTATGGAGCATTAATTTGTATTAGTGCTTGAAGTATGGAGCTTAAGCCAAATCCATGTAGATCATCGGGTTTTAAACTAGCCATGTCCTTGCACGACATGGTCTCCGCCCTGTTGAGATTTGTACAGGTAGAGATCATTGTTCTTGATCTTGAAAAATTGCCATGTGTTATTTCTGTGCAAAGTTCATTTAGAAGGATTTTTGCATGTGCACACTACAAATTCCACCTCCCACAAATGAGCGTGATGCATGTATTGCTTATCTGGAGGTACGGTTCACAGAGTCTACCAGTGAGGTTAGTCGTTCATCATCTTTTACTATATTCTTGTGCCACATGCATTACTCATATGCTATGCTCCTTTCTCACCTCATGTGTATTTGTTTGGCAGATGGAGACTCGAGTATAATAGTTAGAGATAGAGATGGAGACTCGAGTATGACAGAGATGGAGACTCGAGTACGATAGCTAGAGGTAGAGAGGGAGACTCGAGTACGACAGTTAGAGGCAAAGCTATAGGAGTAGAGGGTCTTGACCCCGTCTTGACACGCATTGCATACCCTTGAGCTGAGCACTGTTTGTATAAGTTGAGACATACCTCACGAGATGAGTTGCCATAGGATACTTTTGGCCTAGGATGTGACCACCTCACTCATCTCCACTACCTGACCCACCATACGGTTTCATGGGTATGTTCCCTAGTTTGTTTTGTTGACCACCTATTGCGGACTAGAGGCTATTGATCCCATTGCCCGCAGGATCTTGATAGAGAATTATAGGGAAGAGGCACAGAGGGATTTGCTTGAGAAGGAGAAATTTGATCCTGCAATGATTGCCACATGTATACCCTGACAGTTCTCATATATAGAGGTCATGCCCGACGATGAGGCACAAGTAGAGGAGGCATGACACATCGAGTGAGAGGCACACCTAGAGATATCCTTGTAAGATTGGGTGCAGCAACATATTGGGCAGGATCTAGACCAATGGCTTAGATGTGAGGAGGACCTTACTCGTGCTGGATTTGAGGCATGAATCAATGTAGATCAATGACTTTGGGAGCTCAAGTGTGCATATGTGGAGGACACAAGGATTATAGAGATACAGGTAGTGGCTCACTGTGCTGCCACATCCTATAGAGACAAGGCCAAACCTTCTACACAACGGACAATCAAGCAACGTGCCACATGAGAGGGTGATTAGAGGCTCCTATGTCGAGTTGTTTGATTCCTCTAATGATAGCTAATGTAGATGGCATATACTTTGATGATCATGTATGTGTACTTTGATGTACATGGCATACTTTGATGACCATGCATGTACTATGAGTTATGTACTTTGATGATCATGTTACATTGATGACGATGATTGATGACTACAGATGACATATGTGTCGTGCAATATGTGATGATTATGGTGGTTTTGTTCTTTTCACCATGTGATTCTATTGTATCTTTGTTTATCATGATATTCTGTGTGTGTGTGTGTACAATCTTATCTCACATAAAGTGTGAAGAATGCAACATATTTAATTCAAATACCTTAATGGAAAATTTGTTATCAATGATTGAGAAAAGAAGTGGGATTTGGGGCTAGGCCTTGAATGCATTATATGCTGTGAATTTGCATTGTACAATAGAAGGGATAGAAGAAATATGAACCATCGAAGCACTCATTGTACTTCAAGTAGCCTCTTGAGTAAACTTGGGCAAACAACTAATGAAGCATGAATGTATAGGCATCTATATTCAACTTGCAAACTTATCAGCATAAAATGTGAAGTAAAACCCTAAGGATCTAAATCAAATACCTTAATGGAAAATGAGTTATCAATGATTGAGAATGGGCCGTTTCACCTCCTAGTGCCCACATTCGGTGTCACATGGGATTCAAACTTTGCAAGAACATGGAGACCATAGAGCTTAAGACCTATGCAAAGTTTGAGTTCAATCCAAAACGTGGACATGCAAATCCTATTCACCCATTCCATATTTTCCACCTTCACATATGTAACGATGTGCATAGGGTGAAAATGTGCCGTTTCACCTCCTAGTGCCCACATTGGGTGTCAGATGGGACTCAAACTTTGCAAGAACATGGAGACCATAGAGTTTAAGACTTGTGAAAAGTTTGAGTTTAATCTAACACATGGACATGCAAATCCAATTGACCATTCCATATTTTGTACCTTCACATGTGTAACGAGATGCATAGGATGAAAATGGGCCATTTCACCTCCTAGTGCCCAGATTCGGTGCTAGATGGGTCTCAAACTTTGCAAGAAGATGGAGACCATAGATTTTAAGACCTATTAAAAGTTTGAGTCCAATCCAACATGTGGAAATGCAAATCCTATTGACCCATTCCATATTTTGCACCTTCACATATGTAACGAGGTGCATAGGGTGAAAATGGACCATTTCACCTCCCAGTGCCCACATTCGGTGTCAGGTGGGACTCAAACTTTGCAAGAATATGGAGACTTAGAGTTTAAGACGTGTGCAAAGTTTGAGTCCAATCTGACACATGGAAATGAAAATCCTATTGACCCATTCCATATTTTGCACCTTCATGTATTTAACGAGGTGCATATTGTAAAAAAGCTACCTTTCACCTCCCAATGCCTACATTCGATGTTACATGGGACTCAAACTTTGCAAGAACATGGATACCATAGGTTTAAGACTTGTGCAAAGTTTGAGTCCAATCTAACACATGGACATGCAAATCCTCTTGACCCATTCCATAGTTTGTACCTTCATGTATGTAACGAGGTGCATAGGGTGAAAACGGGCCATTTCACCTCCCTGTGCCCACTTTCGATGTCAGATAGGACTCAAAATTTGCAAGAACATGGAGACCATAGATTTTTAGACCTGTGCAAAGTTTGAGTCCAATCCAACACATGGACATGAAAATCCTATTGACCCATTCCATATTTTGCACCTTCACGTATGTAACGAGGTGCATAGTTTGAAAATGGGCCATTGCCTCCAGTGCCCACATTCGGTGTCAGATGGCACTCAAACTTTGCAAGAACATGGACACCATAGGTTTTACAATTTATGCAAAGGCTGAGTCCAATCCGACACATGGACATGCAAATCCTATTGACGCATTTCATATTTTGCACCTTCACATATGTAATGAGGTGCATAGGATGAAAATGAGCCCTTTCACCTCCCAGTGCCCACATTAGATGTTGTCAACTAGGACTCAAACTATGCAAGAACATGGAGACCATAGGGTTTAAGACATGTGCAATGTTTGAGTCCAATGTGACACATGGACATGCAAATCCCATTGACCCATTCCATATTTTGCACCTTCAGGTATGTAACAAGGTGCGTAGTTTGAAAATGGGCACTTGCACCTCCCAGTGCCCACATTCGGTGTCATATGGGATGCAAACTTTGTAAGAACATGGAGACCATAGGGTTTAGGACCCTTGCAAAGTTTGAGTTTAATCGGACACATGGACATGAAAATCCTATTGACCCATGTAACGAGGTGCATAGGGTGAAAATGGGCTCTTGCACCTCCCAATGCCCACATTTGGTGTCATATGGGACTAAAACTTTGCAAGAACATGGATACCATGGGGTTTAAGACATATGCAAAGTTTGAGTCCAATCCGATGCATGGACATGGGAAGTAGCAAGTTAAGGGTGTCCACTTTTTGTTCACTACCCAATCCTTAGGAGGTGGAAAAACAAGCTTTTTAGCACACAAAAATGCAAATCTCACCTACTTTCCTATGGATCTAGTCTTTGAAGTCTTCAGACACAACATCATACATGCTATTGTGCACACAATTGTATAGTCTGATCGAAAATTCTATGCACACACAAAAAATTTCTTTGTGTCACATGGCATGGTTCCAGCACACCTTTGTCACGAACAGAGAGTGTCATATTAAATTCTAAATTTCTCAATCATTTTAGATTAAATGTTATTGAAACTTTGTAGGTAGTCTCTTTACATTATGTAGAGCTTAACTTGATTTATTGGTAATTTTTTGAATGATTTATCTAATTATAAATAATTATTTATAATAAATAAAGTCATAAAATACATGCATTTTAGTAGCACACCACATTTTTTTAGTATTTTGAATAATTAAGCAAATCCAATTCAGTGGAAGGTTAGTAGGCATAAAGGGTGTGTGGTTGAATCATCAAATCCCAAATCCAACGGTTAGATTTAGAAAGACTGAAGTTTAATTTTTACTTTTACTCCTTAGAGGATCAACAAAGAATATTAAAAATAAATCTAGTAATTCTAAAACATGACAAAACATTTCAGAAATGTCAATATTTTTAGTCCTCTGCATGATGAATAACAGGAAAAAATTTTGGTTAGATTTGAGTAAGGGAAACATACGATATGGCCTCCAAGATTGAAATCTCCATTTTGTGGGGGAAAAAGGGCCACCCAAGCCTAATGCCAAGACAAGGTAGGCTTGGTATTAGGCTTGGTGAGGTAGGCTAGGAGCATCACCGACCCTAGCGGCAAGCCTTTGGAGTGTGCGTGCTGCCCATGCCGAAGGCTGAGTCATCTATTTTTGCCTTGCAACCATGCCACGTTGTTAGACCGTGTGGTGCCATGTCATCGAGGAGATGTGACATCACTCCTTGCCATGTCACCTTACATTGCCACACGTGCTGCCACATCAGCCACATGTGCCACCTCATCATTCCACATCATAGAAACTCTTGGAGCCATGTCATCATACCTTGCCACCTTGGCATACCTCGTCAACCTTGCCACATCACCAATCCCTCCACCTCGATTTGCCATGTCAATCTACCACCTCATGAATGCCAACTCATCATGCCACATCACATTTCCATGTCATGGAAGAGACTCATATATTCCACACCATATTGCCACATCATGACCATGCATGGTGCCACATCAGCGACATGTATACACATCACGATGTGCACGAGGCATAGAATACCTCGATCAAGGTTTATGACCGTGATGTGCGAGGCATAGAATACCTCGATCAAGGTTTATGACATGCATGAGGCATAGAATACCTTGATCGAGGTATATGACCATGGGGCATAGAGTACCTCGATCGAGGTTTGTGACCTGCGTGAGGCATTGAATACCTCGATCGAGGTATATGACCTAGGCATAGCATACCTTGATCGAGGTTTATGACCACGATCGAGGTATTTGGAGGTACAAAACTGGAATAAAATCAAATGATGCAAATGTTCGAAAGTAACGTTGGATTCTAGCCAATTAGTTTCAATCTTAGCACCTCCTCCACCAATAATAATCAAGAGCAATCTAAGAGCAATCTAGTGGATGAGTTGAGGCTCTCTTTAGGACACCACGTTTTGGTTCATTTTACCCATTCTTAGCCATTCTTGCCTCCTCATCACTTTGTCACACCTTCCATCCTACTTTCATTGAGAATGGGTTCTCAAAGCCATAGAGCTAGTAGACGTGAAAGATGTAGGAACCCCCCCCCCCCAATCTCATTGACGAGGAGCACAAGCGGAAGGCTAGTGAGCGCAAGAGAGCCTCTAGAGCTAGAGCTCGTGCTGCCACCACCAATCCACCTCCACCTCTACATCCCACCTCCACCTCCACCTCCACTCCCACCCCCACCCCCACCTCCATTGTCCCCCCATCCTCATCCGCTCCCCTACCTCTAGCCTCCGCCCTTCCCCTAGCCACCTACATTTTGGCCTCCACCTCTACCTCTTCCCCCTCCACCCTCCCCCCTCCCCCTCCCCCTCCCCCTCCCCCGCTTCCCCTTGGTGCCTCCCTTCCCCCCTCCACCCTACCATCTCCCATTGATACCCATGCCCCACCTTGCAACAGCAGTGTTGCTTCATGACGTGACTTGTCGAAGTCCACTATCCGTCGTCGTACTAGCAAGATTGTGCAGTCTTTTTTTGGTGACCTCACGCCAGCTTCGCAGTCTGCTCTTCTCATGTCCCTGATTGATCACCCTGACTTGGTAGAGTATAGGAGGCTTGCTGGTCTTGGTGCACGTAGAGATAGGGTTGTATGTAGCGAGGTCCTTAGCAGTGTTTGACGTTTCTATGCTTCTAAAAACAAAATTTAAACGTTATATTTAATTCAAACCTTCACTAATTTAAAAAATAACATGCAAACTACTTTAATCTCTTTTTTTTTTAATAGATGATTTTAAAAAATAAAATATATACTTTTTGACATTTAAATAAAAACCTCACTAACTTAAATAACATAAAAGCTACCTTAGACTCTAATTTTCTTTTTTTTTTAAAGATGATTTTTAAAACTAAAATTTAAACGTATTTTTACTTAAATAAAAATAGCACTAATTTGAAAAATAACATAAAAACTACTTTAATCTCTATAGATGATTTTAAAAAACAAAATATATACATTTTCATATTTTAAATAAAAAATTACGTAATTAAAAAAATTATTTGAAAAAAATTTAAAATGCATTTGAAATTTTAAAATATTATATAATTAAATTAGATATTACTTTAAACTCTTATTTCCTTTTTTTTAATAGATGATTTTAAAAACAAAATTTAAACGTTATATTTAATTCAAAACTTCACTAATTTAAAAAATAACATGCAAACTACTTTAATCTCTTTTTTTTTAATAGATGATTTAAAAAAATAAAATATATACTTTCTGACATTTAAATAAAAGCTTCACTAACTTAAATAACATAAAAGCTATCTTAAACTCTTATTTTCTTTTTTTTTTAAAGATGATTTTTAAAACTAAAATTTAATTTTTTTTATTTAAATAAAAATAGCACTAATTTGAAAAATAACATAAAAACTACTTTAATCTCTCTTTTTTTAAATAGATGATTTTAAAAAACAAAATATATACATTTTCATATTTTAAATAAAAAATTACGTAATTAAGAAAAATTATTTGAAAAAACTTTAAAATGCATTTAAAATTTTGAAATATTTTATAATTAAATTAGATATTACTTTAAAGTCTTATTTTCTTTTTTTTAATAGTTGATTTCTAAAAATAAAATTTAAACGTTATATTTAATTCAAAACTTCACGAATTTAAAAAATAACATGCAAACTACTTTCATCTCTCTTTTTTTTAATAGATGATTTTAAAAAGCAAAATATATACTTTCTGACATTTAAATAAAAACTTCGCTAACTTAAATAACATAAAAGCTACCTTAAACTCTTATTTTCTTTTTTTTAAAGATGATTTTTAAAACTAAAATTTAAACGTTTTTTAATTTAAATAAAAATAGCACTAATTTAAAAAATAACATAAAAACTACTTTAATCTCTCTTTTTTTAAATAGATGAATTCAAAAAATAAAATATATACATTTTCACATTTTAAATAAAAAATTACGTAATTAAAAAAAACTTTAAAATGCATTTGAAATTTTGAAAATTTTTATAATTAAATTACATATTCCTATAAACGAAAATAATATAAAAGCTACTTTAAACTCTTAATTTCTTTTTTTTAATAGATTATTTCTGAAAATAAAATTTAAACATTATATTTAATTCAAAACTTTAGTAATTTAAAAAATAACATAAAAACTACTTTAATCTCCTTTTTTTAAAAAGATGATTAAAAAAAACAAATTATATACTTTTTGACATTTAAATAAAAACTTCACTAACTTAAATAACATAAAAGCTACCTTAAACTCTTATTTTCTTTTTTTTTAAAAGATGATTTTTAAAAATAAAATTTAAACATTTTTTTATTTAAATAAAAATAGCACTAATTTAAAAAATAACTTTAATCTCTTTTTTTTTAAGTATATGATTTTAAAAAACAAAATATATACATTTTTACATTTTAAATAAAAAATTACGTAATTCAAAAAATAATTTAAAAAAACTTTAAAATGCATTTGAAATTTAGAAATATTTTATGATTAAATTAGATATTTCTATAAACTAAAATTTAAATAAATTTTCGTTTAAAAAAAAGGTACATAAAAAAAACCTTACCTGGAATCTCTCGCTCCATCCATCTCCGTCGTTGTCCGTCGGCCGCAATTCTGTCGAGCTCCCGCAAATCTGTTGATTTCGATGAGGAGGAGCTCGATCGAGGTATGAAGAATGAGGGGGGTCCCTCTCTTTATATACAAAAATTTAGGGTTTCACTACGTTGATCGAGGTATTTCACATGCCACATACATATCGATCCATCATACCTCGATCGAGGTATAGACATGCCACGATACCTCGATCGAGGTATTTTTATGCCACATATACATCGCTCCATCATACCTCGATACCTCGATCGAGGTATTCAGCATGCACCATACACATCGGTCCATCTACCTCGATCGTGGTATGGACTTGCCACGATACCTCGATCGAGGTATGTTAGCTGCCAGCCGGATGCCACATACCTCAATCGTGGTATTGGACATGCGGCCAAGTCATCGGTCCAGCATACCAGGATCGAGGTTCCTGGACTTGCCACGTTACCTCGATCGAGGTATGTCATCTGCCCTGTCGGATGGCACATACCTTGATCGAGGTATTTGACATGATCGAAGACATCTATCCATGATACCTCGATCGAGGTATGTGGACTTGCCACAATGCCTTGATCGAGGTATAGATGGCTTGCCACAATACCTCGAACGAGGTATAGATGGCTTGCCACAATACCTCGAACGAGGTATAGGTGGCATGCCACGAGACCTCAATCGAGGTATAGGCTCGGTTCAGTGAAAAAAAGTCTAGGACCTCGATCGAGGTATTGGCTTGGCTCAGTTGTCCTCATGTGTGAGTTTCATTGGAGATAATACCTCGATCGAGGTATTGCACACCGAAGCAAAACCTTTGTATTTTCACTCGAGCGGGTGTCACACTCACCTGAAAGTGGTCTGGAGTGGACACCCTTAGCTTGCTACCTCCCACATGCAAATTAAGTTGACAAAACAAATTATGTAATTTATTAAAATTTTGGATGAAATAGAAGAAAATCATACAAGTTCAAATGTTGCCAAGATATAACACACATCAAAAAAAGATTATTTAATGGGCTTAACAAACATAAATGGATAGTCAATAAAGAAACAATTTTCAAGAGGTATGAAGAATTCATCATTGTGCTATACACAATTTATTAATCCTTTATTGCACAGTACGTGTACAAACAACCATTTAAATCACCAAAACACGATCTACTGTTGAGAGTTCACGCTCAACATCATGTGATCATGTGTGCATAGCACCATCACGTGATCATATGTGCATAGCACTAACCTTATAGAGTGCTATAAAGGAAAGGGTTAGATCCCCTAACCCTAACCCTAAAAGGGTTTGTATATATTCTATTTTTTCAACTAATTCTAGTGTACAGTTAGTCATTTGTGGTGTGCTCTCTAGCTGTGCCCTCTCTCCTCATCTCCACTCTTCTCCTCTCCCCTCTTCATATTTTGTCATGGTATCAGAGCTCCCTTGCCTTCCGCTGAGGCATTGCGATTCTTGAGAGTGTGAGAGAGATTGTGAGATTGAGAGTTCTCTTGAGTGATTGTGAGATTCTTCCATTCACTTCCGTTGAGAGAAAATTTCTGTTCATTGTGGAAGAAATTCCGTCCACTTCCGTTCATTGAGTGTCCATTTCTTTGAAAGATTTCATTTCTTGAGAAAGAGAGTATTCCTTGTTTGTGAGAGGGAGAGCTTCCAAAAGCTGTGAAAGACTATTTTGATTTCGAGGGAGAGACAAAAAGATTTCTGAGAATCTCTCTATCCTACTTCGAGAAAGAGAGCTTTGGAGGGAGATCTACCCTCAAGCAGCTCGAAGGTATCTCCATTGAGCAGACGTGGCTCCAACAACACCTACGCAAAGGCTGCCATATGACCTGCAGCTCTAGTGAAGATCCTCGCCATCGATCTCCTGGGTACCTGATGCCAACTCGTCTAAAGCCCTACAACAACCATCTAAAGCCTCTCGAAGCCTCTCAACCGAGCAACGGCTCTTTCAACAGCCAGTCTCTACGTCGACTTCAACGCCATCAACACCTCTACGTCGACTTCAACGCCTCTACGGCGAGCTTTGGTGATGGTGATTAGCAAGTAGCCGAAAGCTACGAGAAGTGGTGAGTCAGCTGAGGCTTGGCGAATCCCAGAGTTCTGTTGTCCAGTGTGGCCAAATGTTCGCAGGAAGGGCACATGGTGAGCGTCGCTGCAGGCAGCAGCATGTAGAGGTCGTGGGCAGTCATGCAGGGCGATGCAACCTTGAGTGCTCGTAGCTCTTGCACCTCCTTGTATTCAGCTGCCTCTTTCATACAGAGTTTTTCAGGACACTTTTGAGTACATTGTTTGCACCATGTCGACTAGCAACCTCAATCTGGAGGCATCTGCTAAGTTAGACAACTCCAATTATGGTACATGGAAATACCGAATGGAGACCATTCTTGTGCTTCAGGACAAATGGGAGTATGTCGATGGATCCATACCTAGACCATTGGCCGATCCGGCCACCAGTAGCTCTACTCCATCTATTGTCACAGCACCAGCAACGGGATCTACATCGGGATCTACATCTACACAAACAGTTTCCGCACCAGTAGCAGATCCTGCCATTGCCCGAGCTCAAGCAGAATAATGGGATAAGAAAGACAAGTATGCCTATCACCTGATCAAGCAAAATGTGCAAGATGTCATGCTAGGACAGCTCAACACAGTCAAGACATCAAAAGAAGCATGGGATATGTTCGCAGCTCTCTACGAGTCCAAGAACACATCCAGGATTCTCACCCTGAGAAACCAGATCAACCAGAGTTTCCGCAATAGCAGTGAAACCGGTCATGCTTATGTACTCCGCATCAAAGTCTACAACAATCAACAGGAGAGACTATGAATCCCACAGAAATGGTTCAAGTAATCCTGAATGGACTAGGAGAAGGATATGAGAATCTAGTCCAGAGTATTGCCATCCAACGGCAAATTCCAACACTAGAAGAACTTCAGTCAGTTCTACTTGGTGAGTTCTACTTGGTGAAGAACTCAGGACTCAGGCCATTCAAGCACGTAAAGGTCATTCTAATGATCAGGCATTCACAGCTTCAGATAGAAGCAGAGGCAAAGGTAGAAACAGAGGTAGATCATATCAGAAAAGTGGTCATCATCAACAAAATCAAAGTTAGAATCATCATCAGCATCAGCAGCATCCTCAGCAACATCAAAATCAGCAAAGAGGAAATCATTCCAACCGAGGAAGATTCCAAGGACGAGGGAATGCATCCACCAATGTGTCAAACATTCAATGCAACTATTGTCACAAGTTTGGACACTATGAAAGAGATTGCCGCAAGAAGCAGTATGACCAAGGCGGTCAATCCAATCGAGGGAATTCCCGAGGAAGAGGAAATCATCGTGGTGGACATTCTAGTCATAGTCATTTTGCAAATGAACATGGAAATATGTTTCTTGCAAGTGAGGAATTGCATATCAGACTGATACAATGCACCTAGACAACAATGCACCTAGACACTGATTTCAATCCCAAAGAGGATTTCAGCTATCAAGTCGACCAAGTGGAACAGGATCCTTGGTACATCGACAGCGGTGCATCATCTCATATGACAAATCATCAGGAATGGTTCACAGAAATGAAGCCATTAGAAGGTCAAAAGAATGTCATCTACACAGCAGACAATACACCGAATCTGGTTCAAGGGACAGGTGTTATCCCTATGAACAATTTCACTGGTACAAAAGGATTAGTCAAAGATGTGCTCTATGTTCCGAAGCTCAGCAAGAACCTTTTGTCAGTAGGTCAAATGACGGAACACAACTACAAAGTCATCTTCGACGGTGATGAATGCACTATCAGAGACAAATCCAAAAGAGGTCAGCTAGTAGCAAAAGGTGTCAAGGAAGGATGCTTATACAGGATGCTAGCTACAGTACCAGATAAGCATGCCATGTCAGCTCAAATGCAACAGATGCCACTATCTGCAAAATGGCACAAGAGATATGGTCATGTCAACTTCAAGTACTTGTTAGATCTAAGGAATCAGAATATGGCAATTGGGATTCCGAAGCTACAGTTTCTTGGAAAGGTTTGTGAAGCATGCTGCTTCGGCAAACAAAAGCGAACCAACTTTGTCAGAAGTACCTCTCATGCACGAGGTATTCTTGATTTGATTCATACAGATGTATGGGGTTATGCCCAGACCCGCAGCATCAATGGTTCACTTTATTACTTGACCTTCATCGACGACTACAGCAGATATTGTTGGGTCTACTTTCTGAAAGAGAAATCTGAAGTGTTTGCCAGATTTCAAGAATTCAAAGCCATGGTAGAAAACCAAACAGGCAGAAAGATCAAGGTCATGAGATCAGACAGAGGAGGTGAATACATGTCTTCAGCCTTCATCAATTTTTGCAAAAATCACGGCATTCGAAGACAATTCACATGTGCAGATACTCCTCAACAAAATGCAATAGCTGAAAGGAAGAATGGGACTTTAGCAGACAGTGCTAGAGCAATGCTTAGTGAAAAGCATCTTCCGAATCAGTATTGGGCAGAAGCAATAGCTACAGCTAACTACTTGCTTAATCGGCTTCCTACCGAACCGATACAAGGTATGACTCCTTATGAAGCATTCACTGGACACAAGCCACGCATTGGGCATCTCCGCATATTTGGTTGCATAGCATATGCCCACATACATGATGATCATCGTAGGAAATTGGATGCGAAGTCACGCAAATGCATCATGGTTGGCTACAGTGAAGAAAGCAAAGCATACAAATTGTATGATCCCATCAACCGCAAAGTCATTATCTCCAGAGATGTAATCTTCGATGAGGAATCAGAATGGAAAACCTCACCTACACAGGAGATAGAAGCATCAACTTCACAGTCACCCACAGAACAGGTTGATGAAGAAGAGCAAGAATTGCCAGCAACACACCAATCAGCGCCACAGCAGCTCAGACGGTCTACTAGGGAAAGCAGACCACCAGCCAGATTGACATATGCTCAGAAAGGCAAAGCAATTCAGGTGGAAACCACCAACTATGCTCTTATGACTACCATCATGGCTACAGAAGAGCCAGTGTACTTCGAAGACGCAGTAGATAAGCCAGAATGGCAAACTGCTATGAATGAAGAAATGGATGCTTTGTATAAAAATAACACTTGGGAATTATGCGACCTTCCACCAGGAAAGAAGGCCATAGCCAACAAATGGGTATACAAAGTGAAGTACAATCCAAATGGCAGTATTCAGAGATACAAAGCCAGATTAGTTGCAAAAGGATTTGCACAACAATATGGCCAAGATTATGATGAGACTTATGCTCCAATAGCAAAGATGGATTCCATACGGTTCTTGATATCACTAGCGACACTTAGCAAATGGAATGTGTATCAGCTCGATGTCAAGAATGCATTTCTCAATGGTTATCTAGACGAGGAAGTCTACATGCAACAACCAGCCGGTTATGTTGAACCAGGAAAGGAGAACAAGGTTTGCCATCTCAAGAAAAGTCTCTATGGCTTAAAGCAAGCACCAAGAAGTTGGTACAGCAGAATTGACAAGTATTTTGCTGATCTGGGATACATGAAGTCCAATGCAGATCATACTCTCTACTACAAAGTTCAAGGGGAAGATATTACTATTGCACTTTTGTATGTAGATGATCTGATTGTGACAGGAAGCAAGGATAGCTTCATCAGAAAACTAAAACAAGACTTATCTGCAGAGTTCGACATGAAAGATCTTGGACTTATGCACTATTGTCTTGGAATTGAGTTCTGGAGAGATTCAGATAGCACATTCATGAGTCAGCTCAAGTATGTTGACAGTCTCCTGAAGAAGTTTCATATGGCAGATTGCAAGATTGCAGCCACTCCCATGGAACAGAGTTTGAAACTTACTAAAGATTCAGAAAAGCCTACAGTCAATGACAGATACTACAGGCAACTCATTGGATCTCTTATATATCTGACAATCACACGGCCAGATATTTGTTATGCAGTAAGCTCACTAGCATAGTTTATGGCAAATCCAAAACAGTCTCACTGGAATGCAGCCAAAAGAGTCTTGAGATACATCAGAGGTACAAGATAATTCTTTGATAGAATACAGAGGAAGTCATCCACGGTTGCATGGATACTGTGACAGTGACTATGCTAGAGATCATGAGACCAGGAGATCGACACAGGGATATGCATTTTTCCTTGGTCAAGGTGCTATATCATGGTTGTCAAACAAACAGCCAACTGTTTCTTTGTCTTCAACTGAAGCAAAATATAGGGCACTCACTACAGGTGCATGTGAAGCTATATGGCTCAGAAGACTATTGTCAGAAACATATTACTTTGATGAGTCAAAGCCAACAACAATATACTGTGATAATCAATCGGCTCAAGCATTGGCCAAAAATCCAGTATATCACTCCAGGACAAAGCACATTGATGTCAGAGAGCACTTCATCAGAGAAAGAGTGTTACTTGGTGACATCACACTGCAGCATTGTGATAGCAAAGAAAATGTTGCAGACATCTTTACCAAACCACTCGGTAAAGAGCTATTCGAGAAACACCGACTAGCTCTTGGTTTGATGCAGAGGAAAGACATTCCCATTAAAGGGGTGTGATGGAATGTAATGCTCAGTCCTTCTTCGATTCCCCAGAATCATCATCTTGAGGGAAGGCCTACTTCATGATGTTGATCTTGAGGGAAGGTGTTGAGAGTTCACGCTCAACATCATGTGATCATGTGTGCATAGCACCATCACGTGATCATATGTGCATAGCACTACATCATGTGATCATGTGTGCATAGCACCATCACGTGATCATATGTGCATAGCACTAACCTTATAGAGTGCTATAAAGGAAAGGGTTAGATCCCCTAACCCTAACCCTAAAAGGGTTTGTATATATTCTATTTTTTCAACTAATTCTAGTGTACATTTAGTCATTTGTGGTGTGCTCTCTAGCTGTGCCCTCTCTCCTCATCTCCACTCTTCTCCTCTCCCCTCTTCATATTTTGTCATCTACGCCATTGGAACATAACCAATAATAAACACTTGTACATGATAAAACAAGGAATGGAATGAAGGAGGCAAAGTGGTCATGAATAAAATAGAGTCAAATACAAGATGTGCATGACATTGTATAAAACCAATCATGTCGTATACAGTGAAATGCATAAACAAAGTTCATACAAAATACAATGGTGTGCTCACAATGTGTGACTATAGATCTCCAATAGAATGACATATAATAAACTAGCAATCCCAAATACAATGATATAGGTAGGGGTTTCCATTTTTCGAGCAAAATCCACCGAGCGACAGGCGGACAAAAGATGGGAGGGGTCAAAATATACGGGCTCAGGTCATTTTTGGGGAGCACAAAATTCCAAATTATTTCAAGAAATATGTAACTAAATATGAAGTATTGATGAATAGATATAGATATAAATATAACTTTATATAATTTACATATATAATGTCCAAATGGTGACTTATTTTATGACTTTCAAATATCCTTTCTTTTCCTTTCACCATTGGTTGGATCATGAAATTTTGAACAATATCCTCTTTACAGCTCCTTAGGATGAGCTAAGAAAAATATATAACATCTTTTTAATAGACCCTCTGAGTGTATTCTTCTAAAGAATATGGTTTGAAGAGCTTGCCCCAACACTATTCCACTGGCGAAATACCCTTGGAGAGCCTACAAAGAATGCATCATAACTTTTGCTCCTTAGCTCAGATTGAGGAGCTATAAAAAGGAAAAATATTCAAAATTTTATGATCTATGCAATGGTAGGCTTAAAATTATAATTTTTATAGGTATAGAAGTGATAAATTGGAAATTTCAAGATGTATATAAGAGTTACAACTTTTTCCTAATGCATATTATGGTAGGAAGGAGATCCGTAGAGACCACATTTCCTTAAAAGTACTTAGGTTTGGAGAATTGGGAATATTTTGAAAATACCTCCCTTGCCTTTGTTAGATATGCTCAATGCCCCACCCTCTTGGTAACCACCAGTGGTCCAAGGTGCTCAAGTTGTAAGGCCCCCATATGAGGAGAAGCCATGTGTGAGCTCGAGACACTTGATGGATACTGACTTGCATGTCAGATGAGGTCTATCAATGAGACTGTTGATGGTAGAAAGGTGATTGTGTGGGAGCCCCTTATTCTTGTTGGGGCCTGGGGCCTAACTAGGGGGTCCCAAGGGGGCCAGCGGCCCCCCTCTCACACCCGAGGCGATGGTATAGGGAATATTCCTTGAATATTCCATGGACGACTACTCAGCTCCACTGATTAGGTTGACTGGTCGGCTTCATTGACTACGTTGATTGGTCGGTTGCACCGACTATGTTGATCCGACTACCGCTCTCATAGCTATAAAGAGGCGACCTCCCCAGTCCATTGTACCAGATCAGATCTTCTAGCAAAGATCTTCCAACTAGTAGCTCTTCACCTAGTATCTGTATAGATCGCCATCTAAGCTCCACTATGGGAGCGCATGGGTGGACGGAGCCATCATCTGTACTACATCAGTCTTGAAGGAAAATTTTGTTCATCTCTAGTTTTTTATGTACTCTCTATTCTTTGTTCAGTTTCTGTTCTGCTGTGCCGTGTAATTTAACAGCCTTTCCATATTTGATAATGTATTAGAGATTAATTTATGATCGATAATAATGGCTTCAATTATGAGATTTTCAATATCCTTTTCTTGCTCATCCAAGGAATATGGTATATATTGTTACATGAGAGCTTCTCAATACTTCAAATATGGGATTGCTAAAGCTAAGGGAAACCCTTTTAAATAGATCGAATTACCATAATCCTCAAAAGAGAGTATGGTAGGGAGGGATTTAAAGGAGTTTCTAAAGTGTTCACTATTTGTTCATATATAGATGATGTTCTCTAAAATTAGGGTTATAATGATAAATAAATATATGGTTCCATAAATGAGAAATTAAGAAAGAATTATATATTCCTTTGAGAAATATACTAGCATGGTTGGTGTCAAACATTATCACTCGGACTTTTTAGCTCGAAAAATGTGCACATCCAATATACCCTAAACTACTCCTCAGGATCCGCTCTCATGCCAATAGTCACAAGTATGCTCTCATGATCCTCTAGAGCAAGGCACCATTAGGGAGTGGATGTCATCTTGCGAGTGTAAACACGAGTAAACTGAACCCTGATCGCAACAACAAGATGGGAATACATGTACGCCTCATGATCTGCCCCTGGGGTGCCAACTCCCTTTAGTAAGAAAACCTATCAAAATCTTGAGTATGAGATCAATCTAACAATATGCCATGAGTAGAAATCATTCAAATTAACATGGTTGTGTTCTACACTAAAAGAGCTTCAAATATGTCTTTACACCTTGAAATTTGGATAACACATGAAAAAGTTACATTAATTTGAAAGGAGAGGGATTTTCATATTTTTGTGTATTTTTTGTTTTACCCCCCTCATCCAAAAAACCCCCCCCTTGGGCCTCACATTTTATGAAAAATATGTACAAATCTTAAAATCTTGCATATTTTTCAAGAGATATATCTTATATTTTATGGGAGGAGGGACACAAAATTTTCATATTTTTCCCTTGTATATTTGAAAATTGTAAAGGAAATCCATGCATATTATATATGGACCTTGTCCCCCCATACACTGGATTTCAGACGAGGGTAGTAACATACTACATATTGAGTTGGTGCCCTAGGGATTTGCCATGTACTCCTAATACTCAAAGAAGAGACCATGCCTATGTACATGCTCTAAATAGTACCTAGCCACGATCATGCTATGAGCATCAAAATGGATCCCATGCCCATCCACTACATCTTGGTTGAGCACAATCTTCACCATAGAGCATCTCATCATATAGTAATCCACATGCTCAAGATTGCCCTTTGGAGCAATGACCATGAAGATGTCATCAATATGTAAGAGATCTATCAAGTGGTTGTAATTTTTGCTAGAATTGAACCCTCCATCCTGATCATCATGTACCACCTCCTAGGGCTTGATGGGGAAAAGTATGCATCACGTCCATGGATCGGCCCATGGCACCATGGAGCAACCTCCCCAATAATCATCGATCCATGCCAAGCAAAAACATGCAAAGCGTTGAGAAAAGATCGTGGGGTTTGAGTCACCTTTGCTCCTAATAGAATGTAAATCAAGAGTGCTCGACATGGTACGACAATCAAAAGGCCTGGACCGATTAATGCTCCCTATGTCCACACACTAGAAAAACCGTATGACACCCTATCATCATGCGACTAAAATGAGGAAAATGCACTAGTGCCTACTTGTGATGGGTACACCACTGCACTGCATCTTATGCATCAACAAAGCGAGCAGCACTATGACACAACTGGTGTCACCACAAAGCATGCTTCTTGCAAGCACCTGTCCCATCATGCTCTCCTTTACCATGACTTGTATCAAAGTAGCTCCCCATTGTTAGGATATCTCAAGGTGTATGCCTCAAGCACACCTTATGTTTCTATGTGTGAGTGCTAGAGGCACAGTTAGGTGCCCACAAGCACAGTTAGGTGGTGGAAAAGCCACATAGGATGATTGAGTGAATCTAGGAGCAGATTGAGGAGATGATTGTGGAGCTTTGAGGTCATCAGTGATGTCAGTGACCTTGTATGAGGTGCCTACTTAAGGACCTCTTTCTTCTTCATTCTATATGCAAGTATTCTGATTTTGTGTCCACTCTACTCTTTCCTTTCAGTGTTCCAACATGGTATCAGAGCCATTTGATCCTCCTTGAGCCCATTTTTGCCACATCATCATCATCTTCTTCTTCTTCTTCTTCACCATCTCTCCCTCTTCTTCCAAAAACTTGGTTAAGCTTGTTCTCCTCCAATTCTCACTCATTTCCCATGCCCTTCTAGCCAAAGATCCACCTAGTTGGGGCGCACTCTTGGCTACAAGCAATCGACGAATCATTGCGTCTGCTCGTCGCCATTGCAGGAAAATCGTCGAAGTTCTCTGCGCCTGCTCTGTCTTTGCCTAATTCCTTCCAAGGCAAGCTTCTCCATACCTAGAGCTACCTTGTGCTGAAATCTGAGCAGCAATGGCTGCATATTGAAGGAGAAAACAGAGAAAAACCAGTCGACTTTGTTCAAGAAGGTGAAGGCGACCTGACGCATATTTTCGCCTCTTCTTCCCAAAGGATCTACTATGGTATACCAGCTTTCTTTTGCCTTAGAAAGCCCCCTTTCTTTTGCTTTGAAGAGTGTGATATGAGCCCTCCAAGTTCAGCTCTCTAGTTTTGATAGTTTTGACATACTTTTGAAAATGATGCTACATAAAATGCTACTCTAGCATTTCTGGTCTTTTGAAGTTTTCAATAACTTCACTACTAGTGTTGCTTCAGTTTTGTTTTGACTTGCTAGACCTGGATGTGATTGAAAAGTGTTTATTTCATTCACTTCTATGAAGCATGCAAAAAGTAGCATCATTGTTTGAAAACTAGTCACTACTATTTGCTACATCAAGTGCCTATACTTTGGAAGTATTTCAGTTCTTTTTGCCTTGTAAGAGAGATAGACACTGCCCAATATCTGGGTTAGACCCTCTCATGGCTACTTTATATAATCTTGAGAAGTTCAATGGAAAGGGTTTCCATACATGGCAAATGAAGGTAAAATTTGCATTGATGCGGGAGAACTTATGGGGACTTGTCAAACCTACTCCTACCGCTTCTTCTACGGCCTCAAATGCTGGAGAATCTTCAGCTCCGACACGACCAGCAAGGGATCCAGCAAGAGAAGAAAAAGCATATGGTATAATTGCTTTAGCTTTGGGTGATGATTACATACATCATATATCTGACTTGGAGTCTCCATCGGAAGCATGGCAGAAGCTAGATTTGATTTTTGGTGCAAGCTCTCACATATCTAAACTATCACTTAAAATCTCTTTCTTTGAATTAAAGATGGAAAGTGATACTACTTTAGCTGCTCATGTCAACTATATGCGGAGTCTTATGACTCAGTTAGCTTCTATCAACTCTCCTATCACCCCTGATGATGCTATGGCAGTACTACTTAAGAGTATGCCTGAAAGTTTTGATCACATTGTAAGCACTTTGAAAAATCTTCCCAATTCAAACCTTGAAGGCATTATCTCAGCTCTCCAAGAAGAAGAAAGACATATGGAGTTAAGGAAAGGCAATGACACTGCTTATGTTATGAAATTCCAGAAGGGCAAGTATTTTCCTTGCAATCACTGTGGAAAGACAAATCACCTTTCAAAGGACTGCTTCAAAGTTAATCCATGCAAGCACTGTGGCAAAAACAACCATAGTGAGAAGTTTTGCAAAGCCAAAGCAAAGACAAAAAATGCAAATCTACTTACAGTGAATGAGCCTCCACAAGATGAGGCATCCTTTGAAGATTATGCATTTTAACTCATCTCTATGTATGCTCCAGATCTCTCTTTTTATGTCAAGGTACTCAGCCTGGATAGTCCTCCAAAATGAATGAAAATAAATTATTGTGTGTTGTGTGTTTTGTAAACACCTCTGGTCACCTTATGATGTAGGCCATGTGTATGTTTTTGTTCCATGGTACCTCCTACAGACATTGTGTGCATGTACATGTAGGGGAGATAACCATTGGAAGGTCTGTTTGTATCCCTTTTTGTTTACCTTACACCCAAGGGAACCCTTGCTAGCATGAGAACCTAGCCATAGATTTATCCTTGACCACCATGAGATGGCATGAGAAACTATGAGACTAGATGTATCCTTGACATAGCCTGAGGTATTTCCTTGAGGGGGGGTTTGTTGGGATATCTCAAGGTGTATGCCTCAGGCACACCTTATGTTTCTATGTGTGAGTGCTAGAGGCACAGTTAGGTGCCCACAAGCACAGTTAGGTGGTGGAAAAGCCACATAGGATGATTGAGTGAATCTAGGAGCAGATTGAGGAGATGATTGTGGAGCTTTGAGGTCATCAGTGATGTCAGTGACCTTGTATGAGGTGCCTACTTAAGGACCTCTTTCTTCTTCATTCTATATGCAAGTATTCTGATTTTGTTTCCACTCTACTCTTTCCTTTCAGTGTTCCAACACCCATCACCAGAATGCCCATCTCATGGTGCCATCTGTAGAACCAATAAAATTGCTTGGCAAACTTGAACTAACCACCCTAACCATTAGACCAAACCCAGCGCCGTTGCCATGTCACACCCTGATCCCTCAAGAAACAGTCATGGAGACTAAAACAATGCTGCACAAAATGGGCATCATGCAAGCGATCATCAGTAATGTAGAAGTGATACTCTCGCACAATGAGGTGTGAGTCCATGGTGCTATCAATGCCATCCACCTAAGCCTGTGTATGACGATAGCTAATATGCACAAATATAGCAACTTACAAGAAGGCATGTAAAAAACAATGAGGATGATGTAAAAAAATAAACAAAACGCAAAAAAAAACACAAGTAAAAAAAATACTCATTCACATGTCACCTATTCAAAAAAATAATACTCTGATTAGATCTCCTGTTGTGGTGCGAAGGTATAGTTCTTCGCAAATTCCACCACCGAGGCAACCACCCCTACGGAAAATGTGCTCAAGCAAGCACAAAATTGTCGATCCTCCCACTTCATAGTGTGGGAGTGGCGTATGTAGTGGTACAACTTCCCTCGAAAAGCATCAATGAAAGCAACACGTGGAGTCTACTACTCCACAAGCTGCACCTCCTAGATTGTGCACCACCATCTAATGTCAATGTGATGTACTCATACTGCTACCAACGCACAATCTCCACATCACTGACATCTAGGGGAACTCACGGCACTCTAGCAAAGTGGCCACACACCATACAACTCCCCTCTACACAACCAAGGGAGTGGTACAAAGTATCGCCATCTCGTGCACACAATATGGAGTGAATGAAGTCACGAGGTCTAGTAGGAACCACTCCCTTGTGACCATCAAGGGAATGAAATACGTTGTAGATCAATCCAAAATCAATATGATAGCGACAACAACACATGTCACGCTCACTAAAGCACTACACAAACCATGGCCTGCACCACCAAATGACCTCTACCCAATCCTGAACTTCGAGTGTGCCTCTACAAACTAAGTGTACAAATCAATATGGGTACACTGAGAAAACACGCACCATTATCAAAGTACACACCACATGACACCCTCTTTTTGCACTACCTTCTTGAACACTTGAGATGCCCTGCAATGCTCCTCCTAAAATTGTTATATGATGGACCTAGTGCGATCATCCAATAGTCGATCTCTATGGGATGCACGACCACTCGAAGCCCAAGGAACATCAACATCATGGTCCTCTAGACTTTGCCTCCTAATCATAACTACTCACAATGTGCATGGTGCAATGTCAAGGAGATGCAATGTGGTGCGTACATGGCTAGCCATCTAGGGTCTACTAATGTCAACCATAATGGTTGCCAAGGCATCTGCAGTATTCCTACGCTTGATGGATGCATAGGACTGATGAACACTCGCAAGGACCTCACTACATACTGCCCTATCTCTAGATGCACCAAGACCACCAAGCCTCCTACACTCCACCAAGGCAGGGTGATCTATCAAGCAAGATAGTAGAGCTGACTATGAAGCTAGCATAATGTCACTAAATAATGACTTCACTATCCTACTAGCACAACGATGAATGGTAGTCCTTGGCAAGTCACATTGTGATCCATCCACTTATTTTGGTCAAATCACCACAACCACTAGATTTAGCCAAACTAAATCCAATCAAACCCAATCAAGATATCTCAAATTAGAAGAGCCACTAAATCACCACAACCACTAGATTTAGCCAAACTACATCCAATGAAAGCCAATCAAATCCAATCAATATCTAGGGGAGGATTGTCCAACCTCTCTATAAGAGACTATCTTTTTAGAACCCATTTGATGCATCCTTTGTTTGGATCCTCTCCATTCTTGTCTTCCCATCACTTGTCACTTTCTCCTACCTTCATTAAGAATGGGTTCTCAAAGCCATAGATCTTATAGATGTGATAGAAGCAAGAAGCCCCCTACTCATACTCTCATGGACGAGGAGTGAAGAGGAAGGTGCATGAGTACAAGAGAGCCTTGAGAGTGAGAGTGAGAGCTCATGCTGTTGATGATGCACCCTTACCCCCACCTCCACCTCCAACCCCACCTCCCTCCCTCCCTCCTCCCCCTCCAGCCCCCCCCCCCAACCACGTCCACCTCATGACTCCCTCCCCTCCCCCCCCCTCCCATGCATACCCTCTCCCCTCCTGCTCCCCCCATACCCTCTCCACCTCCTTACTCCCCTCCACCCTTCCTCACCCCCCTCCCCCATCCCCTTCCCTCCTTCACTCTACCTCGTCTCCATTTTCCTTACATCCCTCCCCCCCCCTTCTTGTTCTCCCCTCCTTTACTCCCTCTAGCTCTTCCCCCTCCACTCTACCTCCCCCCCCTCCCCCTCCCCCCTCACCTCCCACTCATTTGCCATCTTGAATGTTCCTCTTGTCCCACCTCACCCTGACATAATTTTATTTTTTTTATTATGTTTAATTTTAATTTATTTCCAAATTAACATAATGGTATGTGCTAACATTTTGATTATGTCATCCAAATATTATGCTTTCACCTAATTTTATTTCCATATTAACCTAATACTATGTCCTAACATTTTGATTATGTAGCAAATATTATATGTTAACCTATGCTAAACAAATGGTGTGTTGTTATAGTTATGTAGCAATACAATCCACCTATGCTAATTATTGAATTGAATTCCATGCATATTAGCATGATCACGCGATTTGAAGATTAGCATGAGCATGATGAGCAGGAGCATGCATTGGCATGAGCATGGTTGATGATGTGCATGACCATGCATGCATGAGCATGGTTGATGGGTGATGTGGCTCCATGTGTGCTGCCAAGGTGGCACATCATGTGTCATGCCTCTAAGGTCATCATGCATGAGGTGGCAACCTGAGGTGGCCAAGACTGTGACATGGCTTTATGATATGGCAGTACAAGGTGGCAATGATGAGTTGGCAAAGATGAGGTGGAAGACTGAGGTGGCAGCGCGGTTGACTAATGACTAGGCTCCCACCATGCCTATGATGTGGCTTGATGAGGTGGCACGTGGTTGAGGTGACAAAAAAGTGACATGGTGAGGTGGCAAATCATTGTGCTATGGCAAGGTGATGTGGCAACTCGTGTGATGATGTGGAAGAGGGTGAGTTGATGAGGTGGACATTGATGATGTGTGAGGTGGCATGGGTAATGTATGAATATATTTGAAGCTCCAAAATTTGGAATCGAACGCTTTCAGCCTCAAAATGAAGATGAGGATGATCTCTACGCGAAAAGATAAAGATGGAATGGAGATGCTACAAAGAGAGGGCTTGTGCCTTGATAAAGCAAGAGCTTGCATGCTTTGACAGAGCAAGGGATTATACTCTCTCTCAAACCGAAAGTTGAGCTCTCTCAATGGAAGATGCCTCATGGAAGGAGGGCTTGACACTCATGAAGGAAGTGGGAGAACCATCGGCTCTGATATCATGATCAGGTGGGGAGTAAGAAAGAGAAAGAGAGAGAGAGAGAGAGAGAGAGAGAGAGAGAGAGAGAGAGAGGAGTGCACATGATATAGCTACTTGTACAATATGTTTTATTGAACATAAAAATGAATATATACATGAGTAACCCTTAGGGTTAGGGTTACTAATGCCTTATCTAGATAAAGTCTAGATAGTGCAATTTACACGATCCTCGATAATCCCAATCACTAACAATACCAGTTGGTAGTCCATACAATTTATAAATATGCTCCAGAAATAGCCTGGCTAATTTTGGAATTTTAACCTCTTCATTGGTTGGAATAAAGTGAGCCATCTTGGTCAAGTGATCTACAATTACTGACACAGAGTCGTTCTCGTCTGTGTGCTAGGTAATCCAACAATAAAATCCATAGAGATACTTTCCCATTTGGAAGATGGAATCTCGAATGTGTGTAGGAGACCGCGTAGCTTAAGGCATTTGGCCTTATTGACCTAGCATTTTTGGCACTTCAACACATAATCTTGGACTTCCTTTGCATGGGCAGGAATGCACTAAGCTGCCAATCCCATTTTGTGGTAAAGCAATTGTACCATTAGGTGGACATAGCATGCATTTCATACGTTCACATGCAACATACATGACTTCTTCGGATATTATAAGTGGTCCCAATCATGCTTTTTCACCATGGATATCCTTAGACAGGAAATAATGGATTTTCAATATGTTGTGTAAGGGATTAGACTCCTCACAAGTTTTGGACAAGCATATTGAAACGATGCATCAGAGGCAATACTTAAGTTTGGATTACATCTAAAAAAGAGATGACTTTATTTCCATTAGGGATGTACTAAAATTTGTGAAGCATTTAGCTTCGAGTACCTATGAACTACACTCTAATGATACACAAAGCATACAAATGTGGATGATTGAGAATAGGGATCATGTCTTCCTATACCAAGAATAGGACAATCACCATGAATTCATCCTTGGTATACAAATGCCTTGGCAACTATAGAAGATGAGTGAATTTGGAAATGTTAACTTGGTAGCATTGGACTCAACATTTGGAACAAATGTGTATAAGGTAAGAGTTAATATTCATCCCCACCTTAATACCTGATATTTCATTATCATTCCCGTCATGTATTTCATTCATGTTCTTGTAAAATAATGATAGTTAAACTTTGGCTACCGTGTAGTTTCAATTGTACACCATGTTGGTATTTGATCTGCATCGTAATGGAGTTCCAATTGCTTGGGTGATCACCTTTAACTCCACCATAGATGGCCAAATATTGGTTAACAATATTAAACAATCGTGTCCTCGACTTTAACAAGTCATGGGATATCAATGCCTTTGTGGTAGATGATGCAACTACAAGCTTTGAGGTAGTCATAGATGTTGTGGATGATAGCAATTGTCATTTGTGTGTTTTAAATACCAAAACTCCTAATAGCTTACTTTTTTTTGGAAGCATGTAGATGCGTCTTCAATGTACCTATATATTTATGCCTTTGGCATGTTCGATATTGTTGGTTAAAGCACATCATTAAAAAGGTCAATGATTGGCCAAAATGTGCCAAGATGTTCAAAAGGTTCGGATTAACCATGCATATGGGACATGACATGGTCTAACAAGCAATTAATGGTTGAGGTTGAGATGGAGATTGACCAATTCATAGAAAATTTTGCTGAGGAATCGAAGTTCCTTGAGTAATCTCAAGACCGATGGGCCCATCACTTATGTTTCTCAGCTTGGTGTTTTCCCCTACATGTTGACTTGTCTAATGGGTCTATAAATCTTGAATAACTTCTCACATGCCTAATTGTGCCTAGAGCTATGTGGGTATGAGTAGCACACACTCTCCCACATGCTAATCGAGACACAAACATGGCAATGTTGGCTCTTTCCTACTGCTTTCATAGGAAGAGCAGGGTTCTCTTAGTATGCAGGGTTCTGAGGCTTTTTGTCACCTACAGATATAGTGGGGTTATCAGTTGTAGTATATGTGTAGCTTAAGACCTTGAGTCATGTTCTGGTGAGAGACGTAGGCTTAAGTGTGGTAAGCAAACAAAGTGCATGCATGTGTAAAAGGAATGTGTATCATCATGATTGAGGTAATGAAGGCTTTTGCCTTCATTGGGGGTTGTAGGGTTTAGGAGGAGTTTAAGGGTTAGAAGGAGGTTCCAGGGTTAGAAGGAGGTTCCAAGGTTTGGAAGGAGGTTCCAGGATTAAGAGAGAGGTTCCAGAGTTTAGAAGAGGTTCCAGGGTTAGAAGGAGGTTCCAAGGTTCAGAAGGAGTCCAAGGTTAGAAGGAGGATCCAAGATTCAGGGTAGAGTACATGGTGGAGAACTCGTCTCCGTCGTAGATCATGGAGTTCAAGGGTTGAGGAACAAAGGGTTTAGGGGGAGCATAGGAGTGGGAGAGGAAGGAGGTGTAAGAGCATGGGGGAAAGAAGAGAGAGGAGGGAGGAGGAGGAGGGACAAGGAGGAGAGACGAGGAGGAGGAGGAGGGAGGAAGAGGAGGAGGAGGAGGGAGGAGGAGGAGGAAGGAGGAGTAGGGAGGAGGAGAGGGAGAGGATGGGTTGCAAGGTTGGAGGTGAGGGGAGGAGGAGTTGCAAGGTTAGGACATGCTTTTGGACGTGGAGTGCAAAGAAGCATGGATACTTGAGACAAATGCTTGGAATATCAAAGTAGACTCAACACAATGCCCCAAAGAGTGTGGGCTTCATTCCATTATGGGGTATTTATACAAGTTCAAGAGCTTCTCTCTCTGCATGTAGGAATTGTAACACATTCTCTCTCTACATGTAGAAGTCGTATGTAGAAGTTGTAACACATTCTCTTTCTAGATGTAGAAGTCGTGTGTAGAAGTTGTAACACATTCTCTTTCTACATGTAGAAGTCATATGTAGAAGTTGTAACACAAAGTTGTAACACATTCTCTTTCTACATAAGTCCATGTTGGCATAGAGTCAACATACTCCCAGATCCATTTATTACCCATCCTCGGGTTATGGCTTATTTTGATTTTAGAGTAGGGATGCCATGTGCGTAATCCAGTTGTTCCTGATGTAATGCTTTTGCACCATACAATTTGTGGTCTATAGTCAAGAAGCTTATCTCCTCTTAAGGAGGAGTAGTCATTGCTAAGGTTGCAGACACTGCCATTGAATCTTCTTGGGAAGAGGTTTGGCGGGGGTCTTGTTGTTGCGGCTGGAATTTCTTGCTATCTTGCATACATGTTGGATGCGATTGCACCCGTATCATTGAGCTTGTAGATAATTTGTATGCAAGTCTGATATTATAGCATATAGGAGATGGCTGTGATGTTTGGCAGGGGTCTCATTGCAGAGGTTGCAGACTCTTTTGCCAATTCATCTTGAGTTTTGACATAGCTTCTTTTCATGCTTGTGAATTCATTGCATGCTTTGAGAGTATGGAATGAAAGTGTGTGATACTATTATTGATGCAATCTATTATGTGCCTATGCAAAATCGTGTGAGTGCATGTGATGTGTCTAACTATATGCTTATTTGTGGGATTTAATAGGGAAACTAAGACTCAATCATCCCTAATGCGAAATTGATTAGGTCTTCCTACATGTGCAAAAACGTGCATATGCCAGTGAGTGTGCGTGTAACAATCTAGTGCAAATTATATGTGCAAAAACGTGCATATGCTAGTGAGTGCTCATGATACAATCTAATCCTAACTAAGGAAGACTTGGTATCCCAAATCTTCATTTTTGTCGGGGATGGCTTTCGTGTTGATGTAGTAGTACTTCATTCGGCTCCCTTTACTGTTGTGTTGAATTGGGCTCCATCCAATGTTTCTAGCAGCATAGCTCCAATGGGATTCATCTTTCGTACTCGGTAGGGTCCTTGACCTAGATACTTCAATTTTTACTTGTGTACTTTGGCATTGTATAACAGGACTAAGTCACCTTCCTTGATGTCTTTAGCTTTCAGATTTCTGTCAAACCATGCCTTTCTTCTATGTTTTTCTATTGTCATGGCATGGTAGGCAACTAGTCTTGTCTCTGTATGCTTCTCCAACTAATAGAGCCTTTCTTTCAAGGATTCCTTGTCTCTCATGCATTCCTGTACTACGATGCGTAGACTTGGTATTACAAATTCGAGTGGGACCACAGCGTTAAGGCCATACACCAATTGAAAAGGTGTGTTCTGTGTAATGACTTTGCGGTTGATGGGATCATACAATTTGTATGCTTTGCTTTCTTCACTGTAGCCAACCATGATGCATTTGCATGACTTTGCATCCAATTTCCTGTGATGATAATCATGTATGTGAGCATATGCTATGCAACCAAATATGCGGAGATGCCCAATGCGTGGCTTGTGTCTAGTGAATGCTTCATAAGGAGTCATACCCTGTATCGGTTCTGTAGGAAGCCCATTAAGCAAGTAGTTTGCTGTAGCTATTGCTTCTGCCCAATACTGATTCGAAAGATGCTTTTCACTAAGCATTGCTCTAGAACTGTCTGCTAAAGTCCCATTCTTCCTTTTAGCTCTTGCATTTTGCTGAGGAGTATTTGCACATGTGAATTGTCTTTGAATGCCGTGATTTTTGCAAAAGTTCATGAATGCTGAAGACATGTATTCACCTCCTCTATCTGATCTCATGACCTTGATCCTTCTTCCTGTTCGGTTTTCTACCATGGCTTTGAATTCTTGAAATCTAGAAAACACTTCAGATTTCTCTTTCAAAAAGTAGACCCAACAATATTTGCTGTAGTCATTGATGAAGGTCAAGTAATAAAGTGAACCATTGATGCTGCGGGTTATATCAAATCAAGAATACCTCATGCACGAGAGGTACTTCTTACAAAGTTGGTTCGCTTTTGTTTGCCGAAGCAGCATGCTTCACAAGCTTTTCCAAGAAACTGTAGCTTCGGAATCCCAATTGCCATATTCTGATTCCTGAGATCTAACAAGTACTTG
This sequence comes from Dipteris shenzhenensis, assembly GCF_047967505.1. NCBI lineage: Eukaryota > Viridiplantae > Streptophyta > Polypodiopsida > Gleicheniales > Dipteridaceae > Dipteris > Dipteris shenzhenensis. Next base: position 21,433,956 of record NC_141601.1, read on the forward strand.
AAGTTGACATGACCATATCTCTTGTGCCATTTTATAGATAGTGGCATCTGTTGCATTTGAGCTGACATGGCATGCTTATTTGGTACTGTAGCTAGTATTTTGTATAAGCATCCTTCCTTGACAACTTTTGCTACTAGCTGACATCTTTTGGATTTGTCTCTGAAAGTGCATTCATCACCGTCGAAGATGACTTTGTAATTGTGTCCCATCATTTGACCTACTGACAAAAGGTTCTTGCAGAGCTTCGGAACATAGAGCACATCTTTGACTAATCCTTTTGTACCAGTGAAATTGTTCATAGGGATAACACCTGTTCCTTGAACTGGATTCGGTGTATTGTCTGCTGTGTAGATGACATTCTTTTGTCCTTCTAATGGCTTCATTTCTGTGAACCATTCCTGACAATTTGTCATATGAGATGATGCATCGCTGTCGATGTACCAAGGATCCTATTCCACTTGGTCGACTTGATAGCTGAAATCTTCTTTAGGATTGAAATCAGTGTCTAGGTGCATTGTATTAGTCTGATGCAATTCCTCACTTGCAAGAAACATATTTCCATGTTCATTTGCAAAATGACTGTGACTAGAATGTCCACCATGATGATTTCCTCTTCCTCGGGAATTCCCTCGATTACTGCTGGATTGACCGCCTTGGTCGTACTGCTTCTTGCGGCAATCTCTCTCATAGTGTCCAAACTTGTGACAGTAGTTGCACTGAATGTTTGACACATTGGTGGATGCATTCCCTCGTCCTTGAAATCCTCCTCAATTGGAATGATTTCCTCTCTACTGATTCTGATGTTGCTGAGGATGATGCTGATGCTGATGTTGATGCTGATTCTGACTTTGATTTGGTTGATGATGACCACTTTTCTGATATGATCTACCTTTGCTTCTACCTTTGCCTCTGCTTGTGTCTGAAGCTGTGAATGCCTGATCATTAGAATGACCTTTATGTACTTGAATGGCCTGAGTCCTAAGTTCTTCACCAAGTAGAACTTCTTCCAGTGTTAGAATTGCCATTGGATGGCAATACTCTGGACTAGATTCTCATATCCCTCTCCTAGTCCATTCAGGATTACTTGAACCATTTTTGTGGGGTTCATAGTCTCTCTTGCTGCTACAAGTTGATTGTTGTAGTCTTTTATGCGGAGTACATAAGCATGACCGGTTTCACTATTGTTGCGAAAACTTTGGTTGATCTGGTTTCTCAGTGTGAGAATCCTAGATGTGTTCTTGGACTTGTAGAGAGCTGCGAACATATCCCATGCTTCTTTTGATGTTTTGACTGTGTTGAGCTTTCCTAGCATGACATCTTGCACATTCTGCTTGATCAGGTGATAGGCATACTTGTCTTTCTTATCCCATTTTGCTTGAGCTCGGGCAATGGCAGGATGTGCTACTGGTGCAAAAACTGTTTGTGTAGATGTAGATCCCGATGTAGATTCTATTGCTAGTGCTGTGACAATAGATGGAGTAGAGCTACTGGTGGCTAGATTATCCAATGGTCTAGGTGTAGACCCATTGACATACTCCCATTTGTCTTAAAGCACAAGAATGGTCTCCATTCGGTATTTCCATGTATTGTAATTGGAGTTGTCTAACTTAGCAGATGCCTCCAGATTGAGGTTGCTAGTCGACATGGTGCAAGAAATGTACTCAAAAGTGTCATGAAGATCTTTGTATGAATCAACTGCAAATACACTGACTATGCCAAGTGAAATCTCTGAATCATCGGTGAAGATAGAACTGCAGTATATAAAATCTGATCTAAAATACAAGGCTTGTGGCAATGATGCCAAGAATAGCCAAGAGGCTTTACAAGGCTGAAAAGATGTGCACAATGCCATATGATAGCCGAATAGGCTTTACAATGGTGGCATGTGTGTGTGAAATCAAATGCTATCTGCCCATGAATCAATCTGCAATGCCTCTGTACTCTGAAGTCTGCTCATTGAACTGATGAACGTAAGGTTTAGGTAATGTAATGATGTGAAACTGTATGTGAGCATATGGATTAACTTCAAGTAGGTACTAGTCGGGAATTTCGGGCATGGCTTAGGTTGGCAACTTGGGGAAATTCAAAGTGTCCCCTCTATGGCGATCTAGTCTACTCTAATCTAGATCTAAACCAACCGTCGATCGATGAAAGAATAGCAAATAATTCCTTTTCTTTTGTTCTTTTTAAGTGCTGGATCAGATGCATTGATGTAGAGGCAAATGTGCATGAAGGAAGTGGTTTTGTCAGCGAGGCTCAAATGTGAGTGTAACTTGCACCAAAATGTATGCACGATGTGACGAGCACGTAGAGCACAAAAAAATGAGCGACTTTCCTTTTTGGAGCGCCCTCAAATTCTTCCTGGATCAAGAGATACAACTTGATCTAGGTTGAGGGGCAAAAGGAGTGCAAATGGTGCTCAATGATGATGTGTCACTGTGAGTCACATGCAGTGATGATGTGGTACTATGCCTAGCAAGAGGTGTGCCAGTGGAGCTTGTGCTGAGGTGGCGGGACTGGTCACATGAAGTGACTATGAAGCACTATGTGTGCCTGCAGAGGTCAGTGCTGATTGGACTGTTGAGGTGGCACTACCGATGTGGCACTATTGAGGTAACAGAGGTGACATGGCAATGATGACATGGCTTGATGATGTGGTTGTTGGTGATGATGTGGCAATCGGTGGTGATGTGGTAGCTAACGTGGTAGATAAGATGATGTGGCACTTGGAGATAAGGTGCCATGTGTCACAAATGTGACCAAACCTTTGGGTGATGAGCTTGAGGATAAGTTGACTAGGGTAACTGCCATGTGTCGAAAGTGGGTGTGTGTCTTATCCTCCATGTGTCAGGGCATGGGTAGTCAGAATCTTTGGAGATGCTCTGAAATCTTTGAAGATTTCGTCGATGGAGTCGTTGGTCTGTGAGCGTTCTGCTTGCTCGTGTTGATTTTGTAGGAGGGCCGTGGCTTCGTGGATGGATGAGGAAGCCGCTTGTTGGAGAGGTCCAAGGTCTTCTGTGAGCCCCGTGGGCTATGAAGCCTTGGTTGTGCAGGGAGGAGCCGATGTCCTGGGAGCGACACATTAGGTGAGCTTTGTAGAGTTCGTTGGGCCGAGTGCTGGCTTTTGGCGCTGGTTGTCGATGGAGCGGCCCGTTGGCTATTCTTGGAGTCGTAGTCGGGTTGGCTATAGAGTTCATAGCTAGAGGCATGTGGGTTGGCCATAGGAACCGCGGTCGGAGCTATAGCTATGGTTCTTATATGGAATGACTTGGTGAAATGTGACGCGTGGCTCTGTGCAATCCTGATGGCTGTCAATTCGGTCATGCAACTCGTGCTCTACACTCCCCTTTCTTTGTTCTACCTCAAAGTTGTCTCAAGAGGCAAGGGCATCGACGTGACTACATGGGAGATTGCTAGAAGTGTGCTGCTGTTTCTCGAAGTACCCGTGGTGGCTGGAATCATCACCAGGTACTCTCTTCATTACACAGTCGGATGCCGATGGATACTGTGTGGTGATGGTGGTGTAGTTAGAACTACCAAGAGCTCCTAGGCATCGCTGCTAGAGCAGCCTAGATCCTGTGCTGTAGAAGCTCTCAGAAGCTTGGGAGCTACTGGAAGCCGTTTGGAGGAGGCGATGTGCTGGAGGGAGCCCGTTGCTGCAGTTTTGTTGGAACTGCGAGTGCTGGCTTTAAGAGTGCGAGCTTGCACCTTTGGAGCTATGTAGGTAGGTCATTGCAATTGAACTGCTGCTACTTGGAGCTCTTAACCGAGCTGCTCTTAGATCTTACAAAATTTCGAGTACCTTAAGGAATGCACAGAGAATCTCTCAGAAAATCAGAGAACAGAGTCTCTTTCTCATAGGAATGAATATCAAGCTCTCTCTCTTCTCTCGACCAACTACCTCTTTTCCCTCACTCGAACTAGTAGAGCTTCGGGCTCTTTCTCTCAAATCTCAGACTCTCTCACAATGGAAATCTCTCAAGAACAATGACGGAAATTTCTTTCAATGGACGGAAATTTCTCTGAACAGAAGTGAAGGGAAGAATCTCACAATCACTCAAGAGAACTCTCAATCTCACAATATCTCTCACACTCTCAAGAATCGCAATGCCTCAGCAAAAGGCAAGGGTGCTCTGATACCATGACAAAATATGAAGAGGTGAGAGAAGAAGAGTGGAGATGAGGAGAGGGCACAGCTAGAGAGCACACCATAAATGACTAATTGTATGACTAATTGTACACTAGATTTAGTTGAAAAAATAGAATATATACAAACCCTTTTAGGGTTAGCGTAACCCTTTCCTTTATAGCACTCTATAAGGTTAGTGCTATGCACATATGATCACGTGGTGGTGCTATGCACACATGATCACATGATGTTGAGCGTGAACTCTCAACATGAGTCATATAAAGAGGTGGGCTCATGTCCATGTGTTCCAATAATATAAGAGAGATCACATGCCAAGCGTGTGGAAGGCATGTGGAGGAGTGTGGAGTCAAGAGGAATCTTTTAAGAATTCCTATGTGGAATGAGGATGTACACATATGGAAAAGAGAGGGTCCCTATAGGCTCCATGTGAGGAGACTCTTGACTTTCTCAATATTTTAAGAGTCTTGAGCATCTTTTGATGGGACATATGGCAAGAGTAGCCAAAAAGGACATGGATGGTGACATATGGGCTTATGTGATTGATGGGGAAAGGAATATACAGGCAACAATTGTAAGTGGGTGAAGGAGGGTAACAAAATCTCTATAAAAGGAGCCCTCCTCTCCCTTGTTCAACATCTCTTCCACCATTAGGCCTCATGTTGCTGTAGCTCTAGTCTCCTCAAGCCTCTTCCATGAGCCTTCTCTCCTTCTTGTAGATATTCTTTTATGTAGACTCATGATTTCATCTCTCTCTAGTTCATTCTCTCTCTATGAGTAGTCTTGGAGCTTTCGCTCCCTCTTGTACATATGAAACCTCTTCTTCTCCCTTGTGTTTATAGTATTTTGAGTTGCATTGGAGTGGAGTCTCACCCTATTGACAATGAAAATTGTTGAGAGTTCACGCTCAACATCATGTGATCATATGTGCATAGCACTAACCTTATACAGTGCTATAAAGGAAAGGGTTAGATCCCCTAACCCTAACCCTAAAAGGGTTTGTATATATTCTATTTTTTCAACTAATTCTTGTGTACAGTTAGTCATTTGTGGTGTGCTCTCTAGCTGTGCCCTCTCTCCTCATCTCCACTCTTCTCCTCTCCCCTCTTCATATTTTGTCATGGTATCAGAGCTCCCTTGTCTTCCGTTGAGACATTGAGTTTCTTGAGAGTGTGAGAGAGATTGTGAGATTGAGAGTTCTCTTGAGTGATTGTGAGATTCTTCCGTTCACTTCCGTTGAGAGAATTTCCGTCCATTGAAAGAAGATTTCCATCATCTCCTTTGAGAGTTATTCATTCCGTTCATTCTTGAAAAAGAGAGTTCTCTTGTCTGAGAGAGAGAAAGATACATAGAGTTTTGGCTTGAGGGTTTGTACCTTTGAGAGGTCGAAAGACCCCGCCTCCTTCTTCACAAGGCCATTCAGAGATGACTTGGCTCCTTCAGCTACAGTAGCTCCAGCCTCGATGGGATAGCCACGACTCAAAGCCTCCTACGAGCCTCCAACGAATGCCCACGACTCTCTAGCATGCTTCGCAAGCAAGGAAGCAACTAAAGCGCACTACAACGAAAAGCTCTTGGCCATCGACAGCCAAGAGTTGCAGCCAGCTTCAACGCTTCCTCCAAACGACTGCATAACGACCAAGTGGAGCTCCTCAACTCCTCAAGGGACGAGCGATCTCCACGGTATTCTCGCTGCCGTTTCTTGGGGTGTTCTTCTCATCGTGGAAGCTATGGCGGCCCGGTACCTTGGCCAATGCCTCTCTCGTGACAAGGGGCCGTCAACCGAGCTCTAAAAGGCTACCTTGGAGACGAGCCGTTCGACTTTGGCTCGCTCTAGTCCGTCTACAATGAACGGTCGCAGTCCAAGCTCGTTCCACGCCCGCCTTCAACAACGGCTCGCCCACACACAGCAACGCGCGCCTCCAAACGGCTGCTTGCTTCGCTGCGACTCCAAGGAGGAGTGAGGACGTAACACTTCGATTCGCTGTGATGAGCCGTGTTGGCAGAGCTCTTATCGCCATCGCCAAGCCACCATAGCCAGCAGGTGCAGAGCCCGTAACGCAAGGCGCACACAACGGCCTCCGCCCTGCACAGAACCATCGCAACCACCAGATAGAAAGCGGGAACCAGAATACGCATTGCCATATCGCCATCTACTGCAACACGGGCGCCACCAACGAGCGGAGATCTCCGGAGTGCTCCATCGAAGAAGAAGACAGAATCTTTGAGATTCCATTAGAATCTCAAAGATTCCGATCGTCCTCCTTGTGACACGTGGACTTATCCACTCACCCTATCACAAGGGTCACCACACAGAGGTGTGGTCAATCAACTGACACGTGGCACTTATCCATCTGCCACATCATCACTGCCACGTCAGCTGCCACATCATCACTACCACGTCAGCTGCCACGTCATCACTGCCACATCAGCTACCACATCATCATTGCCATGTCAGCTGCCATGTCATCACTGCCACATCAGCTGCCACGTCATCACTGCCACGTCAGTTACCACGTCATCACTGCCACATCAGCTACCACGTCAGCTGCCATGTCATCACTGCCACGTTAGCTACCACGTCATCACTGCCACGTCAACACTGCCACGTCATCAGGCCATGTCATCTGTGCCACGTCATCATTGCCACGTCATCAGTGCCATGTCATCAGTGACACCTCAGCACTGCCACCTCAGCACAGAGCTTCACTGGCACACCTCTTGCTAAGCACAGTGCCACATCATCACTGCATGTGACTCACAGTGACACATCATCATTGAGCACCATTTGCACTCCTTTTGCCCCTCCACCTAGATCAAGTCATATCTCTTGATCCAAGAAGAATTTGAGGGTGCTCCAAAAAGGAAAGTCGCTCGATTTTTCGTGCTCTATGCGCTCGTTACATCACGCGCACATTTCGGCGCAAGTTACACTCACATTTGAGCCTCGCCGACAAAACCACTTCCTTCACGCACATTTGCCTCTACATCGACGCATCTGACCCAGCACTTAAAAAGAACAAAGGAAAAGGAATTATTTGCTGTTCTTTCATCGATCGACGGTTGGTTTAGATCTAGATCAGAGTAGACTAGATCGCCATAGAGGGGACGCTTTGAATTCCCCAAGTTGCCAATCTAAGCCATGCCCGAAATTCCCGACTAGTACCTACTCGGAGTCAGTCCATACGCTCACATCCGATTTCACATCATAGCATTACCTGAAACCTTACGTTCATCAGTTCAGTGAGCAGACTTCAGAGTTCAGAGGCATTGCAGATTGATTCAATGGGCAGATAGCACTTGATTTCACACACACATGCCACCATTGTAATGCCTATTTGGCTATCTCACGGCATCGTGCACATCATTTTCAGCCTTGTAAAGCCTCTTGGCTATTCCCGGCATCATTGCCACAAGCCTTGTAACACAGGTCAGATCTTATTTACTGCAGTTCTATCTTCACCGACGGTACAGAGATTTCACTTGGCATCTTCAGTGTATTTGCAGTTGATTCATACAGAGTTTTTTCAGGACACTTTTGAGTACATTGTTTGCACCATGTCGACTAGCAACCTCAATCTGGAGGCATCTGCTAAGTTAGACAACTCCAATTACGGTACATGGAAATACTGAATGGAGACCATTCTTGTGCTTCAGGACAAATGGGAGTATGTCGATGGATCCATACCTAGACCATTGGCAGATCCAGCCACCAGTAGCTCTACTCCATCTGTTGTCACAGCACCAGCAACGGGATCTACATCGGGATCTACATCTACACAAACAGTTTCCGCACCAGTAGCAGATCCTGCCATTGCCCGAGCTCAAGCAGAATGGGATAAGAAAGACAAGTATGCCTATCACCTGATCAAGCAGAATGTGCAAGATGTCATGCTAGGACAGCTCAACACAGTCAAGACATCAAAAGAAGCATGGGATATGTTCACAGCTCTCTACGAGTCCAAGAACACATCCAGGATTCTCACCTTGAGAAACCAGATCAACCAGAGTTTCCGCAATAGCAATGAAACCGGTCATGCTTATGTACTCCGCATCAAAGACTACAACAATCAACTTGCAGCAGCAGGAGAGACTATGAATCCCGCAGAAATGGTTCAAGTAATCCTGAATGGACTAGGAGAAGGATATGAGAATCTAGTCCAGAGTATTGCCATCCAACGGCAAATTCCAACACTGGAAGAACTTCAGTCAGTTCTACTTGGTGAAGAACTCAGGACTCAGGCCATTCAAGCATGTAAAGGTCATTCTAATGATCAGGCATTCACCGCTTCAGACAGAAGCAGAGGCAAAGGCAGAAACAGAGGTAGATCATATCAGAAAAGTGGTCAAAATCAAAGTCAGAATCAGCATCAGCATCAGCAGCATCCTCAGCAACATCAAAATCAGCAAAGAGGAAATCATTCCAACAGAGGAAGATTCCAAGGACGAGGGAATGCATCCACCAATGTGTCAAACATTCAATGCAACTATTGTCACAAGTTTGGACACTATGAAAGAGATTGTCGCAAGAAGCAGTATGACCAATGCGGTCAATCCAGCAGTAATCGAGGGAATTCCCGAGGAAGAGGAAATCATCGTGGTGGACATTCTAGTCACAGTCATTTTGCAAATGAACATGGGAATATGTTTCTTGCAAGTGAGGAATTGCATCAGACTGATACAATGCACCTAGACAGCACCTAGACACTGATTTCAATCCCAAAGAAGATTTCAGTTTTCAAGTCGACCAAGTGGAACAAGATCCTTGGTACATCGACAGCGGTGCATCATCTCATATGACAAATCATCAGGAATGGTTCACAGAAATGAAGCCATTAGAAGGTCAAAAGAATGTCATCTATACAGCAGACAATACACCGAATCCGGTTCAAGGGACAGGTGTTATCCCTATGAACAATTTCACTGGTACAAAAGGATTAGTCAAAGATGTGCTCTATGTTCCAAAGCTCAGCAAGAACCTTTTGTCAGTAGGTCAAATGACGGAACACAACTACAAAGTCATCTTCGACGGTGATGAATGCACTATCAGAGACAAATCCAAAAGAGGTCAGCTAGTAGCAAAAGGTGTCAAGGAAGGACGCTTATACAGGATGCTAGCTACAGTACCAGATAAGCATGCCATGTCAGCTCAAATGCAACAGATGCCACTATCTGCAAAATGGCACAAGAGATATGGTCATGTCAACTTCAAGTACTTGTTAGATCTCAGGAATCAAAAAATGGCAATTGGGATTCCGAAGCTACAGTTTCTTGGAAAGGTTTGTGAAGCATGCTGCTTCGGCAAACAAAAGCGAACCAACTTTGTCAGAAGTACCTCTCGTGCACGAGGTATTCTTGATTTAATTCATACAGATGTATGGGGTTATGCCCAGACCCGCAGCATCAATGGTTCACTTTATTACTTGACCTTCATCGACGACTACAGCAGATATTGTTGGGTCTACTTTCTGAAAGAGAAATCTGAAGTGTTTGCCAGATTTCAAGAATTCAAAGCCATGGTAGAAAACCAAACAGGCAGAAAGATCAAGGTCATGAGATCAGACAGAGGAGGTGAATACATGTCTTCAGCCTTCATGAACTTTTGCAAAACTCACGGCATTCGAAGACAATTCACATGTGCAGATACTCCTCAGCAAAATGCAATAGCTGAAAGGAAGAATGGGACTTTAGCAGACAGTGCTAGAGCAATGCTTAGTGAAAAGCATCTTCCGAATCAGTATTGGGCAGAAGCAATAGCTACAGCTAACTACTTGCTTAATCAGCTTCCTACCGAACCGATACAAGGTATGACTCCTTATGAAGCATTCACTGGACACAAGCCACGCATTGGGCATCTCCGCATATTTGGTTGCATAGCATATGCCCACATACATGATGATCATCGCAGGAAATTGGATGCGAAGTCACGCAAATGCATCATGGTTGGCTACAGTGAAGAAAGTAAAGCATACAAATTGTATGATCCCATCAACCGCAAAGTCATCATCTCCAGAGATGTAATCTTCGATGAGGAATCAGAATGGAAAACCTCACCTACACAGGAGATAGAAGCATCGCCTTCACAGTCATCTATAGAACAGGTTGATGAAGAAGAGCAAGAATTGCCAGCAACACCCCAATCAGCGTCACAGCAACTCAGACGGTCTACTAGGGAAAGCAGACCACCAGCCAGATTGACATATGCTCAGAAAGGCAAAGCAATTCAGGTGGAAACCACCAACTATGCTCTTATGACTACCATCATGGCTGCAGAAGAGCCAGTGTACTTCGAAGACGCAGTAGATAAGCCAGAATGGCAAACTGCAATGAATGAAGAAATGGATGCTTTGTATAAAAATAACACTTGGGTATTATGCGACCTTCCACCAGGAAAGAAGGCCATAGCCAACAAATGGGTATACAAAGTGAAGTACAATCCAGATGGCAGTATTCAGAGATACAAAGCCAGATTAGTTGCAAAAGGATTTGCACAACAATATGGCCAAGATTATGATGAGACTTATGCTCCAGTAGCAAAGATGGATTCCATACGGTTCTTGATATCACTAGCGACCCTCAGTAAATGGAATGTGTATCAGCTCGATGTCAAGAATGCATTTCTCAATGGTTATCTAGACGAGGATGTCTACATGCAACAACCAGCCGGTTATGTTGAACCAGGAAAAGAGAACAAGGTTTGCCATCTCAAGAAAAGTCTCTACGGCTTAAAGCAAGCACCCTGAAGTTGGTACAGCAGAATTGACAAGTATTTTGCTGATCTGGGATACATGAAGTCCAATGCAGATCATACTCTCTACTACAAAGTTCAAGGGGAAGATATTACTATTGCACTTTTGTACGTAGATGATCTGATTGTGACAGGAAGCAAGGATAGCTTCATCAGAAAATTAAAACAAGACTTATCTGCAGAGTTCGACATGAAAGATCTTGGACTTATGCACTATTGTCTTGGAATTGAGTTCTGGAGAGATTCAGATAGCACATTCATGAGTCAGCTCAAATATGTTGACAGTCTCCTGAAGAAGTTTCATATGGCAGATTGCAAGATTGCAGCCACTCCCATGGAACAGAGTTTGAAACTTACTAAAGATTCATAAAAGCCTACAGTCAATGACAGATACTACAGGCAACTCATTGGATCTCTTATATATCTGACAATCACACGGCCAGATATTTGTTATGCAGTAAGCTCACTAGCACAGTTTATGGCAAATCCAAAACAGTCTCACTGGAATGCAGCCAAAAGAGTCTTGAGATACATCAGAGGTACAAGACAATTTGGGATAGAATACAGAGGAAGTCATCCATGTTTGCATGGATACTGTGATAGTGACTATGCTGGAGATCATGAGACCAGGAGATCGACACAGGGATATGCATTTTTCCTTGGTCAAGGTGCTATATCATGGTTGTCAAACAAACAGCCAACTGTTTCTTTGTCTTCGACTGAAGCAGAATATAGAGCACTCACTACAGGTGCATGTGAGGCTATATGGCTCAGAAGACTATTGTCAGAAACAAATTACTTTGATGAATCAAAGCCAACAACAATATACTGTGATAATCAATCGGCTCAAGCATTGGCTAAAAATCCAGTATATCACTCCAGAACAAAGCACATTGATGTCAGAGAGCACTTCATCAGAGAAAGAGTGTTACTTGGTGACATCACACTGCAGCATTGTGATAGCAAAGAAAATGTTGCAGACATCTTTACCAAACCACTCGGTAAAGAGCTATTCGAGAAACACCGACTAGCTCTTGGTTTGATGCAGAGGAAGGACATTCCCATTAAAGGGGTGTGATGGAATGTAATGCTCAGTCCTTCTTCGATTCCCCAGAATCATCATCTTGAGGGAAGGCCTACTTCATGATGTTGATCTTGAGGGAAGGTGTTGAGAGTTCACGCTCAACATCATGTGATCATATGTGCATAGCACTAACCTTATAGAGTGCTATAAAGGAAAGGGTTAGATCCCCTAACCCTAACCCTAAAAGGGTTTGTATATATTCTATTTTTTCAACTAATTCTTGTGTGTACAGTTAGTCATTTGTGGTGTGCTCTCTAGCTGTGCCCTCTCTCCTCATCTCCACTCTTCTCCTCTCCCCTCTTCATATTTTGTCAAAAATCACTTCATATTCCCTCTCTTGAGTCTCTCTTCCCTTTTCTTTCTTTCAAAGCCTTAAAAGTTCTTTCTATTCGGCCGCTCATTGCACACACATGGTCCATCCATTTACCAAGCCACTAAGAGAGTTAATTACCCTCTTTTAGCCAAAATCTATGAGTGGTGGATCGTTGATGAAGGTGGAGTCTTGAGGGAGCATCCTACTCAAGCAAAATTAGCATGGGTGGAGGGTAGTTTTAATGATAGTTTGACCCCCTGTTAGTTTTTTGCCCATAACTTTCCACTAGATAGTCTGATTTTGATGAAACTTATATCACCACAAAGCTCTCTTCAAGGTGCATTGTTGATATGATTAGACCTTGAATTAGATACTACAATAAAAAGTTATGAGCCTATATGTTTGACAGTCTGTTTTCATAACAGTTTTTACTTCCATCTAGTAAACCGCCCATAACTTTCTGGCTACTTCTTTGTTTCTTCCAAAATGTATATCAACACGAAGCTCTCTTTAAGCTGCATGTCTCTATGTGATTAAACCTTGAATCAAATACTATAGCAAAAAGTTATGAGTCTCTATGTCAGACAGTCTATTTTTATGCAACTTTTTGGCTGCTTCTTTGTTTCTTACGAAACATATATTAGAGCGAAGCCCACATCTCTATATGTTTTGAATCTTTGATATCATGTCTCTAATGAAAGTTATAGGCCTCTGTGTCTAATGACAATTTGCTGAGTGTTTTGAGCTAAATTGTAAAGGTATCTATGAAGGAGGTGCAATGTTTCCTCAAAACCTACCCATCTTGACCCAATCACACCCTTCAAACTCCTCAATATCAGTTCATTTCATGTTGAGCTGCAAGATCTTCTTTCAACAAAGTATCACTCTTATCTTTGGCACAGACCGGCTTGCTAATGGCCTCTGCTGATCCTTTCCTTCTCCCTATTCTTGAGTACAACATCACTTGGAATGTTACCATCTTCATTCTCATCTAAGGGAGGAAAGTATGGTGTGGTATCTTCATTCTCATCTAAGAACGTCCCTTTCTTAATGGATAAACATCTTTGTCACTCAATTCAAAAGCAGTAAGAAGTGAAGAGGTTCGTAAAGTTTATTACCCCCAACTTCATGTCACAGTTGGCACACAATCCATACACATGAACTTATCAAATGATCCCACTGTTCGGTATGCACGTAATCCATGAACTTATCAAAATATCCCACTATTTGGTATGATCCCATGGTTTGGTATGAACTTATCAAATGATCCCACTTTTTGGCATGCACATGAACCTATTATATGACCCCACTATTTGCACACAAGCAATGTGAGAATGCACTTGAAATTATCCACATAATGTTTTAAGATTAAAAGAAATGAATGTAAGAGAATTTAACAAGCATCAATAAGATCGACTATCCACAAAATGTTTCAAGATTTATATTAATATCAAGATGTAGCTTGTCTTGACACAACTTGCTTGTCTAGTTTTTTTTGCATGGTTACAAAAGCCTTCTTATTGGGCCTTTGGAAAGGCTTTGCACTATCATGTGGTGTACTTTTCCTACCAAGGCGATGTTCCATAAATGGATTCTTTCGAATAATGCTATTATCGGAACCATCTTCCACAACTTGGAAATCAAGTACACAATCTCTCACCTCGCTAGTAGCTTTTACATCACAAAATTGATGCTTCATTTGCCTCATTAGGGATGCTAGATGATGAAGGATACTTATTTCATTACAGGTACAAGTAGTCAATTGAAAGATTAGAGGCTCACCTTTTTTGCGGAAAAAAAAGGCTCTCCTAATTTTTATAGCAACACTGACATAGAAATGAACACATCACTACTCACCTATAGTCACCATTTCCCAAGCGAGTCACTCCATTTTGCAAGAAGCATAGGAAGTGCTCATGAATATTTTGCCTAATATGAGATTCAATTCAATAACTATTTTCACTTCCATACAATACAAAACATGCCACTTGAATCTTTCCTAGAAGTAGCCATAGGAGCAAATGTCCCAAATTTTGGGGCACGGCCTAATCTGAAAGTTGCATTCCAACTAAAAGTCCAACTAGTATTAGGATCAATTGGCACGTAAGTCAATAGAATACCCATTAGGAAAAAAGGAAACTCATTTTGGGGCCTTTTAGCTTAGAACGAAAATAGCCATCCACCAATCAAAGGAGGGCCAACATAACATTGAAAAAATACAAAAAAGGTAGAAAAAAGAAATATTGTCAAGTTTGCATTCAATGAGGATACTTGACCTACTTTATTATATCTAATGCACAGTGTAGAATTTGATACTTCTAACATCACTGGCATGTTCGGAGTGGCCCAAAACCCCCGAAACGGCCTTTGAAACATTGAAAACGGGCACTCGGAGGCCCGAAAAAGGCCTCGCAAAAAAAGTGTACTGAAGAAAGCGATTTGACAAGTTGGCCCATCGCTTTCTTCAGTACACTTTTTTCATGGGGCCTTTTTAGCCTTTTCCAGGCCTCCAGGTGCCCGTTTTCAATGTTTCAAATGTTGTTCTAGGGGTTCTGGCCCTCTTCGGACATGCTGGTGATGTAAGAAGTACCTAATCATACACCATGCATCAGTGGAGTTATGTCATATTTTAGTGTTTTAGAGGAAAGAAAAATGAAGAAATTGTGAATTTCTCTCAGGGCCCCAAAAAGAGCTCCCTTTTTTCCTAATGGTTCAACCATGGCACTTTTTCATTTGCATTGTCAAATACTATTTTGTGCACTTGCCTGGGAATGCTAGCCATGCCATCAATGAATTCTTTGAAATTTATGTCTTACTCTATCAAAATAGAGTTTCCTTAGCCACACGGTGTATACAACAAGACATATTGTTTTAAAATAAACACACAATGAGTTTGAGAAGCTTCTATTTTATGTCGTACTTTCGGGATCCCCTAGCACGACAATGCACAAATTATCTTCTTTGGGATGCCAACATAGGAATCTGTATATGAACATGTCCCACACGTCCTATGTCATTTTGAACAAAGCATAGGAATCTCTCGAGTGTGTGTGGTCTCACTTGCTGCTCTACCCTACTCCCTCACCTTTTGTTTCCAACCAAAAACAAATGACTTGTATATTTCCTAGAACTATCCACAAGCAAAGGTTCCATATTTTGGATGGGATAAAATTGAAACTTCTTTTCCAAGATATAAACACACCTTGTACATAGATATGTGGGCATGTATTATACTGGAAGACCATACTCCCAATTTTGTTGGGCTTGCACAAGTGCATATATTTTTTGTTTTTATACTAGTAGGTAGTTTTCCCATGTAGTGCTTGAAGATAGAAATTTGTATAGGGTTGATTGCTACATGTTTCTCAGATTCCCCTTCTAAGATCGATTCCATATCTTCTACAAGTACGTACAAGCCCACAAGAAAACACATTTAAATGTATGTTTCTACACATTGCCTCACCTTGTCTCTGAATCTACTAAAGAACACCTAGTACATGAACTGGAAAATTATGCAATTCACCTCCAAGTCCATCTGGACTTGATGCCATATCAGTATCATGTGACTCCTTCTTTGAATGGTAGGAAACCTTCTTGTCTTTTCCTTGAAGGTGGAAATCCTTGCTAGGGCATTTACTATGTCTAGTCTTTAAGACCCCTAGAAGAGCATTCTGCTACAAGTATGCACAACTCCATTAAATGAATGAAAACTCCTATAAGCAATTGGACACATGCATGTAGGGGGCCTACAAGACCAATTGCTTCATCCAAGTATGACATCATTGAATTCAATATCATTTCTCTCTTATGTGGGTCCTTAGTAAGTATCTACATGAAGTTTAAGCCAAGCACATGTGGACATGAAGTTTAGGCATTGGACCATGTGTTGATCTCATTGCAAAAGAGAATAACATAATTTCATGAGTATATTATGCTTACATTTATCTAAATGTTTGTCTAGGCATAGCATCAAGTCATGTACATGGACTCTTGTTGTTAGAGCATGCGATGAAGAGGTAGCACCAAGTTCGTCTTAGTATAATAGGTTGCAGCATTTGTGAAGGACTCTTTACACCTCCAAGCCCTAAAGAAGCATGACTTTGATTTGATTCTTGCACACATTCCCTTTCTTGGACCAAGTATAACTACAACAAGCCCATTTGGAGATGGCATTGTACATGGTATAATGGCAGCCTTCATTACCTCAATCATGATGATACACGTTCCTACTTTCCACATGCACCTTGCCGATGATTCATAGGCTAAACCCTTGGGAATAGTGAATGGCGTGTCCACAAAGATCACAGGAGTCCGCTTTTCCCTTCAATTCACAATCTTGGATCGCCCCAAAAAATCCTCCCAAGTCTTATTGGGATGTCCTTGGTTATGGGAAGCATCAGTCCTCCATGACTAGGGAACTGATAGACTGACAAATCTAGAATCGAGACACTGCAGTCAGGGTGATTGTGGGGACAGGAGCTATTAAACCAATTGTGCCTAGAGCATTCGATGACACATCTTCAACAACAATCTCAAGCAAATCATCTCCCTTGCAACAGCATGCCATAGCAGGTTACTCACAAAGCAATGTCAATAACTGGATACAAACATTGGCAACCATCGACAACTGCCATTCATTAGACCCCATCTTCTCCCAGATCGATGCTAAGGTGCTATAGGTAGATCCTCCACTCCAACATGAAGAACCAATCGATCTAGAGATGCCATTCTTTATGGCTGACCTCGAGTGGGATAATGAACTTGAAGAAGGTATCCATACAAATGATGACAAAGATTTTCCTTGGGACCTTGAAATAGAGGCTGCGAATGCTGAAATTGAAGGTCAAATCTTTGATAATGACTTAGCCATTCTGCATGCCCTAATGGCAGTTGAGCTCCCAAAAGTTGAACCTCCAAAGTTGAATAACAATAGAAGATCCCACAAGAAAGCTGGAGGAAATCGTAGAAAAGCCAAGGCAGAGCACTTCAATTAATTCAAATGAGTCCAATCAAGGATCACCAAATTGTACCTTGAAAAGTCAGCTCCCTCAAAATCGGAATCACTGCCTCCCCTGAGGGACTGAAGGAGTGTGCGCAGCACATGAACCCTTACTTGGAAACACCTTACCAGTGGAAAAATTACCCCACAGTTCCCAATGATATCAGCCACATGTGCGGATGAAGCTCAATCAAGAGCCTTCAGAAAAAAAAGTCAAGAAGAGCCTTAAAAATTAATAAATACAACTATGCCACCTAGTACACATGACACATGTCAGGCTAGTTCAACCCCATCACAGGCCGATCTTCGAGAAGTGCCGGAATACTTCAAGAATTATACAAGTGGTAGTGCACCAATAGCAATGCCAAGACCACTCAGAGAATCTGAAGTTCAAGAAACCGATAGCATTGGAGAAACTCCAATCTATGAGGGACCAGCAAAAACACGCACAATAAACCTCGCCCTTGAAGGAGGAAGAAAATTTGGTTTTCATTGGGAAACAGCTTCGTCAAGAAGATGAAACCACACTCAAAGAACTCCTAATGGAATACCGTGACTGCCTAGCATGGTCATACAAAGAGATGAAAGGAATTTCACCAGAAGTGGCAGTACATACGATACCTATAAGGGAAGGTGCTCACCCTAAGGTATGTGGACCTTATCGCAAAAATCCTAAATATGGCACCATGGTTTATGACGAGCTAGAAAAACTCCTAGATGCCAAATTCATCTACGAGATAGAGCACACTGATTGAGTTTCATCCATTGTCATTGTACCTAAATGCAACAAGAAGCTCAGAATATGCATAAACTTAAAAAATGTGAATGCTACCATAATTAGGGATCACTATCCCCTACCCTTAACAAAAACAGTGTTGGAAAAGGTGGCAGGATCCGAAATATATAGCTTCTTGGATGGCTTTAGTGGCTATAACCAAGTGGAAATTGCTCCTTAAGACCAATCAAAAACAACATTTGCTCTAGAATGGGGTATTTTTGCATATAGAGTCATGCCATTCGGCCTTTGTAATGCCCCGGCCACATTCCAGCGAGTCATGTTCACAACTTTCAAGTCATAAGTTTTTACATGTGTTCTTGGATGATTTATGCATCCATTCAAACAAACAAGACCACTTCAAATGTCTTAAAGCAGTACTAATCAAATGCAAGGAGTATGGCATCTCCCTAAATCCAACAAAATGCTAGTTCATGGTCACCCACGGAGTTGTTTTGGGACACATCAACTCTCAACATGGGATTGCAACTGACATGGACAAATCAAAATCATCATGGAATTGCCTCCTCCTACAAATTCCAAAGGTTTACAAGTCTTTATGGGACATGCCGGAGATTTATATTGTGGTATGCCATGATAGCTAGACCACTTTACAAATTATTAGTGTTCTTATGGACCGAAGAGTGCGACCAAGCCTTTGAGCTTTTAAAGTGGTGCCTAATCACAGCACCCATCCTTATATCTCCCAATTGGGATATTGATTTTCATGTACATACTAATGGATCCAAGTATGCAATTGGGAGTGTGCTTTGTCAACCTGGTGAACATAAGAAAGACTACCCCTTCTACTTCGCGAGTCAACAACTCAATGATGCATAGATCAACTATACAACCACAGAAAGAGCAGCCCTAGCAATGGTGTATAGTGTAAAGAAATTTCGGCACTATCTATTGGCAAATGATTTTGTCTTTTACACCGACCATCAAGCATTGATTTATCTTGTGAACCGTTTGTGTACAATTGGAAGAATAACCAGACAGCTACTCTTGCTTCAAGAATTCAACTTCAAAATAGTGGTCCGCAAAGGTGCCCAACACTACATTGCTGATCACGTGTCTGGTGTCAAGTCGGGAGAAGAAGCCACTAGAGTAGAAGACAAATTACCAGATGCCACACTATTTCAAATAGATGACGTTCCAGAATGGTGCAGAGATATCATTGGGTACTTGATGGTAGGAAGACCACCCCCTGACATGAAAGTAGTAGATGCTAGAAAATTGATTCTAAAGACTGCACCCTATCAACTCATTGCAGGACAATTGTACAAGATGGGAAAGGACCAGATATTAAGAAGATGTGTAATGCCTCATGGGATCGTGCCAATCCTAAGTGAAGTCCATGAAGGCATTGCAGGAGGACACTTCCAATGGGAAACCATAGTAAGAAAAGTTCTCCTTGCAGGCTACTGGTGGCCAACACTGTGGGCAGATGCTTATGAATATGTAAAAGGCTGTGATGTATGCCAATGGACTATTAAACCACAACACAAAGACTTCAATCCCATAACACCAGTTGTTGCACAAAAACCATTTGAAAAATAGGGGATTGACTATGTGGGTCCCATACATCTAGCAGCAAAAAAAACACAGGCGTGCTACATCATTGTGGCCACTGATTACTTTACAAAATGGGCTAAAGCTAAAGCAGTCAGAAAGGCAGATGCCAGAAGCACAGCAAGATTCTTATACAAAAATATGATCACCCAATTCGGATGCCACGTTGAAATTGTGTCGGATAGAGGCACACATTTTGTCAATGAGCTAATCCAAGAACTCTTGTCTGGCTTCATGGTAATCCATAGAAAAAGCACACCCTAGTACCCCCAAGGGAATGGGATTGGATTGAGGAGACAAGCGAAGAGGAGGAAGAGAAATACCAAAAAGAGAAGAGGTGAGTCTTCTTTCTTTCACCAAATCTCGTTTTTTGTCCTCAACCTCTGAAAATCAAGCATGAAAATTAGCACATAGCCTTAACAATACAAGGAGAAACATGCTTCAACACTCACAAAATGAAATCTCACAAAAAATGAACCTACATTGCTTAAAGAGACTCACCTTCTTAAAAAACTTCTTTTCACACAAGCAGAGAGGGAGAAGGGTGGAGAGGGAGCACAAGTGTTAGGAGAGGGGCTGGGTAGGGGTGAGGAGTGGAGAATAGAGAGGAGGAAAGCAAAGCATTGAATATAATGTGGGAGGAGAGATTTTGCTTTTCTTGCAATAGAGATGCTGAAGAAAGCATCGTGCGGGGTTTCGAGTTTAAGCCCCCAGCATCACTATACAACGACGCTAGTCAATCGCTATATAATGATGTTTATATCCAAAAAGCATCGCTATATAGCGATGGAATAGTGCAAAGCATCGCTATATAGTGACGGTTCAGGGCACTTATTGTTAGAAGAGAGAAAAGGAGCTCATGGGTGGCTATTTTTTGGATCTTTATAGATTTCCTTGCAGCTCATGTTGTGATTTTGGAAGTGTGCTAATGGAAGGGACGAGTGGAAGCTCGTCAAATGATGTGCCAACACCCGGGAGCACAGAGTGGCTTATGGAGAGGTTGTATTGTCATTGCACTCATTGCAAGCAAGAAGTACGACATCAACGTCGTATTATCATGCGCCACTTGTGGATGTGGGGAGGAGCCCGAACTAGTACCCATCACTATTGTTGCATGTGGTGATGGATCATCGGTAAGTCAATGCTATTTGAGTTCGTGGTTAATATTGGATACCATTATGACACGAAACCTTGAGACAAGATCCTATATTTACACAAAATCTTGAAATAGGATGAGAAGGGTGGCGAGGGTGCACATATACCTTCACACTTTAAGCAAGACTATCATCTCTTAGATGATGACGAGGGTATGGTGGACATGATGGATTCTAATTTTAGGGGCACTACATCACATGTACATGTGATGTCAGAGTCTGAGGTCAAAATGCGAGAGTTGCAATCAACACAGTTGTACGAGGGTGCTAGGATGTCTAAACTATGAGCATGTCTCTCAATCTTGAATCTGCAAGCAAAGTATGGGTGGTCGGATACAAGTGTCTCGGCCTTAATGATGTTAGCTCTTGCATTAATTTGACTCAGTATTTGGATATTATTTGTTTTAAGAATCATCATGTATGTTTGAGAATCATCATTATTCGAAGCCTTTGTATGTTTAAATTGTGACTCTCTTTTATCCTTCTCTTTGAGGTGTTCTCTCTTTTCATCTCTTTTCTCCTCTCTTTTTCTCTCTTATCTCCTCTCTTTTTCTCTCTTTTTTCTCCTCTCTTTTCCTCTATTTTCCTTTCTTTTCTCCTCTCTTTCCTTCTCTTTTTTTCTCTCTTTTATCCCCACTTTTTCTTTTTTCACTTTCTCTCTTTTTCTCTCTTATCTCGTCTCTTTTCTCCTTTTTCTTCTCTCTTTTCCTCTGTTTTTTCCTCTCTTTCCTCCTCTCTTTTTCCCCACGTGAAGCTTCAATAGCCTACTATTGAGCAAACAGATACAGACTTCTGTCACTCTAATTCAAAGAATGCAGGAGTCTGTAAATGTTTGCTCAATGTTAGGCTGTAGGATTCTAAGCTTGCTCAATGTCTTACAGGTATTCTAAGCTGTAGGATTAGTGTACCGAATCATCATTATTTGAAGGCTATGTATGTTTGAATTGTGATAGGTTGCTCTAGAAGATGTTTCCTGCACTAAATACCATGACCGCATCAAGAGATGAAGTGAAGAAGATGCTAACAACGGTGGGTATGGATTATGATGCCATCCATGCTTGCCGTTATGACTGTATTCTCTTTCGTCGTGAGCATGGAGATTTGGCTAGTTGTCCGAAGTGTGGGAAACAACCATATAGAGATGACTTGCACGGTGAGCAGATACCGGTAAAGGTCTTAAGACACTTCCCCATCATTGCAAGAATATAGCACATGTTCCAATGCAAATCCATAGCAGAGTTGATGACATGGCATGCATCTCATCGGTCCACTGATGACACATTGAGGATTCCTGCAGATTGTGTAGCTTGGAAGCACATAGACAATTAGTGGCCGAACTTTGCGAGGGAGCCACACAACTTACATCTTGGGCTCGCCATGGACGGCGTGAATCCTTTCAGATTACGCTCAACATCTTGGTCGACATGGCCCATAGTGTTGGTGAATTACAATATCCCACCATGGCTAACAATAAAGGAGCAATAAAGAAGGGACACCTCATGCTTACAGTACTTATGCGAGGGAAGTACAAGGCCAAAAATATGGATGTGTACATGGCACCTTTGATAGAGGAGTTATAGATCTTATGGAGAGGAGTGCGAGTCTTTGATATTTCTAGAGCTCCTAGACATACCAATGATATTTTGGTCAGGGATATCTTGATGTGGACCATGCATGGCTACCTAGGATATGGAGAGTGCAGAGGTACGTGATTGTGTCTATACATGTATAATATAGGATTATGCTTTTATGACTCTCTTTCGCACGCATGTCTTATACTAACACATTCATGCACGCGTGCAGGACTTGTTACAAGTGGGTACCATGCTTGTCCTATTTGTGGACCGGGTTTGAAATCGCTTGCATGATACTCCAAACATATGAGGAAAAATGTTTATGAAGGTCATGCTTGATACCTTCTGCTAGACCATCTCGCGCGTGGAGCTCAGCTTGATCCACCACCACCATATTTGAAGGCCAGTGGTTGGATTCAAGCTTGGAGGGCAAATGGAGAGGAACCTCCTCATGGTATGAAGAGGCTATCGATCTTTCACGAGCTTCCTTATTGGGGTTAGCTACAAATAAATCATCTCTTGGATCCCATGCATATCTTCAAGAATATGAGGGCTACTATTTGGGCACACTTGGTTGGTTCCAAAGACTCGAGAGGAGTGCGAGAAGACTTGCATGCTATGAATAGGATGTCTCATTTTTGGCCCCAAGTGCATGCTTTAGGCAAAGTTATCCTCCCGAAAGCAACATGGATCCTCTCTACAAGAGAGGAGGCAGTGGTCAAGACAGACATTGCCTCTTTTCAAACACCCACAGGGAACATGCATTGCTTGAAAGGAGCATTTTCAAAGGACAATAAGCTTAGTGGGCTCAAGTCCCATGATTGGCACAAGGTCTTATAGGTATTAACACACTATTCAAAATTTTTAGACTTTCTCTCCTGGTTTGGAATTTTTTTTGGAGCATATCCTCTCCACTCAACTTCACTTAGTGAGCTCAAAAATTGGGTTTTTTAGAGCACTAAATGGGTCACTTATATAAAAATATGGCCTTATTAAACTAAAAAGTCAAGTGGTGACCTCTAATTTAAAAAAAAAGGCACAATGAAGCTATAATTCTCAAACTTGTGCATGGTGCCCCCATCCAATAACTATAATAATAATAACAGTAGTCTCCTAACTCCAGTTCAATTTTAACACTATACTGATAAAGTGAAAATATGACACCATATGAAAAGAGTTTGCTAAATTCAACAAATAAGTGGTGTATAGATATACTATTAAAAAAAAAAAAAAGAGTTTATTGAATTCAGTATATAAGTGGTGTATAAATACACCCTTTTTTTGAAAAACAAAGCATACAATACATTATCTTATTGGTGGTGTATAGATACACCATTTGTATAGAAAAAAGCATACAAAACATTATCTTATGCATCTGAATCTCGTTCAAAGTCATCAGAGTCATGTAATGTATTTGCGCTTGATGGGTCAAGTCTTGCCAAATGATGTTTAATATGGACATGACTTGGATCAGGGATTGTGATACATTTTTCAACATTGTATCCATGCTTCTTTTTAAAACTTTGTGTCCTCGATTTCCAGCAATGAATAATGCTACTGACTTTCACCTCTGTTAATCCCTCATTATTTGGAACCCATTCATGCTTCTTTTGCAAGCATCCCTCATAGAGTTGTTTTATTTTCTCGGGAGATTTTTCAATGGCTTTGGTTCATACCATAAAGCTGTGAATGTTATAGGAGTTCCCTTGTCATCCCTTTCTATCTTAGCAACCTTTGCAACCCAAATTGGGCCACCTTGGTCATCCAACTCTGAACCTAGATCAGATGCCCAAACTGCAACAAATAGACCCTCTTCAATCTCATTAAATGGTATAAACTCTGGCAAGGGTTTGTCTCCCTTCTTGCCACAATATTTTCGAGGTAAAAGGCATTCCTCTGCTTCCTCCATATCTACTAACATATTTATATCCAAAGGAAAACTTGGTGACCTAGCTTGTTCCAGCCAAAAGGATTCATAGTATTCAATGCTCATTAAGTTTTCTTGTCTTTCTAAAGATTGGATAAGTGCTTTAGTTGATTTAATTGTCTCCAAATTCTTAGTTGATTGCTCTGGATATTTTGCATCATATTTGAAGATGTTTAATGAATTCTTTCAAGCCTTTCATTTCATCTATGTCAAGTGATTTTTTTTTTGCAAGAACAAATCTAGTTTCCTCTAATGGAATTATTTGTTGTAATAAAGCATATGACTCACTCCATAAATGATCTCCATCTACTGAGTAGTGCTTCCATTGCATCACTGGAATATTGATATGCATGTGAAACTAAAAGTAGTGTGGATTTGTGTGTCCTATTATGGCATCATCTCCTGTTTGTAAATGTGGCTCTATGAATGGTCTCCAATCTACCATCCTCTCCAAGATAGCCACTTATGATTCTTTCTTGTGAGACCCTCCAATTTTTTTCCCAATTCGAAATAGCATATCCTCCATTGTCAAAACATCCATTGACTTCAACTCACCAGAGATAACACTGAAGATTTGATCTATGTCTTCATGTGTATGGTCGACAAGAAGAAAGCCAACTTCCACTTCTTCAAATATTTTCAAACCAACCAGCATAGAGCATAAAGCAAATATATATTTATTCTTGTTCTCTCTACAACAATTATCAGCTTGTATTCGCAATGTGTCAGGTAAACATCCTGAGCATCTCTGACCTTTCTTATTGCTTTCATGATTGATGTAACAACCTAGTTACCATCATGGTCATACAAACTATCAATCCATACATCACAAAAGATTCGATATCCATGTACTAATACTCCACATGTGTGTTTTTAGTCCACATTTGAACTTATATATCGTGGCAAAGTTGTTGTATTCTGGTCCATGCCATCAATGGTGATGCACATGGACTTATCGACATGTGAAATAGCTTCCTCTCTCCAAGAAGCATACAACTTTTGAGCATCTTGCACATGATGTAAATCGATTGATCGCCATTTAATATATCTTCCTCATTATTGCTTACATTTACTATGTTCAATGGCATTTTTTATTTCATCACATGTCTTATATTTTGACATCCTTTGATTTGATGGTGTCTTGACATGGTAAAAATATCTATGCCAAATTTTGTACAAGGTTGACCATGAAATCATGCTCTCACCTCTGTCTTGTAAAGTTTTATTGACAGTTTCTAGGATGACCTTCTTTGTCATTCCCAAAGGAAGATGTTCTTGACATTCAACACATCCATCTAGCATTGTTTGTTGAAGATGAGGCTATGGTAATGCATGGTCTTCGAGAACTTGCTTTAACGTTGCGGTTTCATTTATAGTGCTTCCATGGCATTTAAGCTTGTAGGTATTTCCATGAATTGTATGAACCACTTTTTCTTTCATCTCTGCCCAGATGCTCTAGTATGTGCCATGTGATAGTCCAGCTGACCATTGATATCCTCAATTCCAAATGGGTCTCCCATTAACCATGGGTTTCAATCTAGGTTTACAGTGTCTTGTGCTCAAATCTTGATCAGTGCCTTGATGAAATCATGCTCTCATCTCTGTCTTGTAAAGTTTTATTGACGGTTTCTAGGACGACCTTCTTTGTCATTCCCAAAGGAAGATGTTGTTGACATTCAACACATAGGTGCTATCTTACTCCAAATACCTAGGCGTATGGCTGCACAATCACCTTTCCCAACTTTTCTAATGCAAAGTCTCTTGCAACAAACTCGCATAAGCATCCTTTCCATATTCTCCTCAGATAACATTACATGTCTCTTTGGTTCTGGAATTGATGCCATGATTCTTCGCCTCTTCAGACTCACATACTTTCTTTTTATAAATAGTGTCTTGCATTTTCCAGTTGTAAGACCATCAAACCTCGAATCCATTTCCCTTGAATCTTCATCTCTATAATCAAATGCCGTGTGGGATTGAGAATTATTTGATGCCTTATAATATCTTGGAAATGGCAATTTGGTAGACATGTTCATTGATGTCAATTTGTTGCCAATGCCTCTTGAATTTTGTGGTTGAACTCTTTCTCCTTCGTAAATCAAGATTCTCCCATCTATATTCTCTAGCATGCTAGCAACAATATTACGAACAACATGACAAGTCTCAGATTCTCTGCCCCCTTTGCCCTACATTCGAGTGGTAACATCATGATCATTGTCACTAATATCATCAGTTCTTGTTATTGCATCACTTATCCCATCGATCTTTGAGTGTATTTTTCTTTGTGGTCCCATCTATTATTCTCAACACAAGACAAGTCTTCTATATCGGTAAGCATGTTTGAGTCACTTGCAACACATGACAAGTCTTCTATACCAGTGAGCCTGTTCGAGTCACTTGCAACACAGGACAAGTCTTCTATACCAGTGAGCCTATTCGAGTCACTTCATTGTTATTCTCATTTTTTGTTTTTGATTGCTTTGTAGAAAACTATGGCTTCGAGTTATGGTTCCAAGGTGTCTTTCAAATATCTTGAACATGCTTGGTATTTTATGGAGTGCAAATCAAAGTATTTTTTGGTGATCGCTGCCGAGAATGTGTCAAGCGTGAAATATTCTCTAGAGGCAGTAAGAAATGGTGGCATGGTCTCAACCATCAACATTAAAGAAAACAATTTGATAGAAGTTGTGTGCAAAGGGAAGAATGACGATGTGGTCTATAAGTTACGAGTTATGCACAAGCACTTCTTGAAGCCCTTACCAGATTCAATTGAGGGATCCGAAGAATTACTTAGTGCCTTGGAAGCATTGAAGAAAATGTGGAATGCATTTCCAAGTGGTGGTGTTGTACCTTCAGCAGCAGTAAGTATGCCATCTATAACATGCAACCCTCAAGTTGTACCACCAATATCTATGGCGATAACTATGGTATCTTCGGCAAGAGTAACTACAATATCCGCAGCAGTAACTACAGTATCTCCAAGTATACCTACACCATCGACTACTGCAACTATAAGAATAAGGAGTGATCGTGGAGCAGATTCAAGTTTCATAGCTATTCCTAGAAAGAGAGCAAAAATAAGTCCTACTCCACGTGCAGATCGTTCAAGTGCAAGTTATTTAAGACCAGGCAAAAAATTGGATAGTGATGATTAGGAGGATCCACAAGAAGAAGATACAAGTCTCGCAGACTTTTCTATAAGTGTGGCAGACTTACATCCTCTAGAGGATGAGGGGTACATTTGGGGATTTTCATAATTCAGCGTGGCCACAATGCTTATTGATCGAGCTTCGTTGTTCACAAATCAAAGAAATCTAGATAAGACATTTGCACACAAATTGTATGAAGATACGAGGAAAACAAGAACTCCAGTTGCCACTTATATCACTCTTTGTCCTATGGCGTCTAAGAGACTTCAAGAAGATGATCCTACATTGCCTAATGTCACATTTCAAAAGCTCGTGGACTTTCTTGATGCTTTTGAGAACTTTAGAGGTAGTGACTTTGTTCGTGGAGAGTCTTTGTACCAAAGCCAATGTGAGACTGACATCAAGAAGAGAAACATGCTGGCAAAGAATAGATTCTTGGAAAGATGCAGGTTTGAGCCCATTGATGGGCAACACTTTTGTGAAGCTTGCAGGATCGCCCTTGATGAGGGAAGAAAAGGAAATTTGCCACAGATTGAGTGGATGGAAAAGTTTCAATGGGTCATTTGTCATGTATGCATATTTAACGATGACTCGAAGTACATTCTAGAATCAAAAAGGCTGAATTCTACTCCATTTAGGTTGAAAAAAAGCTCTTCTCTTTCTGAGATCCTGATAAAGGCAAGGAAGTTATGGGTGGGCTATGGAAAGCCACAAACAGTGAAGGGTAGGAGACCTACATCTGAGTACTTGGCAAAGAGGACTCGGTTCTATAGATGCTTGAAAGGTGTTGTAAGCAATACACAAGGCATACCAAGTAATAAGGTTGAGGCAAAGGATCTGAACACCGCCGTTGTAAGATACAGGGATGTTACTTGCATTGTCTTCCACGAGGACTCAGTGTTTCAGAGCATGGTGGATGTTTGCCAAGCATATGAAACAGGAAAGATATCCTTTGAGGTACCAGAGCACACTGCAACTCAGAGGAAAGAAATAATGAAACCGATGTCTATTGTTTGGTGGAGAGCATTAAGGTTTGTTCCAGATGCAATAACAGAAGAAGTATGCAAGAAGATCCTAAGCGATGACTGCTTCTTTGGAAAGAAGAGCAAGCATAGCAACTTGGATGAAGTGGTCACCCGAATCATTCAAAGTGAGGTTGCTCTCTCGGCATTATTGTTTTTATTGAAATTTGATGATGAGTTAGTTGGCAAGTCAATTAATGTGGATAAGAAGAAAGCACTTAGCCTAGGTCAACTCCTTGATAAGACATGGGCTAAAAAGTGGTTGGCTTCAATGGATGCAGATGCCACACCAACAAAGGATGTAAGAGCTAAAATGCCAAAGATTATTGAGACAGAATATATGGACATCAAGAAAAAGGCCTTGCAGTCCACTGCCCAAGGTAGAGCAATTGGTGGTTTAGATGATGGTTCTCCATTCAGCTTCTCCTATGATATCTTGCTATCAGAGAATGATACAAAATTTACACACATCAATGGCATTGATATAGAGCATTTCATAACAATGAGTAGTCATGCTTGGGAGAAGCCATGTGTATTTTTCATAGATGAATTGCAAGACCTTGCAGTGTCATGGATAATTAAACTTGTGCAATTTATCATAGAAGGTCCTATGGTAGATAAGAAAAGATCAACGTTGATCCTGTTCATGACAGAATCACAAAGGGATGCCTTGTATGCGAGTTTGACATTTGAATTTGGGCATTTACTTTCAAAAGTATACCATGGTATAGTCCTATACAATCATATAATTGTCTTGGAAGGCATTGCCATTCAAGTCTTGTAGACTTTCTTGATGTGCTTCTTATCCACTCGGGGGGGTCACTCATCATATGTAACCCTATCACGTGAGTTCAACAGAAGGATTTTTTTAATTTCCAAAATTTACAGAAATAAATATACATAAGGGACTATTTAAAATAGTTTTGAAAAAAATTTACAGATTTGTATAGAAAAGGGGTACATTTTATTAATGAAAAATTTACAGATAAGGTATTTTAGAAATAGGCCTTGAACGCACGTGATATAGAGGGTTTATACATAGTGACCCCCCCGAGCTTATCCAGGGGTGGTGGCAATCTAATCAAAATTCCTTTAAGGACTCTCGAGCTTCATTACTTTGAGATATTAGAGATGACAGAATTTACTGAATGATGGGTGGGAAGTAGCATTGTATCGAATGGGTTTTGTTGCTGAGAAATTGCTATGCCAAGGTAAAAATGTAAATGTCATTGATACCCCCCATCAGATTGAGTTCTTTGAGACATATTACAGTTGCACTACCTTCTTTGAAGAGGAAAATGTCAAAGAAGAGGGTAGTGAGGTAAATGTTGAAGATAAGGGTAGTGAGTTTGAGGGTGATGATTCTAGCTCAGGTGATGATGAGGATGAAAGCTCTGCATCCGATGACTTATGCCAAGAAGAAATCCGCACAAAGAATAAGGGTGATCAATTGTCAACTAGAGTCAAGGAGGTTCCACTCATCATATGAGAAGGCTCGTGGCAGCAAGAAGTAGTAGTACAGCACGTCATAGGAAAAGGTAAGGCTAAAGAGGTGGAAGCACTTCCCTTGAAATTAAAACTAAGGAAGGCACCTTTGATCTTGGGTGAAGGACATGCAAGTGGATCAAGCAAGGAAGCCTTACCCAAAGAAGGTATGGATGAGGCAAAGCATGACCAAGAGGAGTTACTAGGAGGCATAGATGGTTCTTCAACCATGACCTTACAGACTCCAGAGCAGACCCTACTAGTCAGGAACCTAGTAGCCTAGACCCTACTCACCAAGAACTTGGACATGAGACTTTAGAGCAGCCTACTAGTCAGGTGCTTGGAACTGAAGAGCAAACTACTAAGGACCTTGCTACTGAGACTCCAGTCTTAGAGCAGCCTAGTCAAGACCTTGGTAGTCAAGGGTGCATTGAGGACATTGGTACTATCTTAGAGCAGCCTATTAGTCAAGACCTTGGTAGTCAAGGGCATGGCATTGAGGACATTGGTACTGAGGAACATGATGGCTAACGGCTTTGTAATCACAAGTTTGAACTTCGCAAGTTTTGAACTTCTATGTAAAGCGAATATCTAATAAAAAGTTAACTACTTTTTTAATTTCTTTACTCTCATTATTGTGTATAAAGATTGTTTATGAGGTCCATTTTATACTTAATGGTGTATTTTAAACTCTATGTCAATGTATTTTTATAGTTAAGGGTGTTTTTTAATACCAAGTGAGGTGTATATGTACACCACTTACACATAAAAGGATCTATGTACACTATCTTTCTAAGGGGTTTATGTACACCACCTTTCTAAAAGAAATGGTCATAAAGGTGTGTGCACACCACATACATAAAGGTGTTTATTTACACCACCTTTCTAAGAGAATTGGTCATCTATTGATGTTCTTAGGTGATAGTAGCTCAATTCATAAGAAGTTATGAAGATGTTTATGTAGACCACCTCTGTAAGAGATTTGGTTATGCATAGATGTTCTTAGTACTTAATCACCAAATATTTTGTTTGGAGTTGTCAAATCTAGTTCAAAAAACAATATTACTAGTATATTCAAAAAATTTGGACTGTTTTTTAGTCCATTTCTCAAATTGGACTTTACACAAGTCCAAAAATTTTGAATAGTGTGTTTATTCTAAGCTATAGGATTCATGTACCGATAATCGTGATGCGTTAGTGTAATTATGATTATGTTATATTGTTGACATGACTTCTCTTTTGCTTTGATAGTTCGGGCTCCCAATTATAATAAAAGGGTGCTTACAAGAAAATGTTAGAAATGCTATATTCAAGATCAGTGGTATTGTGAGGTATGCTTACTATCAAATGGCATTGATTGCATTTTCTTCAATTTAAGCTGAATAATCTGTAGATTGATTATGAATATATCTTACATGGGCATGTGAAATAGATGGATATCTCATAGTGCATTATGGTCATATGGATGACATTTTCACGTGGAACACATCGATTCAAAGAGAGTCACATATGATTGTGGAGTCATGGCTATCTTCAGACAAGATAGCCGAGCAAGTGCTTCGGATACCAATCTTCTCTCCTCACAATTGGATTATTGTGGAACCATATGCGAAATCTATGAAATTGATTTCAGACAATTTAGTATTTTCATTCTTGATGTAAAATGGCTTAGAATTATTTTTTCTTCCCGAGCATTTTGAGCAGGTGCATACTAATGATTTAATTAATCAAAGATTTCATTTTTAAAGATCCATTGATACATGTACTTAAGCATAATTTCATATATATAATTGATGGCATTTGGCACCCATCTTCAATATAGGTGATTTTTCATTCAGATCGTTTTGATCCAAGATGGTAGTATGTGATCCAAGTTGCACCACGAAGTAAGCAAATTTTTGAAGATAGAGATGTGGATATGGAGATGCCACTACCAATGCTAGATCCAATTAATCCAAATGGATCTAGCGACGAAGAAGATGAAGATCACAATATGAGCCAAGAGGAAGATGCGCATAATGACATCGTACGGGAGGAAGATGGAGATCACGATATTGAGGAAGAAGATGACGATCATCAAGAATCACCACAGTTTATTGAAGAAAATGATCAAGTACTCTTAGGTGAACGTACGATGCTAGAGTACGATGATGATATGGGAGATCGACTCGGTATAGAGTTAGAGATAGACTTGTTTGGTGCATTAGACTTGGCTTGAAGCCGTTGATGTAAATGCTCTTCATTGATTTTTTTCATCGCAAACTTGGACATGAAGATATGAGCTTCAAAGGCTTGATGTACATGCTCTTGTACTTTTATTCTCTCAAAGGATATTCAAACATGTATGAAAATGAAAAAAAAATTGTAATTGGGAAAAACTATCTTTTAAGGTCGATATGGAAAAAAACACTCTGTAAAATGTCACTATAGGAAACTGTCTCAGTGTCATTATATAATGACCATTCACAATGTGATAAGGGTCGCTATATAGCGACTTTAGGCAAACGTCACTATATAGCGATGTTTGCCTAAAGTCGCTATATAGCGACACTTAACGAATCCTGCTTCCAATACCCATGATTAGCACCCTGTGCATGCTAAAAGTCGATACTTAAGCATCGCAATAGGGTCCGTGTGTAGTAGTGCAAACAATATGATCATTTGATAAGTTAATTTACATTCCAAACAATGGGATCATTTGATAAGTTCATGGATTGTGTGCATACCACACAGTGTGATCATTTGAAAGTTCATGTATATGGCTTGTGTGCATACCAAACAGTGGGATCATTTGATAAGTTGTGTATAACATGGATGATTTTTTCAAGTTAGTTTCGTTAAGAAGATAAACTTTTATATTGGAATTGAAAGTTTATATGCTTTAATTTAAAAAAATGTATGAAACGTTCAAGAAAAAAATTTTAAAGTTTCGCCAGCATTTACTTTTTTTCCTTCAAATTTCTTTTTAACAATTTAGTACTACATTTTACCAATGTTGTGAAACTTAAAAAATGAGCTTGAAAACTCTCGCAAAATTTTATATAATATATAAGCATAGCTTTGATTAAAACATTGCTAGTGTATAGATTGTGTGCATACCAAACAATCATCGGGTTCTATAGTCACATCATTTGATAAGTTCATGTGTATGGCTTGTGTGTAATGTAAACCATGTATCTACCTTAATACAATGCGTTATTTGATTGAAAAGATCAACATGGATAACAAAGGACAACCTTGTATTATGACTCACGAGAAATAAGGCTTACAATGTTATTTCCAAAATAAAGATTATAATACTTGCATTTTTGAATGCAAAGTACGAGATGCAAATCGGTCTTTAGTCCTCCTCACAAGAAGCATCAACAAAAGGGTTATCATAGTCTACCTCTAAGAGGAGGGATATAGCCATAGAGGCCTAACGGTCTTGGTTTTTATAGAGAACCTTCTTGGAAGTCTAAGACAAATGCTTGTCCTTGTGAGGTGGAGCATCTCGGACAACCATGATGCCTTGAACATGTTCCTCAATCTAGTGTGCCTCATCTCTTCCTTCTTTACAAGGCAAGGTCTTCCACAATTTCTTAGCACTAAGCTTTGCCCTATATTTTTTCTAAGCCTTGGAATTGGCATACCTCTCTTCGATCGACAATGAGCGCTTTATCGACTATTGAGTGTGATAAGAAGTGCTTGGTGCAGCTTCACTTTGTCCTTCTATGCGTACTTGTCATGCCTTCGGTCCACGCTTCAAGTGTGAAATAGGAGACATGTTGTGTGTAATCCGCCTATGGTTATTGAAGATCCTCAAATATCTAAACTTCTTCTGTTGAAGCGGGTATTTTTTAGCCAAGTAAATAAACCAATACTCCCCTTCACCATCCACTCTACGCTTGAAATTTTTATTGGCCATTATGGACGTGGTTGGCTAAGGTGTGTTGGTACACATTTCCATAACATGAGTGAGTGAGTAGGATAAAAGCTTTAAATAGTTTTTAAAAAACGAACAAGAGATTATATTCAATTAGTTTACATGCATTACATAGTGAGATTATTTTCACAGAATGTGACATTATATCCACCACTTAGTGACATTATATTCATAGAATGTGGGATTATATTCACCACGCATAAATTAGATTCACAATCATTGGACCACTGTTCAGACCGTTGTCATCTAATACGCTACAAGTTTTACGAAAGCTCAAAGTAGACTATAAGCAAGTGGGAGTTGAGAGTGTGGACAAAATGTGAAGGCTTGAGGATAATCCAAGATGTGAGGGGGCATGGAAAGTGAATCCTCTAGGAAGCTCCATCTACCAGTCACCAATAGGAATTGATTGAAGGACCTTGTGCTACACTTGTACAATACGTATACATCGCACTCTTTCAAATATGGAAATCAAAACCTTTACACAAATTTGCCTTCAGCTCCTTAAAGGTAGATGGATGGTCATCATCGTCTCCTTCGCTCGCACAAACTACATCTTCAGCATCTACTCTGGCTCCATCAAGAGGCGCTCCAGTACCTCAGGGGGGTCACTCATCATATGTAACCCTATCACGTGAGTTCAATAGGACATTTTTAATATCTAAATTTTATAAAAGTTAATTTATATAAGGGAGTATTTAAAACAATTTTGGGAAAAATGTACAGATTTGTATAGCACACGTGATATAGAGGGTTTATACATAATGACCCCCTCGAGTCCAGTACGATCATCAGACCATCAACACCCTCGTCTTCTTTAAAGATTTGGGAGCCAACATAGGGATCATAGCCAGTTTGCTAAAGAAGGTAGCACCGCCTTGGACTATTCTCACCATGGGTGCCAACATGAACATGTTCAGGTATCTCATGATCTGGCTTGTTGTAAATTCCTAGACCCTTGCCAACACAAGAGTGCTCGTCACTTGCGTGAAGAATTTCCCCCAAAGCGGAGGCATTGTGCTCGGGCTCCTTAAGGCTTTGTCAATCTCAGCCCTGCCATCTTTGAGCAAGTCTACTCTGCCATATATGGAGACAACGCCACCGGAGTTATCTTGCTCGTTGGATGGTTGCCATCCATTGGTCTCCCTCCATGCGAGTTATCTTGCTCGTTGGATGGGACAGCCAGTGCTTCTCTTCAGGCATTCTGACGTTCTTCAATCGTCAATGCCAATGTACGGCCAGCGAGGTCGCATACTGTTGCAAGCATCGCGTGGATTTTGGCAGTGGCATCAGTGGTCTTCCAAGGGACTTTCTTGGCACACACAAAGATTGACTCACAGCGATAGAGAAGAGCAAAAACTAGAATAGAGAAACAAACATCACGAAGTAGTCAAGAACCAAAGCCAGTGTGGTACGTGGATTTCTAAGTATAGTTCTCTCAATGCAAGCCGACTGTGAGGCGTTGTTCTCTCATTCGAAACATGGAGGTGGAGGAGCTTGTTTGCCTGGTGGAGGAAGGTGTTTGCATTAATTGTTGGAACTGGCATAGGGTTCATGGCGTTAGGGAGTAGCGCGTGGGGCCAAGGTGAATGGAACTCACCTTGAACGAAATTTGGAGGAGAGGGTCCCATGATGGACTCCATCTCCACGTCGAGCTAAGGAGCTTTGCACAAATGACAAAATCTCCCCGAGGAACAAACGGATCATTGGATTTGCAAATTCCCAAAATTCCCATTACACTTGTGTAACATGCCAAGAGGACCCATGTTATGGAGATGTACCAAAACCGAAACCCATAATATTACAAACTGAAACGAACTACTAGTGCATGGGTGCCAACGAAGTAGCGACGAGAGCCGCCCTTATATACGTAATCTAGTTATGCGAATCATAAGGTAAAGCTTCACTACTCAACACTCTAGTGACTCTACTTCCCCGTCACAAGGCCTCGCTCTGTCCGCCTCTTCTTCCTTCGCCATGGCGCCTTCCTCGCTCCATGCTCCCTTAATACCCTCCTTGCCTTCCTCTTTCCCTTCCCCTCCCACCTCTTTCCTCCTCCCTTCCCCTCCTCCACACCGTTTCCGCCATGAATTCAGACTCCCTCCGGCTCCAGCTCCACCTCTCCCAACAGCAGCAGCTCGTCCATGCCCAAGAACACGCCCTCCAGTTCTTCCAATCCGCTTTCCTTCGCTCCCCCCCCGGTTCCCAACGCGTCTCCGGCCCCCTCGTCAATAATGCGCACAAGCGACCTGCTGCTGCTGCCAGCCAGCAGCTGCAGCTCCAGGATGATGAATCGTGGGAAGTGCGTGCCTTCGCCGAGGACGCTTCCAGCGAAGATGGCCTGCAGTGGCCGCCTCGCTCCTACTCTTGCACCTTCTGCGCCCGCGAGTTTGGTACCGCCCAAGCTCTTGGAGGTCACATGAACGTGCACCGGCGGCAACGAGCGCTTTTGCGAGCCGCAACTTCCAATGCGGCTGATCACTCTTCGTCCCCTCCAGATACAAGTGCCAACGAGCCTTACACCCTCGGCTCAGCAGGATATTGCCTACTATATCCTATGCAAGGCCGCGCTTCCTTGACACCATCTCAGCATTTCTTTCCTAGCAGTTCATTCCAATTGCCTCGGTCTAAATTGTCCGAAGGGCCGTCCTCCACACCCTCGCTGATGTCACAAGTAGCGGAGAAGCCTTCTCACCTTACCTCCTTGCGTTTGGGCGCGTCATACAGTCCTTCGAACACTATTTCAGAAGGTTCCAGCTTATGGGCTAAGGCAGAGGGCGTTAGGCGTAGCGAAGAAGACTTCAGATCTATTAAAAGAGCAAAACTGGGATTAGTTGCACCCTATCTCGACGAGGAGAAAACCCAAAGTATGGCTACAAAAGCTGAAGTATTTTGTGTGCCGAGGTCGACTACGAGAAAGGATATGTGCAAGCCGACCATCGATTTAGAGCTACGATTGGGTCCGACGATCTCGACTGTCACTTCTGCGAGTGCCATCCTGTGAGAGGAGCTTGGCTTTACGATTCCCAAAATGGACATTAGTCAAGCAAATCTGGCAGAGGAGTATTTCGAATCGTCGTTAGGATGTTTGTTGCAGGATATCTGATCAGTCTTTTGGTAAAATTATCTGTACTCGATCGACGTGACGGAGATGCTTGTGCATGCTTGTGGCCTTTAGGATGGCCATGCATGGTAAACCGGTTTTTGTTTTTTAAACTTGTGGCAGGGCAACGTAACGAACAAGGTCAGTCATGTGAATACGACCTTTTTCACGGAAATTAAACAAGAGTGCATGTTTGCACAATAGGAGTGGCTTCTTAAGGCTTTGTCCAAAAGAAATTTAAGGACAATTTTTGCAGCCATGTAGTTGAAAAACTGCAACGTTACTTCAAGAGGACAGCATTTACTTATCCTTGAGAGACCCGGTTTACTTAACCTTGAGAGACTAGTAATAGTCACTTATAGTTCTCTATATTTTAGAGTCCTTAGTATGTCTTTATCAATTTATTAATTGCTCACTTGCTATACTTGAGAGTTCCTTTTTCGTCATGGAGCACATAACTATTATCAAAATGGAACTTGGATCCTATCGTGTAATGGAATTTTCCTAAAGGAAAAAAAAAGAATGAAAAAAAATATGAACATGAGACGACACAGGGTCCATAGAGGACCCCGATCCTCCCTGCAAAGTTAAGGGTAGTGTTTTATGATTTCCTTGGTGATGTGCAAAGATTTGCGTCTTTTGAGAATTGAAGTCCAATAAATACACGAACAAGACTATGCTAACAAGAGCTCATAACTCATCCTTGGTTGCAGCAGGGTTGCAGCCCAAATAATATTGTGTCATGGACAACAACTATATGAAATGTCATCTTTCGATCTTGCATCCAACTTGGCTATCTCTACTATTGATTCTCAATCTTATCACACATAAAAACCATGCATCAAAAGAGAGGAATGTTGTAATATCTTGCACGTGCTAATCATATAGGTTTCTTTGACTTTCTGCAAGCATGAAAAAAATGCATTCAAAATAGAAGGTTAAAAATCCACTATTTGGATGAAGGTAGAAGAATAAGCTTTCTCAATAA
This sequence comes from Dipteris shenzhenensis, assembly GCF_047967505.1. Classification (NCBI taxonomy): domain Eukaryota; kingdom Viridiplantae; phylum Streptophyta; class Polypodiopsida; order Gleicheniales; family Dipteridaceae; genus Dipteris; species Dipteris shenzhenensis. The sequence goes on from NC_141601.1 coordinate 21,471,924, forward strand.
AAATAATGACAAAAAATATGCAAAGAATGAGAATAAATAATAGCTAATACTTGGAATGGCAGGAACAATGAGTTGGACAAGATGGCCACCGCACATCATTGATATGTAAGTTTGCAAGATAACTAGTAGAATAGCTTTCTTGGTAGTATATAGTTTTGTGAAATATGTTTTTTGGTAGAATAACTTTTTTGGCATAATAGCTTTTTTGATAGAGCTTTTTTTGTGTGCAATATATAAATTCTTTTTGGGAGACAAAAAGCCCGTTCGTTTTGATGGCAACTTTCTTTCTTTTTTTTCTTTGTTTTTTTTTCTATCCACCATTAAAATAACAATCATTTCACTAGCAGCAGGCATAAAGTCCTTTTTGCAGGCATAAAGCGTGTTAGGCATGCAGAAAGCCCGTTTGGCCCTTTTTGATAGAATAGCTTTTTTGGAAGTATATTTTTTTGCAAAATAGCTTTTCTGGCAAAACGACTTTTTTAGCAATTGGCTAAATAATCTTTTTTGGCAATTGGAAGAACAAAATGAGCATTGTATTGCAGTAACCTTCAACATTTAGAAGCATCACCTATAGAACAACATTGCATGTAAATAAATTCAAACCAAAACTTTTCATGAAATTCATGTTGCAAAAATATGTGTCAGGTTAAGGAAAGATAGATCTAGTATTTTGATAGAATGTTAAACCAAAATAAAGGAATCTGAAGTCACTTCTCATATTTTAACGAATTCAATGTCAAATTGCCCCGTAGCCTTATATGCCGAGTTGAGAGCAAGTGATAACTTCCATATGCTCTTCCAAAGTGCCATGTCCACCTGCAAAGCATGAACTTCAATTCCTTGAATGGTTTTTGCCAGACAAGAGGATAAATTCGCATGATGATCAGCCATCCATGAATAATTAAAAGAAGTGTGTAATTTGTATAGAGATACAACAATAAAGATGGAAAGGCAAAATTATTGAGATTAACAATCAAGTTTAATCCAGGTCCCAAATTTGAGTTGCTTCAATAAGAAGCATGGACATGCATCGATACAATAGCCGAGATTCACAAGTACTCTACGAGCTAACGCTAAAAAGAAGGTGTATAGTAGGAGCACAAATTCATCCACATTGCTCACCTATGAATAAGCTCTCCTGATCAAATATCCCCAAGGCCTATAATTGGCATGTCAAGGTACAGAATCCTCCACCCCACTACCACCCATTGGAGGGAATGGATCTCAAGACCTTGTCATAGAAGAAGGCGCCCACTCCTGCAAAGGAATCAAGCTCAACTCAAGGTGACAATCTTGAGCAATGAAAGGAAAATAGATGCGAATGTTATACAAAATGATGGGAGTAGTCAATCAAAGCCCCGTTTACCTTTGTTATTTCAGCTAAGGAAAGCACAAACAAAGCAAATCTTAATGGAACTACCAAAACAACACCTAAACATCTCGTTAAATAGTAAAATAGCATCAAAATGCATACTAGCATTGATAACAAGTTTGTAGACATCATGGAACTACACAATGACAACAAGACAATGCATCCATAGATGAAAAAAAGTGACATGCGTGTTTATTTAGACATCTACAGCTGCATATCTATAGGTGCATTTATATAACAAAGAGACACACCCATAGATGTGCTATTAGACATGATAATAGATGCTCTACAAAAATTAAAAAAAATCCAAAAAGACGCATTGATACACGTGCTTATAGTCGCTCTGCAGGAAAAAGAAAAAAAGAATGTTGTGTGGTTGAATAGAATGCTGTGTGGTTGCAGGAATCCCATTTCTACAGTGTGCAATGCAATTCTTACAACCAACTGCATTTTAATTTGCATGATTCCATGCATGTCGATAGCCGATGATTACAATTTTGAATAAAACATTACAACTCCAAAATGTTTACATCAGAAAGCATTCATTGATAAAACATTGCACAAGGAAATTGAATGCCAAAAAAAAAAGAGGAGTGTATATTAATTCATAGCCCAAAAAGTGCTTGCAGTATATATATATATAGCAGGAAGCCAAGCCACCTATGGCTTCAAGTATAAAAAATAAGAGGAGTGTATATACATATAGCACGAAGCCAAGCCAATGGCTTCAAGTACAAAAAAGAATAGCTAGCACTAATTCTATGACTAATCGGAGGCATCCTCATCCTCACTCCCATCTTCATTGCCTTCCTCATTGCCCTCTTCATCGCCTTCTTCCTCCTCAATATCCTTGCCTTCTGCCTCCTCAATATCCCCACACTAGAAGGTATAGGCCGTTTTTCGACACAAACACCGACCTTTATTAGTTAGTATATACTGACCATTAAATGAAGTAATGGTTGGTATATACCAACCTTATTAATCCCACCATATATACCGATGATTAGCGTGCCACATGTGCTAACCATCGGCACTTAATCGTTGGAACAAGGCCCGTGTGTAGTAGTGCCAGGAGCCTGTAAATGAGGGACATGTATCAATGTATGAAAAATCAAATCTTTATTTACAATATTGACATTTTTTAAGTACTTTTAAAGACCTACAAGGGCTCTCAAATAGTCCAGATATACTGCTCCTTAGTAATCAATCCCTCATCATAGAAGTGCCTCCAAGAGGCCCTAACCCTAACCCTAAATGGGTTTGTATATATTCTACATTTTCAAATAAATCTAGTGTACAGTTAGTCATTTGTGGTGTGCTCTCTAGCTATGCCCTCTGTCCTCATCTCCACTATTCTCCTCTCCCCTCTTCATATTTTGTCAGCCACATGCTCCAAATGTCAAAACTATTCACTAGCTTAGCCAAGGAGGAAATGAACAAGAACTAAAAAGACAAACTGCAGCATTAAGCGAAGACTGATCCCAGGGAATCTCCATAGAGGTTAGGGCACTTTGGGCACAAATAGATGAGAAGGCGGTTGAGGAATGGGAATAACTGGCAAGAGTCCTACAATGGCTAATGCAAGTAAAGCACACGGACCACCTTCAATCCATAGTGCTCAATATCTTGATGCGGTTGGTGGATCCCCAGGTGACAAATTGGGCATACTATTTCTATAACCAAATGAGGGATGACCTCAAAATGCATGGGGAAGTCATTGGCGACCCCATGCTCTATATGTTGATTCTATACTACCTACTGTAGTAGCATCCAACCTGTCAGGCTATTGGCCAAAAAGTCCACCATGGGACTGGCTCAAACAGAGCCAAAGGAAGCAGAAGTCAAGCCAAGTGAGCAAGGATAGAGCCAAAAGTGCCACCCCGATCAGCCGCCTTGTGCATCTGGATCCAAACCAGTTGCTCGCTCAATATGAAGATTGCCAGATGCAATAATTTATGAGCCGATAACTATGACTCCAACAAGCGAATCCTCAAAACAAAGGCAAAAGGTTTCAACATGAGCCCATCATAATCGAGAACCTCCCGCCATTGGCCTCCACCCAGAAGCCAAAGTGACTAGCAACTCTCGCTGCGCCCTATGTCTCGGTCTTAGCAATGATAGCCCAACAGACCACCTCCTTTGTCACTAGCACCTCCTCCTCTCCATCGGCAAGCTAGTAGAGGCATTACAATTTTACTATGTGCCCCAATATCGAGCACCTAGTGGCTATAGCCACATGTTAGCCGAGCAACTCTCACATGCAGACCTGATGGAACAAAACCTATTCGAGGCCATGGCGTAGTTTCTGTAGGTTGCACAAACAATTTTGCAAAGGAAAGAACAAGCCTCACAACTCTTAGAAAATCTCCTCCAGGCATAGCTCTCCACACACAAATGGTTGTTGCCCAAGCTATAGGACAAGCTACTGTAGACAAAGTAGAGGATTATTGCGCAAAAGTTGAAGAGCTCGAGCTAACAAAACTCAAGGATGACCTCACCACAATCATGGTTGCTACCCAAGCTATAGGACAAGTTATCGTAAAAGTAGAGAAATATTGCGCAAAAGATGAAGAGCTTGAGCTGGCTCTAACAAGGCTCAAGATGACCTCACCACAACACAATCCCTGGTCGAAATTCTCATGGACCAAGCCAACAAAGCAGAGTATGTCCTTTGAGCAGCATTGGAGCAAAAGGTGCAGGTAGAGGTTCAGCATGCCAGGACACAGGAAAACCAGGAGCGCCAACTCTAATCACTACAGGATCTCCTAGCACAAGAACGAGCACTGACAGTGTCCTTTTAAGAAGACAATGAATGACAATGCACCCCCGGCCAATCAGAAGACTCAGACCTGGAAGACGGGGAGCAACAAGAGTTTAGGATGTACAAAGAGGTCTCTGCATGGTTTGCCACTCACACACTCGCACCATGCACCATCTCCCAAACACTACAGATTCACTTTGATGCACTCTGTGCACAAAGCCTCATCTTCCACCTAGACCTCACAGCTCCACTACCTCCTAACACCCTCCAAACAATCCTCCATTGTAACCCTGACCACTACCGCCCCATCCTAGCCATGTCATATTTTTCTTTAGATCTCCAACCCACTTATCTCTCTCTCCTCTACCTGTTAGACCTCCAGACTCTACCCGCCCATCCTATTCTTTTGAATATCCAATCCTGGTGCTGCATCATCACGGAGTCCACTAATTACCACACGGATGATGAAGTGATGCAAATCGCAAAGCATGAGGAAATCAGCCCATGGGTCTACACCCCCCAAAGTCTATAAGCAGACATTGATTGGATGGAGACCTATGGCCGAGCCTCTGCAATCCAATCTCAAGGGCATCTTGCAGCATTCTAGTGTACTACTTACAACCCCCTCGACATAATAATCCTCTAGATTAGTAACAAGAAGGGGGGCATGTTAACATCCACAGAGTACAGTCACCGAATGCATAGATCATATGTTCCAGCTACCAAGTTATAGGTTCCAACTACTACCAGGTTGTATGTTCCAAATACAAGCTGCTATTAAGTGTCTCGTGGGAGTTAAGCCTCGCTACTCTAGGTTTTGAGCCTCGTAAATGGGGTTTGAACCACAAATGGCTTAAGGCTTGAGCACTCAGGGAACTTGAGCTTCAAATAGCCTAAGCCTTGGAGGCACGAGGCTAACACAAGTGCTATTCGAGGGCCAGTTAGGAACACCTCCTAATGTCGGGTTTGTCCCAAGCGCTCTTATATGGTTAACACAAGCTCTATTTCTACTAGTAGGGAGAGATAGAAAGAATAGCAATATGCCTTGGCACCCTATGGGCCGAAGAGTGCTATATTGTAAAGAGAGGGAGAGTGCTAAAAGGAAAAGGGTTGGCCCTCCCTTCAAAAGGTGACATGTATAAAAGGCCAAAGTGTTGACTTTGGTCTTCATTGTTGTTTGCACAAGTTTGAATACAAGTCCCTCTTCTCTTCCAAGACAGTGTTTTGGGTGTTCCCTTGTTTCCATTGTAGTGCCCTTGTGTTTGCCACTCCATCCCCCTTCACTCTCCTCTTTCCTTCTCCTTCTCCTTCTCCTTCCCTTCTCCTTCCTTTCTCCCCTCCCTTCTCCCCTCTCCCCATGATTCCCTCTTTCTCTGGTGCAACAATTCGGAGGCCGCTTGGGTGACACTTGCGGACAGCTCGTGCCTTGCATTGCTCTCACAAGTAGTAGCTTAGAGTAAGGGCTCCATCAGCATCTCTTCAACATCCCCATGACACGTAAGTCACTACACAAACATTTCAACCCTTTCTTAACAAATTATTATTATATCCACTCTTTGAACCCTTTTTTTAATGCAAAAAACCTAGGAGAAAAGATTTACCCCAATTCTCGCTAAAAGTATGTATATGTGTCTCATTTGGATACAAAGAATGATCAAAGCTATGTATGCATTATGTTTGAATTCTTAGAGTCCACAATGGAACTATTCCAAAACTCTTTGTTATATAGGGAGGGCATACCACATATTAAAATCTAGCTTTGTTATATAAGGAGGGCTATGTATGCATTATGTTTGAATTCTTAGAGTCCACAATGGAACTATTCCAAAACTCTTTGTTATATAAGGAGGGCATACCACATATTAAAATCTAGAAGACATCCAAGGATCCTTCCACAATAGGTGGACGCTACAAAATCTAAAAAAAGTTCCACCAAGTAGTACACCAACCATGTTACCGATCATTAGGGGAATTTTAGACTCAAAAAGAGCCTCTTGGATTAGTCCCTTAAGATTTATGATTAGCAAACCAGCCAATGGGAAGGCTTGGGCATTAAAAGAATGGAGGATTCCATATTGGTTTATTGGTGGAGAGTCCTCCTTTGGTCCCAATTAAGCTCTGACTTGCCTCCCTCTTGCTCCCACCACATCATGGAGCATATCCTCCCCCCATTTACTTTTAGCTTGTCCCCATACCCTCCTCCCTCCACTGGTAGGCTCCTAAATTCGTGAGTTTTTTTTCCCTCCAAAAAAAATGAAAATTTCCAAAAGTGTCCCCACGACCCCAAATGCCTCTGAAGAGTCTTCCCAAACTATCCCCATTGACTCTCCACCTTCCTTTCAGCCTCTTCCTCTTCTCAATGTCATCTCAGCCTCTTCCCAACCTCGTCCTCCTCTCAACCTCCTCTCAATCTCCTCCCAACCTCTTCCTCCTCTCAATCTCCTCTTAGACTCCTCCTCTCCAACCTATTTCTCTTTTGTTGCTCCCATTCTTTCTACAATGGTGAAGCACTCCCCTTGCCCTAGGCGAAGTCTATCAATTCAATATTGTGTGGGTCACATTTTGAAGGATGACAATGATGTTTGTCTCCCTTAATAGTTTAGGCTAATATCCTAGGTCACAATGCAACCATCTACAATAGGTCCACTCAAGGTTTTTAGAAAGGATAAATCAAAGAAAGAGAAGAATTGGAAGGGTCTCAATGTTGGGTTTTGTAATTCAAAAAAAGAACTTAAGTTGAAGGTTCAACACGTGTACGTGGCTCGAGACATGAACTTGGACCATATGAGTCAAACTTGCTTTCCTAAAAATTGTCTCTCTTTTACATTACCTTTTTCTTCATTATGTCACTTCATTTGTGCATTCTAATTAATGAGTGTGTGTGTGTATCTATTTTGAGAGAGGATGTGTTGTGGTGAGAGTAGACGGAGGCAAAGAGAGAGAGAGAGAGAGAGAGGAGGGTGTGAGAGAGAGAGGAGTGTGTGTGTGGGGTAGGTAGAGAATGAAAGAGAGAGATTGATTCACCCATTAGCATCTTTCTTTTCTTCCTTTGTAGATATATTTCCTTCTACCAAAGTTGAAACCCAACCTCTAGATAGTCTCACAAGAACATTTCAAGTTTTCCATTCAAACATCAGGGAGTTAATCTTCTCAGGATAGAGTTCTGCCCCTTTGATAAAGACTAGTATTTTTGTCTGTAATTCATGTTACGAAGTACCTCGAAGAGAAGGTGCATATGGAAGCCTCCATCATATTCCTCTCCCTAGCTTTGATAGTCTAGAATGGCCTCTTCTTGATTCATTCTCTATAGATGCATATTCAATCATCAAGGAAGTTTACTGTTGGCTCAAAATATGTGGGTGTTAGTTTGCTCATGCCCTCCATTATATTTTATTTATTTTGTAAAATCATTCTTCATCCATAGAACAAAGACCATGTGACCTAGCAAATGAATTTCTTGATAATCTTCTATACCCAAAGTGGGATGTTAGGGAGGGTTTGCGAAAGGGAGACCATTTTCGATGTATACTTACTAAAGAAACTATAGTGATAAGATATCAAGATTTGAAAATATGATATAGTTTTGAAGTGTGGTGTAATAGGTTTTGAATAAATGTAATAGTTTTGAAAGTGTCTTTTAAGAGTTTTTGAATAAATGTAATAGTTTTTGTTAAGTGTGACGTCATTTGTACCAACACAATAAAATTAGTAGTTTTTAATTCACAATTTTAGGATTATCTACAATGAGGCCACATTATCTTTATGAATCTTCTAAAACATTATTAGTTTGGGTGAATATTTGAATTTTTCATGGACTCGCGCTCTCATTAGAAATTTTCCTAACGTCATGATGTTGCACTAGCGTAATAATATTCATACACAATTTATTTATTCTGAACATTGCAAAGCTTGACACATGGCAGCTCTGTACTACATCATGCATCTCTACACTGCTTCACATAGTGCAGTCTCTCGCCTAATCTCCCTAACCACTTATCATCGCACAACCTTTTGGCACAACTTTGACAAGCTATCACTAGGAACTGTACCCTTGCAGATAATTAAAATTGAAGGTTAGCTTGGAGAGACCATTGCTTTGGTTCTTGGCATAATAATGAGATGCAATCTATCATTCTGAACACCACCACAACACAATCTCTGGCTTGACCATTTGTCATCGCATAGCCTTTTGCCGTAGCTTTGCCCGTGAAAATCATAGGTTGTCTTGGAGAGACCATCGTGGTGTTTTTTGGTATAGTAATGAGACACAATCTATCATTCAAAGTATCACCTTAGTGCAGTCTCTAGCTTGAAGACCTGTCATCATCACCCCGAATTCAAGGTTGTCTTTGAGAGACCACCACACTGGTTCTTGGAGTTATAGCTCCGTTACCCATTTTTACGTATTACAGGAGGAGGTCTATGCTGACCAGCATGCTTGCAAATAGAAGGAGATCTATTATAGGCACCGCACTGGTTCTTGGAGTTGTATATTTGTGTACCAAGGAAAATGTGTTTCCATGTGCAACAAAGCAAAATTCAATTAATGATATGGCCCTTCTAAAGTCCCCTTTAGGGGCAAGGTCCATATCGACATGCCATATCTATCCAGTGGCATCCTAGACATTGTATAATGCATGTTGATATGACCCTTGCTCCTAGAGGGGACCCCTCAAGGGCGATATTGTCAATTCACTACAAGGCATAGGCCATTTTTCGATGAAAATACCGACGCTTTTTACATTAATTTTTTTTTTTTTCATGGGCACAAACGTTGCTATAAAAGTCGCTAAAAGTGTCGAAAAAGAACTATCGCTATATAGCAACGATCATAAACGTCGCTATATAGCGACACTGATAATCGTTGCTATATAGGGACACTGGTAAACGTCGCTATATAGCGACGATTAATAGAACTATAAAAAAAAGGATTAGTGGGGCTAAACAGGGCTTCCTATGGTCCTGTTTAGCCCCACTAATCCTTTTTTCTTTTGGTAATTACAAAACAAATTTTTTTTATAACAAAATTTCCCTTGTGAAAAGGGTGATACAAAATCGCTCAAATGAAATGATTGAGCAAAAAAAGCATATACATGTCGAACATATACAACATTTTTTGTTACAAAATTACCCTTTCATAAAGGCAATACAAAATTGCTCAAATGAGCAGATATACAAAATGACATACAGGGCGAAGAAAATGCAAACTACTACTACCACTACTACTACTACTACTCATCCGAATTCGAATCGTCCTCGTCTTGTTGGCGTGTTCCTTGGTCCTCATGAGGTGCGCCTTCTCCTTGATCCTCGTCACGTGCATTTGATCCTTAGCCCTGGTGATCGCTCGCCTCCGATGATGGGATGCTTGAGCTTTGGCCCTAAGAGTGAACCATATAAATCAAAAATTAGATTGGAACTTAAAGAATAAAACAATTTAAAAAGTGAGATTACAAGTAGGAGTAGACTTATACTATGCGAGTAGCCACCTCAGCCCAATCGACCGTCGCTCCATTGCCTCTTGCTCAATAAACCACGGCTTTGTTCCTATCCAAAATGCGCATCGCGTCTCTGCATCTGTAGGAAGATGACCCATCGTAGCTTGATGTGGATCCAATTTATGAGAGTTAGAGTTAGCTAAAGTGCATGTAATATGTAGTAAAACAAATCGAACAATACATTAAATGAGAAGAAGTAGACTTACCACGGTTGCCTTGAATGCCAACCATCCGCCTGCACCAAAGTGCGAAGTACCTACGATGTCTAGCCTTCTCTTCACAGCCCTCCTCTGACCCTCAAACAATTTGGTATTGTCCCTATTCTACTTCTTGAAGAACTTCCAATCAGCTTTGTCTGCCCAGCTGGGTTTAGCCAACCCCTTTGTGATGGAAGTAGCAAGGTTGATCTACGATGCTTTAGGACCAAACCCATGTGCTCTCACATATAATCCTCATTAAACTCCCAATTTGGCAGGTTAGGGTATTTTTGTTTTAATTCATCGATGACCTCTTGCTTCTTTTGGTCATCTTGATACCGCCAATCGGTAGCAATGCCGCTCTTCAAGTGATGGCTCATCAACCACCTCATGGTGGCCATCATTGCTTTGCCCTTTCTATCTTCTATTATCTCTCCGGCAGCTGTGATTTGATAGGAGAGATCCCTTGATGAGTAAGGAGGACTGATGGTAGCAGAGTCAAAAGGAGTGGAGCGAGGAGTAGCAGTGGGAGTAGGAGAGGGCAAGGGACCTGACTGATACTATGTCTCCAGACCAAGTAGAGACCTGTAGGAATGTGAGTGTGCTGACTCATCTACATCTCACGAGTCAGCACAACATAAGCTGCCCTTCCTACTCTTCCTTTCCTTACGAGAGGCATGTGTAGGTGATGACCCCTCAGTCGAAGGGGCACGAGGGGATGGCTGGGCAATACATCCAACCATCAGTGTAGGGGAGGGAATTGCTGAGGTCCTCTAAGATAGCAGAGACAAGAATCTCACTGCCTCCTCATCGCTCATCTATGCTATAAACTCGTCGAGACTCCCGACAAAGCCATGCACGGCTAGCAAAGGAGTTCCTTGAGGGGTAGTCGCAGTGCTATGTGGAAGAGGAGTCGGACCAGGGGTAGTCGTAGTGCTAGGTCCGAGAGGAGTCGTAGTCCTCAGGGTAGTCACCTAAGAGGAATCAAAGTCCTCTAGAGCATATAGATCATGAGCTCTCCTCCTGCGAGGCTGTCTGTACTCGTTGGATGAGCGAAGTGATCCCATGTCTAACATAGACACAAACACGAAAACAAAAAACAAAAAAACCAACATAAGCATAGGCATAGGCATAGGCAAAGAGGGAGAGAAGAAGAAGAAGAGGAAAAGGAAAAGGAAGAAGAGGAAGAGGAATCTAAAGAAGAGGGAGAGAAGAGGGAAAAGAGAAAGTGGAGGAGAAGAGGAAGAAGAGGGAAAGGAAAGAGGAAAAAAGAGGAAGAAGAGGGAAAAGAGGAAGTGGACGAGAAGAGGAAGAAGAGGGAAAGGAAAGAGGGAAAGGAAAGAGGAAAAAGAGGGAGGGAAGAGGGAAAGAAGAGGGAAATGAGAAAGTGGAGGAGAAGAGGAAGAAGAGGGAAAGGAAAGAGGGAAAGAAGAGGAAGAAGAGGGAAAAGAGGAAGTGGACGAGAAGAGGAAGAAGAGGGAAAGGAAAGAGGGGAAGGAAGAGGAAGAAGAGGGAGAGAAGGAGGACGAAGAGGAAGAGGAATCTGAAGAAGAGGGAGAGAAGAGGGAAATGAGAAAGAAGAGGGAAAGGAAAGAGGGAAAGAAGAGGAAGAAGAGGGAAAAGAGGAAGTGGACAAGAAGAGGAAGAAGAGGGAAAGGAAAGAGGGAAAGGAAAGAGGAAGAAGAGGGAGAGAAGAGGAAGAAGAGAGAAAGAAGAGAGAAAGAAGAGGGAAAGGAGAGGGAGAGAAGAGGAAGAAGAGGGAAAAGAGGAAGTGGATGAGAAGAGGAAGAAGAGGGAAAGGAAAGAGGGAAAGAGAAAAGGAAAGAGGGAAAGAGAAGGGGGAAAGAGAGGATAAGAGAAGGGGGAAAGAGAAGGGAAAGGAAAGAGGAAGAAGAGGGAGAGAAGGAGGAAGAAGAGGAAGAGGAATTTGAAGAAGAGGGAAATGAGAAAGAAGAGGGCAAGGAAAGAGGGAAAGAAGAGGAAGAAGAGGGAAAAGAGGAAGTCGATGAGAAGAGGAAGAAGAGGGAAAAGAGGAAGTAGACGAGAAGAGGAAGAAGAGGGAAAGGAAAGAGGGAAAGGAAAGAGGAAGAAGAGGGAGAAGAGGGAAAAGAGAAAGTGGACGAGAAGAGGAAGAAGAGGGAAAGGAAAGAGGGAAAGAGAAGGGGGAAAGAGAGAATAAGAGAAGGGGGAAAGAGAAGGGAAAGGAAAGAGGGAAAGGAAAGAGGAAGAAGAGGGAGAGAAGGAGGAAGAAGAGGAAGAGGAATTTGAAGAAGAGGGAGAGAAAGAGAGAAATGAGAAGAGGAAGAAGAGGAAGAGGGAAAAGAGGAAGTGGATGAGAAGAGGAAGAAGAGGGAAACGAAAGAGGGAAAGGAAAGAGGAAGAAGAGGGAGAGAAGAGGAAGAAGAGGGAAAAGAGGAAGTGGGAGAGAAAAGAGGGGGAAAAGAGGAGAAGAGAGAAGAAGAGGGAAAGGAAAAGAGGGAAAAGAGAGATTGGAAAAGCATAAGCATGAGCATAAGAAAAGGAGACATATGCTCATGCTTATGTTTATGCATGAGCATAAGAGAAGGGGGAAAGAGAGAAGAAGAGGGGGGAAAAGAGGAGAAGAGAGAAGAAGAGGGAAAGGAAAAGAAGGAAAAGAGAGATTGGAAAAGCATAAGCATGAGCATAAGCAAAGGAGACATATGCTCATGCTTATGTTTATGCATGAGCATAAGAGAAGGGGGAAAGAGAGAAGAAGAGGGAAAGGAAAGAGGGGAAAAGAGGGAAAGAAAGAGAGAAGAAGAGGAAAAGGAAAGAGAGATTGGAAAAGAGGAAAGGGGGAGAGAAAGAGAGAAGAAGAGGGAAAGAGAAAAGAGGAAAAAAGAGACATATGCTCATGCTTATGCATGAGCATATGTCTACTTCTCTTATGCTCATGCATAAGCATAAGCATGAGCATATGTCTCCTTCTCTTATGCTTGAGCATAAGCATAAGCATATGCTCATGCTTATGCTTATGCATGAGCATAAGAGAAGGGGGAAAGAGAGAATAAGAGGGAGAGGAAAGAGGGAAAAGAGGGGGACAAGAGGAGAAGAGAGATTGGAAAAGAGGAAAGAGGGAGAGAAAGAGAGAAGAAGAGGGAAAGAGAAAAGGGGAAAAAAGAGACATATGCTCATGCTTATGCATGAGCATATGTCTACTTCTCTTATGCTCATGCATAGCATAAGCATGAGCATATGTCTCCTTCTCTTATGCTCATGCTTATGCTTAAGTATAAGCGTAAGCATATGCTCATGCTTATGCTTATGCATGAGCATAAGAGAAGGGGGAAAGAGAGAATAAGAGGGAAAGGAAAGAGGGAAAAGAGGGGGACAAGAGGAGAAGAGAGATTGGAAAAGAGTAAAGAGGGAGAGAAAGAGAGAAGAAGAGGGAAAGAGAAAAGAGGAAAAAAGAGACATATGATCATGCTTATGCATGAGCATATGTCTACTTCTCTTATGCTCATGCATAAGCATAAGCATGATTATATGTCTCCTTCTCTTATGCTCATGCTTATGCTCATGCATATGTTCATGCATGAGCATAAGAGAAGGGGGAAAGAGAGAAGAAGAGGGAAAGGAAAGAGGGAAAAAGAGGAAAAAAGAGGAGAAGAGAGAAGAAGAGGGAAAGGAAAAGAGGGAAAAGAGAGATTGGAAAAGAATAAGCATGAGCATATGCTTATGTTTATGCTTATGCTTAAGCATAAGCATGAGCATAAGAAAAGGAGACATATGCTCATGCTTATGTTTATGCATGAGCATAAGAGAAGGGGGAAAGAGAGAAGAAGAGGGAAAGGAAAGAGGGAAAAAGAGGGAAAGAAAGAGAGAAGAAGAGGAAAAGGAAACAGAGATTGGAAAAGAGGAAAGAGGGAGAGAAAAAGAGAAGAAGAGGGAAAGAGAAAAGAGGAGAAAAGAGACATATGCTCATGCTTATGCATGAGCATATGTCTACTTCTGTTATGCTCATGCATAAGCATAAGCATGAGCATATGTCTCCTTCTCTTATGCTCATGCTTATACTCATGCTTATGTTTATGCATGAGCATAAGACAAGGGGGAAAGAGAGAACAAGAGGGAAAGGAAAGAGGAAAAAAGAGGGAAAGAAAGAGATAAGAAAGGGAAAAGGAAAGAGGGAAAAAGAGGAGGAAAGAGATTGAAGGAGAGAAGAAGGAAAGAGATTGAGGGGAAGAGAGGGTTCCTATGTCCATCACTGCAACTAGCGCTTAAGGTGCTAGCTGTAGGCCAATGCAAATAACAAAAATAATAAATGGAAAAAAGAGGAAGCACTTACTTGAAATAGTACGTCCTGCTCGGTGTTGTGGACTGGCTCTACAAAAGAGAGGAAACATACCATTTTTCAAATAAGATGTTAGAGGAAGGAGGAAATTACAAAAGTAACAACCTAAAAGGAGATTGAGGAGACAAGGAGAAAGAGCAGGAAGAGAAATACAAAAAAAATGTGAGTCTTCTTTCTTTCTTAAAATCTCGTTTCTTGTTTCAATCCTTTGAAAACAAGCATGAAAACAAGTTTACAGGTTTAATACAAGGAGAAGCACTCACAAAACTAAAAGCTAACAAACAAATAACCTACATTATTGAAACAAACTCACCTCTTGAATAACTTCCTTTCAAGAAACCAAAGAGGGAAAAGAGTAGAGAGGGAGTACAAGAGCTAGGAGAAGGGTGAGGAGTGGAGAATAGAGTGGGAGGTTTTTGGAAATAGGTGGGAGGTTGTCGAAAATAGGTGGGAGGAGAGATTGCCTTGGTTACTTGAGAGATTAGAAAAATTACTAAAGAAAGCGCTACATGACGGGAGTTTTGGGTTTTAACCCACATCGTCGCTATATAGCGACGCTTTTCGTCGCTATATAGCGATGTTTTTAATTAAAAACGTTGCTATATAGCGACGGAATAGAGCAAAAGTCGCTATATAGCGATGCTTTAAGTCACTTTTTGTTCTAGCATGAAGGGAAGCTCATAGATGCTATTTTATAACTGTTAATATATTTTCTTACAACTTATGTTGTGATTTTATAAGTGTAGATGGAAGGAATGAGTGGAAGCTCATCTGATGATGCGCCAATGCCCGGGAGCACGAAGTGGCTTACGGAGAGGTTATACTATCATTGCACTCATTGCAAGCGAGAAGTACGACATCAACGTCGTATTATCATGCGACACTTGTAGATGTATGGGGAGGAGCCCGAACCAGTACCCACTGTTGTTGTTGCACGTGTTGATGGACCATCGGTAAGTCAAAGCTATTTAAGTTCGCAGTCTTATTGGATATTAGGAAATACAAGATGTTATATTTACATGAAATCTTAAAATAGGATGAGGAGGGTGACGAGGGTACACATATACCTTCTCACTTTGAGCAAGACCATCATCTCTTGGATGATGACGAGGGTATGGTCGACATGATGGATTCCATTTTTAGGGGCACTACATCCCATGTACACTTGATGTCAGATTCTGAGGTCAAAATGCGAGAGTTGCAATCAACACAATTGTACGAGGGTGCTAGGATGTCTAAACTATGTGCTTGTCTCTCAATCTTGAATCTACAAGTAAAGTATGGGTGGTCGGATACAAGTGTCTCGGCCTTAATGAGGTTAGCTCTTGCATTAATTTGACTCATTATTTGGATATTGTTTGTTTTGAGAATCATCATTTGGATAGTGTATACCGAATCATCATTGTTCGAAGCCTATGTATGTTTGAATTGTCATAGGTTGCTCCAGAAGATGTTGCCTACACCAAATACCAAACCCGCATCAAGAGATGAAGCAAAAAAGATGCCAACAATGGTGGGTATGGATTATGATACCATCCATGCTTGCCGTAATGATTGTATTCTCTTTCATCGTGAGCATGGAGATTTGGCTAGTTGTCCAAAGTGTGGGGAACAACGATATAGAGATGACTCGCAGGGTGAGCGGATACCGGTAAAGGTCTTGAGACACTTTCCCATCATTGCAAGAATACAAAACATGTTCCGATGCAAATCCATAGCGGAGTTGGTGACATGGCATGCATCTCATTAGTCCACTGATGACACATTGAGGATTCTTGTAGATTGTGCAGCTTGGAAGCAGATAGATGATCAGTGGCCAGACTTTGCGAGGGAGCCAAGCAACTTACATCTTGGGCTCGCCATAGATGGCATGAATCCTTTTGGGTTACGCTCGACATCTTGGTCGACATGGCCCATAGGCGTGGTGAATTACAATATCCCACCATGGCTAACAATAGAAAAGGGACACCTCATGCTTGCACTACTTGTGCTAGGAAAGTACAAGGCAAAAAGTATGGATGTGTACATGGCACCTTTGATAGAGGAGTTACAGATATTATGGAGAGGAGTGCAGGTCTTTGATATTTCCAGAGCTCCTAGACACACCAATGATATTTTGGTTAGGGGTATCTTGATGTGAACCATGCATGACTACCCAGGATATGGAGAGTGTGCAGGTACGTGGTTGTGTCTTTACATGTATAATGAGGATTATGCTTTTATGACTCTCTTTCGCATGCATGTCTTGTACTAACACATTCATGCACGCGTGCAGGACTTGTTACAAGTGGGTACCATGCTTGTCCTGTTTGTGGACCGGCTCTGAAATCGCTTGCATGCTACTCCAAACATATGAGGAAAAATGTTTATGAAGGTCATGCTTGATACCTTCCGCTCGACCATCTTGCACGTGGAGGTGAGCTTGATCCACCACCATCATATTTGAAGGCAAGTGACTCGATTCAAGCTTGGAGGTCAAATGGAGAGGAACCTCCTCCTGGTATGAAGAGGCTATCGATCTTTCACGAGATTCCTTATTAGGGTCAGTTACAAATCAATCATCTCTTGGATCCATGCATATCTTCAAGAATGTGGGGGCTACTATTTGGGCACACTTGGTTGATTCCAAAGACTCGAGAGGAGTGCGAGAAGACTTGCATGCTATGAATAGGATGTCTCATTTGTGGCCCCAAGTGCATGCTTTGGGAAAAGTTGTCCTCCCGAAAGCAACGTGGATCCTCTCTACGAGGGAGGAGGCAGCGGTCAAGGCAGACATTGCCTCTTTTCAAACATTGAAGGGTACATGCATTGCTTGAAAGGAGCATTTTCAAAGGACAATAAGCTTAGTGGGCTCAAGTCCCATGATTGGCACAAGGTCTTACAGGTATTTTAAGTAGAATTAGTGTACCGATAATTGTGATGCGTTAGCGTAATTATGATTATGTTATATTGTTGACATGACTTCTTTGTTGCTTTGATAGTTCATCCTCCCAATTACAATAAAAGGGTGCTTACAAGAAGATGTTAGAAATGCTATATTCAAGATCTGTGGTATTGTGAGGTATGCTTACTATCAAATCGCATTGATTGTATTTTCTTCAATTTAAGCTGATTAATTTGTAGACTGATTATGAAAATATCTTACATGGACATGTGAAATAGGTGGATATCTCAAAAAGAGATCTCCATGTCGAGCATCGAGAAGGCTAGGGTGGAATCCATCGAAGCCATATGCTTGCTTGAGAAGCGCTTTCCCTCGAGCATTATGACAACTCAAGTCCACTTGCTTGTGCACATAGTTGATGAGGTGGCTATAGCAAGTACCGTTCATAGTCAATGGATGTTTTTTCTCGAGCGGATTATGAAAAATTTAAATGGACTTGTAAGACAAAGAGCAAGACCAGAAGCAAGCATGGCAGAGGGATGGCTTGTGCAAGAGTCATTAGTATATATCACAGAGTTTCTTCCATCCATGGATCCCGATATGCCGCAAGGTTGGCAAAACAAGGATGATGATCGCATCGTTGGCGAGGTTCCCCAAGGAAAAGGGATTGAAAGAAAGATGAGCGAAGAGCAAATGGAGAAATTCAATAAGTTTTGTATCCTCAATAGCCCTGAGATGGAGAAGTGGATTGAGAGATATGAAGTGGCCAAAGCAGAAAGAATAAATGCAAGGACGAGATTCAGAGTAATGTACAAGTGATCACAACCATATCCATGGGATCTACCTCTTCTCCCTACTCACATGTCACTTGATTGGCTACAACTAGCTCTACGTAAAACCGAACATGATGGAGAGACAATAAACGAGCACAAGTGAGAGTTATCATCTGGATGTATGGTGCATGTAAGTTTCTTACCTCTTGACATAATTAAGTAATGATTTGTGGCAACATACGCTATAAAATAG
Organism: Dipteris shenzhenensis; assembly: GCF_047967505.1. Classification (NCBI taxonomy): domain Eukaryota; kingdom Viridiplantae; phylum Streptophyta; class Polypodiopsida; order Gleicheniales; family Dipteridaceae; genus Dipteris; species Dipteris shenzhenensis. The sequence goes on from NC_141601.1 coordinate 21,489,977, forward strand.
ATGCATCTTCATTGTTTTAATGATGCTCTTTTATAGTACAAAAAGTAAAGTGCATTATGGCCATATGGACGACATTTTCATGTGGAACGCACCAATTCAAAGAGAGTCACGTATGATTGTGGAGTCATGGCTAACTTCACACAAGATAGCCGAGCAAGTGCTTCGGATACCAATCTTCTCTCCTCACAGTTGGATTATTGTGGAACCATATGCGACATCTATGAAGTTGATTTCAGACGATTAGTATTTTCATTCTTGATGTAAAATGGTTTAGAACTATTTACAATGGTCCCCATGCGACAGTGAGAAAAGATAGTAATAGTTTCTTTGCAATAGACTCCACCAAACATTGGACTGATGAAAGTGATACTTTTGTTCTTCCCGAGTACTGTGAGCAGGTGCATACTAATGATTTAATTAATCGAAGCTTTTGTTTTTAAAGATCCATTGATACATGTACTTGAGCATAAGTTCATATATATAATTGACGACATTTGGCACCCATCTTCAATATAGGTGGTTTTTCATCCGGATCGTTCTGATCCAAGATGGTGGTACGTGATCTAAGTTGCACCATGAAGTAAGCAAATTTTTGAAGATAGAGATGTGGATATGGAGATGCCACTACCAATGTCGGATCCAATTGATGAATCTAGTGAAGAAGATGTAGATCATCATATGAGCCAAGAGGAAGATGCGCATAATGATATTGCATGGGAGGAAGATGGAGATCACGATATTGAGGAAGAAGACAACGATCATCAAGAATCACCACACTCTATTGAAGAAGATGATCAAATACTTTTAGGTGAACGTACGATGCTAGAGTACGATGATGAATATAGGAGATCAACTCGGTATAGAGGTGGAGATAGACTTGTTTGGCACCTTAGACTTGGCTCAAGATGAAATAGTTGATGTAAATGCTCTTAATTGATTTTTTTCATCTCAAACTTGGACATGAATATATGAGCTTCAAAGGCTTGATGTACATGCTCTCATATTTTTATTCTCTATGAGATCAAACATGTATGAAAATTTAAAAAAATTTGTCATTGGAAAAAACTAACTTTTAAGGCCTATATGGAAAAGAAAACCTCTCTAGAAAACGTCGCTATAAAATAGTATATCAGTGTCACTATATAGCGACACTTAAAAGTCACTATATAGTGACACTTAATGTCACTATATAGCAACCTTTACAAAAGTCACTATATAGCGATGCTTTTTGGAACCCACGTTTCATACCGACGATTAACGCCATGTGGGCACTAAACGTCGGTACGTAAACGTCGCAATAGGATCCGTATGTAGTAGTGATTGCCTTTTTTTAAGTTTAATTTTATTTTTCTAGATGCAACCACAATGGTGGGTCGTTGGAGCTATTTTAAACTAATGCGGGAGCTAGCCTCATTAAGGCCGAGACACTTGTATTCAACCACCCATACTTTGCTTGCAGATTCAATATTGAGAGACAAGCCCGTAGTTTAGACATCCTAGCACCCTCATACAATTGTGTTGATTACAACTCTTGCATTTTGACCTTCGACTTTGACATCATGTGTACATGTAATGTAGTGCCCCTAAAAATAGAATCCATCATGTCCATCATACCCTCATCATCATCCGAGAGACTATAGTCTTGCTCAAAGTGTGAAGGTATATGTGCACCCTTGCCACCCTCCTCATCCTATTTCAAGATTTCGTGTTTTGGTCATAAAATAAGGAAATTGTAGTCCTACTTTACTAGTGTCAGTGCAATGCACTTACCATCTCTACATTTCAAATGATAGGGAATATGACATCCTATTTGTGTAGCATGCTTTTCTACTGCATTGGGAATGGCTGAAAAAGAAAAATCCCCATGCAGAAAATATAGAACAACATTGGGTGTGGTCAGATGATGTTGCCTCTCAATTTAAATCAGCACGTGGATTCTACTTCATCTCAAGGTTCAAACCCCTGACCGGTCTAGACATGATGTGGAATTTCTTTGGGTCTAGCCATGGCAAGGGTGAACATGATGGATGCGGTGCTGTTATAAGGCAAGCTTTGCTTAAACACCAATTAGCATGCCCTCAAGAAAAACTCAATGATGCCCATGATGTTGTAACATGGCGTACAACCAACCTCTCCACAGGCGTGCATTCAACATACAGTAAACAAAGCCTTAAGAATACTCTAGTACGCAGAGTGTTCCATGAAGTGAAAGTAGATGAAATGCAAAGGAGAAGTGATTACATAGATTACAATCTCAAAGACTCCTTTACTTCAGACTACATCTTAAGGACTCCTTGTTAAGCTCCCTTATTGCAGGCTCAGCCCTCCTTGCTCCTTTCCAAAATGGGGCTGGTTCCTTCCTATAGGGGCCTGGACCTTCCCTTCATGCCACTTCCTCTTTCCTTGATTTGAGGTTCCTAGTTGCAGGCTTGACCGTTCTTGGTCCTTTCCTGAAGGGGGCTGGTTCCTCCCTTCAAGCTCCTTTTCCTTACAATCAAGTTCACTCTTGGCCTTCTTCAATTTGAGCTCCTTGTCTTTAAGATCTTTTGCCCAAATGGCAAATTGAGACGTAGCATCTACTTTCTCATCGTAGATAGCTGTAGCAAGTCGAACATTTGATCTATCCATGACTTGAGCAATAGCAAATGGCATTCTCTACAGCTAGATTTTGTATGCACAAACACTCCAAAGCAAAAAACGTGCACAGGGTGGTAGCACGCAAGCCATTGGATACAATAGTCATCTATGATGGAGGTATGGCAAACCATGCATTTTGGACCCTGCTGCATAGTAGGATAGGCATCCGATTTAACTATTGCGGCCATCAATACCACAGTCTTTCTCTATACATGATAAAGTTTCTTCTTGGTTCCTTCCTCCCTCATCCTGAGGCTGCGGATGTTCTCCTTCATCTCCTCCACTTTTTGCTCACTCTGTGCAATAGCTTCATCTAAATCCCTCAGCATCTGTTGAAGCTGCATAAATTGCTGAAAAACATCTTCATGGGTGGTTTCCAAGACTTCCACTCTAGTTTGGAAATCTTGAAGGACGATGGACTACTTTTCATGACTGTCGAAAGCCATGGCAAGCTCGTGCAAACATCTATGTTCATCTTCTTGCAGGGTCTTATAGCTTGCTCTTTGGACTTCCAACAGTGTTTCAAAAAAATAGCCCTCACCGTGGCTGCTACAAATTGCTCCACCGTAGTGGCTGAAACTTTCTCCACCATGGTGGCCAGAACTTGCTTCACCATGGTGGCTGCTTCGTGCATCCTTCTTGGCCTAGGGAGTTGCCTCTTGTCTTCTCCACCCTGGCTACTCTCTATCCCATCCTTCCTAGCCTTGAAGCTCTCTCGCATTTCCTGAATCACATTTTCGATTTCTGCATTCTCCCTTTTCATCTCCTCCATCATCTGGTCTTTTTCAATGTTCAATGCATTCTACATGTTGTAGAACCGTTTGTAAAGACCCTCGCTTTTGGCTCTCTGATCTTTAAGGTCCTTTCACATCTTTTCTACCTACTTTTTTGCCATGTTCCCGTCATTTCCCACTTCTTCAAGCCTATCTCAGAGCTCCTTCATGAATGTGCTTCTCTACTTCTTCTCATTTATGCCTTTCCATGTCGACCGATTTTGTAGCAGCCTCAGCTTTCTCTGTGCCTACAAGGCCCTCGCTTGTGCCTCTTCTACCTTGGCTTCTACACCTTCCCTGAAACTTTTCTCAAGTTGCACTGCCTTTGCTACATCAATGGCTTTCTCTTGTAGAAAAGTCACCTTTTGAGGCATCTGCTTCTCGTATTGCTCAAAAAAAGGGTAGATTCCATCAAGTGCATTGCAACTCTAGCAGACTGAGATGACAATTGGGATTTTTCATCCACGCAATTCTTTAGGTTGGTTAACATGCTCTTGGAGATCACCCTCGAGAAAGATACATCACATCTTTCAGTTGCTCTATTGCTGCTTGAACCTGCCAAAACTTGCAGCTTCCTCTCGTATCAGAAAATAAGTGAATGGTCTTCTTCAAGACATCTTGGAGGTCTGTTGGCAAGCTCAAAATCTTGACTCCACCATCTTTACTAATCTAAGCATTGGGGTATATGTTTTTAGAATATCCTGTCTCTTCTACTGCTTCTCGAAAAAGTGTGCTTGCAAACTGCCTCTAGAAATTCCTAGAGCATTTTCAATCACGCTTTCATTGATGGTAATCTTCTGACCTTGACAAACTATTTGCCCTCCTTCATGTTCACCTCCTACATCATCCTAGTGAAGTTTTGGAGAGAATCCGAATTGGTCTTTTGAAGAGCGAGAGAGGAGCTCCCATATGTCACTATTTAAAGATTAGGGGAGGAGGGGCTCTTACACTGTGCTGCAGAGGAGGAGGAAAGATTGTGTGATGAGCTCCCGAACTGTGCAAGGTCCATTACAAGAGGGGATAGAAGTTGCAAGAAGAGCGCAAGGGAGATAGAAATGGTCAAGAGGGATAGAAGATGAAACAATGAAGGAAATGGAATAGTCGAGGCTTGAGTTTGTAGTCCAATTGCAAGGGAGAAAGAAATGGTCGAGAGGGATAGAAGATGTAGTGAAGGAAATGGAATAGTGGAGGCTTGATATTGCAAGGGAGAACAAAACATTCAAGAGGGATAGAAGAGGAAATGGAATAGCGGTCGACTACATTGTCAAGGTGAGAGCCACCGCAGTGGTTGGCCCAAATTTTGAATAATTCAAGTGGCAGTACTGACTTGCATGGTAATGAATGATTAGAGTTGGTGGCATCTAAGATTCCCAGCCATGTTTGTGGTGGTCACTAAGATAGCTGGCAGTTAATTACCAACCACTGCAGTGGCCCACAATTTACTCAGCTTCCAGTTACAACCATTGAGCTTGCATGCATGATTACTACAAGTATAGTAAATTATGGTAATGAGGGATTAGAGGTGATTAGGCTTCATGATTTACTTTTGTGGGAATTACTCCCTGATGGCGGTGGCTGTCATCAGCCACGTCAGTTGTGGCTATGATTCCACCGTGCCACCACTCACCCACCACCGTGCTTTAGCATGCATGATCACTACGAGTGCAGTAGAAATTACCAGTCACCAGGCTCACATGCTTAGTAGAGAACTAGAATGCATGGTAATGAGAGTGATTAGACAATGTGATGAGAATTACTACCTAATGGTGGTGGCTCTCATCAGCCACATGTGTCATGGCTATGATTCCACCGTGCCACTGCTCACCCACCACCACACTTTAGCATGCATGATCACTATGAGTGTAGTAAAAATTACCAGCCATCAGGTTTGCATGCTTAGTAGAGAACTAGAGTGCATAATAATGATTGATTAGACATTATAATGAGAATTACTACCTGGTGGTGGTGGCTCTCATCAACCACGTCTATCGTGGCTAAGATTCCACTGGGTTGGCAGTTAATTACCAGCCACCAGAGTGGCACCACATGGCATCTTCTTCATGACTACGAGCCTATCTAGGGGATTCCACCATGGTGGCCTACAATTAATATGGATGGAACCCCGGGCTCCAACCACCGCAATGGCTCGAATTTTATAATATATATAAGATCCGTGACATTTGGCATTTTACTATGTCTCTCTGATCCACCCATGCCCCTGCTCTACTTTGCTCCATGCTTCCTCCTCCAACTCTCGTCACTGCATCTTCTCCCTTGCTCATCTGCTACTCACCCACGTATCTTCAACATGCCTAGTACCACCCCCCCTCGATGCTCTGTGATGCCAATAATATTTGTCTTCTCATATAAGGTGATTACATTGGACTCACTTGGAGTAGAAATGCTAGCACTAGTGGAGATCCTTCATTCCCACAGGCGATTCCCCACACATCTGAATGTCATCACCTTAGATAACATGCTTATAGAGGGCCTCTTTATGGTTGTGTTGTATGGGTTCCCCCTAGATGTCGACGAAGGCCTCAATATTTTCAGAGCAGAGTACTCTCGACTTGCTGGGGGGGCCGTAATCTAAGTCCGCGCAATGTGCATGGTCTTCAGTCTCCCATCGTATCCTCCTTTAGCTCTTTAAAAATTTTAAATGCAACAAGCTAGACTGGTGAAAAACTAAGTTGTACAAATTCCCTCTTGCTCAAACGAGGCTCTTAGTGATGGCTGGATGTAATCTTTTGGGCTCTCAACGATCTTTTGGCTCATTGGATGTAATGTTTTGGTCTCTAAGGAATTTATGTAATCTCTTTTTATTCAATTTGATGCTCTTAGTATGCACTATTGTTAACTTTTATATTTGTATTTGAATGGTTATGGTTACTACCTGTAATCTTTTGGCCTTTAAGGCTCTCAACAATTGGCAAGTTTTTATAAATGTAAGATCCTTTGTTCAATTTTTGCTCGGTATAAGTTGATAATTTTTATATAACCTGTTATTGGACGTAGATGTATATTGTAATCTCTTTTGCTCAATTCTCACTCGATAAATTGTACTTTTTTCCTCATTTATATTTATTGCAACAAGGACTAAAATACTAGGAAAGCAGGACTACAATTTCCTTGGTTTATGACCAAAATAGTACTAAAATAACTCCAACGAGCACACCGTTGTGGTTGCATGGAGATACATCTAGAAAAATACAATTAAACTTTAAAAAAATTCAATTGATGATATGGCCCTTGAGGAGTCCCCTCTAAGGGCAAGGGCCATATTGATGTGCATTATACAATATCTAGGATGCCACTACATAGAAATGGCATGTTAATATGGCCCTTGCCCCTAAAGGGGACCCCTCAATGGCCATATTGCCAATTTCTTTTTGCTTGGTTGCACAATGGAATACATTTTCCTTGGGACACAAATATATAACTCCAAGAACCAGCGCGGTGGCTTTCATAGATCTCCTTCTATTTGCCAGCACGCTGGTCATCATAGACCTCCTCTTGTAATATGTAAAAATAGGTAATGGAGCTATAACTTCAAGAACCAGCATAGTGGTCTCTCCAAGACAACCTTGAATTTGGGGCGATGATAAGTGGTCTCTCCAAGACAACCTTGAATTTGGGGCGATGATAGGTGGTCTCTACAACGATGCTTAGAATGATAGATTGTCTCATTATTATGCCAAAAACTAGCACGGTGGTCTCTCCAAGCCAACCTATGATTTGCATGGCTGCGGGCAAAGAAGCGGCAAAAGGGTACACGATGAGAGGTGGTCAGGTCAAAGACTACGCTACGACGGTGTTCAAAATGATAGATTGTGTCTAATTATTATGGCAAGAACCAGCGCGGTGGTCTCTCCAAGACAACCTTTAATTTTAATGATCTGCATGCATGCGTGCTCAGCGATGATAGGTGGCAAAGCTGGAAAAAAGGATTCTCGATGATAAGTGATTAGGCAGTGTAGGCCAGAGACTACACTGCGCAAAGCAGTGCAGAGATACCATGTGTCGAGCTATGGGGTGTTCTGAACAAATAGATTGCATCTCATTATTACACTAGTATGCCTTCATGACATCGAGAAAATTTTCGACGAGAGCATGGGTCCACGTAAAATTCAAATTTCACCCAAGAGCGCATCGTGTCATGACCCCAAAATGGATCGAATTTAATAGTTCCGCGAGTGGCTACATCCAAGCAAACGTTGACCCTGCACTCCTAGTGACCATGCATGCTTAAGCCCAGTGATGTGTCTGCAGGACACTACGGTGGCTTGTAATTAACTCTCAGTCTGGTGGAATCATAGCCACAACAAACATGGCTGATGAGAACCACTACTATCAGGTAGTAATACCCATAAAAGTAAATCATGACGCCTAATCATCTCTAATCACTCATTACTAGGAACTCTAGTACTCTACTGAGCATGCAAGCCCAGTGATTGGTAATTTTTACTGCACTCATAGTGATAATGCATGCTCAAGCCCACCGATGGTGGGTGAGTAGGCCACTGCGATGGCTGGTAATTAACTACTAGCCCAATGGAATCATAGCCATGATAGATGTGGATTATGAGAGCCACCACCACCAGGAAATAATTCCCACAAAAGTAAAACAAGAAACCTAATCACCTCTAATCACTCATTACCATGCACTCTAGTACTCTACTAAGCATGCGAGCCCGATGATTGATAATTTTTACTGCACTCGTAGTGATCATGCATGCTTAAGCCTGATGGTGGGTGAGCAAGCCACTATAGTGGTTGGTAATTAACTACCAGCCTAGTGGAATTGTAGCCACGATAGTTGTGGTTGATGAGAGCCACCACCACCAAGCAGTAATTCCCACAAAAGTACTCTCTAGTACTCTCTTGAGTGTGCAAGCCCGATGACTAGTAATTTACTGCACTCATAGTAATCATGCATGCAAGCATGCTGGCAGTAATTGGAAGGTGAGTAATTGCAGGCCATTGTGGTGGCTGGTAATTAACTACCTGCCCGATGGAATCTTAGCTACCACTAGAGACATGGCTGGTAATCTTAGATGCCACAACCTCTAATCACTCATTACCATGCAAGGTAGTACTACTGCCTTGAATTAATCAAATTTCAGTCCAACCACCATAGTGGCTCTCACCTTGACATTGTAGTTGGGCTACAAACTTAAGCCTCCACTATTGCATTCCCTTAACTATTTCGTCTTCCATCCCTCTCGAGTGTTTCTTTCTCCCTTGCACTCGTACTGCAAACTCAAGCCTCTGCTATTCCATTTCCTTCACTATTTCATCTTCTATCTCTCTTGACCATTTCAAACTCCCTTGCACTCCCCTACATCTATCCCCTCTCGCAATGACCCTGCATAGTCCGGGAGCTCCTTACACAATCTTTCCTCCCCCTCTATAGCACATTGCGAGAGTCTCTCCTCCCGTGATCTTGAAATCATGACATATGGGAGCTACTCTCTCGCTCTTCAAAAGCCCAATTTGGATGCTCTCAAAAACTTCACCAGGTTGGTACAAGAGGTGAATGTGAAGGAGGGGCAACTAGTCTATCAAGATCAAAAGATTACCATCATTGAAAGCGTGTTTGAAAATGCGCTAGGCATTCTTGGAGGCAATTTGCAAGCACATTTCTTCGAGCAAAAGTGGAAGAGACAATATATTCTAGACATATACCCCAATGCTCATATTAGTAAAGATGGTGGAGTCAAGCTTTCTAGCTTGCCAACAGACCTCCAAGGTGTGCTGAAGAAGACCATTCACTTCTTTCCTGATACAAGAGGAACCATGAAGTTCTGGCAAGTTCAAGCAGTAGAAGAGCAATTGAAAGGACATGATGTATCTTTCTCAAGGGAGATCTCCAAGAGCATGATAACCAACCTAAAGAATTGCATGGATGGAAAATCCCAATTGTCATCTCAGTTCACTGAAGTTGCAATCCAACTGATGGCATCTACCCTAAAATTGATTTTTGAGCAATATGATAAGAAGGTGCCTTAGAAGGTGAGTTTTCTACAAGAGAAATCCGCTGATGCCTTTGATGCAACAAAGTCAGCGCAACTTGAGAAAATTCTCAAGGAAGGTACAGAAGCCAAGGTAGAGGAGGCACAAGCAAGGGCCTTGCAAGTACAAGAGCAAGCTAAGGCTACTGCAAAAATGGTCGACATGGAAAGGCATAGAAGAGAAGAAGTAGAGAAGCGCATCAAGGAGCTTCGAGATAGGCTTAAAGAAGTGAGAAGTGATGGGGACATCGAGGACAAGGAGCTAGCAATGATGTGAAAGGAGCTTGAAAATCAGAGCCCTAAAAAGGAGGGTCTTTATAAATGGATCTGCAACATGCAGAACACATTGAATATTGAAAAAGACCTGACGAAGGAGGAGCTGAAAAGGGAGAATGTAGAAATAAAAAAGGTGATGCATGAATTGCAAGAGAGAGCTTCAAGGCCAGGAAGGATGGGGCAGAGAGCAGCCAAGGTGGAGAAGATAATGAGGCAGCTCTCTAGGCCAGCTCTTGCAGAAATAGACTCCGAGAAGGAGGAAAATAGCTACAAGAAGGACATGCTTTGGTGGTGGGTGTATTACTTGGAGTCGGCAAAGAAAGTGAATATTAATTTCCCTAGCTATTGTTTTTCTTGCTCCTTTAAGTTACTTGTCAAAAGGATGTAGGTTTCTTTTGGAAGGACATGATGGAGGTGCGAAGTTGTAGAGAGCACAAATACCAGGATGAAGAGGACCCCAAGCGAAAGGAGGAGTTACTATGGGAATACAAGTCAGCAGAGACAAGAAAGCAGTGTGTGATCCAAGTGTATGAATAGGTCTACGATAGTCCATTAGACTGGCCTAAAGAATTGGGGATGCTTGCTATAGAGAGGTTAATAATATAGTTGGCAGTTTGTAATCTCCTTGAGCTGCAAAATTTCATTGTATTTTGAAAAAGTGAAAATCTTGTAGACATTTCTTGGACTTGTGGACTTTCTTGGCCTACCATCATCCATGATCTATGGTGCTCGTAACACCTAATTTTGTGTCAACCTACTTCCATGTTAGTACTTAAATGTTTTAAGTAGCCTGGTGGTCGAAATTTGATGGTTAAAGATAGCCAATCTAAAGAGGACTGCTTTAGTATAGCACTGTGCAACAAATTTTAGAATAACATGGTAGTAGTTCAGGATAAGTGATCGCTAATGCGGTGGTTGGTTGCACTAGGATATTAATGCCACCAGCATGGTGGTTTGCTTCTATTATTACAAGATGAATGGATCTGTGGATGTGTGGACTCATTATGGGATTTAATAAAACCAATGCAGTGGTTATTGGGATATACTAAAAACAAGCATCGAATTTACCATTTGGGATTTAAAAAAACAATTTAATAAAACTAGCACGGTGCTTGTTTGGGATATACTAAAAAGCATGGGATTTATTGTTTGGGATTTACAAAATCAAGTGCAGTGGTTAGTTTGGGATTTACTAAAATAAGCATAGTCTCAAATACATTTTCCATTTTTAGGATAAGTGGAACATTGTTTCCTTGCAATGAGACTATATTTTCTTATACTATTCTTAGTCGTCCTCATCGACCCCTCCAAGATACCCCAAGATGTGCTCATGCGTGTCTAAATCCAATTTGAGGACACTCTTGTCCTTCTTTCATTGTGGCATAGGTTGCATTTGGAACTTAATAGCTCTTACTAGATGAGAGTACACAAATGTTTGTGGACTCTTATGTAGAAGCTCCTAATTCTGGCCTTTCTTGGATGTTTTTCTGTACCAAAAAGCTCTGACACTACATCCCAATTCTCATAGGTTGTTCCCCAATTATCCTTAAATGCTTCCTCAACATTGTGCTTAGGTTTTGTGCATTACAACAAAAAGTATGGGTCATCTTCCTCGTTCTCCCCAGATGTAGTTATCCCCCTCTTCCTGACAATTAGTGAGGTCATCGAAACTCTTCCAAAATTGTAGCGAGTCTTTTATCTCTCCATTTTTTGTCACTCCATCTGAACATAGAGGGAAAACTTAAACTCCTCCCATGTCTTCATAGTTGCAATGTTCTCACAATCGTCATGATCCCCTATGATGCATGCACTGCAGAAACGAGAAAGTTTTCTTGTTTAAATCAGTTGGTTGTCTGAAAAGCCCCATATGTTGTGCAGACCATGAACTCCTTTAATATTCTCTCAATCGTGATGGCTTCTCCTTTGCACTTCATCCAGTTTCACTTCATGGAGCACTCTGCATACTATTTTTAAGGCTTTGTTTACTATATTTTGAATGCATGCTTCTAGAGAGGTTGGCTGTAAGCCATGTCACAACATCATGGGCATCATTAAGTTTTTCTTGAGAGCATGTTAATTGGTGTTTAAACATAGCTTGCTTAATAGCATCACTGCATCCATCATGTTCACCCTTGCCATGGCTAGACCCAAAGAAATTCCACATCATGTCTAGACTAGTCATGGATTTGAACCTTGAGACAAAGTGGAATCCATGGGCTAATTTAAATTGAGAGGTAGCACCATCAAACCACACCCAATGTTGTTTTGTATTTTCTGCATGGGGATCTTTCTTTTTCAGCCATTCCCAATGTAGTAGAAAAGCATGCTGCACAAATAAGGTGTCATGTTCCCTATCATCTGAAATGTAGAAATGGTATGTGCATTGTACTGACTTGGATTCTTGTGAGTTAGTAAGCGAATTGGCATCAAGCATGGAAGAATCAAGCAAATGATTGTATGTCATATGCACAAGAATTATTATCTGCTTGTTGTACCAATGAGAACTTTGTATCTCATATTGATCTTGAAATGAATAATTTTCAGAAAAATCTATGATAGAGACAATAGTGTCATGGGGAAAATTGGCAAGGCATGTCCTGAACTGCTTATCCTGCCAGCTAACTGTGAAATTGTGAAGCACATACTTTGGGATGGACTGAACCACATGACCTATAAGGTCCCTTGGCTGAGTGCTCTTATATGACAGTAGCCATCTCTTTTTATCGGATCCTTGAACATTGACATTTTCAAATATCCTCCATTTTAGAGAAACATGGTTGTATTCCCTCATTTCATTTGGACAGACATGAAATGTCTTCTTCTTTAGCTTCAAACTGTAATGCTTGCATATGCCACGAATGCATTCAGTGTGGTGCCACTCAGGTTCTCTGTTTGGACAAACCACTGGCTCCCACATACTCCTTAGGCTATAAAACCTGCTCTCCCTTGCAACACAAGATGAGGATCTAGGTGGCCTATAGACTGTGCATTCATCAGGGAGGCATGGGCATCGAACCCCATGGAGCAATGCTCCAACATGACTAGATCTCAAGTCATGCTTGCTAGGCCATGTCAAAGTCTAATGTATGTTTTGCAACAACAATCATTCTTGTCTTTGAGTTTCTTAATGTACCAGAATCAAAGCTCCTCTGTTGAATTAAAATGTCCAGATTCTGATTCATAAACTTGAGATACAACTCGATCTTCTGCTACCTACTGACTCAACATGCAAGAACAATTGAACAGTGAGCCCCCTTTTTGCACTACTAAAACAAGACAAAACAAAGTCTAATTAAAGTACATAATGAAGCAAAACAATTTTCAACCGATGCACTAGTTTAGGACAGTCACAATTTCAACTATCAGGCTGGTTTAGGACACTCACAATTTCAATCATCGGGCTAGTTGAGGACACGTTTAGGACAGTCAACCACCAGGCTAGCTTAGGACACATTTAGGGCAGTCAACCATCAGGCTAGTTTAGGACACATTTAGGACAGTCACAATTTCAACCACCAGGATGGTTTAGGACATTGTCACAATTTCAACAACCGGGCTGGTTTAGCCTGATGGTCTCAACTTCACATATTAGACAATAACAAGCATATTGCTTTTCATTTTTGAATTTCACAATTAGAAAATAACAATAGATTGCTTTTCATTTTTGAATTTCACAATTTCAATCATAGTTTATGCTAGTTACTGCTTGCTATTTGTCGTGAACTGTTTATCTTGAACCAGCACTGGGTTCAATCACATTAAGTCCAAGCCATCCTAGTCTAGAAATAGTGGTATATGACCCAAACAGCAAAAAATTAAATTTAACGAATTTAAGTACTAAGAAACATAATAATTTCAACCATCGGGTTGGTCAATAACTAATGTGTGTTCAACCACGCTAGTTCAGGACAATCACATAGCTGGTGATTGAGCTGAAGTAGCCACGGTTGCATGATGTTCCAACCACTGTGCTAGTTTAGTAAAATAACAATATATTTCTATTCTATTGTGAAATATATTACTGTTAATTTCTGCTCAACCATGCCATCGGGGTGGACAACAACTAATGTCTGTTCAACCATGCTGGTTTAGGACAATCACATAATTGGTGATTGAGCTAAACCAACCTACAGTTGCATGATATTCCAACCACCAGGCTAGTTTAGGACAATCACATTTAGTCCAAGCTTGGCTTAAGAAATGAAACAAGTAAACTATCCCAAAGCTCAATCACAAACAACCACCAGGCTAGCTTAGGCACTACTGACCTGCATTGTATCTAGCATGTGTATGATTTGCTCCTCAAACACCTTGTGTCCCGTCCGATTTTTACAGATGTCCTTTCTATTTGGAGAAACTCTCGTATTTTTGTGCCAAAACGTCATCAATGTAGCAATGACGTTCGCACTTAGGCTGTCTCTCCTTTTCTTGCATTCTATTAAAGCCCACAGGGTGGTAGCAAGCTAAGAGTGTCCACTTTTTGGCCACTTTCCATGGCTTGGAAGGGGGGAGAACATCCTTTTTTATACTCAAATTGGAAAATATGACCTACTTTCCTAAGTATTTAGTTCTCGAAGTCTGAAGACAAAACATCACACATGCCTTTGTGTACATAATAGTGTGGTCTAATTGAAAATTGGAGTTACTGATAAAAACTTAATTTGCAGTACACTTCAAGGTCACAGCACTTCTCACACTTTTTCACAGACACACACTATGACACTAAATTCACAATTTCTCCCTTGTTATACATCAAATGAAAGTGAAACTTGATAGGAAGTGTACTCACATATGGTGAAACTTAGCTTGATTTTTTGGAATTTTTTGGAAGGTTTATATAAATAATAATAATTTTTGCAAATTTTATAAAGACAAAAAAAGGTACATTTTTTTGTACCACAACATTTTTTTAGCATTATGATTAATTAAACAAATCCAATTTGATAGAGGGTTAGTGGACACACAAAGATATGTGATGGAAGTGAAAAATCTCAAATTCAATAGTTGGATTTTGAGAGATCTAAGATTAATTTTCACACACTTGTTGGAGAAGTGGTAAAGGAAAAATAAAATAAGTATAATAATTTGTGCACGTAACCAATTATGTCAAAAATCAAATATATTAACCTCCTCCAGGTGACGAATCTAAGGAAAAATATTTGGTTAAAATTGATGTAGGGAAGGGTCAATTTTGGCCTCCCCATGTTAAAATCCCCTTTTTAAGGGAAAAACGGCCAGCCAAGCCAAATACCAAGCCTAATTAGGCTTGGAAAGGTAGGCTTGGTAGATCACCAATCCTAGTGGCCACCATTTGGGGGGTGGCATGGTGCACATGTGGAAGGTTGTCATTAGATAGCTCATCTAAATTGCCTCATCAGCTTGCCACGTACGGAAGTTGCGACCCTAAAGACTTGGCTGATCAAGCATCCACTTTTGTTTGCCATTGTCATCCACGAGCTCCCTATAAACTCACCAAGATTTCTTCCATCTGCCACATGGAAATGCCACGTGTGGCAAATAGTGTTGGTCGACTTATTTGGGATTAGGTTTGGTCAATGGTCTCTATTCAGATCAGTACCACAGTGGCTAAGTCCAACTGACCTTGGGTTCAGTGGGTGGTCTACTCAATGCCATGTGGCAGTCTATCCAAATGCCAAATAACACCTTACTTGGGTTAAGTAAGATCATGTGACTAACAATGCCATGTCATACTGCCACATCATGCTCCATCCACATCATCATTTTGATCACCCTCTTCGAATCAAAGTTTGGCCATCCTTCTGGGAGCCATAACTTTTGATCCAGAAGGAATTTGGAGCATGGATGATTTTTCCCTATTAGTTTCATTAAGAAGCGAAACTTTTATATTGGTGTCCAAAGTTTGTATGCCCTATTTAATAAACATTTGAAACATTCGCCAAGATTTGAAACATTTATGAGAAAAAAATTCAAGTTTCTCCAAGATTTATAACCTTTTCTTCAAAAGTAAAAATAAAATATGTAAAATTGTAGTATGGTCTATTAATATTATGATACAAAAAACTAGCTCAATAAACTTTCGCCAACATTTGATATTAATATATAGGTATAGCTTCGATAAAAAAATCCCTGATTTGGAGGTGATCCAAAAAGAAAAAAAATGATCGCCAAATCGTGCTCTACGCACTAAGCACCTCCAATCTACCAGCAGCAGTCCCTTTGGTTAGTTCCCTCTAGCATTAGCCCCTTCGAATCTCTCATCGGCATACACATTCACACATCTGACACCAACGCAATATCTTGGAATTTGGCAATTATGTCCATCAGTGTGACACCCTTGTGACACTTAGCAAAGATAACTTCCTCAAATTCAGGATTGTTGCGTTCTTCTTGCATGCACATATGCCACCCATGTAAAGTCACATGTTGTTAACTATTTTTTGGCATTAGTTCCTACACATAGACATAAGCCTTATAGAACCTCTTGGCTACTCCCGACACATAGTTGTCATCATTTCATTACAGGCTTGATCCTTGGCACACAGTTGTTCTTCCATCACATGTGACCAGTTAGCGTAAGCCCCTCAGTGGTGGCATCTTTCACAGTGTTCTCATGGGTAGGCACTCTCTTCGGTAAATAGCTAAGCCTCTTGCACAGAGCACCAGAGCGCCTACATCATGGAGTTATTCACATCACAGAGTTGATGATACACCAGTCATGACTCCGGATGACATCTGTGAGTGGAAAGAGAATCTTCTTCAACCATTCATTGCCACATGGTATGTACCAGTCTATGATGGTGACTTGAGCCTCATTGGTCTTGAGCGATTGGACACATATGTTCACATGTTAGTAGGGATTAGTCCACAGTTTTTGATCATGCACATTTTCGGTAGGCCCTCAGCACGAGGGACATTACACTTTAAGCCCTCAGCATGAGGCACTCCCATTGACATTTGCACAGTCTCATTCCAGTGATGTACAACCATCACATTCATGCATGAAAACGACTCCATCTACTGCCACATCAGATACGAATATGTTGTACAGTGATCATGCAGTTATTCAGTAGGTAAGTTGTCATTATGAGGCACTCACATCTTATTCCACATGCAGAGATACATGCCACAGCACATCCATTTCTTTAGGATTCCATTCCAGCATCCATCACACGGATGCTTTAACCTATGACACGGAGTTTATCACATCTTAAGAGACAGTTTTCATGAGCAGTTCAGGATCGGCACATTAGTTTTCAGGTCATTCTAGCATCGGCTCAGTCATGCCACATTGCACCATCCTTTTTTATCAAGTGATCATTCCTTAGCATGAGGATATTTATACATCAATGCAATCCTGCTGTCGTGCAGTGGACATCAGTATTTCATCATGCACTTATGGCTATCATAAACAGTCTATACTTAATGCAGATTAGTGGTTAGATCCAGGACTTCACATCAATCCCAACATCAACATTCAGAAGCTCATATGCCTCAAGGACATCTTATGTATTCTCAAATGTATTTCAGGCTTCTAGCCCTTTATACTATCAGCTCCTTCTTGATGAGGATCCCTTGACAGATATTACATGCCATGCGGATGGATGTTTATTCATGCACATATCAAATGACCTTTAGCTCATGACAATTGAGCATACAAGTTTGACATGCCACCACACCTCTTCACCGTTATGGACCTCTTCTCCAGCAGAGCAGAGTATTATACTTCCACCTTTGTCCTTAACTTTTATGCAACCCCTAGAGCACTCTATCCACATCGATTATGTGGTCTTCTTCAACCCCACAACATTCGACAAAGATTATAGCTCTACTACAGCATACCTCCACCATTGCTATCCATTCTTGTAGGTTGATGACACCCTTGTATGTCACAACCTACCAGATCCCTTCTTCACAGCTACACCGACTAGTTTCACATTCAAATGCCTCATCTACAAAGTAGCTACACAGTCCATGATGACACATGACATGTTCTTCTTTGACATGTTCAGCACGTAGCCATACATGCAATTCCTCACGTAGTCATCTTTCAATCGACTAGTCTTTGATCCAGGTGGACTTTCCTTTTTGCATATTTCCTTTCTCTCCCCTCCGGCCTATCTTCTAGGTTTTGCTCCCAAAGTTGAAGGATAACCCACAACTTAAGAGGGAAAAATGCACCTTATGTACATGATCTCATAAGTTTACTCATTGTATAGGCTTCTACTACATAGACACTGTGCTCACACATGCACATACTACTCTGCTTCTTTTGTGTTTTGGATGCTATCATATGCACCAAATGAAATCCAAAATGACCTAGTACATGCACTCTCTACTTACCCGATGCAATTTATGAGGGGTTGTTAAGGATGGTGTGAATTGCACCATCTAGGGAGGGCATTAGCGGCAAACCCTCTAAGGGGTACTCATGTATATATTCATCTTTATGTTCAATACAACATAGTGTGCAAGTAGCTATGCACATATTCATGTTTATGTTCAATACAACATAGTGTACTTGTATCTATATTGTGTGCACCTCTCTCTCTCTCTCTCTCACACACACACACACACACACACATTTCCTACTTCATCAGGGATAGCAGACTTTAACAACCATTTTAGAGGGAGGTGTTTATGAGGTTGGAAATCTCTTTGAATATGAGCACCACGGATCATCCACAGAGTGATGGTCAAACTAAAAGGATCAATCAGGCCATTGAGGATATGCTTTGAGCATATGTAAGTAAACAGCAAACTAATGGGAAACAATATTTTCCCATATTAGATTTTGCATATAATAGTGCTAAACAATCACCTACACATTTAGTCCATTCGTGATGATGTATGGATTTCAACCTAGAGCCCCAATTGCACTAGGACTCGAAAAAGAGAAGGTTTAAGTGACCAAAGACTTTCTTCAGGATATGAATCAAATGCTTAAATTATCTAAAGATAGCATCAAAAGGGCTCAAGACAGAGTAAGAGTTTATTCAAAACCCCATCGTAGAAGGTTGGAGTTTGAAGAAAATGACTAAGTCTATCTTACGGTATCTGAATCTTCAAAATCCCTAAAAAGAGGTATATGTCCAAAGTTGTCTCCTAGGTATTGTGGACCATTCATAATACTTAAGAGAATTGGAGAATTTCCTTACAAATTTTCCTTACCAAAGGGATGTAGAGTACATCTAGTTTTCCATGTAAGTAGGCTAAAAAGGGAAGTAGGAGATGATGATAATCTCATTGGAAATGAAGTCCTAGTTGAACTCTTTGAACCTGCTATATCTCTTGTTGAGTGGAAAGATAGACCTGAAGAGAGTTCAATCTGGAAAAGAGTGAGAAATCTCCAAAAAAGGTTTCCTAGCTTTATTTTCGAGGACGTAAGCCATTCTTAAGGGGAAGGGAATGTTACATCAACTATAATCGCGGGAGCCTATTGCTCGGTTATGGTGAGGTAAAAAACCAAGGGCTCCACAACACTTGCATTATAGAGGGGCTAGAGAGTTTGGGTCTAGGGTTACTCCTAGACCTAGACATTATCGAGGAGGTACATAGGGAAGCCTAGGAGAGGGCTTCAATGCAAGGGGTCCCCTATGGGACACATGGCACCAAGAGAGGAAACCATTTGGCAAGTGCTAAGCTAGGAGGGTAGATTCTAGAGGGAGCGCACGAAAGGAGGTTGAAAAGAGGAACCTCACATGAGAATGGAAACAGGTCGAGCTTAGTGAGAGAATCCGTGGCTAGGAGAAAAAGATTTGGAGCGCCGTCTACTTTAGCAATATTACAAGTTAAGCATAATAGGGAGTGTTAACTATGTGTCAACTTGGACTCAAGTAGCACAAAATGTGTGTGTGGAGTAGCGGCCAAGCTCTGATTGTACTTGCATAAGACTAGGACTCCTACATGCATGTTCTACATGCACATTCTACATACGATTCCTACATGTGAGTTCCACATGCAATTCCTACATGCATGTTCTATATATAGTCTCTACATGCACTTCCTACATGTAGTTCTTACATGCAACTCCTACATGCGCATCCTAGATGCAAGCTCTACATGTAGACAGAGAAAGTCTTACAATTCCTACATGCAGAGAGAGAAGCTCTCGAACTTGTATAAATATCCCATAATGTAATGAAGCCCACATTCTTTAGGCATTGTGTTTATTCTATTTTGGGTTCTATGCAATTGTCTCCATGTGCCCATGCTCCCTTGCCCTCCACGTCCAAAAGCATGTCCTAACCTTGTTTGCTGGTCCCCTCTCCTCCAACCTTGTAACTCCTCCTCTTCCTCTCTTCCCCTCTCTCTCCTCCACCTTGCAACTCTCCTCTCCTTCTCCTCCTCCCTTCTTCTCTCTCTCCCCTACCCCCATAGTGTTACACCTTCTTTCTCTCCCATTCCTATGCTTCCCCTAAACCCTTACCCTCGTAGAGTAGTTTCTCAATCCTTGACATCCAAGACCTATGAGGAAAACGAGTTCTTCACCATGTACTCTACTCTAAACCCTAGATCCCCCTTCTAGCCCTGAACCTCCTTCCGATCCCTGAAACCCCCTTCTAAACCCTCAAACCTCCTTTCAAACCTTGGAACCTCTTTAGATTTGTTGCAGCAAGAAAATAATGAACTTGTGAACAAGGATCCACTATAGGATTCTAATTCACTAAAGGAACATATGGCTACACCAAAGCCCTGCTCCTTGTGCTAGTAGGAGAGGCTTAGGTAGGTAGGATTAGCAAAAATATAATCATATGAGAGGATGTGAGTGACATCTGCTTAGTGTAGACAACAATAGAGAAGTGCATTTATATAGGGCACTGCCCAACCCTTGGATTAGTTGATTGGGCAGTCAGTGGGGAGGATAGCTAGCCAACTAGCGTGGTTGCTTGAACATACGAAGTTTGGCCGACGCGGCTGCTCCCCTACTTGGCCTATAAAAGGCCTCTTCATTAGGCCTTTGTTACCTAGATCTCAAACTGCCCTACTCCTAGCAACCTAGAGTAGCTCCTAATGCTGCCAAATTTTGCAACAACTACTACAGACATCAAGGTCTTCAAGCCCTGCAATAGCTAAAACAAAAAGGATAGCTTTCGTCTATGGAACCTCACAAAATCTAGCGTATAATAACACCTACAACAAAAACCCAAGGAGCCTTAAAGTCCCCATTAAGAGCCTCACAATCAGGCACTACCCTCTTTCGATAGAGAGAGGATTGTGGATTATTGATATCCAAAGAACTACGTGGAAAAATAGGTCCTCAAAGCCACTTGAAGTGGACTAAAAGATTTGATCTATGTAATGAGCTTTAAAAGAATTGAAAATGGTAATGTTTCTATAGAAAAATGGGACGTTTATGGCTAATGATTTCACCTAATTTTCAAGAAATTACTAAGATGATCCCTTCAAATAGTTTGATGAAAGAACTCACCTAATAATCCACTCTAACCTACCCTTAAGCTAAACAAACAAACATATCGAAATTTGGGAGGATATATAGAATGTAAACAACACAATTTGCAAAAAACGGGGAGAGTATCAGAGAAAATTCATTGCCACCAAGCTTGTCAAGAATACTTTATGGACTAAAACGAATCTTTAAAATAAGGTTGGATTTATATTTAATAAAGTAGAAAACGACTTAAAGATGACATGTGGGTCATGGAGGTGCAAAATAAGAAGTTGTTTAGAAGAGACTTTGGGGTCTTGTTGATCAAAAACATTTCAGGACACCCTGGGATAAGGGAGCTTCGAAGACCTGCATTCTATGGCTCAAATTCTTATGGCTGCCTAGACAAGCGGAAAGCCACTAAGATTAAGGTTTATGCAAAGAATTTTGGATGCTACCCAACTGGTGTCCCTTTGTATGTCCCCCTTCATAGTGAAATTTAAGAAATACATTGGTAAACAATTCATTGGTGTCGCTCCTTTTAATTATTCCAACATAATATTAAGGACAATGCTTTCGAGTGGTCGACTATTGTGGAACATCTGGCTATATTTAGATGTTGTTAGCATTGCCTTCCAACCAATGCTATACTTACACTTTCATTTAAAAAGTCACAAACAAGCTTTTGCTGCGTGGAGTTCTCCCATGCCCATTTCTTTTTATTTTTGTGCTCTCTCTCTCCCCCTCCTCCTTCCCTTTCCCTCCCCTTCCTCCCTTTCTCCCGAGTGATAAAGACACTCCTCCTCTACCTCCCTTCCTCTCCCTCCCTCCTGTAGTAAAGGTAGTGCTCATGGATACTTGTACTTTGCTTATTACGACGAGCAACCAAGGGAGATTTGAGTTTTCTCACACCCCTTGAGCCACGTGTCATGATTCTAAGCCCTTGATCTGGTTTCATCTTATGCCCTTGATTTTATTTGATGTTAAAGCTAAGATTTTGACTAAAGTACTAAAAGCATATAGGTGCTTTTCACAATGAAAAGACTACATAAACGTTTTAAACCTATTCGATTTGAAGAGATGGTCTACTTGATTTGCAAGTTTTGGCTTATTGACATGTGAAGCTTTGGAGAGCCTCGCAATGACCTTGTGCTCTACTCTCACAAGCCTAAAAGCTCAACTTACTATAGTGATCAAACTCCCATTTTCTCGAGATTCAAGAGGCACGTAACACTGGCTAAGTAAAGAGTAAGAATGTTACCTACTCTATTTCTAACTTCCTATAATGATAGTTGTCTTTTTCTATTGTCCAGAGTCTACTGAACGATCTAAGAATGTTGGAATCATCCCGCTCAAAGACACGTAAATTCTCTTAAGATCACATTGACAAGTTTTTCGTATATTATCTCTCGACGTTCGACTACGATTAAGTCTATTGACATTCAGATAATATGTCAATTTCTTATCCATTTGCGAGACTTATCCTCGACGCTAATATTCTCGACGTTATCTCAACACCCAAGAAAGGACCCATTCCCTCGGATTATAACTCTTTGGAAAAGAAAGCGCGCTGCCTCCCCACCTCCACTATGTGGTTATAATAATTATATATTATATATTATAATATAACATTTTCAATTGCTGATCCATTTAAAATTTTTTATTTTCAATCTAAATTCTTACAACATTCCTCTCGTTTAATGCAAGTTATCGATGCGAGGGAGAAGGAAATCCAAAATGGATGCAAGATGAAGGATGGCTACACCTTTATTCATATGGTTGTAGTCCATGTGACAATATTGTAAAAATTGCAACGAGGATCAATTATTGTATCGCTTTATTCGTATATTCGTTGGACTTCAGCTTCCAAAATATGAAAATCACAAAATCAATAATAAATCACAACCCCTTACATTTGCACGGAGGACCCAAATTTGCAAGGAGGATCGGGTCCTAATGGACCGTGTGTCGCATCTCATATCCACTATTCTACTCATTCTCTTTTTTTCTTAAATAATTGATAAAATACTAGGATTCAGCTTCAAATTCAAGTTAGTAGTTACTTGCTTCACGATGGAAAGAGTGCATGTTGCAAATCTAGTTTTAATGCCGTTTAGTTGGATGCTTGGCAACTCACCGTGCATTAGTGGGTTGCTCAGGCCAAGAGGAGATAACCTTATCAATGCATGTCTCTAGTCAAACACACTAGCTTTATGGAGGGCATATTTCTTGCATGAACATTTGAAACTGGCTTGAGGAGCTTCGTTAATCTTATCCTCTCTCCCTCCCAGGAGATAACCTTATCAATGCATGTCTCTAGTCAAACACACTAGCTTTATGGAGGGCATATTTCTTGCATGAACATTTGAAACTGGCTTGAGGAGCTTTGTTAATCTTATCCTCTCTCCCTCCCAAGCAGCCTAAAACCGAGAATGCAGCCACCCAGGCGGCGTGGCAGATGATGATGCAAATGTTCACCTCATTGAAGAACCTTGTGGCTGTGGCAAGCTCTAGTATGTCCGCTATGTTTCGGGCAGTTATTTACGAATTTACTGCACAGTGAGAGAGAGAGAAAGAGAGAGAGAGAGAGGGTAATGAGCGCTATTTTCCTTCACAGCATATCCCATTAGCGAGAGCAGACAATTGAGAGTTTGTGGGTAGCCTGGTGTCTTTGAAACTTAAAAAGTTCTGTGTAGAACGCTGAATTGACTGAAAATTGACCAATGTAGCAAAAATCGGCAAATGAATGTGTGTGTGTGTGTGTGAGAGAGAGAGAGAGAGAGAACAAAAAAGTGTGAGAAAGAGAGAGAGAGAGAAGTAACGCACTACCCTCAGTGGAGGTAGTTCAAAGGAGCATTCAGAGAGAGAGCGCACGGTGAATTCTTGTTTGAAATAATAATTCAGCCGGTCTCTCTCTCTCATTGTGTCATTGGGTGAGACCTTGCCGTCTACCTTTATGCTGTCTCGTCCTGTACAGCAGCTATCACAAAACTTTAGCCACTGCTGCAAGTTGCCCAGCCAATGCCACATGACCATTTTTGTTGCTCTTACAGGACTAGACTCGTGGCGTCTTTACGTTGACAATTGATGGGAAACTTCATCCTTAGCTTCCACGCCAGGCTAGATTCCTGATGTCTGCAACTTATCTAAAGTGAGTTTTCACAATCAATCCTTAATTTTCTGAACACCCACCCAGCGGGCATAGTCAACCCACCTGTTGAACACACGTTAACAGGACAGTTAGCTTCAGATATATGCTTTGGAGGGTTTGAGCACGCTTGTACTGATTTCAGCTAGTCGTGAATAGAGTTCTAAATCAAAATCACAAACTAAAAATTATATGTGCTTCGGGCTCACATCAAAGACCCCAGAAAGGTGTTTCCTGTCCGAATAACAAAACAGAGTGCACTCAGGACTAGCTTGTGGCTATGCAACCAAGGCTCCAGAACTCGTTGCTCAACAACGCCCGCCAAAAATTGGTACCTGATTGAAAATAAAACAAAGCAAGATCAGCATCTGTGTTATTTGTAAAAGAGGAGGGTAGCATCTACGAATACTGGGGGCACAAATTTTTGCAAATATTGCCAAATTTGAACACTTGCAGCATAAAATATTCAGTTTACATAGGGGTGAGCCTACTCACATAGAAGTTCCAATCCAAGAAGCAACAACTAGCATAGGGAATCTTTGTAAGACAAAATGATCCCCTTACGAACTTTCATGGTATAAAAGGTCGAAACACTCACTTTAAAGACCTCATGCATGTGTGGGGAGGGGATAAAAGTATACCTCAAGTTGCTAGAGACTGCAGCATAGAAGCCATATGCTACACTCATAGATATAATTGGCACATCCTCTGACTCTCCAGCATAGTTTTTATTGATGATCTTTCTCATACTTATGAGAATATTTGTTGCTGACGTACCAACCTACACCACAAAAATCCTGTTGAGTACAATTTGTGAGGGAAAATAAACAGACAATGCCTTCTAGGGTTGGGAACAAGAAAGGGATTGAAGAATGCATACAAAGAAGCTGATTCCAGGAAGCAGGAGAAATATAAAAGGGAGGGATCAAGGATGAAGACCAAAACTAGCCCAAACTATTCATCTGATATGGATCATGTTGGCTCAATCAAATATCAGAGGAACAGTTTGCACTCATGCATGACGAGCGAATTGCGAGTCATTGGTATATATTGAAGCTGAGTTTACACAATGACTGTTCAACAGCTTATACAAGAGAGAGAAATATAAAAACTGTGTATAGAACTTTGCTTAAGAGGAGACTGAAAGCAGAGTGCAACTCACAATAGATGCAGAGCCTGCCACACAGAACAATTTTGCACCATTTCGCTGTCAAATTTGAAACCAATCCAGTAAGAAATGTCTTCCAAATCCTTATGTCATTCAATCTGTACTATAAAAAGGATAGAAGTTTCCAGATTAACCCAACAACCTTGAGAAAGGCATTCATCAGTCAGGCTTGGCTAAAGACTTCTTACCACAATAGCACCAAATCGTTGTACAAGGGTGTAAGATGTTCCCGCAAATGCAACCTAAAAAGTTCACACGCTTAATAAACATCCATCAATTATTGTGATGCACGAAAACAAAATTGTCTTTAAATCACCTGGAAAGCATTATCGGGACACCTTCGGAAAAACATTTGAATTCTTCCAGATCCCTTGGACACAAGAGGCCGAATAGGAGCAGTAGGTGCAGGAAGAAAGACGAGCATAAAATCTGCAATTATTGCCATCATCTAGATACAAAATATGTAAGTTCTCTCTCTCTCTCTCTCTCTCTCTCTCTCAACCTGTGCTACCTAAAACCTCAGTGTAAAACGGATTGTCTCATGGAGTTTTAGTTTGTTCTGCCACACCATATGAGAACATGTAATAGTCAAGTGCATCTCTACAGCCATAACCTGTTCAAGCAGTAACCAAAACCTAAACTCGCACAGGTGTGCAAGAACAGATCACCAGCCAGCTAAGGTGATCATCCTCGTACTTCCTCACAGTTTCTAGACTGTGTCACTCTCTTGACCCAGGTTCAACACCTCCCATAAGACAGCTTGAGGGCTTCTCACATGTCATATGACACTCTAGGCCCTCTAGGTCCTTTCAATGGACTCTGCTATTACTCAACCCAAAATTCTTTATGGTCTTCTACGAGCCAAGCTGGCAAATGGCCTTCTACTCTACTTCATCCTTATACTTGGCTGGTCATTGCCTGCTGCCCTCTAGCATAGGCTGCCACACAAGGCCTCTTGGCTTTCCTAGAGCTCCATTGAGTTCTTTGTTGGCCACTCTTGGGTTTTTAGAGTCTTCACAAACTCAAATATGCAAGTGATTCTCTGCATCTTTGGCTTTGCTGTACTCCAACCCACACTAGGAAACCTTTCTAGGCATTACCAAGCTTGCCTTTGAAGCTCTTGAACAAGCTGATTTCCATAGCCACAACAAGCTGATGCATCATCAACTAGCAGTCAATATTTTTGCATAGTATGCATGCAATATAGAGGGCACTAATTAGACAATAGTTCTGATGCTGCTTTCACGTCTGTCTTGCAACTCCTCTTGCTCGCTGTGGAAAAGGGGGGAGGGGCAGATTAGAGAAAGGGGCTAGAAGAGTGGAAGGGAGAGAGAAGAAGGGAGAGAAGGAAGGAGTGGGGTTAGGAGGGAGAGAGAGAGAGAGAGTAGGCTGCAAGAGGAGGGAGAGTAGATAGGACTTAGAAGGCACATCAAAAAGTACATTGCACAAGAGGGGAGGGCACTTATATAGTACACCTTATCCCCTTTTCCCTCTCTATCTTGCAAACACTCCCAATACTAATAATACTAACCCCCACTTAACTTGGCCAACTTTCGGCCTTCATTACAACAATCCCCGCTCAATATAATTTTGTCCTCAAAATTGCAAGTGATGATGGTTGAACTCCAAAACTCTCTGCTGTAGAATAAACATGCTCCAACATACAGGCCACCTTGGTCACAAGGAAAAGTAGGATGGTTCTTTGCCCTAGATGTTGTGGCACCTCCTGGATCATGTAAACGTTACATCCCACCTAGCATGCCCATCATCAAGAAGCTCCACAATCACATAGCCATTGCTTGTCTCCATGTAGTCTGTGCTGTCCCTTTTTGCCTTTATTGGGTGCATTCATTACTTTTTCATATATCCACTGCATCTCTGGCAATGTTGTCTTGCCCAAACGCAACAAACTGAAAATCATCTTCATTATAGATGCTATATTCTTTTTTTTTTGCAAAAAAGAGACTTCTATTAAGTATTAAAGAAAACCGTTAGAGCAAGCTCCATACGGGAATACGGGATACACCATGCAATGCATGAAAAGCGCAAGAGCCAAAAAGAAAGGATTGGGGCTGATAGTGCCATCTCAATCCAGTAGCAACCTCCGAGAAAAAGGGAGAACCCCTCCAAACTCGAAGAAATACAGTCCTCCTAGAAGAGGCTGCCTGTGAAGGGCCCTACATGCTAGCCCATATGGCTATCAAAGTGTGAACCATGTCACTCCAAATACCCGTGAACACAGGACCTGTGATGGGTGTATCTGGGTGTCATCCAAGGCCTCTGTGCATCTGGCTCTCCAAATGTGCCAAGAGGAAATGCTAGCCAAAATCTCCCAAGAGGTGTCCACTAAAACATGTGAAGCTCTGAAAGGAATATGTGGTACATCCTGAAGAGAGCAGGGCTCTATCCCCTGTCGGCGGATCGAGAGTGCCCAAGAAGAAGGCTTGAGAGTGCCCAAGAAGAAGGCTCACCCTTATAAAACACCTGGGGCCCAGTAAGGGATAACCATGCGACCGAGCCCCAAGTCATGAAGAAAAGGGAAGTATGAAAAATGCTGAGTATCCGAGCAACTCCTTTCCAAACAATTCTCGCTTGATTGTAGTCCCAAAGGCAATGTCGCACTGACTCCCCTGCAGAATTACAGCGAGGGCAAGTGGGATCAGCCCCAAATCGTGATCTCCACAGGTTCACTGCAATCCCTCCATGAATAGAAAGCCAAAAGAAAAATGTGATCTTTCTATTTCTGAGGGATTTCCAGAGCCTCCTCCAGAAATTCCTACACAAATCTGCAGTAATGAAGAAGCTATCCCAACGGGGGGCTCTGGAGGGAATCGAACCTCTATTGCTCAGCTGAAATCTCCTGGCATTACCAACCGTGAAACGAAAGAAGGGAGTCCCCCTCTCTCGGTGCCCATGATCTATCCACTCCCACTCTCCTGGGTCCCACTGCAAGCACCTAATAGGTGCACCTCCATATAACCACCACATCCAAGATCCCAGGGCCAAGAGCAGAGGGTCGGGGTCTAAGTACCACTACAAGCCCACTCCATGGTCCACAAAACAGATGCTATATTCAGGCTCAAACTGTTCCATAAATTATTGTACTTCAACATTCCATGGATCTTAATCCCTCACATGTAAGGCCTTCAACTCTGGCTGTAATTTCCTTACAGTCATGACACCTATGAGGTCTTTGAAAGCTGGCCATGTGTAGGGCTTCCAAGATGAAATCCTCATGTTCAACCCGGTAAGGGCATGGTGCATGTCACCATAAAGAATCTTGCCCTCATCATCCATTGGATATAATCTGAAATCTCCTTCCAAAACCAAGAGCCATTCTTCCTGCTTATTAGGATTCCTCATTTCTTCTTTAAATCTGTGGTCTGTCAAAATATCTGTTAATTGGCGACCACACTCTTGTCCAACCAGCCTCCTGCCATAATGTAAGAAAAGACAACTTATCCCTGACCACAGATGGTAGGCCCATGTAGCATGGTGCACATTTGACAAGGGAACACCAATGTCCCACTCACCCTGCAAACCCATGTGCGTATTGGGCATATGGCATCCTTCCACATAAATATGTCCAGGCTACATTTGAGGTGTATACTCTAAGCAGAGCATACTGTCTGATTGAGATTGAGGCCAACTTCTCTCATGGGCATTAAATACATCCTATAGGAAAGGCTCTCCCAAAAGCATCCACACGAGGCTGGGATGTGCCAAATGGCAGTAGTGAAGACTGGCCTCTATCCCCTGACTCAAGGATACCACCCCTTGGAAGAGTCACTGGTGGAAGTCTCTGGCTGAAGTTTCCCATGGGCAAGATCATAGTGGACTGCTCACTTACAGGCTTCCCACAGATGGAAGGATCTGGCTGGTGTGTAATAAATACTACTCACCTCCGCCTTGAAAACTTTGTCCTCAAAGTTTCCATGCCTTAAAGTATCAAGTGTAAGTGCATCCAAGTCCTTACCTTGCTGGTCAACATCTCCATCTTGATTTCCATCATATATAGCCTTATCATTGCTTGGCTCATCTGTATACTCCGAGATAGTCACACTTGCAAAATGACTAGAGCTCTTCTTAATCATTGCTTGCTCTTTAAAAAAAAACTTCTTGTTTGCATGACCTTAGTCTTGCTCTGACGTCGCCACCTTGGCATTCAAGCTTTCAACAGCTACAGAATCTTCCTCCATTGAGTCATTGGACTCTATGCCAGCTGCTCATTTAGATAATGCAGGTTAATGCAAATCCTCTTCAACTAGCACTCTGCTACTGTGTTCAAGGGATCACAAGCCCTTCTACAAGATTGTTGCTAATTTGGAAGGCTTTGGCAGTTCCTCACCCAATAAACTGTGGAGTCTCTGCAACCTTTGCAGCACCCAAACTTAGTCAAAACCACTCGACGACTCAGTGAGGTCTGACTTGCCACACCTTGTCTACTTGAACCTGGACCCTCGATGTCCTTTCGACCAAATCTAAATCAAGCTGAGGCGTATGGCTAAATTCTACAACGGCATACCTTGTATCTAAAAAACGTCGTTGGAGTGTTCTAGATCGAGCACTATATGTTACCTCAACCTACTCAATTGCTTGCCCTGCCATCACCAAAATGTAATGCAATTCGTTGAAGCCTCGAGGTCTTGGAAGCAACTTGCACATGGAATCGGTGGGCAACCATTACAAGAGACGATGATGTATGAATTGCACAATTGGGAAGGAAGACTCAATCCATGACCTAGCAACACCGTGATATGTATGGTTCGTTGGTGGATAATGATTCCAACGGCTAGTCAGCCCCGTTTGAGGATAGATGGGTTTCATTAGGAAAGAAGCCTATGTATACTCTCTTTGTCCATAATGTTTATATAATTTCGAAGGTATTTGAAATCTTCTTATAATTCCATAAAACTTCTAAGAGACTTGGAAACTTGTCCATGTAAATAATTTAATTTCTTACTTCTTTGGATAGTCTCCTTCACTTATTGAAGGAAAGATTTGGTTTATGAACTTTATGGACAACTTTCACATATCTATCTAAATGAATCCAAGAACATATTGAAACTCATCCTTTGAAAACACAACACATGGAGTTTCAATCTCATGGCAGTCACTCACAAGGTTGAAAACCATAAACTTAAACATGCATAGCAAGGACTAGCTACCATGACATCTAGTCACTCACAAGGTTGAAACCATTAACTCCATCATGCATAGCAAGGCCTAGCTTTCTACTATGACATCCCCACCAACGCCATCAGAGCCCAACAATGGGTGTAGACCATAGTATAACCATATGCTCACACAGACATATGCACACACCCACACATATGTAAATTTATACAAAGATCTTCACACTGAGTTTCTGTAAATACTCCAAAAGTGAAGGGCACACCATCTATGACAAAGGTGAGTGAAGGCTAATCAAAAAATGCTTGTGATGACTACAATTTCATTTTAGTCTCTCCCAGACGATCAATTCTAAGCAAAAAATGCTTGGACAATCTAGCTGATAAGGCAATGCACCACTTTTAGGGCTGCGTCCGATTTGTGAACGCAGCCCCGTCAGCTGCAAAACTGACCTCATGTATCTTGTTTTTTCGAAGTAATATAATCAACACTGTTTTTTCGGCAAAAAAAAAAAAAAAGGCTTGACAAGGCACTAAGAGAGTGGCCTATGGTGGTATGGGAGACTACAGATACTATCTAGGGATGCATCACAATTGCAATAAATTGGAATCTATTTCTAAATTGAAATTCTTATGTATACCAATAGGCCATTGACTAGACATTTGGTATATCGAAGTATATTGTGCTCCAGGGGAGCAAAGAAGCAAAAATAGGGTCATGTCATGGATTTGCTTCAAGGCCAATTTTATGTAGAGCTCTGATCACTGTACTTATGGCCAATTTGACCAAGGTATTGGTAAACTTGTCTACAACTGCCTTTCCGGAATTTTATTGATGGATATTTGTATGTGTTTATAACATCTAACTTTGTTTTTAGCAAGTGTTTCTAGTAACCAATTCTAGATGAGTCGCTAATCCAATACCATGGATGTATATTGATGAAAAAAATGTCCATGAGTTCTTTGCCAAGACTTCGTAGAAAAATGATTGCATTACAATACAAGAGACAACCAAAGTTAGATGATCATACCACATCAGCAATGACAAAATCCAGTTCTTTGATAAAGTTCTCCCTTCGCCGCTCCCATTCAGCTGTTGTCTGAACATGAAACCCCTCTTTTTTTTTAATATATAATTTCGGAATCAAATATGAAATTTTGTCTTTTCTATTGTCAATCTCTACAAAGGTAACAATGCTCATTAGATCAAAATAAGATAGTAATAATGATAATGAATGTACACAGACAATCCATGGGCCTAATAGATAGCCTAATGCAAAAACCATATGTTATAGTATTCTCCAATTTACTATGGACACACAATTGCGCATTTGTGATCTATTGTACTCACTTTATATTCAGATAGAACTCTGTATTACTAATTAGCATAATTAACTCAGTGCTTTTAAGAACTTTGTTCCAACTCGAAGAGCCGAATTATGTGGTGATTTTAGCATTTTTTGTACATTATTCACGAGAGGTGCATATGCTTCCCTCTCATTCCCCTACTTTGCTGCACACAAAGATAGCCTTCCCTTAGATCACAAGCTATGATAGGCCCAAGCGAATGTGTCAACTCAACTGCCAAAAAGATTCCACCTAGGCTGATAAAATGATTCAAACAATGAGAATGGTGATACCAAATAGGTGTACTACGAGGCTTTGTAATCACCCACTTAGGGAGGGATCAGTTGGAGAGCAGTCTAATAAGTTTCTTGAAGTGGTATGCAGCTAAGTGCTGGAGATTTCAAGACTGAATGCCAACTGAGGGGCAAATTGCCCCTTATATAGGGCTGGAAAACATGCCGCCCTGGCAGGCCGCTTTGACTAACCTAACCAGGCCTAGACTGACCTACTCGTCAGCTGACCCATCTACGTGGTCGGTTGATTGACCTGCTTGGTTGGGTCGGATGACCCGACTTGGTCAGCCATGAGGACTGACCTTGGGTGAACCGGTGGGCCTGCCAATGGGCTCCTGTAATGTTGCGTTGGGATGTTGCGATATGGTGACTATGTAGCTAGTTGTCACTGCCACCTATGTATGAAAGAGTTTGGTTCAAATCAATAGACTTTGCATATCTTTCCTGTGGGGAGGGGATGCAAACCATCATAAGGTTCCCCAGGTAAAGTAGGAGGTCTGGGGATTGTAGACGTGGGCAAATCTTCTGCTAGATTTATGGGACAGTGGATCTTAAAAGCGTTGAAAGAGCCAGACTCGACTTGGGCCACGCTAATACAGCAGAGTCAAGCTTCGCAGGTGCAAACACTGGCAACACACCCCGGTGGGTCCTGTTCTTTTTGGCAGAGAAGAATGTGTCGCTAAAGGATTGGATCTTTGGAAGGCTATGTTGGCATCTTGGGAATCAATGAGAATAACTTTTGTTAATCCAATCCGAAAATGTGAAGACAATTGAAACAGAAAATTACAAACCCAATGCAAAAAGTTTGATGCAAATCCGATGCTCGAGCACGAAGTTAGAGAATTTTTAGAATCAGTATAACCATTAGATAATTAGAAGTAGAGTGTGATGATCAACATATGTGGATGTGCATAGGGAAATTCATTTTATGAGCCATCATAAGGGAGAATAATGTCTGGGCCAAAGTATTACATAATTGAGATTTCAAGATCATGACAACCCACATTGATAGCACTTGGGGAAGCTGCTGCTGCAGCCTGTCACTTGCAGCTCCTGCTCCCTCTTCAATTTCTAGCCTCAACTCGTGCACCCTCTCATCCCTCTTCGCTCCTGACCATTTCTACCCGTCTGCTTGCCTTCCTCACGTTTCTGCCTCCCATTCTTGCCCGTCAGCCCTCCCATTTTCCGCTTCTTAGCTCACGTTTTTTACCTACCTTGCACGTATTTTTCCGCCTCCTATTTTTGCTTGTATAGATCTGCAAGTTTTCGCACATTTTCTCTCAATTTTCTTCGCATTCATTGCACTTCAACTCTTTGGTCCGCCTCTCCCAAGTCACTCTGTCCCCTTAAACTACCATGCTCACACACTCGCATTCCCTCACACACACGCCTATGCACTCACATTTCATCTTAGTCTTTCCACTCACAGCATCCACTTACACTCACTCATTTTTCTACTAATACACTCAGCCTTTTTGCGCTCTCTCTCTCTCTCTCTCTCTCTCTCTCTCTCTCACACACACATGCATGCACCTTGATTCACACTCATACTCACCAACGCAATCACACTAACATCCACACACTACTATGCTTTCCCTTTTCCTGCGACCTGCAAGTGAAAGATGGACTACTAAAAGGTTTCAAGTTGGCCTCACATCAAAGGACAAGCTGCAGTAGCTTCAAAAGGACGTGGATCTTGGGAGCTCCACTATCCCCTTCACAAGCACCATGGATCCAACCCTTCAAGGACCCCAGCTAGAGACTAGATGCTTACAGCCCTTCCCCAGGTCCTCTCTCTACACCTCTCAGATATTCAGTTACCAAGGGGACGTTTCTTCTAAGTGGTCTTAATTCTCCTGGAGTCGCAGTTGTTGGTCCCTTCTTAGTAGGGTTCGACCCCATGGAAGCGCATAGGCAGGTCACCTCTTTATTCATCAGCTAGTCTTCCTCAAGATTACCCGACACTTGGCCAGATTGGAGCCTGCTTCTTCTGTAGCAGAGGCAGTCAGGGCTGACAGGATTAGGGTCATCGTTGTTGATCCTAACATCTCGAATGGCCATTTCAAGCTTCAGAGACCAAATGGCTCTCTTTTTTACAGAGTTGAGATTTCACGCCAGTCAAATTTATAGACTATTTGGCCTTTTCGCCACCTCCCTTCCACAACGTGATCCTGTGGCACCCCCTGCTTCCCTTATTATCCCTAGTCAAATATGGGTTGTGGCCCCAATCCCTGCCCGAGGAGGTTCTTCTCTAGACCTTCGATGGTGGGAGGAGTTCAACCAAAGAGTCGAGATCTCTGACATCCCAAGGTAGTACCTCATGTGCAGACAGATAGGGCACCTTGTGAGCTCCTATCTTGCAGTGGAGGTCGCCCTTGCCCCCACTTGCAGCCTCGACTAGGACATCATCAAGAGGAGAGAGGCAAGAGGATAGATCTCCCCACATATACAGACAATGGCAGAAGTCTCACATCCTTACCATCTAAGGATGTTTGGACTTGCATGGACCACAAGACGCCTGCCAAGAGAGCCACAAATTGTGAGAGACGTGCAGTGCGGAAGTATACATGAGAGATAGAGAGAGAGAGAGAGAGAGAGAGAATCGACTCATGTATGAGGCGATGGTAACTATATATACAGCAAAGGAATCAAGCAAACAAGGAGGACATGATGCTCCAGAAGATGTGTCCAGCAATGGAGGGGAGCAGTGGCTTACATAGCCTGCCATGTGGTCAACGCAGGGTCAAAAAACCGACCAGGCTTGGTCGGTTGACCCAATCAAGTTTAAGGCTAAAATGACCTGGCTGGGCCATGCAGCCCTCCCCACAGCCTTGGAATAGGCCTCTACTCAGAGGAATTCCTAGCTTGAATTCCACTCACTATGAGATGCACGTAATTCCGGTATCCTCCCTGCAGCTCATGGTGAGCACAATAATCTGAAGAAGCAAGCCGAAGAAGATGCAACCATGGACCCTCCAGCACCTTGGTGAAAGCACCAAAATTCACCTTGCATACTAAAATTCACCTTGCTGAAAGCAGCAATCAACCTAGATCCTCGAACTATAAATGCCACCTCGAATAGAGAAGGAACTTCCTCAATTGTGATTTCCCAAGCCAGTCGCACTGAGTTCCCAGTGGGGTATAATGATCTGTGGTACACACCACAACCTGTATCCTCCCGTAAACACATAACGTACAG
This sequence comes from Dipteris shenzhenensis, assembly GCF_047967505.1. NCBI lineage: Eukaryota > Viridiplantae > Streptophyta > Polypodiopsida > Gleicheniales > Dipteridaceae > Dipteris > Dipteris shenzhenensis. Next base: position 21,525,329 of record NC_141601.1, read on the forward strand.
GGACTCTGGACTTCGAACACCGATACACACCTGGTCCATATTCTCTGCGCCACCAAGCACCGACCAGGGTTTAGGCCATTTTAGTTCCCAGTGGGGTATAATGATCTGTGGTACACACCACAACCTGTATCCTCCCGTAAACACATAACGTACAGGGGCTCTGGACTTCGAACACCGATACACACCTGGTCCATATTCTCTGCGCCACCAAGCACCGACCAGGGTTAAGGCCTAAAATGGCCTGGCCAAGTGGCCGGGACATGCAGCCCTCACATCCTTGGAATAGACCTCTACTCAGAGGAATACCTAGCTTGAATCGGGCTGGCACACTAACATCAGCGCTCACTCACTATGAGATGCTCATAACTCCAATACAAAGAACTGATGAAGCCGTGCATATCGCTGGCAACATGTGAGCAGTAGTAGGCAGAGAGGGCCCCCCCTCGGAAGTGACCTCAAACACATAAGAGAGTTTTTCTTTAATCTTCTGGCAGATCTTCTCCCCTCAGCACAGGGCTTCCAGATGCCTGAGGATACTACCCGGGGCCACATGTAAGCATTGCACCATCATCCCTCCCACCTCTCCCCCTTGCCTCCACACCCCCTCCTCTCTCTGCCCCACTGCACTCCCCCCCCCTTTCCCCCCACCGCCCCTCTCCCTCCACCACTGCCAGCAAACAGGTACCTCCAACAACCACCCTCCTTGATATTTGGTATTATATCATTTACACCTTGCGTGCCACATGGGAGCTAGGGACGATATTCTCGGAGGACCACTAAAACGTGTATACATTTTTGCAAGGTTTCGTTTGCAAGTGTATTCTACACATCCATGGATCGAGGCATTTATTGGTTGTATAGGCCATCACCTGATTATTGGCCCCTATTTCTGAGATTTCCTAGACAGTGAGCTGGGTTCTCTAGAAGCAGGTTCTACCACAGCAAGAACTTCCTTTTACTTTCTTCCACGATCAGTGCCACACAGATAGCTGATGGCGTATGGTTGGTTTTCTCTCAAAGCATTAATAGAAGGTTCTTTACTTTAGGTGGAAAAAAAAAGTTGGGTCTGGCCATCACCAGATACCCCCCTGTACAATTGTCGGCTCCCTCAATGAAGGGCTATTCTATTACATCTTGGTTCCAGGGCGGACTGAGACTATGTAAGGTTGCTCATGACTGAGGCTGATTCGATAGACTAGAGGGAAGCTGATCCCATGATAGGATGGAACATGAAGAGGCTAGAGTGACAGTTGAGCTGCACTAGAGGCTGAGACATCTCTGTTCGAGAGGCTAAGGCATCTTTGCTTGGACTTTCCATCTTATTCAGCTTAATCACCTTTGTTGAAGAGTGACCGAACTGTGCACTTGACAACGCCAAATAATTTCTTCTAGATCAAAAAGATTTTCCATTGTGAACTTCCATGATTTTGGTCACCATGTTAGTTCTGTGGTTCAAATAGTCATAAATCTAGGTGCAGATGGCTCATCAAGTGGAGCAATCTGGCTGAAGCTTCAGTAGCAAGTTTTGGAGACATGTTCTGTCAAAATATTCTGAAGTGCTTGAGCATAGAGGGTGAATAGACAAAGGGGGAGACTACACACCTCCTGGAGATTGTTGTGCACAATGGCACGGTCTTCGAGGAGATTGAATCTCAGTTAGTCCGACTCAGAGGCACTTGTTCACGACCCCCCAAAAGGTTCCCAGATTTTTTAGACTAAAGATTGAGGCGGTGGAGCCAATTAAGCACTTCTGTGTCATAGACTGAGGAGCAACTTGCAGATGAGGATATTGTGAAGCGTTTTGAGGACTCTGGGATTTAAGATCCTGAGTAGAGGAGGATGTTGTGAAGCTATTTGAGGATTCAGGGATTTAAGTTCCTTAGAGCTAGGAGATCTCAAAGGTGGCTAAACCCAGCGTCAAGGTTTCTGAATGATGAAGTGATGGAGGACTTCTCTAACCGGGATCAGAGGAAGGATTGTGCATACTTCACAAGGCAATGAGCGGGCTAAACAGGCCCTGAGACCTTGGTACCACATGAGGATGTGTCTCGCTCATAGTCTTTGGATGCCTACTTGTTTCTTGTTTTTTTGGATAACAGAAGGACTCGATCATTAAAGTCACGCCACCTAGAGTTCAGTTATCTCAGAAATATATCGGACCAATAGAGATGGTGGAGGACAGCAGGAGCGGTTTCAGTAGTGGAATTTGTAACATCCCGGTTACCACCAGTCAAAGTGAAGAGGTACTCTGATGTCTCCAGAGTCCATACGTTTGCAGAAATCTGCTTTCTGTGAGTACTTTGACGCAGCATGAGATTGAGGTCAATAGGTGACCACGAGGTTATCATCAGGTTGCAAGGCACAGAGGAGGGAGCTTTCTGTCAGATGACATCTTTGTTAATCCAAGGCAAATCACTCCAAGTTGTACAGTGAATTTTATCATATCGCCTATGGCAATGCTTCACAGGTACACGAGACTGCGCTAGTGGATGGATTTACATCAATGATAGGCACCTCAGGCCTGCATGGAGAGCAATTAACACTGGCTGCATTTCCGAAGGGGCTACCTTTTTAGTCAAAGCTCTGCTTGAGTTCGCAAAAAATAACTTCAAGGTCAAGTTTATGGTTAATGACTTCCTGCCATTCATTGGAGTTATTTTCTATCTAGAATTCTCACGTCTTAGAGAAATTTAGGGAGTAGAAGATGCAAGGCAGAGCGCCGGAGACTCCACTGTAGAGGCATGTGATGCCTCCTGCAAGAAGATTACGCTCTTAGCTTTCTAAACATTGCCACAATTTTCTGGGTGAAAGCAGACCGACAACCTGATTTCAAAATTGTGTGGATCACAGCGCTACTTGTAGGATGCACATTCTTTCTAACCTTTGTGACAGTTCCGATTCCGCACTCGATCGCAACTTTGGTCAGGAAAAGGTCGTCCGCTAGAAGCCTTTCTTTCAGTCCTCCAAATTGAAGCAACCACCTGAAAAAAGGGTTCTTTTCCAACTCACAAAATCGGCGAACAATGGCTGCCGGAATCCTGCCATCTTTTATCGCGTTCGCAAGATCAGCAGGAATATCGTTAAGCGACTTCCCAAAACTGGCCAGTGCCAACATTGCTTCTGATCTGTTGGAATTAGTTTCCGCGCCATCGTCGTCCTTCCCATCTCCACTACCTCCCCCTCCGCCTCCGCCTCCGCGAGAGCCAACCCCGTCATCGTCCCCGCCTCCCGAGCCCCCAGAATCTGTCCTGATGTCGGCAGCCGAGGACGCTTGAGTGACGAAACCGGGAAATGTTTTGACGGGCCATGCTGAGATCTGAGGCAGGCAAGTACGGAAGGCTTGGGACAGAGATGGCTGCGAGAGCGATGCAAAGGCAACACCACGGTACGAGAAAGGACGGACGCAGCGAACAGTGAAGGGAAGGTTGGCGGGAGGCGGAATGAGAGAAGGGGAAGGGGTAACTGGGGAGCGAAGCTGCAGGTTAGAGAGCGCCATGGGAAGGTTCTCAATGGTGCGTGAAGCGATCTTCGTCTCTGTTCCTTGCGTCCCTCCTTCGCTCTTCCTCGTCCCCCGACGTCCCCGAGCCTTTCCCCCTCTCCTCGTGCTGTGTTGAAGGCTCCTCTATTTCCAGCGGGAGATCGATCGGCGGTGCTTCTACCTCTCACTTCGCTGAAGAGGTTGCTGTGTTGATGCTCCTCTGCTTCGAGCGGACGCTCCTTCTACCTCTCCTTCGCTGAAGAGTTGCTCTTCAGCGCTGGATACGTCTCCAAAGTAAGATCAGCTCCCTCTCTTTGCCTGTCGTGCGTTCTTGTTGCTCTACGATGGCAATGCCGCTCTTGCTCGCTCGCTCTCTCTCTCTCTCTCTCTCTCTGCAATTCACTGCAACCTCGCCATTTCCACTGCCGCGCCCTCTGTAAATATATATTCTACTAAGTTTTTTTTCCATCCCGGCGCGCCCCATGGGATGTGAGGCTTCTGTGCTGCAAGCGAGCAGTTGGTGCGTCGCGTGCGATCCAACCAATTCCTCGTTGCCCCACCTGGCGCTTCGCGAGTGTCTTTGCTCCTCCATGATGGTGACTACGTTAAATATTCTGGTGAAGAGATGCTGAGCCAATGCAAGCAACTGTGTCTGGCAGATCGCGTGGAAAAGCGAGCGGATTAAGAGCTTTATATAAGAGATGTTGTCATCGCGTTGAGCGACCGGAGTGCATTGCATGCACGCAAAGTTGGTATTGTATATTCCAGATTCCGAGTATCTGAACCTCGCGGAATATACTTTTGTCAAAGCCTTCCCCGGGAGATTCCAATTTCCCATTCTGAGAGACACGTGCCACCTATCACCTTCCTCATCTGGGCCCCCCTTCCTAACAACTTAGAGCTCGTTCTCGCTTGTGGCAAATTTGCCACCGCCTACATTCACTTCTAGAATCACGGTGCCCCAAGGTAGCAACAATAGAGCACCTTGTGACAAAGACCGAGATTTTGAGTCTCCAAGCGAGCATTGCAGATGATCCAGCCTCTAATTCCTCCATCTCTAGCATCATCTAGCATGCGCTTTTCGAATCAAGTCATTAGAGTTCGGGTTGTGCCACGTAAACACATGCCTCTCCAGCACATCGCGGGAACCGGCTCGTAGAGCAGTTGGGCTCTCTCAACCCTACTAGCAACCAACTTGTAGCGCCCCCACACCCTACATAGTACGCACTGCTAGAACATGCAAAATCTCAGCTACAATGCTAGCGTAGCATTCCAATGCCCAAGCTATGTGATTGGTCCACAGACATGATCTTCTTTCCCACTGGCTGAAACAACCTGCAAAGTCCTTATTTGCTCAAAATCTCACTGCTAGATTTCCAATGTTGGCAAGGCGCGGGGAATTGTTATTCGAATTGTTAGGCTCCATAAAGGCTCCTCTCTCCCATGAAGATTCCACCTGTTGATTCACAACATTCAACGGATAAAATCAATGGGCAACCAATGAAGCCTACTCAAAGGTTCCCATTGCATCAATTTCAAGACAAGCGGGGACAACTTTAGCACAATAGCGAGCTGCCCTTTTGGCAAGGAGGTGTTGAGCCCCCAACGCACCGGGAGCTCCTCATAGCTCCAACAACCGCTTGCCCAAATGCTAGCCTACCTTGTGGCATTGCATTGCCCCACAACAGATGAGAAAAGCAGTCTCTAGTCAAGCATTTTAGGGCTACTAGCTACCTTGTGGCATTGCATTGCCCCACAACAGATGAGAAAACCACTCTCTAGTCAAGCATTTTAGGGCTACTAGCTCCCTTAAAATCGGTGGTTTCTCATTTCATCTCCTCAATGGAACAGATGGTGGGTTGTAGCAAGGAATGAATAGCAAGCAGGCATTTAACACGTGCCACCTCCCAGTTGCAACCCAATGCGGTTGGGTGCCACGACCCTATTTCCATAGCCAATTCAAAAGCGTGGTAGTTAGAAAAGTTTGCAACTCACACGAAGATTGGTCTTCCATCTTTGGTATAAACATACAAGTGTGTTTGTAGGCAGTATCATCAGCCAACAATGTATTTGTGCTATTGTACTGATGGTTGTCCTTCCAAAACTTATTGAGGTCTTTCAAAAGCAGTGCTATGTTAGTACTCAGAACCTCACGGCTCTTCACTTAGCTGGTCCTTTTCAACTGGAAAGCATATGGATAATAGCAATCTCACCCTTGCCCCCTTAAGAGAACTCCAAATGTGTTGACGTAGGAACTTACTCTTAAATGCCATTCCTGCTCACCTCCCATTGAGCATTATGCCACACATCAGTATTATTTCTCTATGCGAGTCATCTCGATTATCAAAAGGTTTACAATGTGCCAATTTACTCCAAAAAAAGAGTCTCCATATGGGCATTTTAAGGCCCCTTTGATGTCAATGTTGCAATGTTGCTAGTTGCTACCATGGCATCAGATGAGCAAGAAATAGAAATGGAAAGGCGGATGCTCTCATCACTCCAAACCAAGTTGCAAAGTGTCGAGACTGAAACTCATAAGCTCAACAAAAGCATGGCAGAGCAAATGCAACAACTCCTTGCACAAAATGCTCTGGCGGAAAGTAGAAAGGATGCCCTACACGGTTTCTCTCCAAGAAGAACACCTACAGCTATCTGAAGCCTTTGAATAGAAAGGAAGAGGTTGAGTTATCCCTCTCACAAATGCAAGTTACTTGTAATGATCTCAAAGAGAAATGGTGCACTTAAATGCAAGGCTGCTACTTAAAGAGGATCAGATCCATGTCACAATAGACACAAACAATGAGTTGCAGAATAGCATCAAAGAATGTAAACATCAAATTCAAGCACATAGAAGGAATGCATGGCATCAAGGGAGACACTTGTGAATACAAAAGCAGAATTGGATGCTCAAGAACAAGAGATACTCCAACTCCATGTGCTTAATGATCAATTGCCAGGGTAGCCAAAAGTAGCTCAACAATTCAATGGTCTAAAGCTTAATTACACCTCAACACTGGGTAAGTATAAAGAAAAGTGCATAGAGTTGTAAAATCAAAAGGCAATAATTTCCAAGTTGGAACTTCAACTGCTAAGTCAAGCAGATGACGATGCGGAGGGGTCAGCACAAGATATTTTTCTATAGGGCATCACTACATTATACCAAGAGCTTGTGTTGCAGTCCTCCAGCAAGAGGATCACCTTGCCGGAAGAATACGTATACCATGGAAACACTTGCAAATAAAGATGTTACATGCAGTATCTGGTCTTGATTGGACCAGGCTAGTAAGCAGAAATACTCTCCAGGATCTATACTAGAAGATGGATGAAGACAAGAAAAATGTGTTCTGTCTCTCAGTGCATACAAATCTCATATGGTTAAATCCTGATGCAATAGGGTCTAAGCATGGTTTGGTGACATGCTTTTTGTGCTTTACGAAAGCACATAGCACATTACTTATAGCACAAATTATGTACCTTAATATATGATTTTTTTAAAATATCAATGTTCTTTTATGAACTTAATATTGTAAGAGTCAAAAAGCACATTTTATCATTGTAATAATTTTTTAAGGTTTGAAATAGGTATCCTATACCACTAAAAGCAGTAAATGTTGCGGACAGTGCTTTTTGTGCCACCTTCCCATGCTAAGACCCAATACTACTATATGAATGCTTGATGGGAAGCTCCCCTCTATCGGTAGTAGCTAGTCTCCTACCCTTACTAGCAATTACTAGCAACTTCCTTGGGATATAACTCCCAGAAAAATCCTACATTAAAGCTGACAATGCCTACTAAAATTGACAAAGATCTGCCAAAGGAATATGTGGTCTATCTTCAATCTAATCTCCCCTATCTTGCCACTCTCTATTTTGATCTTCTCACATCTCTCCCTAACTCTAGTACTATCCTCCGTACCTTTCCAAAAATCCATGCTAACCCAAAAATTCCGTGACATGCCTCTTCGCTCATGCCTCTCAATAGTACCGCCTAATCTAAGAATCTAACTCCTATCACCCAATACTTCTACCTTCTCAAATTCACTACTTGCTTTTCCCATAGAACCTCTTCCTCTCCCCTAAGACCACATATTTCTTAGATCTCCCTTGAGTTTTCAATGGAAGACACCATTAATGATTCCATCAATGAGCTTCAAGGATTGGATAATCCAAATCGCACACCCACATGGACAATAGGATACAAATAGGATTCCCATGCCTGGTAATCCCATTGGTGATTTTTGGAGGCAATACCCAGACATATAGTCAAGAGGAGGATGGGATCCCTCTAGAATTTCAATGAGTATTCACCAAGCGCAAATCACTCCAGACATCATCAACAAATTGGAGCCACATCGTGCTTGGCATAGACCAAAGCTACTCAACAAAAAGTACCTCCTTGAGTACTTACAATCTCCAGCTCCCTTTCAAACGTATCCCACATTTGATGCGATACCTTGTCGCTACCAGTGGGATGCCAATCATCATGATCCAGATAGTGTAGATGCTCCTCACAATTGGCCGCAAATCAATAGAAACTCCAAGACCAAATGGACAAGCCAAGAAACACTCATAAGAGCCTTGGACAAACATGCATCAAATACGCAAGGGAGTTATGATAGAACACTCAAGGAAAGTGCAAAATACAATGAAGCCCTAGTAGTAATCCTGGAGGTGTCCCTCACCATTGATGACCATTTACCCAACCTCAACTTCAATCCAAATCAATAGATAGATGCTCAAACAACAAGTCACCTTTTTCTAAGAGCCATATCTCTTCGAGGGAGTTATGTGTTTTTTTTTTGAAGAAATGGTTGACACTGGCTTCTTTAAAACTGAGCAGACACTCTACGGTGTTCGTGGATTACAAGGAAAAGATCGACAACAAGCTCACTCCATCTATCACTAATGCCATCTGTACCATACTCATTGGGTAAAGACAACCATAGCACAACATCGTCAGTAGACTCAACCATAATCCAAGGATGGGTAATCAGATCAGTCCAAGGGAGTTGTTAACCCTATGGCAACAAGGGCTAGAAGTGCAGTCTAGGGCAGTCTAGGGCAACAACGATGGGAGTGTTGTGTGTATAGAGTAGCGGCGGCAAAGCTTCGCTTGTAATATCTTGAGCCTGAAATATGGTATGATGAATCTTAAAGGATGAGGATAGCGTAGGGCTCGAAATGGGGAAAGGATGGAGGCTAGATGTGGAAGAAGAAGAATGAGAGGGGGGGAGTGGGTTTTTATAGGAATGGAGGGGGGAGGGGTTTAGTGTTAAGGTTAAACCCTAGAGCCTTCCCGTACCATAACTTTTCATGGTCAGCTTGGATGACTCTTTCTGTAAATAGGAGAAATGTTCAAAATTTTGAGCTCTATGCATTGGTGTCCATTAGATGGCATTATTTTTTCTTCAAGTTGCTTCTTTTAAAGAAAATAAAAAATTTGTTATGGTAATAACCTAAGGTTCATGCTTCGGGTTATTATTTTTTGCTAGAGTTGGGGAAATGTTTTTTACTCTAGCCCTGAGTGATGTGTTCATGATATTTGGTGGTAGTTCATTCTTTAGATCCTTGCATATTTCTACTTGTTACTTCAGACACTAGTCTCGGCAATGGCACTAAATGTTGGCTCTTTCCCACAGCTTTTGTAGGAAGAGCAAGGTGTTCTAGGTATGCAGGGTTCTGATAAATTTTATCACCTACAGATATATCAGTGTCGTCGTTTGTAGTATAAGTGTAGCTTAGGACCTAGGGTCATATTCCAATGAGAGATGTAGTCTTAAGTGTGGTAAGCAAACATCGTGCATGCTTGTATGAAAGGAACGTGCATCATCATGGTTGGGGTAATGAAGGCTTTCAGCTCCATTGGGGGTTGAAAGGTTTAGAAAGAGTTTAAGGGTTTGAGGGAGGTTCAGGGTTTACAAGGGGTTCGAAGATTCAGAAGGGGTTCCAGAGTTCAAAAGCAGTTTCAAGGTTAGAAGGAGGATCCAAAGTTAAGAGTAGAGTACATGGTGGAGAACTCGTCTCCATCGTAGATCATGGAGGTCAAGGGTTGAGGGGCTAATCTAAGGAATAAGGGTTTAGGGGGTGGGAGAGCAAAAGGTGTAAGAGCATAGAGAAGGAGAAGAGGGAGGAGAAGGGAGGAGGAGAAGGATGGAGGAGAGGGAGGAAAAGGGAGGAGGAGAGAGAGATGAGGAGTTGCAAGGTTGGAGGAGAGGGGAGTAGGAGGCAAGGTTAGGACATGCTTTTGGATGTGGAGTGCAAGGGAGGATGGACACTAAGAGACAATTGCATGGAACACCAAAGTAGAACTCAACACAATACTCGAAAGAGTATGGGCTTCTCTCCTTTCATGACCTTCTTCTTTCTTTTACATCTGGTGACCTACAGGTGGATCTACCCACTTACCTCATGGCAACGATGGTTCATTTTTGACTACCTTTGTTATTGATGGTCATCGACCATGACTCACTCACCTTTTTCACGACTGCCAACCTTGGCCTCTACTCTCTATGGTTCTCCTCTTCATATGCATCTTTTGACATTGCATTGCCTCATGATGGTTCCTTTTTGCATTCTCCACCTCGTCGTTTATGCCTCCCTTATCTGCCTTGTCAACTCTGCCTCAAGCCACTTCGTCGCTACATGGAATCATACTTGTGATAGCCTCCATGAACTCGACACTGTGCGGACCTTCTCTTTTTTGGCGAGCTGATCAGATGTGGGCTTTTTGAAGTGTTGGAAGTTGCTCTACATGGCACTGCAACCTGGAAAAACTCGTAAAGAATATTGGTTATTTTGTCACAATGACATTTTTTTCGTGTAGAAAAAAAGTTGTATATTATTTACATTATCAGTTTACATCAAAAGAACCTTGAAAAGATTCACCAAAATAGTGACCTTCACAATTAAGGTGTTAACCAAGATAAACAAAAAACAAAAGAGTTTGAGTGTCTAGCTTTCAAGCCTCTTCATCCTTAACTTTCTAATTATCTACAACATCAAGAACCCGTGAGGATGTTCCTTTTCCAGAGGAAAGGTCTAGCTAGCATAGTAGATTTGAGAGGAACTTTGGGAGGATCATAATTAAGCTTCTCAATGTCATTCCCTATAGAGTCTGGTTCCATGTAGCCAGGACCGCAGCAATGAGGGGAGTTCTTCTTCTTAGAGATGGGAAAGAAAGGTCTAGCAGAGGAGGGGCTCCCAACAACCTATGTAGAGGAATTTGGGGTGGCAGCATAGTTCAACGAGATCTCTTTGGTCGAGACATCAAGGTTAGCTTCAACAGGTACGTTTACAACAATGGTATGCGAGTCTTCAATACAACTATGGGTGTGTAGTTCAATATTCATGTTTAGTTAAACATGTGCTTCATTGTAAAGCTCGATTGCTTTGTGGAGGTGCTTTTTTTCCTATCCCACCAACCAACGTTATTAAACTAAAAGTTGTTTCGGGAAATCCAAATAAGCTAGACATCCTATGCTCTTATTGGGTGCCACAAGTCCTTTTTAACCTTAGTTGACTGCCCTAAAAGAATAGCCTTCCAGTTTAGGGGTTCCCCAATAACCCAAGTGAACTAGTTTCCATACCTTCCGTGCATGAGGACATGCCACAAAGCGATGAAATATGTCTCCCCTCACTCTTGGGAATCATTTGCAAAATCGATACCCTTTCCTAATTATTAGGCTCCTAACATCTGTCCACACTGCCATATGAAGAATCATCCATGAGAGAGTTGAGACTTTTTTTGGTATGCTTTTGGCCCAGATGTTCTCAAATCTACTCTTCCATGTGGCCACACTATCTCCAATCTTCCACCTTTTTTTCAGTTCCTTGTAAACCTCGTGAATGGTAGAAATTGGCATAGGGATGGGAAAAAAACTATAGTTGCCCACCCAGCTAAATTCCTTCATGTAGACTAGCTGTGAACCACCCTTCCATTGTGTTACACCTTGCCAAAGAGCGAGTCTGTTCATGACTAGACCTTGCTGGTTGTTAGCAAGCAAGAATTCTCTATGGATTTTCTTCCACTTGAGATTTACTCTGTCCCAAAGTGGCCCCTAGCATTGTAAGACCTTTTTGAAAAGAAGGCTTGCTCTCATGAAGTCTTCATCATTCAAAGATTTATCCTTGAAAACCACCGAGGCCCAAATGGAATCAAGTGCCATATATGAACCTTTACCTGATTAGATAATAATGCTCTTGATATGCTCAAAGGTAGACCAAAGAGACCTCCATAATGGGCTACCTTTTGTGTTGTAGGGTTTTGGGGAGCAAAGAGTCGAAAGAAGAGGAAAATTCTTCCACTTTAGTGCTCTGAGAGGATGGATATGGATTGTGTTTTTGAGCAAGAGCAAGGCCCAATATTCGAGGGGATCAAGGATAGCTTTGACAATCCAGGAGGTGGCAAGCTTATGGGCAACTAGCTCGATATCCACTATCCCTAGACCTGTCTCCCCTTTGGGATTAGTGCAAAAACACTCTCATGCCCAGCCCTTGTTGAGGGGGCCTAGCAAGATAAGTAAAACATGGCCACAGGGTAGAGGAAATGGTGAACTAACCTCCTCCTAGCTTGGTATCCTCTCCATCTATCAAGCTTCTTCTTGAATTTTTAGAGAAACGAATCCCATCTTAGTAGCCATGGGGTAACCTCAAACAACCAAGGTCCCTCAAGTCATCCTATTCATTTCCACTTAAAGTTGTGTATCCAATTTTTGAATGATTGATGAGGGATCCCAAGGCTTCACAAAAAACCTCAAGGCACTTCAAAACTTTTTGGATATCATGTCTAGTGCACTTTGGTGTGAAGTTAGTGTCACCTGCAAACTACTGAGGCAGATGAGATGTTTACATAAGGGGAGCTCAATACCTTTGACGACACCACCTTCAAATTTATTTTGAATAAGCCATCCCAATGAATCTGTAGTAATTGCAAAAAGGCGGGGAGAATAGGGCATCTTGTCTTGATGGATATTTTGAGGGGGAAGGAAAGACTCACCTCCCCATTGACACAAACTTTGGCTAAAGCATTAGTAAGGAGCAGCCTGACAAATGACACAAAAGTAAGGGGAAGGCCCATGTCGTCTTGAAGGGCCTACATGAGGAAGTCACTATCCAAACGGTCATAAGCCTTGTCAGAGTCAACTTTGAGAAAGCAAGTGTCCTATTTTGAATCCTTTGCATACACAAACCCTTCCCAAATCTTAATGAATTCTTCTAGAAGGTGCCTTCCTTTGATGAACCCTTTCTACTCTTTAAGTAACAGTCTTTTTCCTCGCCTCTTTGCATAACTATTCGCTTGCATGATAGACTCATTAGAGGCTCATTAGGAGGAATAGTATTTGACAATAGTTTTTGGAAGTGTTGATGAATGAGCCGAATGCTCTCTAATGCATCAGTTGCTACTAGAGAGTTATCACCTTTTTTCAACAAAGGGATTTCTTCTTGAGCTCTCTTTCTTTTGATTAGTTTGAAGGTTTCCTTAGTCGGTCGATCGATTCTACTTGCCCACCATTCCCTTAGGTTGTCTCATTGAGCTTTAGTTGCTCTTGTAGTCTTAAGTCTCATCTGGCTAGTACCACTCTCTCATGAGCTCTGGAGTCCCACTGTAGTGCATTGACATTGATGGTCTCGTCTTGCCTACATTAGCACTTTTTGAGTCTTTTTTGCCGCCGCCACCATTGCCTCTAGCCAAGATATCTCAGCTAGTCTTTGTTCTATAAAGCAATCCTCCCACAAATGAGAAATCCTCTCTTGAACACTCCTAAGACAAAAGAGTTTAGGATCATCCTTTAACCAAGAAATGAAAGGCCTCTCCATTCCAAAGTCACATTGGAGAGAGACAAGCCTATGATCCAAGAGAAAAAGGGTAGAGTGAGTACAGTCAGTTAGATAAGAGACCTCAATCAACAGATCTTGAGGCAGATAGATTCTATCCAGTCTAGCCCTCGTCTGTTTTCTCTTCTATTGAGGCTTGTTTTGCTGTTGCACCAATTGAAAGTTTAGTCTTTGCCTGCTTCAACCAACTAAATTTGCTCCAACCAACTAAATTTTTTTGCTTCAACCAACTAAATTTGAAAGTTCAGTCTTTGCCCACTTCAACCAACTAAATTTGCTCCTTTACATTGTCCCAAGCATCTCTTTCTGCACTTGACAACTGAGCCTTTTTCCAGCTACCTATCTTTGCTGGATTCCACCATGTTAAAGTCCCCTAGGAGAAAACCTCTTTTCCCAATTGCATCTAGTGAATGCCAAGTGCTCTTTCTGTCTCAATAACTATTGGGGGTGTAAATGGAGGTGACAATGAAGTGTTGCCCTTTAATACGGCAGGTTAACGAGACCCATCTATCCTTTGTGTCAACTTGGTTATGAAGGGTATGGCTCTTGAAGTGAAAAAGAACCTCTATAGTCCCTCCTTTTCCATCCTTATGATCGGTGACAAACCAAATTTGTTTTGCTATTCTTTTAATTCTATCTTGAAGAGTAAGACCAGTTACTTTGACCTCCTAAAGGGATAAAAAAAGAGGAGAGAGAGAATTGGCTCTTAGCCAAAAGGCCACCTCCTCACTTCTACTAGGGCCAGTTAGTCCCCTGACATTGTAAGTGAGGAGAGAGACTATTTTACTTACCATTCTTTTTGGATCCCTTTTAGGCCCTCGGATTCGGGCTATCACTTTGAGGACTGGCTATTTTGTACTACCTTCTTTTGTTTTGGACAACCGTGACGGCTATGTTCTGGGAGGGAGTTTCCTTGTCCTCTTGGGAAGACTTGGGTAGCTCCTACCCATGCATTGCTAAACAACATGACACTATTGTAGTATCTAGTGCACTCACTCATACTCTATGCCACAGATCTTGCAGTCAATGAAGTCAAGGATCTTGTAGAAGATAATAGCAGAGAGGTCAAGGTTGGGGGTCAAAATCTTGTTGATATTCTCTTGGAGAAGCCATTCATGCAATTAGTGTCTCTTCTATTCATTCATGTGGGAGACATGAATGGTTAAGATTGATGGACACTTAAATGACCTTGGAGAGTTCTCACCCAAGGTGCAGACCCATGCTTTGCTAATCAACATGACACTATTGTAGTGTCTAGTACACCTACCCATACTCTTATGGAAAAGCCATAAGAGTGTGTGGAAAAGTTGTAAGACCAAGATTTGACCAAGATTTAAAGACTTTAACTACTTCAACAGAAGCTATGACACACATATAAGACTTGCCAAATGATAGAGGAGGTCTATGACGGCTCTTAATCCCATGATATACTTCGCAAAATCAACCATATTTCAAATCTCCCTCCTTTTTTCCCATCATAAATTTGCTATATGCTCTACATGTTCACATATCTCCCCTTGTGCCTTTGTTTCCATCCTCCTCTATACAAACTATTCCAATTGACATTCGGGTTTCTTGCTCATTGTGAACCTTTCTTTCTCTAAAAATGCCTCAGATTATTCAAGTCATCTGGCCTTTCCTTCATTCAAAACAATGCTAGTTAGACTCTTGGTGTTTTATAGTTTTACCACATATTGGTCACAAAATATATAATTACAATATGACTGATTTAGACATTGTTCAAAACATTGTCAGTCAAGGCTCTTGGCGTTTTATTGTTTTTCCACATATTGGTCACAAAACTTATATTTACAATATGAACCATTCAAACAATGAATGGGTCTCAAGAACAGGGATTGGCTTACATTTTGGAAGCATAACCAAGCTAGGAGATTAGAGTTGTAGAAATGAATAGCTGATTGTGCAACAATATGTAGGACAATGTTGCTCAATTTATATTGGCCGGAAGTATAGAACCATTCTGCTTTGAGAATATAATGACTTTGACCAAATGGTTGGAGCAATGTGGAGGAGTTTATCTTTTCTTTTAGAGTCTCAAATCAAGGCTAGCTTCACCCACTTTCTCCAGCTATATGGACCAAACAATAGGTTGCTTCACTATCTCCTCTGACCCACTTCAACAATAGCCGTGGACCATCAAGATGAGTAAGCACGAATTGGAACCAAACATAGTGCCTCAAACCATTGCCATTGCAAGATGAGTAAACACAAATTGGAACCTGCATAGTACCTTGGTAAGCCTTAATGTGTGCTCAACAGAAAGGTTGCCACCCTTCCTCTTTAAATTTGCATGTTCTTTTGATTGAAGAACGAATACGATGTCACTGGTAATCGTATCCGGTGACTTTAGCAGGGAAATCAATAGATCAGGGGGCTGCCATAGATTTAAGGAAGCTGATACTAACAGATTTGCAAAACCGTCTCTCTCACTCTCACTCTCTCTCTCTCTCTCTCTCTCTCTCTCTCTCTCTCTCTCTATCTATCTTCTATATCTCCTTAAGATCCTTGATAAATCGCTACACAGATGATGATATTTGACAATACAAATCCTACCAAGCGTCTTCTCTGATAGTGGCAAGCCTTGCACCCAACTCACATCCTAGACCTCATGTACATACGGGAATTGTGCTGCTCCAGTAATATATAATATAATCTCTCTATCTCTTTGTCTCTGTCTCTCTCTGGTTTTGAAAAGAAATATAATAATTAAGGAGATTATTCATGAACTGGCCACATGGAGCAATGTATGTATGTATACACATACATATACGTATCCCTATACCTATAGTTATTCCAGTACTTATATCTCTACCCAAAAAGAAATAAAAAGTTAATAAAAAGTATTATATATACATGTACACATACATATATCTATACCTATGGATCTCTCTCTCTCTCTCTCTCTCTCACACACACACACACACACACACACACACACACACACTCCTCCCCTTGGGGATTTCGGACGCCCAAAAACCCCTACCTGTCAGTTCTTGTGCGATTCGGTGGATGATTTTCAGAGTTATAGATCTCTATGTATTTGATTTCGTCTCTCTATTATGCATTTTTCATTCTAAGGTTTTGAAACCTTAGATTTATGCCACATGGCAGTGGATAAGCGTTGACTCCCATTTCTCACTCATCGGTTGGGATTTTGGAGTTCTGGCAGAAGAGAGATATTTGCAGATTTTCTTGCTGAGTTCGATTATGCAATGGCGCCCATGTTTTGAGGCATCTCAGGTTCTATTTTCAGTAGCAGTCATTACCGTAGGACTATGATTTCTTGAGCATACCTTATGCAGATCACTCTGGTTGCAGTTTGAGTAGTGTGTGCTCATTCGTGGTATGCATTGGGTTGCAATGGATGATTTATAGGCCATTTGGATGCATTGCGGTCCTTATTGGATGCACTGATAGGCCCAAATTTCCTTGTGGGATGCTATTTTTATGGATGCTTTGCACATGGATGCTATTTTATGCTGAGGGACAGCTTTGACACATTGCAGGTGATGCACTAATAGTGCTATGCTCTCTTGGATGAGATATTGTTGATGCATATGCCCGTGGATGGTGTTTATGCTTGAGTCATTTGGCACTTATTGGCATTTTGGATTGCCATTGCAGTTGGCATTTTCTTTTGGTCCAGATTTGCTCATATGGATGCATAGTATATGCACATGAGTCAGATGCATCTTTTGATGCTTTGAGCTTTGAGTTTTGGTGATATTTCACTCTATTGTGGCATACACATTTGGGTGCACCTAGTATTTGGTGTGATTCTCTCTTGCAGGTACTAGTATTTGGGATTTTGTTTCATTTGCATCATGGCATCCTCTTCCATGTCTAAAAATGAGTTTTTCAGCATTAAAAAGTTTGATGGAACAAACTTTTCTTTGTGGAAAGAACAAATAAGGGATGTGCTTATTCAAAAGAAGCAGATTAAACCCTTGGCAGGGATTGAAGCTAAGCCTGCAAATATGTTTGAGGATGATTGGAATGAGTTGGATGCATTAGCAAAGTCTACTATTAGACTTCATCTTGCAGAGTCAGTTTATTTCACAGTAGTAAATGAGCCGACTACGGAAGATTTGTGGAAGAAACTGTGTGCCACTTATGAAAAGGAAACTACCTCTAATAAAGTTTACCTCATGAAGAGGTTGTTTGAGCTGCAGATGAAGGAAGGGCTGCAGATGAAGGAAGGGGTCTCCATTGCTTCTCACTTGAATGAATTCAATATTATTTTCATCCAGCTTCAGGCTCAAAAGATGAATTTTGATGTGGAGACGAAGGCAATATTTCTCTTATGTTCATTGCCATCATTATGGGATACCTTTCGTACAGCTGTCAGTAACTCTGCACCTGGTGGAGTACTGAAATTTGATGATGTTATGGGTAGCTTGTTGGCCGAGGAGATTAGACGGAAGTCTATGGATGGCAACAAGCAGGATGCAGCCTTAAATGTGCAAAGGGGCAGATCATAGTTCAGGGGGAAGTCCCAAGAAAGAGGGAAGTCATGTAGCAAATCCAGGGCAGGGAACATTGAGTGTTACCACTGTGGCAAGAAGGGCCATATGAAAAAGGATCGCTACAAGCTAAAAAGGGAGCAAAAGGATAAGAAAAAGAATGCAAATTGGGGTGCAAATCAAAAGGAAGAGAGTCCAAGGGAGGACAAATCAAACGTGAAGATCGAGGAGATCAATGCAGTCACACACGATAGTGACAATGATGTTCTCTTCATGTCTAGTTTATCTACAGAGTTGCTTACCACTTTAGATGATGCATATTCCCAGGATTGGATTTTGGATTCTAGTGCTTCATTCCATGTTACTCCCCATAGGGAATGGTTCTCCACTTATGACAGTGGAAAGACAGGTTGTGTGCATCTTGGAAATGACTATGCATGTGACATAGTGGGAGCAGATAACATAAAGTTTTCTTTTGCAAATGGGTCTGCATTTGTTTTGAAACATGTGAGACATGTGCCTAAGCTGACCAAGAGTCTTATTTCAGTGGGTCAGCTAGATGATGCTGGTTTTCACACCACTTTTGGCTTTCAGAGTTGGAAAATTCAAAAGGGCTCTATGCTTTTGGCCAGGGGTGCCAAGTGTGGGACTTTGTATCCCTTACATGTATCAAGGGTATTTGATCATGTTGTTGCAATAACCGAGCAGCCAAGCACTTCTTTGTGGCATTGCAGGTTGGGGCACATGAGCTAGAATGGAATGAAACTCTTATGCCGTTTAGGTTATGTGTACCGCATTTGAGTTTCTCTAATTTTGAATTTTGTGAGCACTGTCTCTATGGGAAGCAGACTAAATCAGCCCATAAAAGAAGGGGAAAGAAAGAGTTTGAAATGCTTGATTTGGTGCATTCAGACGTATGTGGTCCCATGCCTACACGGTCATTAGGCGGGGCTGAATACTACGTGACATTCATTGATGATGCAACTAGGAAAGTGTGGGCTTATGCTATAGCTCGGAAGAGTGATGTGTTCCAGGTATTTCAGAAATGGCTGGCCTTGGTTGAGAATCAGTCAGGTAGAACGCTTAAATGCCTACAGACTGACAATGGTGGAGAGTATCTCTCTCATGACTTTCAGCATTTCTGTGATACACGTGGGATTAAGAGGGAGCTCACATCCCCTCGTAATCCAGAGCAAAATCTAGTTGCAGAAAAGATGAACCGTACCATTCAAGAAAGGTTGCAATGCATGCTTTCCAATGCAAGTCTTTCTGGTGGTTTTTGGGCTGAGGCAATGAAGACTGCAGTGCATGTGATCAATAGATCACCTAGTAAGAGTTTGGATGGTGGTATTCCTGAAGAGGCATGGAGTGGCAAGAAGCCCTCTTACTCTCATTTGCGTATATTTAAGTGTGAGGCATATGCACATGTGCCAAAAGAGCTTCGAAAGAAGCTAGATCCTAAGTCTAGGAAATGCATCTTTCTGGGTTATGGTGAAAGTGGAGAGATGGTCTATCGTCTCTGGGATCTAGAAGCAAAGAAGATCATACGCAGCCATGATGTGGTCTTCAATGAGAAGAAGATGCATAAGGCACCCATGAGGGATGTGGAAATGAGGAGAATCACTTTCCAGGATGTGAATCCACCTGCATATGTTGATAGACAGCAAGCTGTCCATGCACCAAATGTGCAAGAAATGGTACCACCAAGTACTCCCACAGGTATACAATCAAGGGTAGATGATGGATCATCTATTGGTGGAAATGATGAGCCAAATGTGGCTGATGTGCAGGTAGGATAACAAGCTGAAATGCCCTTGAGAAGATCATCTAGAGTGTCTAGACCGCCTGATAAGTTTGTTCCAGGGGTAGACTATGTGAATCTTACTGATTGCGGGGAGCCTTCTTGCTACAGAGAGGCTATGATGCGTGAGGATCAATGCAAGTGGGAGTATGCTATGCAATCAAAGATGAGTTCACTTATGAAGAATAAGACTTGGGACTTGGTTTCTTTGCCACATGGAAAGAAAGCATTGCCATGTAAATGGGTCTACAAAATGAAGGTCACATGTGATGATGTGCCTAGGTACAAGGCCCGTTTGGTTGCTAAAGGGTTCAAGCAAGAGAAGGGTGTGGACTTTGATGAGATATTCTCTCCGGTTGTGAAGATGACCACACTCAGATGCATGCTTGGACTAGTGGCAGTAGAGGATATGGAGCTTATGCAGATGGATGTCAAGACAGCTTTCTTGCATGGGGATTTCTATCCACGCTAATTTGTCAATCAATCTCTCCAAACACTCTAAAATTTGCTCACTAAACTGATAAACGTTAGGTTTCAAGTAAGAAATTATTGTAAAGGTAGAGAATAGAGATAAGTAATTCACATGAATTTTTTGAATTGCTACCTGCTTTCGCTTTTAATGTTTTGGGAAGTGGTAAAATTGTCCAAAGGATGATAGAACCACTTGGACATACTTGAACTATAAGAACATGGAACCCAGCAGTCTGCTAGAAGGTGGCCCAGAAGTCGGTGCAGCACGGGTCGAAGTTGGCCCCCCTTAGTCGGTTGTTTTGGCCCTGAACTAGGGCTATATAAATCCCCCCTCCTCTCACCGTTTTCTCATCCAGTGTTCAGCAGAAGCGATCACATCGAGGGGGGAGGAGGGAGCCCACGAGGGGGGAGTTGCAGCCGGAAGGCTTTGCAAAAAAGGGCAAAGAGCATTTAGTTTGCAAGCTGAAGAAGAGTCTCTATGGTCTTAAGCAAGCACCTAGAGAATGGTATCAGAAGTTTGATGCTTTCATTCGGTCACAGGGTTTTAGAAGGAGTGAAATTGATCACTGCCTCTACACTAAAAGGGCTAAGGATAATAGCCTGATAATCTTGGCACTATATGTGGATGATATGCTATTGGCTAGCAAGAATACTTATGAGCTAGATGCATTAAAGGCCAAGTTGCATGAGGCCTTTGATATGAAGGATTTGGGATTTGCAGGTCATATTCTTGGTATGCGCATCACGTGTGATCGGAGTAGGAAACTCCTTTGGCTTTCACAAAAAGAGTATGTTACAAAAGTATTGCAGCGTTTCAACATGGAGGGGGGGAAGGTAGTGAGTACTCCATTGCCTCCATATGTGAAACTGAGTCATACAGATAGTCCCAAATCAAATGAGGAAAGGGCCATGATGGCCAAGGTTCCTTATGCATCAGCAGTTGGGAGTCTTATGTATGCTCTGATAGCTACTAGACCAGACATTGCATTTGCAGTGGGAGTTGTTAGCCGGTATATGGCTAATCCAGGAAAGAGGCATTGGGAGGCAGTTAAGTGCATCATGAGGTACATGAAGGGTACCAAGGAGATGTGCGTCTGCTTTGGTAAAGGAGACATGCGTGTACTTGGGTACAGAGATTCAGACTATGCAGGGCATGTGGATAGTAGGAGATCCACTTTTGGTTGTGTTCACCTTTGCAGGTGGTGCAATGTCGTGGATGTCTCGTGCACAGAAGTGCGTTGCTTTGTCTACCACAGAGGCTGAGTATGTTGCAGCCACAGAGGGTTGTAAGGAGGCTATATGGCTTGATCAACTAGTGGGAGATTTGGGGATTCATACAGGTGTACTGACATTGCATAGTGATTCCATGAGTGCTATTCAGCTAGCACGGAATCCGGTCTTTCACGCGAAGACCAAACACATTGAGGTCAGATACCATTTCATCAGGGAGGTACTTGAGGACAAGCGTATAGAGCTTGTCAAGGTTCATACAGATGATAATCCTATAGATATGCTGACGAAGAGTCTACCTAGTCAGCGATTTGAGTATTGTCGTGTATTGATGGGCATTGGATAGTATGCTCACTGGTTGTTCTCTCTTAAAGGCACATTGTCCTTTAAGTGGGAGGTTGTGGGGGTTAAAGGTCACTGTGCCTTTACCCCGGTTATGTACAATACTCAAAAACATATATAAATGAATGAAAAAAGAAGATTAGGTGGTTCTGCACCCACCAAAACTTGTGTGGCTCTCTATTTCTCTCTCTCCCTCTTCCGTTCTTGCTTTCGTTGAGAGCACTCTCATTTGTATTGAAGAAAGGGAGGGAAGGTATTCCATGGGGGGAAGAGATCCCATATTGATACATTTTAAATATTATGGAAGGAGCTTTTTGTACTTGAGAAGTTAAAGTTTCACCAACGTGCTCTATTGGGGAATTGATTGCATGGGGATGTACATATTACCTTCCCTTCCATCCTCGAGAAACTCCAGGAACACTTCCCTTCCAACCTATATTCTTGAAGTGAACACACTTTCGGAGCTCCAACAACTTACCAAGCTCTGGCACGACCTCTGCGACTTGCAATGCTTTGGATAACTGTGTTGCTACTGACCTTAGTGACTTGCTGCATGGTATATCAAGCTCAACAAAAGATTTGTAGCATCACAAAATGCCACTTAGGAATTGTGGACAATGGAGCCCCGCATCCTAGGTGTGGCAACTTTTCGATTTCAGTTTCTTTTTACCTTTGGACCCGCGTAGCAAAGAGACCACTCTAGTATTCATCCATCAACATTGAAGCAAGAAACGATTGTAACGTTGAGTTCATACTCTACTAGTCCTCTGTGATAGCCCAGTGGAGTTTAAAATACTTTGATGCAGCTCGCTTTTGTCATCTCAGCTGTTTGGCAATGGATATTGAGTTGCCTAAGTCTTACAAGATGCCTAAGTCTGCTTAACATCTCCCTCCTTGCATCTGAAGAGAAATATGGCAAACCATATAGCTTAGTGCATCAGTGGAGCCACACTGAGGTCTCCTGCATTCCGTTGTATAGATCAAAGCACTGTGTTGATGTAGACACGGGTTTATAGCTTTAATGAGTGAGCTCTCTTATGGTTTAACACCTTGCTAATAGTTGATTTGAGCCATGGCCCAAGCGTTCACAGCATTCCCTTGCATCGTATTTGACGGCCCCTGTTCACTGGCTTTTAAATGGAGCCAGGTTTGGACTTTGGTCCTTCACCAGATGCTCTCTAGTTCTTTACCAGAGCTTCTTTGAGACCGCCATCCCTTAGAGAGCATGAAACAGAGGCTCCCCATCCAAGCCCTTCTATCAATAGCTCTATATATACAACTTGGATCCCATTCAGTTTCATTGAGGTAAGCTGAGGCATGCTCCCAGCATGACTACTGACGACTACGTGAGAAAACTCTACGAAGGAGCTTCCTCATGTTTGATAAGCCTCTTCCTTTGATTGTCACTCTTGTTGGACACAGCTCTATAGCTTGTAGTAGCCCTCCTTTCTGATGCCTTCCAACTGGAGCTCAACTAGCTCTCCGCTCCTAATTTATGGACCCGAGAATGATTATAATAAGTTTTGTGTGGGATACAGAGCTCCCAGCCAGTTGAGTCTGATAGCTTACAATAACCAAGAGACATCAAATAATTAACCCACATTAGCCATTGTATATTGCTGGCTATGCGGTTCATTATGGCTTTCTCCCACCCAATTTCCTTTCATCTCTGTATTTTGCATTGCATGCTATATTATGGAGCTACATTCTTATGTTGTAGCAGATTGATTTCTGATACTTTTCTCGTCATCTCTCTTTAGACTCTTAATGTTGAAAATCATGGATCCTATTTAATGTGTTCACTTGGTCCAACTAGCTTGTTTTAAGCCAATCGAGTGGCCTCTGTTTTATTCATGCTTCTACTATAGCTAGTAGAGCCAGTAGTGCTGCTTCTACTAGAGTCAGTACTATAACTAGTTCACGACTGTGAGCCTTCTCTACTATCATTGGGAGCCTATCTTTTATGAGTCCAAACTAAATCTGTATCATTAGGATTTTGACTTTTGTCACCTTACACTTCCTCGACCTAGTTTCGACCTAGTTTCGACCTTGTGTATTTGGATATCTTGAGAAGAAACTTAAAAACTTGTTAGTGCCAACTCCTAGGTCTATTATAATAGGAATTCTAAGCCCATGGCATAGATACGTTAAAAGACAGTGGCTTATATACTTGGATGTATATATATCTCATTAGCCTTGGCACATATACTCGTATATATGTATATACCTCTAGCTGAGGATTACCAAAAAGTGAGCGGAAATAACCGACCAAAGTAATTGCACCAAGCGACAAAAAACGAGCAAACCATCCATTATATAAGACATTATCAATTCATAAATTTAATTGAAGCTCAATTAATCTAAACAAAAAGTCTAACTTTTCTCCTCCTTTTCTCAAACATATAAAATCCTTATTGAAAGTTGTTGTGCCTCTCTTGTCTCTTGGCCTCCTATTGCCTATTGTAGCCACCTTTCATTATGACCTCTTGCCTCTAGGAGTGGAATCTCTATTTCTTTAACCCTATTCCTCATTTAGAACAAATGGTAGTAGAACCAAAAGACCTCAATGTTCTCTTTACTTTATGAAATGCACAATAAAGTCAAAGATTTTATATCTAATTATAGATATCTTATTTAATTTTTATGCTACATAGATAAAGTAGCCTTCCACCGTACCATGCTATGAAGTACAAATTCTTCTATTATTTATGCAAAAGTCACTTGCCATGCTTTAGGATGAATAGCATTCAGTAGCTTCTTATGTGAATTTCAATTATGATCATTATTTAAGAAGATAGGTATAGATCATGGTGTTCTTAATAATATGGACTAAGATGATTTGAGGACACTCCTTGCATTTTGAAATGTGGTTGATATTTTGCAATGATTTTTGTTTTGCATATATCTTTGATAGGATATGCATCAAACATTGCACTCAATATATATAGTCTAGTAAGAGATTTCTTGCATTACAAAATGAATAGACTTCTTGTTATTTGTTTCATCTACTTTGGCATAAAATCCATTAGATAAAAATATATTCTAAATAAGGAACATTCAATGTCCATACATTGTTCATGCCTTTGATTTTTTGGGTCGTTTAGATCTATTTACAATGTAGATTGTGTCTCTAGTGATCTACTAGGCTAAGCAATAGCAATGGAAAGGGTAGTGGTGAGAAGCATGATCAAATGACCAAAGAGAAGGAAAATGATCCTTGCACATTTGTTGATGATGAATGCTTAAAGACTTTGAATTGAAATTTAGTTTTTCATACCGATCAATGTAATATTTTAGCTTGGTCTTTGATTACTTTAAATCACATCAATATAAAGAAAGACTATGGGTAGTACTATGACATCTTACACATGATATTCTACTACTTGAATCATTGTGCCGAATTATGGCTATTACTTCTTTCTAATTGTTGTATATGACAAAACATGTGTGCCTCAGGATCTATGGAGCGCTCTAAGGTGGATGAAACCTGTGTGGAAACATGATGAAGAGAGTGCTCATGACATGTATCTCAAGTCAATTAGGTTCCAAGATAGATTAGCTTGGACTCATAAAGAGAATCTTGAGATAGTGCAAAGTGCTTGCTCAATACATTCCATTGATGTCACCATTTGGCTCATGGCTTGATGACGATCTTGTTGTCTTCTTCGCTTGATGCATGATGCTTTGTTTTTCCATGTGCCTTGATGCTTTGTGTGTGGATGCCATGCTTTCTTCTATGGTCATCTCATGCACTTGTGCTTTTGGCATGCTTTCTACATTCATGCGTTGCTTTTTCAGTTGTTGCAAAGGTCTTACCAATTGATTTCTTTCAATATTGGCAGTGTCTAATTGCATACAATGATTCTGACTTAACAGGCGCGTAGAGCTCGAAAAGGCAATCACTTTTCCCTTTTGGAGCGTGTTCAAATTCTTCCTGGATTGCAAGTTATGGCTTGTTGAAGCTTTTGTGAAGAGGAAAGGCCTTTGATGATGTGGCACAGGGATTCACATGCTGAATTCCATACTGTGCTTAGCAAGAGACTCTGTGCTTAGGTGGCACTGTGGTGACTTTTAAACCAGCTTATTTAACCCAAGGTTACTTTAACTTTACTATGGTTCAACTAACCTAGACAAAATCTAACCATAGTTAATTTTTGACTACATTATCTGCCATGTGGCAAACAGTTAACTAATCCCAAACCCAAGTTTAACTAACCTAACCCGGGTAAGATTCTATCTTGCCACGTGTCTTTGTTGAGAAGCTTAGGCAAACTTTGAGGCTTATCTGCGACGCATGGAATCAACGAACGTGATCAACAAAGTAGTGAAATTAACCGAGGAGAACGCAGCATGCCAAGGCGATCAGGAGCTTCAGAAGACGAAAACAGGCAGTTTACCGAGTTCACCGAACGGATATGTCGCAGAGTTTGGCTAGCTGGAGGAGAGTTGCTGGTCGGGTTATTGCAGGGGAGCGTCAGTGAGCTGATTCCGTCGGTTGAGCATAAAAGGAGAAGGTTGTCCGCTGTGGGTCAGGAGCTCTCGGAAGAGGCTAGGAGAGCTGTGCTGACGAGCAGCAAAGGTTACATGAGCAGCTCGTTGCCCACCTCAATGAAGATGCCGCGATACTAAATACAGCTGTGAGAAGTCGCCAAAGGAGTTGGCGCTGCAGGTGAGCTCGCTTCGTTGACTGTATTCCCAGAGGAAGCTTGTGATGAGATGGGAGGCGAGTTCTACGAGCCTGAATGTATTTCCAGAGAAGATCGTTACAAAGCAGGTTGTCGATGAAGGCGACTCGTTGGCCCGTGGAGGAAATCTGAGAGTCTTCTTTGCTTCTGGAGGTCGCTTGCTGCCCAGAGTTTCTTTTGCTAGAGCGGGCTTTGAGGAAGCTAGCTGAGAGCCAGTTGCTCGTTGGGTGGAGCAGCTTCTGTTAAAGGCATAGAAACTTGGAGCTTGTGAGGAGAGAGTTGTTGGCTTCTGCTGTGTCGATGCAGTAGGAGGGAAGCTCGTATGGCTTGGAAGAGTCGGTGATTAGGTTATAGCAGCTCTGTGTTGCCTTTGCTACAGTCGACTGCCTTAGATTCGAGGTAGAAGAAGCGTTGCCTTGGCTGGCTGTAGATAGAGTTGTAGATACTCTTTCTCTCTCACACATAAGAAGACTCATAAGGATTCTTTATGAATCATACTCTCACCAAATCTTTGAGGCATGAATGGAAATATCTTCTTTCTCTCAGCAAAAAATCTCTCAAAGAATGCTCTCAAAAATCTGAATGAAACTCAACTCATGAATCTCTCATGAAATGGATGGACGGAAAATTTCTCTCTCTCTACGCTCTGATACCATGACAAAACATGTGTGCCTCAGGATCTATGGAGCGCTCTAAGGTGGATGAAACCTGTGTGGAAACATGATGAAGAGAGTGCTCATGACATGTATCTCAAGTCAATTAGGTTCCAAGATAGATTAGCTTAGACTCATAAAGAGAATCTTGAGATAGTGCAAAGTGCTTGATTTTACATTCCTTCAAATGAACCTCCCTTTTATAGGTGAGGGTACTTACATCCATTTGCTTGCTCACATGTGGGATATCTCCTCTATGCCATGTGGCAGCTTATCCTTTGCTCATACCTTTGCTCTACAAGTGCTCATGGCACCACAACTCTCAACAGTATACATGTGATGGGTTAAGTCAAATGTCATATATTGATTTTTTTGCTCAGTTTTCATTGATCACTTCATGAGGCTCAGCTTTCATCGCTCGGTCAATGTAATATTTTAACTTGGTCTTTGATTACTTTTAATCACATCAATATAAAGCAAGACTATGGGTAGTACCATGACATCTTACACATGATATTCTACTACTTGAATCATTATGCTGAATTGTCGCTATTACTTCTTTCTAATTGTTGTATACATGTGATGGGTTAAGTCAAATGTCATATATTGATTTTTCTTGCTCAGTTTTCATTGATCGCTTCATGAGGCTCAGCTTTCATCGCTCGGACTATAGACTGCGTCCCTCTAGCCTTGGTTGAAATGTTATTTAGACTTTCTAAAAGGCTGTTTTGTTTGCTATTTGTGAACTAATAGTGGATTTCCATTGAATGATTTATGGGATCTATTTGGAAAAGATTTTCCATTTTTAATAGTCAACTTGGAAATGCTCATAGGATTACTCTGGATGGCCATTCATATAGATTGACGATAGCCATTCAATAGATCTTGGCATAGCTAGGTGGTACTTGGATTTGAAGGGACAATTGGGACTTTATGACCCCTTATTTTTATTGGACTCTGATTTTTATAGCATGGGGCTATTACCACCACTCCAAGTACATACAGTTGGAAGAATACTTTGTTGACTAAGGTTTACTAATTCTTTTTTGAGGATCTTTTTATTAAATAGCAATGGGATTCCCTTGTTAGATCGACTAAGACTGCCTATTTTTGGGTTTCCAAAAATCCACTTGGAAATGTCTCTAGTGATTTATAGCATTTCTTTAACTTTTTGGATCCAGCTATTGTATTACCATTGGAGTATTAAAATGAAAAAGGCCATCATTTCTCATGTATTTATCATGGGGTACTAACTTGAAATTTAAGGTAAATTTCCATGCATAATATGTTACCCTTAGGATGGTCTCGGTTTCTAAATATCCTCCATATTGGAGTCTGGTATCAGGTACTTTTATGCAAGATCTATTTTTATTACTTTCCTTAGACTTGGCATTGATTTCTTCCTTTGGAGTATGAGAATCCCAAGATTTGATCAATGCTAATCTTGACTTGATCCCATGCTTGTGGGGTTTTGTTGAGCCTATTGGGATTCATCTACCATTGGGCTTCCCTTTAGAACTTCATGGGGATATGATTGGTTAGTGAAAGATGGAATTGTCTTGGATATGAGCTGAGTCAAGGTAGATTTTACCCTTGTGTTCTATATGCTATGCATCATTTTTTCAGGGTTCTTGTTTGTAGGTCTAAGATGATTCAACATTATGATTGGATAAGAATTGAAAATAAAGGACAATAGGGCTTGTGGTTATTCCATATATCCCCTTGAGAATTACTATAACATTTTATAAGCATCTCTTTAACTCTTTAAATGCCAACCTCTAATCTTATTCGAATACTAGAATGCCAAGATAGTAATTTGTAGAATGATTTTGAGCCATTTCTAGAGGCTTTTGTGAAGGAGGTGCCATGTTTCCCTGGAATTTAGGTACCCATCCAACCAAATCAGCCCCTTCAAGCCCCTAGATATATATCAGTTCATGTCATATTGAGCTGAAAGATCTTCTTCTAACAATGCATCAATCTTCTCTTTGGCGCCGACTAGCTTGGTGAGATAATGGCCTCCGCAGATTCTTTTCTTCTCCCAATGCTAGACTACAATGTCACTTGGGATGTTACCATATTCATTCTCCTCCTTAGGGGGGTCACTATGTAAAACCCTCTATATCATGTGCATTCAAGGCATATTTCTAAAATCCCTTATCTGTAAATTTTTCATTAATAAAATATACCCTTTTTCTATACAAATCTGAATTTTTTTTTAAAATTTGTTTTAAATACTCCCTTATGTAAATTAACTTTTGTTAAATTTAGATATTAAAAACATCCTTCTGTTGAACTCACGTGATAGGGTTACATATAATGACCCCCCCCGAGTTCTCCTCTACTAAGGGAAGCAAGGAGAAAGATATGTTGTGGTTTTCTTTGCATGAAAATATTTTCTTCATCTCTCTTTGCAAGTGATAAGGGTCTCTATTATTAAGATTGGGAAGAGCAGGAAGCTAAGAGGTACGTGAAGTTTCATTACCCCCAACTTCATGTCACAATAGTCAATTGCTATGCCTTGATTTCTCTTGACTCTAGGGTCCTTTGGTTCTGTGGCATATCTCCTTGGCATGTTGCATTTATTTGCTCATCAGTATCATTGTCCAAAACCACTAGCTGTGGACTTTTTGGTGCTTGGTGATTCTGGATCTTGTCCTTCTTCCAACTAGTGATTTGAGGAGGGCTATTGAGGTTGAGGTTTGGCCCGTTTGGTGTGGTGTCTTTGTCAATGGAATTGTAGGCCTTTTTCCCATGTTATTGGACTGTCTTCACCCTGGCATTTCACACATCACACATGAATTAGGTCCAAGTTTGACACTGCCAATATAGTGCCATGTGGTAAGAGTGCCTGTTACTTTTATGAGTGGTTGATGCATTTTACTCTTTTTGTGATGAGGGTGCCATGTGTGTGGATCAAAGCAAGTATCTCTTGAGGCTTTTATTCATGCAATTTATTTGTGGTGCTCAAAATGTCGTGTGGGTGCTCTATGCATGACTAGTGAGGTGGGCATTTCTCCTATATGCTTAATTTGCTAAGGAAATCATAGGGTAGCTAGGACTCAGTCGTCACCTCTGAGCCCTAGGTTGAAATCGGTTGAAACTACCTATATGTACAAAGACAAACATATGCTAGTGAGGGCTCAAGATACAATCTAGTCCTAACTATGGAAGAGTTTGGGGCTCCCAAATCTTCATATTGTTAGGGATGGATTGCATGTTGATGTAGTAGTGCTTAAGTCGGCTCCTATTTATTGTTGTTGTGAATTGGACTCCATCTAGTGTTTCTAGTGACATAGCTCTGATGGGGTTCATTTTTTTAACTATATATGACCTAGAAATTTGAGTTTGCCCTTGTGGACTTTGGTATTGTACAATAAAACCAGGTCACCTTCCTTGATCTCTTTGGCTTTAAGGTTTCTATCAAACCATGCCTTCCTTCTATGATTTTATGTTGTCATGGCATGGTAGGCAACTAAACTGGTCTCTATATGCTTCTCTAAGTGATAGAGTCTTTCTTTCAGGGATGCATAATCTCCCATGCGTTCCTATACTGCTATGCATAGGCTTGGTATTACAAATTCTAGTGGGATCACAGCTTCAAGGCCATACACCAATTGAAAAGATGTATTCCTTGTATTGACCTTTAGTGTGGTTCGGTATTCCCATAAGGCTGCATTTAGTTTCTCTCCCCAATCAGAATGCTTTGGTTCTACTACTTTGGTGAGGACAATGCATAATATTTTGTTTGTGGATTCAGCTTGTCCATTCCCTTGTGGTTAGTAGGGTGTGCTTTTTCTATGGATCACCATAAAGCCAGACAAGATTCCTTAGATAACCTCATTAACAAAATGCATGCCTCTCTATGACATAATTTCAATGGGACATCCAAATTGGGTAATCATATTCTCGTATAGGAACCTCACTGTGCTTCTGGCATCTACCTTTCAGACTACTTTAGCTTCAGCCTAGTTGGTAAAGTAATCATTGGCTATAATGATGTAGCATGCTTGTGTTCCCTTTGCTGCTAGATGGATGGGACCCACAATGGTTTTAGTGCAATTACTGTTTTGATGGGATTGAAGTCCTTGTGTTGTGGTTTATTAGTCCATTCACAAACATCACATCTTTTGACATATTTATAGGCATCTACCCAAAGTATTGGCCACCCATAGCCTGCAAGGAGGACTTTTCTTGCTATTGCTTCCTCTTGCAAGTGTCCTCTTGCAATGACTTCATGGACTTCACTGAGGATTGACATGATCTCATGTGGCATTACAAATCTCCTTAAAACCTGGTCCTTGCCCATCTTGTATAATTGGCCGGCCATGAGTTGATAGGGTGCAGATTTGATTATGAGTTTTCTAGCTTCAATTGGACAAAATTTTGGTGGGGGTCTACCTGTCATTAAGTATCCAAAGATATCTGCACACCACTCTAGAACAACATCTATTTGAAATAGCATGGCATTTAGCAAGTCATCTTCCATTCGAGTGGCTTCTTCTCCTGGCTTGACATGAGACATGTGATCCACAATGTAGTCTTGGGCACCTTTGCGGACCATTACCTTGAAAATGAATTCTTGAAGCAAGAGAAGCCATCTGGTTATTCTTCCTATTGTACATGGACAGTGCACAAGATAAAGCAATGCTTGATGGTCAGTGTAGAAGGACAAAATAATTTGCCAATAAATTGTGTCAAATTTCTTAACACTATATGCCATTGCCACAGATTGTCTTTTTGTGTTGGTATAGTTGATCTTTGTATCATTGAGTTGTCTATTGGCAAAGTAGAATGGGTATTCTTTCTTATGTTCACTAGGTTGGCAAAGCACACTCCCAACTATATACTTGGAGCCATCAGTATGAACATGAAAATGAATATCCCAATTGGAAGATATAAGGATGGGTACTGTGATTAGGCGCCACTTTAAAAGCTCAAAGGCTTGGTCACACCCTTCTGTCCATAAAAATTCCACCAAAAATTTGTAAAGTGGTCTGGCTATCATGGCATACCATAAAATAAATCTTCTCTGGTAGCCAACATGGCCCATAAAGACCTAAATGCCTTTGGAATTTGTAGGAGGAGGCAATTCCATAATGATTTTGATTTTTTCCATGTCACTTGCAATCCCATGTTGAGAAACGATGTGTCCCAAAACAACTCCGTGGGAGACCATGAACTGGCATTTTGTTGGATTTAGGGAGATGTCATACTCCCTACATTTGAATAGAACTGCTTTAAGACATTTTAAGTGGTCTTGCTTATTGGAGCGGATGCACAAATCATAAAAGAATACCTGTAATAACTTATTCAGAAATGACATGAAAGCCGTGAACATGATTCTTTGGAATGTGGCCGAGGCATTACATAGGCCGAAGGGCATGACTCTATAGGCAAATATGCCCCATTCTGTAGCAAATGTTGTTTTGGATTTGTTTGGAGGAGCAATTTGCACTTGGTTATAGCCAATAAAATCATACAAAAAGATGTATGTCTATGATCCAACCACCTTTTCCAACACTGTTTCTATGAGGGGTAGGGAATAGTGATCGTGATTGTGGTAGCATTCACATTCTTTAACTTAACACATATCCTTACCTTCTTGTTGCATTTAGGCACGATGACTATGGGGGAAACCCAATCAGTGTGTTCTATCTCATAGATGAATCCTACATCTAAGAGTTTTTCCAGTTCTTCATAGACCATGGTGCCATTTTTTGGATTTGTTCTATATGGTCCACATACCTTAGGGTGGGCCACTTCCCTAATAGGTATCGTGTGTATTGCCACTTTTGGTGAAATTTAGTTTATTTCCTTGTATGACCATGCTAGGTAGTCTATTAGGAGCACTTTTAGCTTTGTTTCATCTTTTGGTGTGAGCTGTTTCTCAACTTGAATACCAATTTCTCTTCCTCCCCTTCAAGGGTGAGGTTTATTGTACGAGATTTGGCTGGTCCCTCATTGATTGGAGTCTCTCCAATATTATTTGTTTCTAGATCTTCAGAATCTCTCACTGGCCCTGGCATTGCTATGGGACACTACCACAAGTGTAGTTCTTGAAATACTCTGGTACTTCAGGAAGATCAGCCTCTAATGGTGTTGAACTAGCCATACATGGGCTATGGAGCCTGGGGGTCATAGTATCATTGACTAGTTTTAAGGATCTTGTGGGATTTCTTTTTCTGAAGTCTCCTCCTTATCAAGCTTCATCGCCACATGTGGATTAAACTTCCAAAACTTTTTACATTGGGAATTATGGGGTAACTTTTCCACCAGCAAAGTATTCCCAAGTAATGGTTCATTTCCTATGCATACTCCTTCAAGTCCATTGGGAGACCATTCAAGAGGAGGTGGCTCAAATTTTGGGAGAGCTGGCTTGGTAAGATACAACTCTATGATCTTGGTTTGGACTCGTTCAAACTAATTCAAGTGGTCGGCCAAGGGTCGACCTTGGCTTTGCGGCAATGTCCTCCTTTAGTTTTCTTGCGAGATCTTTTGCTATTATTCAGCTTTGGAGTTTTGACTTTTGATAGCCATTAGGGCATGGAGAATGGCTAAATCATTGTCAAAGACACGGTCTTCTAATTGAGCATTTGTAGCCTCTGTTTTAAGGTCCCAAGGAAAATATGAGTCCTTATTGTTATTGATAGCTTCTTCAAGATCAGTATTCCACTCAAGGTCAACCATAAAGAATGACACTTCGGGATCTATTGATTCTTCATGTGAGTGGAGGTTTACCTGCATGACCCTTGCATCAATTTGTGAGAAGATTGGATCTAGTGTATGGCAGTTGTCAATTGTCGCTTGGATCCAATTGCATTATGGGGTATTTATACAAGTTGGAGATCTTCTCTCTTTGCATGTAGGAATTGTAAGATTTTCTCTCTCTACATGTAGAACTTGCATCTAGGATGCACATATTCACTACTACACACGCATCCTATTGCGACGTTTACGTACCGACATTTAGCGTCCGCTTAGCGCTAATCGTCGTTATAAAAATCGAGTTTCGTAAATCGTCGCTATATAGCGACTTTTGGCAAAAGTCGCTATATAGCGACGATTTACGAAACTCGATTTTTATAACGACGATTAGCGCTAAGCGGACGCTATATAGCGACTTTTAAAAGTCGCTATATAGCGACACTGAGACAAAATACTATAGCGATGTTTTTACAGAGAGCTTTTTTTTTTTTTATAGGCCTTAAAATTTAGTTTTTTCCAATGACAAAATTTTTTAAATTTTCATACATGTTTGAGCTCATAGAGAATAAAAAAATGAGAGCATGTACATCAAGCCTTTGAAGCTCATATATTCATGTCCAAGTTTGAGATGAGAAAAATCAAATAAGAGCATTTACATCAACTGTTTCATCTTGAGCCAAGTCTAAGGCGCCAAGCAAGTCTATCTCCAACTCTATACCGAGTTGATCTCCTATATCATCATCGTACTCTAGTATCGTACATTCACCTAAAAGTATTTGATCATCTTCTTCAATAAAGCTTAAGTGTGGTGATTGATCTTGATGATTGTTGTCTTCCTCCTCAATATCGTGATCTCCATCCTCCTCTCGTGCGATGTCATTATCCGCATCTTCCTCTTGCCTCGTATGGTGATCTACATCTTCTTCGCTAGATTCATCAATTGGATCCGGCATTGGTAGTGGCATCTCCATATCCACATCTCGATCTTCAAAAATCTGCTTACTTCGTGGTGCAACTTGGATCACGTACCACCATCTTGGATCAGAACGATCCGGATGAAAAACCACCTATATTGAAGATGAAAAATCACGTGCCAAATGTCATCAATTATATATATATCAATGGACTTTAAAAATGAAAGCTTCGACTAATTAAATCATTAGTATGCACCTGCTCACGGTGCTCGGGAAGAACAAAAGTATCACTTTCATCGGTCCAATGTTTGGTGGAGTCTATTGCAAAGAGACCGCTACTATCTTTTCTCACTGTCGCATGGGGACCGTTGTAAGTAGTTCTAAACCATTTTACATCAAGAATGAAAATAGTAAATCGTCTGAAATCAATTTCATAGATGTCGCGTATGGTTCCACCATATGGTTCCACAATAGTCCAACTGTGAGGAGAGAAGATTGGTATTCGAAGCACTTGCTCGGCTATCTTGTGTGAAGTTAGCCATGACTCCACAATCATACGTGACTCTCTTTGAATCGATGCGTTCCACGTGAAAATGTCGTCCATATGACCATAATGCACTGTACTTTTTGTACTGTAAAAGAGCATCATTAAAACAATGAAGATGCACCTATTTTATAGCATATATTGCCACAAATAATTACTTAATTACGTCAAGAGATAAGAAACTTACATGCACCATACATCCAGATGATAACTCCCGCTCGCGCTCGTTTATTGTCTCTCCATCACGTTCGGCTTTACGTACAGCCAGTTGTAGCCAATCAAGTGACATGTGAGTAGGGAGAAGAGCCAGATCTCGTGGATATGGTTGTGATCGCCTGTACATTACTCTGAATCTCGTCCTTGCATTTATTCTTTCTGCTTTGGCCACTTCATATCTCTCAATCCACTTCTGCATCTCAGGGCTATTGAGGATACAAAACTTATTGAATTTCTCCATTTGCTCTTCGCTCATCTTTCTTTCAATCCCTTTTCCTTGGGGGACCTCGCCAATGATGCGATCATCATCCTTGTTGTGCCAAGCTTGTAGCATATCAGGATCCGTGGATGCAAGAATCTCTGTGATATATACTAATGTCTCTTACACAAGCCATTCCTCTGCCATGCTTGCTTCCGGTCTTGCTCTTTGTCTTACAAACCCCTTTAAAGTTTTCATAAACCACTCGAGAAAAAACATCCATCGATTATGAACGGTACCTGCTATAGCCACCTCATCAACTATGTGCTCAAGCAAGTGGACTTGAGTTGTCATAATGCTTGAGGGAAAGTGCTTCTCAAGCAAGCATACGGCTTCGATGGATTCCACCCTAGCCTTCTCGATGCTCGATATAGAGATCTCCTTTTGAGATATCCACCTATTTCACATGTCCATGCATATGTAAGATATTTGAGATATCTACCTATTTCACATGTCCATGAAGAAAATACATAATGCGAATTGATAGTAAGCATACCTCACAATACCACAGATCTTGAATATAGCATTTCTAACATCTTCTTGTAAGCACCCTTTTATTGTAATTGGAAGGATGAACTATCAAAGCAACAATGAAATCATGTCAACAATATAACATAATAATAATTACGCTAACGCATCACTATTATCGGTACACTAATTCTACTTAGAATACCTGTAAGACCTTGTGCCAATCATGGGACTTGAGGCCACTAAGCTTATTGTCCTTTGAAAATGCTCCTTTCAAGCAACGCATGTACCCTGTCGGTGTTTGAAAAGAGGCAATGTCTGCCTTGATCGCTGTCTCCTCCCTCGTAGAGAGGATCCACGTTGCTTTCGGGAGGACAACTTTTCCTGAAGCATGCACTTGGGGCCACAAACGAGACATCCTATTCATAGCATGCAAGTCTTCTCGCACTCCTCTCGAGTCCTTGGAACCAACCAAGTGTGCCCAAATGGTAGCCCCCACATTCTTGAAGATATGCATGGGATCCAAGAGATGATTGATTTGTAACTGACCCCAATAAGGAAGCTCGTGAAAGATCGATAGCCTCTTCATACCAGGAAGAGGTTCCTCTCCATTCTCCCTCCAAGCTTGAATCCAATCACTTGCTTTCAAATATGATGGTGGTGGATCAAGCTGACCTCCACGTGCGAGATGGTCGAGCGGAAGGTATCGAGCATGACCTTCATAAACATTTTTCCTCATATGTTTGGAGTAGCGTGCAAGCGATTTCAGAGCGGGTCCACAAACAGGACAAGCATGGTACTGACAAAACATGTGTGCCTCAGGATCTATGGAGCGCTCTAAGGTGGATGGAACCTATGTGGAAACATGATGAAGAGAGTGCTCATGACATGTATCTCAAGTCAATTAGGTTCCAAGATAGATTAGCTTGGACTCATAAAGAGAATCTTGAGATAGTGCAAAGTGCTTGATTGATATTCCTTCAAATGAACCTCCCTTTTATAGGTGAGGGTACTTACATCCATTTGCTTGCTCACATGTGGGATATTTCCTCCATGCCATGTGGCAGCTTACCCTTTGCTCATACCTTTGCTCTATATGTGCTCATGGCACCATAACTCTCAACACCTCCCCTTGGTGCCATGATCCTTTGGCTACTGCAAGGTGGTCAGATGTGAGTTACAAATCCATCACCTCCCCTTAGTGCATGCATGCTACTTAAGGTGGTCAAGTGTGGCTTTTACATGTCAATACCTCCCCTGGGTGCTTTCATAGCTACTCTCAGGTGGTCAGGTTCGATTTACAAAAGATAGGCAAGGTTGGCAAGGTATTTGTTTCTCAATACATTCCATTGATGTCACCTTTTGGCTCATGGCTTGATGACGATGGCGTTTGCTTCTTTGCTTGATGTAGCTTCATGCATGATGCTTTGTTCTTCCATGTGCCTTAATGCTTTGTGTGTGGATGCCATGCTTCTTGCTATGGTCATCTCATGCACTTGTGCTTTCGGCTTGCTTTTTACATTGATGTTTGCATTCATGCTTTGCTTTTTCCAATGGTTGCAAAGGTCTTACCAATTGATTTCTTTCAATATTGGCAGTGTCTAATTGCATACAATGATTCTGATCTGACAGCCACGTAGATCTCGGAAAGACGATCACTTTTCCTTTTTGGAGCATGTACAAATTCTTTTTGGATTGAGAGTTATGGCTTGTTGAAGCTTTTGTGAAGAAGAAGGGGTCTTGATGATGTGGCACAGGGATTCACATGTTGCTTGCAAACTGTGCTTGGCAAGAAGCTGTGTGCTTAGTGACACTGGTGATGTGGCAGTTAACTAATCCTAAACTGAAACCTAACCATGGTTTAGTGTGAGTTCACTTAACCATTGACCCAGGTAAGGCTAAACTTAACCATAGTTCAATCTTATCTTGCCACGTGTCTTCTTGGTAGAGAACCTTGGAGAAAGAAGAAAGATGCTCTTTGAAGATTCTGCGACGACGGCGGCTTCGATGGAGAGAGAGAGTCACTGTTGCTGCAAATTCGGGCTCGTGGAGCAGGAATCGGAGACTCGTCTGCTTGAGGTGCTATCCGTGGCTGTGAGCGCTGGAGCTGCTCCTACTGAGGAAGCTTGGGCTGGTCTGTTGGAGCACTGCAGGAGGTCCAGGCGGCCTGGTTGTTTGCTTCTGTGTCGTGGCTGCTCGTCGTGTAGGTGGCTTGCAGCGTCTGTAGAGGCTTGTCGAGGGCTCTTGGATGGCGCTGAAGCTGTGGTCACTGCTGTTTGGATGAGGTCGATGAGCTTTGGGGTCCTCGTTCATACAAAGAGCCTGGCTGGAGCTTAAAGAGCCCGTTAGGAGTCGCTGCAGTAGGACATGCGGGTCGTTGCAGTCGTTGGAGTACCGTGGAGCGATAGCCAAAGCCAGTCGTTTCTCTGTGTTTGTTGGAATGGAGGAGTCGCCTGCTGTGTGGAGGTTGAGCCCGTGAACTACGAGATTGCGCTGTTGGTAGAGTTCTTTATAGAGGTCCTTCATGCAGGGTGGAGACTGTAGATTTGTTGCACAGCCACAGAGCCGGGAGCACCACTGTTCGTAGAGATGGTCAATGGCTGGAGCTACATTGTTGTGATGCTTTGGACTGCTTCCTAACCTTCAGGTCTGCTGAAGAGGTCAGCGTTGTTGCCTACGCTCTCCCCACTAGATGTGGAGCTTCTTTCAACACGGAGCTGCTCTACAGGGAGGATTTCTCATCGATGCTACTGTTGCAAGAGGTGCTTCACCGCCTGAGGTTTAGAGTATCTCTCACCTCTCTTTAACAAAAGAAACACTCTCAAACTCTCTTGGAACACTTCTCTATCTTTCTCTCTCAGCACAAAGAGTGGATTCACAAGAGCTCTCTCTTTTTCACAATGGAACTCTCACAAAAGAATTGAACGGAAATCTTCAACTCTCATGGACGGAATTCTTACAACGGGAGAATGAAAGAATGAACACTAAAAGAGAACACTCAACCTCAATCTAAAACTAATCTAGGAATGGGAGCAATCCTAATGAGCTACTAATGAGCTAAACTAGGAGAGCTAAACCTATGCTCTGATACCATGACAAAACATGTGTGCCTCAGGATCTATGGAGCGCTCTAAGGTGGATGGAACCTATGTGGAAACATGATGAAGAGAGTGCTCATGACATGTATCTCAAGTCAATTAGGTTCCAAGATAGATTAGCTTGGACTCATAAAGAGAATCTTGAGATAGTGCAAAGTGCTTGATTGATATTCCTTCAAATGAACCTCCCTTTTATAGGTGAGGGTACTTACATCCATTTGCTTGCTCACATGTGGGATATTTCCTCCATGCCATGTGGCAGCTTACCCTTTGCTCATACCTTTGCTCTATATGTGCTCATGGCACCATAACTCTCAACAGGTACCCACTTGTAACAAGTCCTGCACGCGTGCATGAATATGTTAGTACAAGACATGCATGTAAATGAGAGTAAAAAAAGCATAATCCCTCATTGTACATGTAAAGACATAACCACGTACCTGCGCACTCTCCATATCCTGGGTAGTCATGCATGGTCCACATCAAGATACCCCTGACCAAAATATCATTGGTATGCCTAGGAGCTCTGGAAATATCGAAGACCTGCACTCCTCTCCATAATATCTGTAACTCCTCTATCAAAGGTGCCATGTACACGTCCATGTTTTTTTCCTTGTACTTTCTTGGCACAAGTAGTGCAAGCATGAGGTGTCCCTTTTTTATTGTTAGCCATGGTGGGATATTGTAATTCACCACGACTATGGGCCATGTCGACCAAGATGTCAAGCGTAACCCGAAAGGATTCATGCCGTCCATGGCTAGACCAAGATGTAAGTTGCGTGGCTCCCTCGCAAAGTCCGGCCATTGATTATCTATGTGCTTCCAAGTTGCACAATCTGCGGGAATCCTCAATGTGTGATTAGTGGACCGATGAGATGCATGCCATGTCATCAACTCCGCTATGGATTTGCATCGAAACATGTGTTGTATTCTTGCAATGATGGGAAAGTGTCTTAAGACCTTTACCGGTATCTGCTCACCCTACAAGTCATCTCTATATTGTTGTTCCCCACACTTCGGACAACTAGCCAAATCTCCATGCTCACGACGAAAGAGAATACAATCATTACGGCAAGCATGTATGGTATCATAATCCATAGCCACCATTGTTAGCATCTTTTTCGCTTCATCTCTTGATGCGGGCATGGTATTTGGTGCAGGCAACATCTTCTGGAGCAACCTATGACAAAGACACTATCCAAATGATGATTCTCAAAACAAACAATATCCAAATAATGAGTCAAATTAATGCAAGGGCTAACCTCATTAAGGCCGAGACACTTGTATCCGACCACCCATACTGTACTTGTAGATTCAAGATTGAGAGACAAGCACGTAGTTTAGACATCCTAGCACCCTCGTACAATTGTGTTGATTGCAACTCTCGCATTTTGACCTCAGACTCTGACATCACGTGTACGTGGGATGTAGTGCCCCTAAAAATGGAATCCATCATGTCGACCATACCCTCGTCGTCATCCGGGAGACTATAGTCTTGTTGAAAGTGAGAAGGTATATGTGTACCGTCGTCACCCTCCTCATCCTGTCATAAGCTCATTCGTGTAAATATAAGATCTTCTATTTCCTGGTATACAATAAGATTGCGAACTTAAATAGCTTTGACTTACCGATGATCCATCAACATGTGCAACACCAACGAGGGGTACTGGTTCCGGCTCCTCCCCATACATCCAAAAGTGGCGCATGATAATACGACGTTGATGTCGTACTTCTCGCTTGCAATGAGTGTAATGATAGTATAACCTCTCCGTAAGCCACTTCGTGCTCCCGGGCGTTGGCGCATCATCGGATGAGCTTCCACTCGTCCCTTCCATCTACACTTATAAAATCACAACATAAGCATGAAGAGGAGATATTGACAATTATAAGCATAGCATGTTTAATTTGAGCTTCTCTTGACAATTATAAGCTATATAGTAAGAGGAGATATTGACAATTATAAGCATAGCATGTGTGAGCTTCACATGAGGCCATATAAAAAAAATGAACAGTAAGCGTCGCTATATAGCGACGCTCTTTTCCGTCGCTATATAGCAACATTTTTAATTAAAAACATCGCTATATAGCGACGAATAAGCGTCGCTATATAGCGACACTGTGGGTTAAAACCCGAAACGCCGCGAAACGCATGGCGTTTTGCTTTATCTATTCCCTAATCTCTCAAGTAAGCAACCCAAAATCTCCTCCCACCTATTTTCGACGACCTCCCATCTATTCCAAGCAACCTCTCACTCTATTTTCCACTCCTCACCCTTCTCCTACCTCTTGTACTCCAAATCTCTCCTTTTCCCTCTTTCATTTCCTGAAAGAAAGATCTTCAAGAGGTGAGTTTGTTTCAACAATGTAGGTTGTTTGTTTGTTAGCTTTAGTTTTGTGAGTGTTTCTACTTGTATTGCTAAACCTGTAAACTAGTTTTCATGCTTGATTTGAAAGGATTGAAACAAAAAACAAGATTTCAAGAAAGAAAGAAAGAAAACTCACCTCTTTTTTCTGTATTTCTCTTCCTTCTCTTTCTCCTTGTCTCCTCAATCTCCTCCTTTCCTTGTCTCCTCAATCTCCTCCCTTCAAGAAGTTGCTTTTGTAATCTCCTCTTTCCACTAACATCTTATTTGAAAAAATGGGTTGTATTCTCTCTTTTGTAGGGCCGGTCCACTACCCCAAGCAGGACATACTCTCTCTTTTGTAGGGCCAGTCCACTACACCGAGCGGGACATACTTTTACAGGTAAGTGCTTCCTCTTCTTTCCATTTATTATTTCCGCATTTTCATTGGCCTGCAGCTAGCGCCTTAAGCGCTAGCTACAGTGATGGGCGTAGGAACCCTCTCTTCCCCTCTCTCTCTTTCCTTCTTCCCCCTTCTCTTTTTCTCCTTTTTCCCCCTTCTCTTTTTTCCCTCTTCTCTTATTCTCTCTTTCCCCCCTCATCTCTTTTCCCCCTTCTCTTTTTTCCCTCTTCTCTTATTCTCTCTTTCCCCCTTCTCTCTTTCCCCTCATCTCTTTTCCCTTCTCTCTTTCCTTTCCCTCTTATTCTCTATTTCCTTTCCCTCTTATTCTCTTATGCTTATGCTTCTCTCATTCCCCCTTCTCTATTTCCCTCTTCTCTTATTTGCATAAGCTCTTTTTCCGCATGAGCATGAGCATGAGCTTATGCTTATGCATGAGCTTATGCGGAAATAGAGAATGAGAGAAGCTCCTTTTCTTTTTCCGCATAAGCTCTTTTTCTTTTTCCGCATAAGCTCCTTCTCTTTTTCCGCGTAAGCTCCCCCTTCTCTTTTTATGCATAAGCTCCTTCTCTTTTTCCGCATGAGCATAAGCATGAGCTTATGCTCATGCATGAGCATGAGCTTATGCTTAAGTTTCCGCATAAGCTTATGCGGAAATAGAGAATGAGAGAAGCTTATGCTTCTCTCATTCTCTATTTCCACATAAGCTCCTTCTCTTTTTCCGCATAAGCTCCTCCTCTTTTTCCGCATGAC
The DNA here is from genome assembly GCF_047967505.1 of Dipteris shenzhenensis. Classification (NCBI taxonomy): domain Eukaryota; kingdom Viridiplantae; phylum Streptophyta; class Polypodiopsida; order Gleicheniales; family Dipteridaceae; genus Dipteris; species Dipteris shenzhenensis. Next base: position 21,568,009 of record NC_141601.1, read on the forward strand.
CATAAGCTCCTTCTCTTTTTCCGCATAAGCTCCTTCTCTTTTTCCACATAAGCTCCTCCTTCTCTTTTTATGGATAAGCTCCTTCTCTTTTTCCGCATGAGCATAAGCATGAGCTTATGCGGAAATAGAGAATGAGAGAAGCTTATGCTTCTCTCATTCTCTTTTTCCGTATAAGCTCCTTCTCTTTTTCCGTATAAGCTCCTCCTTCTCTTTTTATGCATAAGCTCCTTCTCTTTTTCTGCATGAGCATAAGCATGAGCTTATGCTCATGCATGAGCATGAGCTTATGCTTAAGTTTCCGCATAAGCTCCTTCTCTTTTTCCGCATAAGCTCCTCCTTCTCTTCTTATGCATAAGCTCCTTCTCTTTTTCCGCATGAGCATAAGCATGAGCTTATGCTTATGCTTATGCTCAAGCATAAGCATAAGCATATGCTCATGCTTATGCTCATGCATGAGCATGAGCTTATGCTTATGCATGAGCTTATGTGGAAATAGAGAATGAGAGAAGCTTATGCTTCTCTCATTCTCTATTTCCGCATAAGCTCCTTCTCTTTTTCTGCATAAGCTCCTCCTTCTCTTTTTATGCATAAGCTCCTCCTTCTCTTTTTCCGCATGAGCATAAGCTCCTTCTCTTTTTCCGTATAAGCTCCTTCTCTTTTTCCATATAAGCTCCTCCTTCTCTTTTTATGCATAAGCTCCTTCTCTTTTTCCGCATGAGCATAAGCATGAGCTTATGCTTCCGCATAAGCATAAGCATAAGCTCATGCTTATGCTCATGCATGAGCATGAGCTTATGCTTAAGTTTCTGCATAAGCTCCTTCTCTTTTTCTGCATAAGCTCCTCCTTCTCTTCTTATGCATAAGCTCCTTCTCTTTTTCTGCATGAGCATAAGCATGAGCTTATGCTTATGTTATGCTCAAGCATAAGCATAAGCATAAGCTCATGCTTATGCTCATGCATGAGCATGAGCTTATGCTTATGCAGGAGCTTATGCGGAAATAGAGAATGAGAGAAGCTTATGCTTCTCTCATTCTCTATTTCCGCATAAGCTCCTTCTCTTTTTCCGCATAAGCTCCTCCTTCTCTTTTTATGCATAAGCTCCTCCTTCTCTTTTTCCGCATGAGCATAAGCTCCTTCTCTTTTTCCGTATAAGCTCCTTCTCTTTTTCCGTATAAGCTCCTCCTTCGCTTTTTATGCATAAGCTCCTTCTCTTTTTCCGCATGAGCGTAAGCATGAGCTTATGCTTATGCTTATGCTTCCGCATAAGCATAAGCATAAGCTCATGGTTGTGCTCATGCATGAGCATGAGCTTATGCTTAAGTTTCCACATAAGCTCCTTCTCTTTTTCTGCATAAGCTCCTCCTCTTTTTCCGCATGACCATAAGCTCCTCCTCTTTTTTCGCATAAGCTCCTTCTCTTTTTCCACATAAGCTCCTCCTTCTCTTTTTCCTCATGACCATAAGCTCCTTCTCTTTTTCCGCATAAGCTCCTTCTCTTTTTCCGCATAAGCTCCTCCTTCTCTTTTTCCGCATGACCATAAGCTCCTTCTCTTTTTTGGCATAAGCTCCTTCTCTTTTTCCGCATAAGCTCCTCCTTCTCTTTTTCTGCATGACCATAAGCTCCTCCTCCTCTTTTTCCGCATAAGCTCCTTCTCTTTTTCTGCATAAGCTCCTCCTTCTCTTTTTCTGCATAAGCTCCTTCTCTTTTTCCGCATGAGCATAAGCATGAGCTTATGCTTATGCTTATGCTCAAGCATAAGCATAAGCATAAGCTCATGCTTATGCTCATGCATGAGCATGAGCTTATGCTTAAGTTTACGCATAAGCTTATGCTTCAGTTTCACGCATAAGCTTATGCGGAAACATGAGCATAAGCTCATGCTCACCCATGAGCATAAGCATAAGCTCATGCGGGAAAAGAGAAGGAGCTTATGCGGAAATAGAGAATGAGTTTCCGCATAAGCTTCTCTCATTCTCTATTTCCACATAAGCTCCTTCTCTTTTTCCGCATAAGCTCCTCCTTCTCTTTTTATGCATAAGCTCCTTCTCTTTTTCTACATAAGCTCCTCCTTCTCTTTTTATGCATAAGCTCCTTCTCTATTTCCGCATAAGCTCCTTCTCTTATTCCACATAAGAAGCAGAAACATGAGCATAAGCTCATGCTCACCCATGAGCATAAGCATAAGCTCATGCGGAAAAAGAGAAGGAGCTTATGCGGAAATAGAGAATGAGTTTCCGCATAAGCTTCTCTCCTTCTCTTTTTCCGCATAAGCTCTTTCTCTTTTTCCGCATGAGCATAAGCATGCGGAACCTCATTCTCTATTTTATGCATAAGCTCCTTCTCTATTTCCGATGCATGAGCATGAGCTTATGCTTAAGTTTCCACATAAGCTCATGCTTATGCATGAGCTTATGCGGAAATAGAGAATGAGAGAAGCATAAGCTCATTCTCTATTTCTGCATAAGCTCATTCTCTATTTCCCACTCTATTTCCCCCTTCTCTCATTCTCTATTTCCTCATTCTCATTCTTTTCTTTCCTTTCCATCTTCTTTCCCTCTTTCCTTTCCCTCTTCTTTCCCTCTTTCCTTTCCCTCTTCTTTCCTTTCCCTCTTCTTTCTTCTTGCCTATGCCTATGCCTATGAGAATGCTCATGTTTGTTTTTTGTTTTCTGTTTTCATGTTTGTGTCTATGTTAGACATGGGATCACGTCGCTCATCCGACGAGTACGGACAGCCTCGCAGGAGGAGAGCTCACGATCTATATGCTCCAGAGGACTTTGATTCCTCTCGGGTGACTACCCCGAGGACTACCCTTGGTCCGACTCCTCTCGGTCCTAGCACTGCGACTACCCCTGGTCCGACCCCTCTTCCACATAGCACTGCGACTACCCCTCAGGGAACTCCTTTGCTAGCCGCGCATGGCTTTGTCAAGACTCCCGACGAGTTTGTAGCGCAGATGAGCGATGAGGAGGCAGCGAGATTCTTCTCTCTGCTCTCTCAGAGGACCTCCATAATTCCTTCCCCTACACCGACAGGTGGACGTACTGCCCAGCCATCCCCTCGTGCCCCTTCGACCGCGGGATCATCACCTACGCATGCCTCCCGCAAGGGAAGGAAGAGTAGGATGGGCGGCTCATGTTGTGCTGACTCAGGAGATGTAGACGAGTCAGCACACTCACGCTCCTTTAGGTCTCCCCTTGGTCCGGAGACACAGTATCAGTCAAGTCCTTTTTCCTCTCCTACTCCCACTGCTACTCCTCAATCCGGAAGTGGTCGTGCAGCTTCCACTCCTTCAGACTCTGCTACCGTCAGTCCCCCTTACTGATCAGGGGATCTCTCCTATCAAATCACATCTGCCGGAGAGATAATAGAAGACAAAAAGGGCAAAGCAGTGATGGCCGCCATGAGGAGGTTGATGAGTCATCACTTCAAGAGCGGCATAAATATTGATTGGCGGTATCAAGATGCCCAAAAGAAGCAGGCGGTGATCGATGAGTTAAAACAAAGATACCCTAATCCGCCAAATGTGGAGTTTAATAACAATTATATGCTCGAGCGCATGGGTTTGGTCCTAAAGCATTGCAGATCAACCTTGCGTACTTCCATTACAAAGGGGTTGGCGAAACCCAGCTGGGCAGACAAAGCTGATTGGAAGTACTTCAAGAAGCAACATAGGAACCATCCCGAAATGTTCGAGGGTCAGAGGAGGGCTGCGAAGAGACGGCTGGATGTCGTAGGTACTTCGCACTTTGGTGCAGGCGGATGGTATGCATTTGAGGCAACCGTGGTAAGTCTACTTCTTCCCATTTAATGTATTGTTCTATTTGTTTTACTTACATATTACATGCACTTTAGCTAACTCTAACTCTCGTAAATTGGATCCACAGCAAGCTGCAATGGGTCGTCTTCTTACGGATGCAGAGACGCGGCGCGCATTTCGGATAGGAACAAAGCCGTGGTTCATTGAGCAAGAGGCAATGGGAGCGACAGTCGATTGGGCTGAGGTGGCTGCTCGCACGGTATAAGTTTACTCCTACTTGTAATCTCACTTTTTAATTTAAGTTCCAATCTAATTTTCGATTTATATGGTTCACTCTTAGGGTCAAAGCTCAAGCATCCCATCATCGGAGACGAGCGATCAACAGGGGCAAGGATCGGACGTAGGTGCCGAGGACGAGGGAGAAGACGTAGGTGTTGAGGACGAGGGAGAAGACACAGGTGTCGAGGACCAAGGAACAGGCCAACAAGACGAAGATGATTCGGATTCGGATGAGTAGTGGTAGTAGCATTTTGTATATCCGCTCGTTTGAGCAATTTTGTATCGCCCTTTCACAGGGTAATTTTGTTACAAACATAGTTGTATATGTATATGCATTTCTTCCTCATCGTTCACAAGAACAATTTTGTATCACCCTGCAAGCAAGGGAAATTTTGTTATAAAAAACTTTCTTTTGTAATCACAAAAAAAAAAAAGGATTAGTGGGGCTAAACAGGGCCAAAAGGAAGCCCTGTTTAGCCCCACTAACCCTTTTTTTCAACTTCTGTTAATCGTCGCTATATAGCGACGATTACCAGTGTCACTATATAGCGACGATTAACAGAGTCGCTATATAGCGACGTTTTAATCATCACTATATAGCGACGATTATCAGCGTCGCTATATAGCGACGGTTTATAGCGACGCTTCTTTTCCGACGATTTTAACGACTTTTATAGTGACCTTTACGCCCGTGAAAAAAAAATTTTTTAATGTAAAAAGCATCGGTATTTCCATCGGAAAATGGCCTATGCCTTGTAGTGATTGAAGTTGCATGTTGCATGTAGTAACTACATGTAGAACATGCATGTAGGACTTTCTTGTAGAACATGCATGCAGGAGTTGCATGTAGGAATCGTATGTAGAACTTGCATGTTAAGGATTCCTAAGAGATATTATTCCTAGCCTTATGCAAGTACAAGTGGATCTTTGCCACTACTCTACACACACATTATGTGCTACTTAAATCCATGTTGGCACAGAGACAACATGTGGCATCTCATGATTGATTACTTGTACCATGTGTTAACCCATATATATCATGTGGTAAATTTACACTAAATCTATAAAAGGACATTTCACCTACATTCATTGCATTTTTTCCTTGCTCGACCATTCATCGTCTTCTCCCTTCCAGCTCCAGATTTGTCCCTCCTTCCAGCTCCAGATCTGTCCCTCCTTCTAGCTCCAGATCTATCCCTCCTTCAGCTCCAGATCTGTCCCCAACTTCTGCTCCAGATCTGCCCCCAACTTCTGCTCCAGATCTGCCCCCAACTTCTGCTCTAGATACTGTTCTTTTTATTCTAGATCTGCAGCAACCCTTGCATCAGTTTGCTGTCTCAGATTTGGTTCAGTTCCAACTTGTGGAGCTAGTGCAGAAGTCCACTACAGTTGCCTTCCCTAGAGGATTGATGTTTGCTCCCTCCAAAGCTTCTCTCTCATATCTTCTCTTGTATTGAGTTCCGTTTGTGATATATATTTCTTCTTCAGCTATCATTAGTCTTCAGTATTGTTTTATTTGTCTCCAAGTACTTTCTTTATAGTCCATGCAAAATATATTACATTATTCCTTCAGATATTCGATACACAAGGATGGTGATATATCTTGCAGTGTCTAAGGGAGTATCCGAAGAGGCTATTGGCAACGTGAGAAATGTTGTAGATGAATGTGTGCTAAAATCGCCGAGAGCTGCTCAAAAGAAATTTGAGAAGGATGTGGCTAAGGATATCATCATGTCTTATCTTCTAAAAAAGGACAATGCAAGTGTGGAGCTTTTGACAACGGAAAAATTTAACTCCATGCTTGATGCTTTGTAGCCATTGACACATCAAATAAGGTACATCTCAAAATCTTTATGTCACTTTTTCATGAGTTTTCTTCTTGTGAACATTCACATTTCTCTATGTCTTTTCAACCTGCAGACTAAGGAAATGGATTAAAGAATCTAGAGCTTCCAACAATGAAAGACCTGATTCATTGGACTCCATTTTGAGTTTGAAAGAAATATGCTAGTATGACTATTTTCAAGGTTCCCTTTTCCCGGGACAACTGGTTGACTGCTCCAAAGAGAGATGCTACATTTTCAAGATGTCAACAGTTGGACTTGCATCTGGGGTAGACTTGGTGAAATGCATGCAAAGTGGTGGTGACTTGCATCATGCATGGGTTTGCTTCGACCATGTCAAAAGGGTGCATGATTGGACTACAATGGCTGCTCATTCCAATTTCTGGAGGACATAGTGGCTCAGAAATTTTTTTGGGAGGCACATGGACTTGATCGTGTGGACTTCCATGGGTTCATAGCAGATGAAGCAGTTGCAAATTGGCATGCTATGAGAGCAATATATGGAAAGGGAGAGGAAATTCCACTACAAGGAAGGGAGAGAACATGTTTGTTCCACTTCAAAGATAGCTTGACAAAGCATACCAACCAATGCATTACCAAGAATTGTCATCATAGACACCTGAAACTTTGTGAAGAATGGAGAAATGCAGAGGACAATAATGATGCTACTTTAAAATAAATAAGATTAATTCATTTTGGAGATCAGGTGCAACATATTCGAACCAAATCCAATCATTGGACTGTTGGTTGACATGGTGGCATGTACGCTACTCTCACTGGGGGAGATACATGAACTCTGTGAGTCTCTTTTGTTGTGTGTGCCTTTGAAAATTTGTTGAATTTGTTAAATGGAGTAGGTTTTGGCACACCTAATGAAATTGTAGATTGCATGTTGCTCTATGTAGGTGGCTGGTGATGAGGAGCTTGCTGTTCTGCCAACTACAAGTCTTTCTGAGTCAAAACATGCCAGTTGGTTGGCATCAAAATCATACCAGTTACAAATTTCCTTGTATGATGCTTGTGTTGGGGACATGGTGACTACCATAATGCAAAGTACCAGGTATGCATCCTATGTAAAAGGATGCCACATTGGTATGGGACCAAGTATGCGCAAAGTGTTGGGCTAGATGGAGATGAGGTCACTGTCGGGAGGAAAAGGCCTCATGTGGAATGGTTGAAAAAGACATCTTCTGTCTCACATAGGCCAGATATTGAGTTCAAAAACATTCAAAGGAAGGTAAGATCGGATAAGGCTACTCCTCATAAACAACATCATGTGACAAGGCATTCACAGTTGACAAGCATGGTTGTTGAATCCAATGTTCATAAAACAATATGGGCAATACGACGCATTCCTACAGGAAGTAAAATCATTTGCATGGGAATGATTGATGGAAGGAAGAAGTGTGGTAAATTGATATCTAGGGGAATTAGCTTAGAGAGTGTTGTGGCTGCAAGCTTTTTTGCTAAAAGGGATCATAGTGCAGGCCAAAGCATGCAATTTATGTGGTTTTGTCCAGATGACATCACTCACACATGGCACTTGAACAAAGCTATTGCCAACCAACCGTCTTTGCCTCTTCAACATTGGTGTGTTGCACATGGCACTAATTTGAGTCAAGTTGAGGTTGAAAATCTCAATAAAGGTGGCTACTTGCTGGAGTTGTATTGCACACAAATTGATGCATCGATAGAGCCGTTAGTGGGCCAATCCAGCTATACACTTGAGGATGAGCAAGAAGGGGGGAATTCAAATGGCAAAACAAGGCGTCGAAGATCGGTATCCAAGGAAGTGAATGAAAGGATTAAGCGAGCTTTGGATCTTAAGGGAGTTTTGCTACGGGAGGAGATTAAAATACCAGAAAGATATGTAATATTCCATCTTAGGAGCTTGGACACAAACCCAGAGGGTGAGGAGTATCAGGTGCATATCTCTAACAGCCCACATTGTTCATGTCAAGACTTCACAAAAAGAGCTAACAAGGGAAAATTTATGCCATGCAAACACATGTACTCCTATTATGTGGTTGTATTGGGTCTTGATATGGATACAAACATGTATTCACCAGCCACGACTTGCAGCGACTGATTTGTTTCAGATCCTTAGCCGTCCAAGACACTATCCAATCATTTGACGTACTGAGATACCATATTGGATTATTGTTGCTCCATGGAAACTCCTTGCTTAGCCAAGATTTGTGTTTCAATTTTTTAATATATATGGCATTATTAAAGGTATTTTTATTCTACTTAAAAGTACAAGAGATTGTAGGGCTTCATTTGGATTAGCATTAAATTTTTTTTGAAGAATAATCATATGCATTGTTGAGTAAATTTTGATTCCAGCAACTTGAAATACATCTAATTAGTTCTTCGAAGTTTGAAAGGATAAAATTTTATAATGCTAAGTCATAGTAGCTTGAGATGAATGTGTATTTTGTAGTGGTGCTTTTGGTCTATCACTCCTTGAAACTCATTATATGACCATGATTAAAATATACACTAAAATGTTTTAGAAACTTCATAATTATGAAGCTCATGATTAGAGCGCAAGGAAGATATGGCATGCCATGAGCTATAAGGAACATTCAGTAAATACTCGCAAAACTTGCAGAAACTTACTCGCAGAATGTCGAAACCCAAGATCATGATGATGACCCCTCCATGCTTCATTAGGACTAATCATTTGATTTTCACAAAGAGAGGGAACATTCTCGGGGGGTGCACTACTAAGAAACCCTATGTATCATGTGCATTCAAGAGGTATTTAAAAAACCCCTCAACTAACATTTTTTACTCAATAAAAACACCCCTCTTTACTTGTGAACTAAGTGATTTTTTCCTAAGGTTGAATTAAAAAACCCCTCCTGTTTTTGTAATCTTGTTAAATTTTTTTGAAAAGTTGATTAAAATGCCCCTCCTTTTGAATGCACGTGGTACACTAAAATTTTGTGAAGTGAACCCTCCAAGGGCACGTTATGGAGATATGTGGAGGTTATCACTACTTCACTCCAGAAGGTGCAACGGAGATTGGCGTCAATAAGGAGAGTATGAGTTGCCGCCAATTTTGCATTCAACTACCCTATTCTAGGATGGTATGTGGAATGGTGGTTTGATGAGGATTTCATTCACCTCACTGTTCTTTTTTGTTTTTGGTATTGAAACAAGATTGTATTAAACAAAATTGGAGGTACAAAAAATAGAGATATTAGCCTCCTAACTGAAGTAGGCAAATACAAAGATCTACTTAGTCACATTTTCACAATGGAGCAATACTCACCTTCGCCTTTAGAACACATAATTTGAAGCAGGCCTCTGAACTACACAAAGGCTAGTTTGTGATAGGCTTGAAATTTAGCAAAGGTTTTGCTTTTCTGGAGGAGGAAATAGAGCGCACCTAAAGTAGTTGAAATCATCCATGAAGATTAGTAATAGAAGGTGCCACCAAGAGATCTCATTTGTATGGATGGCACACTGTCAGATCGAAGTGGACTCTCATTCACAAGGAGAAAATTTTTGTCTGGCACATCAATTGGCACACTAGGAGAATCTACTACATACGCTGTCCACATCCAGTCGAAATATCTCGGTGCATCAACAACACCCCTGATATGGTGGTCTACTCGCGGGTACGTCGACAATGCCTCGGAGGAGAAGAAAATGGAGCTAATATCACTTGGCATGAGAGATGACTGTGAAATCATGCTCTTCCACAGACTTTGCATCCATTCCTCTTCCTTGGAAAGGAATAATCCACGCCGCCGATGGATAATACTGGCCGGACCTTAACATCTTTAGCAAACACTTGCTTAGTGGCATTCCTAATATGCATGCTTGCTTAAACTTCCAGTACATAAAGCAATGATCGAAAATGTTCACGCTCGTCAGGCAAACACGATTCTTTATCTCATTTGCCTCGTACCTAACATATAGCTCCCTCCTAGCTTCCAAATCCTTTGCACTAACATGTTTACAAACACTTTTAAAGTGAGGCTCACTGAAATCTTTCAAATAGTAGCCTAGCATCCCATTGCACGTGTGCATATGTCTTTGCTTCAGGGCACGGCACATTATCATCACACCCTTTGGCCTACTCACATCCCATGCAACATACTTTTGGATCAATCTACTTATTGTCAGAATACTTCGAGCAGAAATCTGAATTACCATCTGCAAGTGCAGGCGGGACAATGCACCTCCCCTCTCAACCGCACAGAACCCAGACATGCATGCGTCCTCCATAAACTTCTCTACCTTGGTTAGAATGCTCAAATCCACGTCCCCACCTCCAATACCCACCTTTACACTTAGCTCAAAAACTCTCGGGTCTGATCTCTTCTTCGCAGACGACCTCACGGACTTTCTAACCCTGTTCTTCACACCACAACAGCAATAACAACAAGTCAGACTAGCAAAAACCCATAGCCAAATCGAATATATAATTGACTAAAAGCTCATCGATCCACCGAAACTGCATCGATGACAATAGCCTGCACATCCAATTGCCTCAGAACATGATCGCCATCACCATCCTCTTCGTCCTCCTAACACGACGCCGAGCTAGCCTCTTGCCCTTGATCATTCCACAACGTCCTCATTCCCCGCAACACCAGATTTAACCCCATCGGCCACATCATGGATGTAAGGGAATATGATTGCACGTAGAATCCTACGTTGTTATGCCTATTTAACCACTCACGAATGCTCCAGAACTAACCACACTACCCCTCCACATGCATGCCGACAAGTGGACAGCCATGGATTCCCTCGCTGCCCCCCCTTTTTTTCCCCAAAACTGCGCAAAGACACAAGTTAATGGTCCATTTCATCACCTGGGGGGTATTGTGCTCTTGTGCTGCTAGGGTTAAGATGTTGAAGTGAACGAAGGTTGGGCATGGGTTAAGAGATTTTCGCGGGAGAAGGTTTCCCGCCAAAATGGAGTTCTGAGTCGTCGTCTCAAAATTGTTGGGTTGCAAATCGCCAGAGCTTTGGCTTCTCCGGCTCTTTTGCCTTCCTGCTCTCAACAATTTTTTTCCCTAACCTCCATCTCCTCCTGCTCCCTCCATCGCTATGGATCTCAACCAGGAGGCTCACCTCGCTCACAAACGCACCTTCATGGATTTCCTCGACCAGGACGTACGTTCCTCTTCCCCCCTTTGCTCGTTCTCTCTCTCTCTCTCTCTCTTTAACGTTCTCTCCGGACTTCGCTGCCCATTCCCTTGCCATTCCTTGCCACCCATTTTTCGCTTCCTTCTCAGCCCCTAGTGCGTTCTTGTTCTTGCCCTCTGCCCCTTTATGAATTACTATTTGCTGGATGTTTTGAGGCGTTGGGATTGTAGTAGAGAAGAGCTCACGGTGTTTTGTACAACAGATTACCTGTCCGACCTGGGTTTTTGACTGCTTTCAGCTGATGATGTTTCTCTATATTTCTGCATGACAGATCGGGCAAGGAATCTACATGGATAAGATAAGAAGCATGATTGCCCAAGGGCGTCATCGGCTCCTCGTTGATCTAACTGACCTCCGAAATTTCAGTCACGACCTTACTCGCAGGTATTTGTTTCACCAGGGCAGTGCGACGTTCTTTTGAGAGAAGGGTCATTTGATTACTCTCAAGGTGATGATAATTGCAAATAGTGTCGCAGATAATGTTGTCTTAGCTAGCGCAAGGAGAATTTAGAGAGAAAATAAGCTCACCTTTATTTGTAAATGTCCAATTTAGAATATTATCTTTAGAATGCATATTGTAGTTCTGCTTTATAGCTGTGCAGTCATGGAAACGCTTGATGCAAGTGTGCTTTAATTCGGGTGCAGACTAGTCGGTGTACCTGAAGCCTCGTTTTGTTTCCCATTTTTTGGATCTGCAGGTTGATACAAACTCCAAGTGAATATTTACAGCCTTTTGCTGATGCTCTTGATGAAGTCACCAGAAGCATAGACCCAAAGTACCTACAAGAAGGAGAGGAGGTGCAAGTTGGATTCGAAGGCCAGTTTGGTTTCCACAAGGTCACTCCAAGAGAACTTCTGTCCCCATTTCTTGGCAGCTTGGTGTGCGTGGAAGGCATTGTCACCAAATGTAAGTATCCAAACAACCTGGCTAGATCTTATTATACAACCATTCATGTCACAACTCTATTCTGCATGTTGTATTCTGCATGTGGAGAGAGGAAGGGGGAGAGGGAATCAGCTGAAAGGATGGGTAGGAGAGAGTAGGAGAGAGAGAGAGAGAGAGAGAGAGAGAGAGAGGGCACCTTGCAGGAGGAAGGAAGAGAGTAGGAAGTGAGTACATTAGTGGTTGTCGTGTGCTACATGGATCTAGGCATTAGTCGAGTTGTCTTATGCTGCGTGCCTTAGTGCGTAGACATGGGTGAATGGAGACCACAACAGAGGCGAGTGGTTTGCATACCGGCATTGAAGACTTGCCCAAGTGAATGTCTCTTAATGGATTATGATGGGGGAGTGGAAGCAACGGTGCCAGAAGGGAGATTCTGATACCAATGTTGAAAAGGAAATAGGGGCAGCCTAGAGAAAGGGGATAGAACGAGTGGAAGGGAGAGAGGGAATGCGAGCTAAAAGGATGGGAAGGAGAGAGAGAGAGAGAGAGAGGGGGGAGAGCGAGAGAGAGGGAGAAAGAGATTAGGATAGGATTAGATGTCACATCAAAAAGTGAGTACATCCACAATTCCCTCTAACTCTCTATACAATTAACTTAGCCCCCTTTCCCCCCCTTCATTAAGCTCTGACATATTTAGAGGAGAATGTTTAGTAATGTGTCAAGTCTATCATGGATAAGCAAGTGTGCTTATATTATTGAGGCAAGCTTACAAAGCAGGATGTGTAGTGGACATGCCAACTCTAGTGTGCTTCATTATTTTCCGATTCTTGAGCCAAGCTGCAAGCAGAACGTGTAGTTCCTCAATGTCATGCACAACATTTCAGTGCACAAGACTCTTGTCCGAGTAAAGCCAAGGAATAAATGACCATTGGTGAATACAAAGAGACGTATTTCAACTGGAGGGAAACTCGTTGAGATGCCAGTTTGGCATGCCTTTGATACGAAATAACCATAAAGGCATTCTTTAGGTTCTGTACATTTATTTGATTTGCCAGCTTAGGAGCGCATATTCAAAGTTGTTTTGGCTCTTTCCTTCAGGTTGGCGTTTCTCCAAACCCAGTCTTGTAGATTTTATTCACTGCCCCTACTGTGTCGAGGCAAGTAGCTGGGTCTAGGAGCCCAATGAAGAAGACAAGAAGAAAAGAGAATCGATTGGATTCCTTGGCTGAGACCTCTTTATACAACACTTCCTCTGTACACTTTGTTGGCAATTAATTGGCTAGAAGCAGCTTGTAGCTGGTTTGCAAGTCAACCACAACCAGCTGGTTATGGTTGATGCGGGTGTCATCATTGACAGATGGCTGGATTTTATCATTCCTTGCCCTGCTTGACCGTGGTTGCCTGCACATGCTTTAATTTCAAATAAGAAAAGCAATGAATATGATCAGTTTTCTTGAATCCTGTGGTTTCTGATTGTTTTCGAACATCTAGTAGGTCTTTAGGGATGCATATTGGGTCTCTAAATCGAGCATCCACAGCCTGATCTGTCTATGCTTTAGGGAAATTCGATAAAATGTTAGGCTTTTTAGAAATTACGTACTGAAATGTCTCTTTGATTCCAACTTGTTGAATCGTTACCTCTGTACCCACAGGTTCCTTGGTCAGACCTAAGGTGGTTAAAAGTGTGCACTTTTGTCCCACCACTGGGGATTTCACATATAGAGAGTACCGTGATATCACGTCGGCTACAGGCCTTCCAACAGGATCTGTCTACCCCACACGAGTATGTTGAAACTGCTTTGCCTTTGTAGTTGAAAATATTGGTAGAGTGCTTTGATAAGTTTGCTAAGAATTGTACCTATTTGTCTGATCAACAGGATGACCTAGGGAATCTTCTGGTTACAGAATTTGGTCTTTGCAAGTATAGAGACCATCAGACAATTTCGATTCAAGAAATGCCAGAAAATTCTGCCCCTGGTCATCTTCCTCGTTCTGTTGATGTGATTGTTGAAGATGACCTTGTGGATACGTGCAAACCAGGAGATCGTGTAGCTGTAGTGGGCGTTTACAAGGCGATCCCTGGGAAATCCAAAGGAAGCGTAAATGGCGTTTTCAGGTGTGAAAAATCTTCTACAAGTGACACTCTTCCAAGTTTTGACGGTTGAATTCTTGGGTGATCAGGAGAGATGACATGATTTTCTTTCTTCAATTTACAGGACCATAATTGTTGCAGACAACATTGCACAGCTGAATAAGGAGATCAACACACCCGTGTTTACCAACGAGGACATTAAGAACATCAAGAAAGTGGGAAATAGGCTGGACGCTTTTGATTTACTGGGGGAGTCACTAGCACCGTCTATATACGGACATTCATGGATAAAGAAAGCAGTTATCTTGCAGATGCTTGGTGGTGTTGAGAAGAATCTTAAGAACGGCACACATATCAGAGGGTAAGCTCATCTCAATTCTGAGTTACTTGGAGTGACAAAGCTTACTTATATCACGAGTTTGGGTGCTCGATGGTTTTGCAGTGACATAAACATGATGATGGTGGGAGATCCTTCCGTGGCCAAGTCTCAACTTTTACGTGCTATAATGAACATTGCTCCACTCGCGATCTCTACCACAGGGCGCGGATCTTCTGGGGTGGGACTGACAGCAGCAGTAACTACGGATCAAGAAACTGGTAATGGCTCGTAGATTTCAGGCATGTGTTTTTCCCTCTTATGATGAATTGCAGAGCTATTCATCTTCTGTTTCTTTTTCTTTCCTAATGGACTGCAGGTGAGAGGCGCTTGGAAGCCGGAGCTATGGTGTTAGCTGATCGAGGCGTGGTATGCATTGACGAATTCGATAAGATGAACGACCTGGACCGAGTTGCTATTCACGAGGTTATGGAGCAGCAGACGGTTACCATTGCTAAGGCGGGGATACATGCATCTCTGAATGCCCGCTGCAGTGTTGTGGCTGCTGCGAATCCTATCTATGGCACTGTAAGTTTTCGAACTTGTGACAAGAATAGGTAGTTGTCCATAGAATTACATGAAAAGATGGCTGCAGTGTTGTTGCTGCTGCGAATCCTATCTATGGCACTGTAAGTTTTCGAACTTGTGACAAGAATATGTAGTTGTCCATAGAATTACATGAAAAGATCGCTGGTAAGTTTTCGAACTTGTGACAAGAATATGTAGTTGTCCATAGAATTACATCAAAAGATGGCTAAATCACTAATTTGGCCGATGCAGTATGATCGATCTCTTACTCCGACTAAGAATATTGGTCTGCCGGATTCCCTCTTGTCTCGATTCGATTTGCTTTTTATTGTCCTTGATCAAATGGACGCCGATATCGACCGCCACATAGCAGAGCACGTATTGCGTATGCACAGATATCGCTCGCCAGCTGAAAACGGAGGTAATTTCTGTGAGTGCCTTGTCGCTTTGGCGTCTTGGGTCCGTCCGACATTGTTCAACGACGATATTTTCCCTGCCAGGATTACCCATTCTGGACGGGGCATCAAGGATGGTTGAGGACGATGAACCAGAAACAGCAACAGCCATGTTTGTTAAGTATAATCGCTTGCTGCACGGAGAACGGAGGACAAGACAAGCAAAACGCGAGGCTTTGACAATCAAATTTCTGAAAAAGTACATTCACTATGCTAAGAGCAGGCATCAACCGGTGCTTTCAGACGAGGTCAGCGTAAAGCATTATCCAGCCCACTGTCGACTTTACATTGTGTATGGCACACTGTTACGATTCTATAGACTGATTCCGGCTCCTCCTCCAGGCTTCAGAGCAAATTGCCTCTGCTTATGCTGAAATGCGGAATGCAAGCTCAGACAACAAGGTCCTACTCATCTTAAGTGGCAAATTTTACTTGAAAAAAAAAGGAAATTTGATGCGAGAGTGTATACCCTGCTTTTGAGCTTTATCAATATTCGTAGTGATGTCTCTTGCAGGCCGGTGGAGGAACTCTTCCGATCACTGCTCGAACGTTAGAGACCATAATTCGTCTGTCTGCTGCCCATGCGAAAATGAAATTAAGGAATTCGGTAAAGTCTGCTCCAACCAAACTTTTGATCGTTGCTTGAACTAAGCTTTTGATTGGGCATTTGAGAGGAAGGCCACCTTTGCCTTCATCCATTGTGTTATCGAGAATCCAACGTGTTTTGTCTTAGTGGACGCTCCTGTACGTGACTCAGGTTCTGAAAGCTGACGTAGAAGCAGCACTCAAGGTGTTGAACTTCGCGGTTTACCACAAGGAGTTGACAGAAATGGATCAAAGAGAACAGGAGAGGGAAAGGGAACAAGAGAGAAAACGTCGTGCTGAAGGTGATGGTGGAGAGGATGGAGGAGATGGTGACGGCCCTGATGATGAAGGAGGAGCAGGAGCAGGTGAAGACAGGTATGATTTGAATTCTTTCAAAGTTTGAAGTTATCATCGTTCTTCCATCTAAGACTAGTGAAGAAATTTTGGCATTGGGCTTACACAAGTGAAGAATTTTTGGGGAAAGGATTCATTGGGGTTCCAGAAGGTCTGCAGAAGTGAAGAAATTTTGGGTAGAGGGCTCATTGGGTTTGTGGAATTGTGCAGAACACCCAGAAGGCAGAGACGCAGGATGAGCACAGAATCTCTCGGCACTAATCGAAGGAGGACAAGTGGAGATGGTGAGAATGGTGCTGAAGAGGATGCTCTCGGACATAGCAGGTGCTCTTTAAGGCTTGCTTGGAGCTACATGTCAACAAGTGCTATTGCTCACTTGGGAAATGGAAGGATTCAAGTGAACTTAACATTTTCTGTTTTTGTTTATTAGGGAAACGGATGGTGAAGTCCTTGCAGATGGCTCAGGCCAACCTCCTGCTACTCATCCAGTATCTACAGAAAGGTCTGCTCTCGTATTTCAACTGCTATCTCGGCCCTTATTGAAATTTTAATGAATCTTATTTCGACTTCTACCTGAGTCCTTATTGAAATTTTAATGAATATCATAGCTCTTACCTACACTTTAGCTTAACACTCTCAATCTTATTACATGCCGATGTTCCCAGACTGGTTTTGAAATGATTCATCCTATGAAATTAAGATTTTGTTCAGTGTCATTTTTGTGACATTTTTTTAACTCGTCGAGTTACTCTTTCAAATGGGTCGATAGCAGAAATCAGTTTTTGTTCTTTTTTGGGTTTTCATTTTTGGATTCTGCTGCTGGTCATAGCAGGGAGGACAGATTCAATGCTACCTTTAGCCAGCACATGATGACCAATCGGCTAGAGATGATCTCCTTGACTGACATTGCCGCTTTCATTAATGCTGGGAATGCAGCCCCCTTCTCGCAACAGGAGCTTACTTGGCTGTTACAGGTTTCAATTTAGTCATCTAAGCTCTCGTTTTTGACTTGAATATTGCGACCGATTTAACGAAGAGGGTCACATTTTCCCGTTTATAATTTTCTTATGCTTAGTCTGGTAGAGTTTTTTCTTTTGCAGACTCGTGCAATGTCTTTCACAGATTAACATGCTAAGTATATGCTCTCAGCGATCTCTTATGTTTGTTATTGCTGCAGAGATTGCAATCAGCAAACCGCGTGTATGTGGCAGGGGATATTGTACATCTTGTATAGAAGGTTATGGCTCACATGCCCTTCCCTAACGCGCGTCACCTTTTTAAGATGTCGCAGATATAGCAGAATCACATTTTGAGTGTGATTTTTATGGATGTCAACTCAACAAAACCATGGAAGGTTTTGTATTGGGTTGCTTAATTGCTGAACACGTAAAGATATCTTCGGTAGCCTGTGGCTGAAATTGTTTGCTTTCCTTGTATAGTTAATTTTTATCTCATAAATTTATAAGTTGGTTTTTTATTAGAAGTGCCAGACCAAGTTGTGTAAAATTCCATGTAATTTTTTAATCTTCTATTTGAAATTAAAATAATAGAGTTTGAATGTTTGCGAGCATTAGCATATTGTGGGGTGAGGTTGGTGGGATGAGAGCAAGAGAGTAGACAAAGAAAAAGAGGGAGAGAGGCTCATCATGGTGGTAAATTTCATATATCTTGATGAATTTTTCTAGCTTGAGGAGTGCATACATCTCTTTTGCAAGCTTTTCCTCATACACTCTTTTTCTTGTCCTTTTGCAAACCCAACAATTGCTTTCTTGTCAAGCATATGTGGATTTCAGGGACAAACAAGTTTCAACCCACCAATTAAAATCACTTCCATAAGGTCTTTGAAATGTCTTTGATTTTGAGATTAATTCTTTGAAATGTCTTTGATTTTGCGATTAATTCTACTAACAAGAGGATAGTTGGTGAGCTTGACACCATTGCCCCCTTTTCTATGATCCTTAACGAGAGGATAGTGGAGAGCTAGCAACGATGAGGCTGGCACTCTACCTGGGCCTCCTATAGACCTATTTGCAGAAGTTCCGGTCAAGCAAGAAAAGTAGAAACAAGGGAAAGAGAACAAGTGAAGAAGCGAGGCTGGTCATGATTCTAGGAAGAATTGAGGAGATGAAACTTAAGCATCTGCCATGCCTCTTAGGATTAAAGAAGAGAATAAGGAACCTATTTGGGATGCAAAATGCATGGTTCAATTGCAAATGGGGGATTTTCACTAACATGTCACGACTTGGGAGTGAAAAAGAAGCGACACGAGGAAGATGAAGACCCAAACTTCCAAAGAAATGAAATATGACAATTCCAAGCAACAAATACAATAACTTTGCACTATACATTGTTTTTTTAGTATGGGCTCAAACGATCTTTCTTTCATCAAATATATAGGTTGAACTCAACATGGATGTGAAGAGAGCACTTGAGAGAAATAAAAGAACAGTTTTTGTTGAGGAGAGGATTGAAGAAAAAAAGGATATTAATGGGATTTAATAAAAAATTCATGATCGCATGGTAAAAGTGGGTGAACTACTTTTGAAAATGTTCGCATTTTAGACTATTTTTGTTATTGCCCTTATTGAAAACTTAATTTGGTGTAGGTCTTGAATTATCTCAATCCACAATTAGGGGATGTGGAAAACATAACTTTCTTGAATTTTCTCAATCCACAATTAGGGGATGTGGAAAACAAAACTTTCATTGAATTTCGAGGGAGCAAAGAGGATTATTACACTAGAAAGAATAAAGTGTAGTGCCCTCGCACCCATGAGAGTAGAGAAAAAAATTCAATATTTGCCATTGTTAGAAGTGAGTTTCATCATGAGGAATATGTATTCGATGCTTGCTTCGGATGTTCCATACAGAGGGTGAGTAATACTGGATAATGTTTTATTTGGTCTTTCACTTTCAAGCTTCCATATTGGTTTATGCTTTATTTCATAGTTTGTTTAATAAAAAAGATGGTTGTCTTGAGAGGTCTTTTTGGGTAAGATCAAGAATGACGATATAGCAGTGTTGGAGGAATTAAAGACAATGGCAAACATTGGTCGTGTTGGCTTCTTGCTCTAAGCCAGTATTACAATGACCTTAAACTTGAGGGAAGGAAACACATGTTCACATCTCTTAAGATAAGGGAGTCTAGTGAGTGGTGGGGTGTTGAAAAGATTGAGAATCTTGTCGTAAAAAAACAAATCTTGACCATGCCTCACATAGGGTAGTCTTCAGGTACACACCAATTTTCCTAAATTAAATTGCTATTCTCTTGTGCAAATTATTGGATATATACTATTTACTTATACTTATTTTCCTTGTAAATTTTTTAGATATCTCATCCATTTGAAGTCTGAGGGAAAGATAGAAGATCTCCCATGCCATTGCAAGGGTTGGACAGAGATTTCCAACCCTACCACCTGTATGTATCCTACGACAATGCATGGGAATTGGCAAACTATCCATGGTGGCTAGACTTCTTTGGTAGTATTGTCCTCATGAGGGAGCTCCTTTATATTAGGTATTCAACAACCAAGAAGACGAAAGGGTCCCCAATGGGTAAAGATATTGCAAGTAGGTCAAGCCTGCAAATGAAGGAAAAGGAAAATGGTAAAGAAGGTGTGTTTTTGTTTTGTGTTGAAAGAGAATGAGGAACAATAGTGTTGTAAAAATAATGGATGTTTTAATGTATGAATGATAAGTTTGTTGTCTCCTCTCCATCTTCATTGCGGTGGATGTGGACCGCACACCGTCACTATCACACCGGGAATTAGATCTTAGTTTCAGAGAGGGCAGTGATGCTCAAAACTTCATGCTTTAGGTCAATTTATATGGATCTGCTTCTATGAATTTCAAATGGATGTTTTTGATACTCTGTTGAGTTTTTTTTTGTTTTTATGTAGGTAAGAAAATGGTAAAGATCGTTACACCCTTTGTCTTTTTCTCGTCTCGATTGTTGGACCATTCCTTGGGTTTAGGAGGGTCAGCCATGTATGCATGTTCCATAGGAGATTACATTTTAATGGGTCAAGACTTTACACGTGGGAAACAGAATGACATGTATGCTAAGATACATGACTTCTTTTTGCATGCACGAGAGTATAAGAAAAAGGGAAGAGTTGTTAAATGGGTTACAGCTATGCTTTTTTGAACTTCCCTATGGGAGATGACTTGGGCATCAGTACTCCATTGCCTTCCTGGAGTATGCTTTCAGAGCAGCATGTGAAGTATAGCTTGGCCACTGCTGTAGCTAGTCTTGGAGATAGCGGGAGAGACTTCACTTTGACTTCGTTGTATTACCCACACTAACATCAGATATACTTTGTTCATATTTGATTTCATGTGGATAGCAATTTTCCCCCTTAAACTAGGATCTTTTGTTTTCTTTCTATCTTAAAAAATAAGAAATCTGGTTACCTTAATGGAAATCTTTTCTTTGTCATTGTGTGTTTCACTT
Organism: Dipteris shenzhenensis; assembly: GCF_047967505.1. NCBI lineage: Eukaryota > Viridiplantae > Streptophyta > Polypodiopsida > Gleicheniales > Dipteridaceae > Dipteris > Dipteris shenzhenensis. The sequence continues at coordinate 21,588,790 of NC_141601.1, forward strand.
TGGAATTTGAACTTATTCATGTTTGAATTTTCTCAATTGTAGCATTTTGCCTTCATATGTTGAACGAGTGGCTAGTGCGATGTTGGAAGGCAGACGATATGATGACCAGAGAAGGAAACACTTGCTCTTGCGCCTTCGTAGTGATTTTGTGGATGATGAGTGCAAAGATAGTGTTTGAGGGGGATCATGGATGTTTGTATCTTGCCAAGAAATTGATGCATGTTTGAAATGGAGTAGTACTTCTCTTCTTATATTGAGTTGATCTTATTTGTCTTAATGATCTCCCTTTTCATCTAGGATTCTAATTGCAGCGACGACTAGGAAACGTAATCATGTTGTGTAACCTGAGGGCGATGTAGTAGAAGTATGTAATGTTCCCACTACTGTGTAAGACACTAAATTTAATTTTGGAGTCCATTGAAAATGTGAAAATTTATAATGTAAGCATGATCACAACATATTTTGAGACACTAGGATATACAAATAAATGTCCCTGCAATCACATTTCCACTATATTTACTCGAATGGAAGTTCATTTGCAATCACATTTCTTTCACTATATAGGTTCACCTTCTATGATTTCATATCTCATTATACTATAATGCTTGCAATGTGGATTGGCAATTGTCAAAGAACTTGGAATCATAAAAGCCTTCAAGTGGTCTTCAAAAGTATACAATGGCATAGTTTATAGGAACATTCACTCAAACTTTAGGCTCGCTCGAACGCGGTCGCTCGATGTTTTGACTTACTCTTAGGGAAGCAAGAGGGTTAGTGATTAGTTGAAGATTAGATGGATCCTCCTAGTGAAGTCGGAGGGATCCCAAGCTTAAGTATAGGTGCTTGATGTGTATGGAGAGACATTTTTTAGGAAAGGATATGTTCATGGAAACGACTAAAAATTTTAGGGGAGCGATGGAGACAATTAGGGAGATAATCATGGATTTGGAGCCCCCTACTTAGGGGCATTCCACTATATGTAACCCTACTCATGAATGCAATTATACTTGCTCTTGCTCATGCTCCATTTCTAACACTCTCTCCTCCTCCACCCTCCACTCTTCCTCCTCCTTGCTTGTCCCTCCTCCTCAACCCTTACCCCTCGAATCCGCGAAGGAGACTAGCTCTCCACTCCTCAACCCTGGGCTCCTCCTAAACCCTAGAACCCCCTCTGAATCGTGGAACTCCTAAATAGCTCTCTCAACCCTGTTTGCTTTTTGAACTATGAAATCCGCTTCTAAAACCTTGAGCTTCTGTGGAGGTGAGAGCCTCCATCAATCGTTATGATCAAGCCCTCTTTCTCACCCATGTGTCCATGAGATCTTCTTTCCATGTTGTACCCTAGACCTCTCACCGGAATACGACCTGAGGACCTATGCTACTCTTGTGAACACATACGATACAACGAGCAACGACACGACTATAGGTGATCAACCGCCAGTTCCCCCCCATCTAAAAATAAATAAAAACCATGACCGAATCCTAACCTTAACTAATCCCCACTAACCCTAGTTAGAGTAGTTAGGTTAAGATAGGTTTCATTTAGGCTACATTAGATTTAACTATAGTTAGTTCAACTAACTATAGCTAGTTAGGTCCACAGTTAGGTTAGAGTAACCAAATTTCAATTGGGTTAACTAAACAAACTAGTTAGGTTAGTGTCTAACTAACAGTTATGCTAACTGAATTCATTTAGTTAAGTCAAATGGGTTGGGTCAGTTAGTCTCCCCTAGCTAGACTTTAAGTCCATTCACACCCAGTTAGGACTCAAGACACCCCAAAAAGGGCTAATTTTGACCTACATTTGACCCTCCATAAATTGCTCATTTGGCAGCCGAATTGAGCCCAATTTGAATTGCCGTTTCACACACAAAAAGACCATGCTATGGGAATTTTTCCAGCCCATTCCAAAACATTTTGGGATCCTTAATGCCTGTCATTTTGCACCCCCATTTGGGCCCCTTTTTTTGCACTTATTTGCTCATTAGTTTCCATT